>NW_026974894.1:0-622262 GCF_030014295.1 Loxodonta africana | reverse complement strand
CATAGAGAGATAGTATTTGCCCAATGCAATACATTGTTTGAATTCTTGACTTCTGCTTCTGTGGGCATTGATTATGGATTCAAGTTAAATGAAATGCTTGATGACTTCAGTATTTTCTCTGTTTATCATGGTGTTGCTTACTGGTCCAGTTGTGAGAATTTTTGTTTTCTTTATGTTGAGGTGTAATCCATACTGAAGGGTGTAGTGGTTGCTCTTCATCAGTAACTGCTTCAAGTCCTCTTTACTTTCAGCAAGCAAGGTCGTATCAGCTGCATATCATAGGTTGTTATTGAATCTTTCTCCAAAACTGATGCCATGTTCTTCTTCTTACAGACCAGCCTCTCAGATTATTTGCTCAGCATACAGATTGAGTAAGTATGGTGAAAGGATACCACCATGACACATAACTTTCTGATTTTAAACCACACGGTATCCCCTTGCCCTACTCAAATGACTGCCTCTTGGTCTACGTAGATATTCCGCATGACTACAGTTAAGTGTTCTGGAATTCTCATTCTTTGCTAAGCTATCCATAATTTGTCATGAGCCACACAGTTGAGTGTGCTTGTATAGTAAACAAAAATAGGTAAACATCTTAGTGATAGTCTCTACTTTCAGCCAAGATCCATCAGACATCAGAAATGATATCGCACGTTCCATGTCTTCCTCTGAATCCAGCTTGAATTTTTGGTAGTTTCCTGTCTGTGTACTGCTGCAACTGTTTTTAAATTAAATTCAGCAAAATTTTTCTTGCATGTAATGTTAATGACATTGCTCGATAAGTTCCGCATTGCGTTGGACCACCTCTCTTTGGAATGGGCACACATATAGATCTCTTTCAGTCATTTGGTCAGGTAGCTGTCTTCCAAATATATTGGAATAGACAAGTGAGCACCTCCAGCACTGCGTCCCTGTGTTGAAACATCTCATTTGGTACGCCATCAATTCCTGGAGCCATGTTTTTTGCCAATGCCTTCAGTGCAGCTTGGAGTTCTTCCTTCAGTACCATCAGCTCTTGATCCTATGCTACCTCCTGATATGGTTGAACGTCGACCAATTGTTTTTGGTGTATTGAGTCTTTGTATTCCTTCCATCTACTTTTGATGTTTCCTCTGTTGTTTGATATTTTGCCCATAGAATCCTTCAGTATTGCACCTAGAGGCTTGAATATTTCCTTCAGTTCTTTTAGCTTGAGAAATGCCAGGTGTTTTCTTCCCTTTTGGTTTTCTAACTCCAGATCTGTTCACATTATTATTATCATGCTTTGTCTTCTCCAGCTTCCCTTTCAGGTATTCTATTGAGCTCTTTTACTTTATTTTTCCTTCCATTCTCTTTAGCTACTGTACATTCAAGAGCAAGATTCAGAGTCTCTTGTGACATCCTCTTTGGTGTTTGCTTTCTTTCCTGTCTTTCTAATGACTTTTTGTTTTTTTCATATATGATGTCCTTGCTATCATCCCACAACTAATCTGGTCTTCGATCATTAGTGTGCAATGCATCAAATCTATTCTTGAGATGGTCTCTAAATTCAGGTTTGATATACTCAAGGGCATACTTTGACTCATGGACTTGTTTTAATTTTCTTCAGCTTCACCTTGAACGTGAATATGAGCAACTGATCATCTGTTCTGCAGTCAGCCCCTAGCCTGATTCTGACTCATGATATTGACCAAGTGAAGAGTGATTCAGAGAAAAACATGGGTAGAGTGTGACCTAATTTCCATAAAAACAAACAAATGAATGTACTTACATGTGTCCCGGCAAAAAGAAGTGTGTAAAAGGGTACATATGTATCTTTGGACACTGGACACTTCAGGGGAGCAGGTACAATATACTTATGTGGGGATGGCTCTTATTATAACTTCTATATACAAATCTCTATTGTTAAATGTGTTATAAGAATGTAAAAGCTTTTAAAGTTTAATAACATCATACGTGTATGTGTGTGTATTTGAAACTTTTTTTCTTTTGACTATTTTATATATGTGTTTTTTAGTTATCTAGTTTTTTTTTTAGTGTGGCTATAGCAGAGATACCACAAGTGGATGGCTTTAACAAACAGAAACTTATTCTCTCACAGTTTAAGAAGCAACAAGTTTGAAGTCAGGGCACCAGGTCTAGGAGAAAGCTTTCTCTCTTTGTGGCTCTGGGGGAAGGTCCTTGTCATCTATCTTCCCCTGGCCTAGGAAATTCTCAGCGCGTGGACACTGGGTCAAAAAGACGTGCTCCACTCCAGGCACTTCTTCCTTGGTGGTATGAGGTCCCTCTCATTTCTGCTCACTCTTCTCTTTGTATCTCAAAAGAGACTGACTCAAGACTCACCCTAATCCTGTAGATTGTGTCCTCCCTCATTAACCTAACTGCCTCTAATCCCACCTTATTAACATCACAGAGGTTAGAATTTACAACACATAAGTAATCACATCAGATCACAAAATGCAGGACAACCACACAATACTGGGAATCATGGTCTGGCCAGGTTGGCACACATTTTGGGGGACACTATTCAGTCCATAAGAACAGAGAAAACACTGTCTTCAATGCCAGATTCAGAGACTTTTATCCATCTAGGAAGGGCAAACACAGAAATTGAACAAAATTCAGACCAGCGAATTATTGCTTGCTCTTGTAACTAATGACTTCTTCTGGTCTCTGTACCTGGAAATGGCCAAAAAGAATTCTGTGAGGATTAATTCAGTTATTGCTAAAACATCTACTGCATTTACATGTCTACAGATAAGGAAGAATGCTGGACACCATGTGTGATTCATTAAGTAACACAGGGACTATTAGACTGTTGTTCTCCTTCTCTGATATGCCACTATCACCTTCTCCCCTTGTTGCTCTCCTGAAAAACCCACACTTGTATATTCTAGGCTTTTTTCCAGGATTGAATTTGCAGGAAGTTGAAGATATATCTTTGAAAGATAAAAAAGACTTTGGCCACATTGTCTTTAGACAGTCGAACTTCCCAGCCAGCCTCTGTGCAGGATGGGAATTCACAGTCTCTCCTACTCAGTACCTCTGAGCAAGACGGGATTTCTGTTTCATTATCAGGAGACTGTGGAATTCACCTCTCTTCAGAAAACTTACTTTCCTTTGCCTCAAACTGTCCCTCTCAGGATCTGTCACGGTCACTCTGAGAAATTCACATGGGCAGCCTGTATGGAAGTGCCCATCCTAGAGTCCCTGCCCTCCCTTCCTTGCTCCGTAGGGCTTCCTCTGACACTTGGGGTCACATCTCCCTGGGAGTACACACCTCTGGCACTTCCAGGGATTCCCAGGCCCTGGGATACTGTGGATGGGACTTGGAACTCAATCTCTTTTTTCCCATCCTCACCTTTGGTTATCTGTGTTCTGTCTTCACCAGATTTAGGAGGCCTTGTCTTCTCTTTGCTCATTTCATTTCAGTCAGGTTTTTCTATTCCAACTCTCTGATCTTAGGACAGATCAGGTTAGACCACAGAAAAGAGAAAGACCAAGCAAACATCACTGATCTGTGCAGAAGCTGCTGGGAAGGGATTCGATTCTCATTGGTTTAGGGTTTTAAGCCCACTGCTCACCAGCAGGCAGGTTCCCCCCAGAGTCTGGCTTCTGTCTGGTACCTTGTACTACAAAGAACTCAGTGACCAGCCCACCTTCACAATCACACCTCCCTTAGAGCTATCTTTGCAGAGGCTCTTTCTCAGACTTCCATGTCCCACTGAAATCCCATTTCTCTTTCCTTACAAACATTGTGCTCATTCTCAGGGCCCTGAGACCTCATCTGCAGGTGAGTCTTGTCCTCTTCTCTCCTTGGCGGGGGGAGCTTTGGAGTGGACCTCATGTCTTCAGACAGCTATCCTGGGGCTTCTTCCACCCTGGTGCTCTAGGGTTGGATCTCTCCATGTACTTGAGGGGTCGTGGAAGGGGCACAAGGCTAAAAGAGTGGATCTTCCAGGTGAGGTGGGTTTAAGAAGCCTGAATGAAGTTCTTCCCTGAAGGGTGCATATTTTGCAGTCCAGACATCCTGCTCCTCTCAGTCTAAGAGTCCTAGCACGTCTTCAGGCGCTTTCTCCTTTGACCTTGAGGCCATGCCTGCACCCTCTGCAGCCAGGTCTCCCACATGTGTAGCAGCACCAGTAGGTGTGGTAGCCTCTTCAGCCCCTGTCTCCTCCTCCAGATGCTCCTGGAGGTGCCTGCTCTTCTTGACAGGACTCCAGGATGCTGACCAGAGACTCAGTGTTGGTTAGACTGAGGGCAGACCTGATGGCACTCACTTTCTTCAAAAACTCAGCCTCAAGACCAGGGGCCTTTTGCCCACAGGGGTGTGAGATGTTTTGGTCTGGTCTGCCAGACCATGGCTAAGCCCTTGACCTTACACACTTGGGTAGAATACTCATACTTGACCTATTGATCTCTGGAGTAATTAGATGAGTGGGAATTCTGCCTAGTGGAAGCTGATGCAAAAGGCCTCGCTGATACTTGGGGAATCCTCCTGGGCTTGGAACTTGGGCTTTTTGTTCTCATGTTCTACCCTGAGTGACACTTTCCTCTTGGGTTGAGACTTGCAATAGTGGAGAGTTAATTTACATGAGCCGTCTGGGCTCTGGTGTCTCAACTGTGACCTAAGTCTCTGGTCTAGGGATCCCTGGAGGCCTCTCCATCACCACCATCCTCCACTTCCACAGTCCCCATGGTTTCTTTCTTCTTCCCCAGGCACCGACCATACTTTAGGGAATTTACTCTGGGCAATAAAGTCTCCTCCAGAAAATTTCAGTGATGGTACTACCTTATAGCAAAAGTCTATCGTTTTTCAAAAAATTATAATACATTGATTTAAAAATAAAACTCCCAGTTTTCTTTTAGTAGATTCCAATTCATAGCAACCCTATAGGACAGAGTAGAACTCCCCTTAGGGTTTCCAAGGAGCAGCTGGTGGATTCCAACTGCCAAACCTTTTAGTTAGCAGCCGAAGGTTTATCCAGTGATAGTTTATAATATAAACAGAGGATCGCCACATTAAAAAAATTTTTTTTTTTTTTTTTTTGCGTTTGTTGGATGGAAGTGAATTTGCTCCTGTGGAATATGGAAGTTACCTCATCCTCTGTACCTTCATGATAATACATGGTTTCTCTAAAAACTGTTTTCTATGAAAGTTATTTTTTTTAGTAAATTTAGAGTGTAAACATTGAAACAGGAGAATCGGTCTCCTCTTTGTAACTTGTTTTCATCCTCCTTTTAAGGGAAGGATTTTCACAGAAGGAATTATACTGAAAGAGACAGCGTAATTTGTACTTTTCTGTGTGATTTAAAACTTCTCCTCGTACCCTTAACTAGCCTACACCAGGAGATTAAAATTGCCTTTCTCTGAACACAAGCCCATTACCATGTCCTTCAGCGTGAGGCAGAAACAGATGTCCGTATTTGAGAGTCTGATGGCACAAACCTTAGTAGCTGAATCACAACCATGCCTCCTGTGTGGGCGAGCGGGGCTTGTATATGTCAGCTTAAGGGTCAGTTTTTTTCTGAGTTTGAGGGAAGGATTGGCGAGTTAAGGAAGAAAGAGAAGGAGTTTGGGAGGGGAGTGTAAGCTCCAGTGACAGACAGAAGATGGGGTGGGGGATCTCTCAAAGGGTATTAGAGGCCAGTCAGAAAAGCAGGAAGCAGCAGGAAGCAGGGCCAGTGGAGGGCAGCACTGGGTGGAGGAGGACAGCAGAGGTAATAGTAGTGGGGAGGGCAACAAAACTGGCCTGAAAAGAGTGATACATGACTGATCCTAGACGAAGCTCAGGTTGAGAAAAGTGGGAAAATAAAAAATTCTATCCTGTATCCATGTTTGTGGTTAGGGGTTGTTAGGCTCTTGAGGGAGGTGGGCAGGAGACACAGGAGGGGAAGGGGAGTTCCTGGATCTAGGGAGGAGTCTACAGCCCTTCTTCTGCCCTCAATGATGTGGGTTCTGGCCTCTTCAACCTACCACTCCCAGAACCTCCTGAGAAATTTCCTTAGTTCTTCACATGGTATATTAATTCCATCTCATTAGAAAATATAATAATGAAGTACGCTTCTTACAACCCAGCCTTTCCACCATCCTATACTCTCTGCCCCAGTTGCCCACTGGCTTCCTTCCTTTCCACCATGTTCAGATCCAGAACAAAAGAGTGCCTTGTCTGCAGGTATTCTGGAAAGCTCTCAAACTTACAATTGAATTCTTTCATTTCATCCCTCATTTATTCCTACATTTCTTATTGACAAAATAAACTTTGGTTAATTATCTACTAAATGACAGAATGTGCTTTCTCAGGAGAATCTTCCTTATGACCTTATCCATTCATCCCAAATCCTTCATCTTGTCCTACCATGGCTCTCTTTTCTGGTGGAAGTCAGACCTTTTGTTCTGTAGCACTCATCAATCTGGGACAACTTTTCCTCACCTTTATCTGGAGTCTTAGAGAAAGGCCTTTTCCTCGTGTGTCACTGTTTCATCCTGCTTGGGTGAAGATGTCCAAACATAATGGTCTGAGGGAACTTTATCCCTTCTCCCAGCAGGAAGCTTTAATAACCTGGGGACTCTGGCTTGCTCCTGAATTTCCTTGATTCAGTAGCTACGGTTTCTCTCCCACAAGACCTGAGGTTGGCACCCTTTTCAAAAAGCAGCTGAGATCTGAGTTAGCACCAAGGCTTCCGTAATCCTGTGTGACATCATTGCTGACAGTGCTGAGTTCCATGGGCCCAGTTTGAAGCTAAACACGGCAACCAGAAAAACATGAAACTGTCAGGTAGGCACTTGAGAAGTGCTAGTGCCAATGTGGGAAGAATGAGATTAGATACTAAAAATGAATTGAAACTTTTCGGTGCCGTGTAAGGGGTTACTATCCCTTGGTGGGTAAAGAGAGCACAGGGAATGATAACAGTATCATGGGCAGCTGCTTTCTCCCAGTCCTCTCATTTGACTCTGTTGGAATCATATCTCTCCAGCTCTGGTTATAAAATGTCCACTCTGAGCCCCTCTTAGGTCTCCTTAGCCTCTGAGTCTTCACACAGGCTCTGCTCTCTGACTAGGAGATGTTCTCTCCCTTCCCATCTGCTGGCCTACTCTCCCTGGTGAAGCGTGGAGGTGAAGAAAACTGACCCCACTGGAACAGATGAGGTTTATGACTTACCAAAAAGCCCTAAGACTCAGGAATTTTGTGGTCAGCCAGAATGGGAAGTTTGGGAGTTGACTTGGGGAAAGCCCATGACAGACTCTGTTTTTGTTTAGGAGGCCATTTAGAAGAGAAACCAGCAAATGGGGAGACCATTTCAGGAAGAAATTAAGAAGGTTGGGGTGGTGATGAGGAAGGAGGAGACTTCTCCAAGGAAAATAAAAGTTCCAACATGGGGATGGTAGGGGCTTGTTTTGTGTGACCCCAAAGGACAGAAGAGGCAGGAATGGTAGGGAAACAATAGAACAAAAGATAATCTGTGCCTGTTCACAAATGTAACAAATCCCCCAGTGCTTTTACCCTGTTTCCTCAGACTTTTCTCATCAAGCCATCCTTCCCCTTTTACTGAAGCCTGTGGAAAATACCTGGGGCTTCCTGGAGGCTCGGCCTTTTTTCATCCCTTAACTATTCAGTCATATTCCCAACTTGGTTCAGGCATGACTTCCTGGTTGTAGTCTTCCCTGAATCTTCTCCTGGTAGATGAGTCCACTTCTTGCTCTGTACTCCATTGTACCCAGGAAACCCTTTACCACAGCATAAAACACAATTGCATTTACTACACATTCTTCCCCTCTCTGTGCCCATGCCTTCTATGAGACTCCGGAGCACCTTTCATTAGCAGTAGGAGTCTTCTTCTACCTGTTGAAGGCCGACCTTACGGTTGCTTCAGCCATTGAAATAGTAGCAGAGATGATACAAGGAGAGAATTGAAAAGATTTTACATTGAGTCTTGCCCTTGTGTTGCTCTTAAACCCTGAGAACCTGTGGGAATGACCCCAGGCCAGCCTGCTGAATGATGAGGGACCATTGGAAAGAGGATCCAGCGGTTTCCCTGAGTTGATTTTATGAAACTGGCTCGCAGGTGACCTGGAATCAAATTGTAGACACATGAATAAGCCCTGCTGCGAGCCACTGTGGCTGGCCCAGATCAGAAGAACCCCAAATTGACAACCTGAAAAATTGTGAGCTTAGTAAATGGTTGTTTTTTTAAGACACTACCTTTTGGAGTCATTTGTTACACAGCAATACGTGACTGATACACCTGTTAACTTGGCCGTTTCTCTTACCAGGCAGTGAGGCAACTTCTCTAAGTCATTTCATCACCAAGAGCATCTGGCCTAGGGTCTGACATGTAGCTGTTTATACAGGAAATCTTTGTTGACTTAATGCATGAATGGGTAATACGAATTGTATGTGCGAGTCTGCACAAAATCATGTATGAAAAAAAGCATGATTTTTAAAAAAATAAAATGAATTGAGGCTCAGAACTACCTGCTTACAAAATTGAGGGGAGTTTTTAACCTCACTTACTTTTAGGGTACTCCCTCCTCCAGATATGCAATAATTCCCAGGGTCTAATGAAGGACCAGTGCTTGGAGAAGACCTTCAACACACCCATTGCCTCAGCCTATGTGGGTGATCTCTCTAGAAGCATTCGGTCTGCTGTTTCCATTCTCAGCTGGAGCATGAGAAGCTTGGTGGGGCTGTCAACAGCATAACAGGGTTTGTCTACTTATGTGCCTGCATCAGCCTTTGAGGTGCTGTAACCTACTCCAGGGCACTATCAAGAAGGAGCTCCTACTCCTCCCAACGTCTAGGACCCTACTATCTGACTGTCACTCTTCCCCTGGGCTCCAGTTCCCTCAGCGTGATCACCCCAGTGAGCTGAGGCTTTTACCACAGACTCTTCAGAGTCTTGAAGTTTCAGGGCTTCAACACTGTGAGTCCAGCTATCTCCTTGAAATGAGGTAGGGAAGGAGGAAAAATGTAGGAAGACTTTATTTTCCATTTAATGTTGCAATAAAATTTCTTGCCCTGCATTTTCGAAGGGTCCTGCCTAACAATTCCCTCTGCTCTCTTCCAAGATGTAGGACGATGAAGAGTGAATGTTTGTTGTGTCATAATCTGCAGAAGGCTGCAAAGTGCACATGGGGTCCATTCCCCCGATGCTCACACTAGAGCACCCCACCCATGTGGAAATCTCTGCAAGTGTTACTGAGTCCCTCCCACATCCACAGTGAACAGCTTTCAGATTCTTATAAGAGGGAATTGTGTCCTAACACCAGCTGCTCCCTGGAAACCCTATGGGGCAGTTCTACTCTGTCGTATAGGGTCTCTGAGTCAGAATTGACTAGATGGCTACAGGTTTGGTTTTTTCTTTCAGGCGGGTGGTGAGAGTTTGATGTCAGCTCCATAATCGTGTTATTAAAAAATGATGACAAAGTACCAGGTGAAAGTAACAAAACAAAACTGAAATGTAATGGCTTTTTCACATTTATTGGCCCCACAGAGTTCCTTCGAGGTGTTTACTTTTCACTAGATTTGGAGAAATCTTTGTGAGAGAGACAACAGCTTGAGACAGCTCCAAAATTACGTTTCCCTCCTTAATGTTAGGTTACATTAAGAGCTGGTTGGCTGGTTTATGATCTGCCTGCTTCACAAAAATAGAAGGCCCATGCAGGCAGGAACTTGTCTGTTGTGTTTGTCAGAGTATCCTGGTACCTGGTGCCTAAGAAGTGCTAAAAAATGATTTGAGTGAATGTGGGTGGGTTTTTATAAAAAAACACTGTGTTGCTGTCTTTATTTAGTTAAATAGTGAAAACAGGGATAAGGAAAATGGAGACAATTATTTGTATAATTTAGAGTTACATAAGATGAGAATAGAACTTGAATAATGAAGAGATAAAAAAATAAGCTGTGTGGATGGAATGTACCCCCTTCCCTTTGCTTTGGAGGGAGACATTTTAAAATTGGATTGTTTTTTCCCTACTGATTTATAGGTTCTATATGTTAATTGAAAAGTTAGTCTTTTAGGAATCACGAATACTTCTATTGAGATACAATTCACCTGCCGTAACACTGCCTTTGAAAATATGCACAATACCGTGGCTTTTAATATACGGGCAGACTTGGCACAACAGTCACCACTGTCTAGCTTCAGAATATTTTCAGTGCCCAGTAAATAAAGGCCCTTGTTAATAAAGGCGTATTAACAGTCATCCTCATTACTCCTTTCCTCCAAGCCGTAGCAACCACTAATCTACTTCTGTCTGTGTTGGTTTGTTCTGGACATTTCATGTAAATGGAATCATACACGATGCGGTCATTTGTGTTTGGCTTTTTTCATTTAGCGTAATGTTCTCAAGGTTCGTCCATGTTGTGGCATGTATCAGTACTTGGTGCCTTTTTGTGGCTGAGTAATATTCCAGTCTATGAATATACCACATCCTGTCTATCAGGTCATGACATGTGGGTTCTCTCCACATTTTGGCTGTTACGAATAACACTACTAGGAATCCTCTGTGTAAGTTGTATGTGAACATGCTTTTGATTCTCCGGGTGCAGACCTAGGAGTGGAACTGCAGTGTTGTATGGGAATTCTCTGTTTAACTGTCTGCAGAATTGCCAAACCATTTTCCAAAACAATTGGATCATTTTACATTTCCACCAGCGGTATTCCAGCTTCTCCACATCGTCGCCAACACTTGTTGTCCATCCTGTTGAGTTTAGCCATCTTAGTGGTTTTGAAATAATAGTGCACGTTAGTTTAGATTTGCATTTCCCTGATGACTAATGAGGTTATGCTTCTTTTCCTGTGCTTGTTGAGAGTTTCTGTATCTGCTTTTGAGAAATCTCTATTCAAATCCTTAGCCTGCAAGCTTTTTTTCCGCTTTTTGCCTGTATTTTTACTCTCTTCATATACTTTTCGATATGCCAAAGATCTATAGATCTTAACAGTTTTAGCCTTCATATTTTGGGATTTTTAAAAAGTCTTTCTCTTTTATCAATAAAAAGAAAATAAAAACTTCTAAAATTTTTATGGTTGCATATTTTAATTTTAAATATTCAATCCATCTGGAATTTTGTTTTGTGTAAGGTATGAGAAAAAGGATGAAAACATTTTTACAGGTGGTCTGAGTGATTACCAAATTGCTACAAACGCTCCTTTTCCCATGACCCATATCTTCACTGCATTTTCCCGTAGTCCGTACAGAGATGCCTTTTTACAGAGGGAGGCCCACCATTCCCAGCCATTTCATTTTAAGGTTTGTTTTCTGCAATTAAATCCCTTGTGTATCTTATCTACACACCTTTTCTTTTAAGCTAATACAAATTTTGTGTGAGTAGGACCTTGGCGAGTGTAAGATGGGCTTGAATTTCATAACTGGTTCCGTGTGGTGCAGCCCAGCAGACGGACAGACAGAAGCAAGGGCTGCAGAGGCGACAGAAGCTATGAGAACATGAGCCTCTAGAGATTTGCTGTGGAATTTCAGATAAAGATTCCATGTGCCAGGAATAGTCTACATCATGTGGACGCAGTGGTGAAAGTACACATTGTCCCTGCCATTGTGAAGGGGACACCCAGTGCGGGTGGGAGGGGGACTGGTAAAATGCAGTCCAAAGAAAGGACGGACCATGCTCCAGGAACCACACTGGACTTCAGAGAGCTTTGTTGGCTGCCGTTCGTCTGTCTGGCTTCTAGATGTCAGAGTGCCCTCATGCTCAGTGCTTAGTCCTCTCTCTCTATTGACACCCTCTCTCTAGGATGCCTCAGGGAGTCGGTTGCTGTCTGTCTGTAGCTGAGGATGTGATGTTTACACCTCCATCCATTTCAACTCCTCCTGGTTCATGACTTCTATTCAAATGTCAGCGTAACTCTCTGTACCGAGTTCTTCATCTGTAAAATGTGCCTTATAATGATACATTCCTCACATGGGTATCATGCAGAGCAAGTATCTTAAGAAAGGAGAAGCCCTCACAAGAGTCCTGGCACCAGTAAGTGTTAGCTGTCAGTATTATTACCTGACATCTTTACGTAGATGTCTGACAGCTATGCCATGTTACCAACGCCATGAAACAATTCTTGGTCCCAACCGCGTTCCACCCTTATCGATGAATTTCTCGGGGCTTCAGTGATGGGAATGTGTGCGTTTTTCCACCTAATGGACATGGCTAATAAAGGTTGGCCTGGTCCTTCATAATAAGTTGCTCCAAAGTTTATATGGGTGGACTCAGACAAGTGATAGCCAACTAATATAGACAAAAAATAGAACTCTCAGCTGCTCATATTTGTACTCTCAGCCTAGAATATCTGGTGAGGGTACTATATGGACTGAATTGTGTAACCCCAAAGGTACGTTGAAATCCTAACTACTGTACCTATAAATGTGACCTGATTTGGATATAGGGGATTTTTAAAATTATTTTAATGAGGCCATACCAGTGTAGGGTGGGTCCTAAACCTAATCCCTTCTGAGTTACAAAAAGAACAGAATAGACACAGACACAAACAGGGGAAGAGGGAGACAGACAAAGGGGAAGATAATCTACAAGGCCAGGAACGCAAAGGGTGGCTGGAAGCTGCTAGAAGCTGAAGTAGACATGAGCCATGCCCTGAATTCCTACTTCTAGCCTCCCGAACTGTGAGAAAATAAATATCTGTTCTTTAAAGCCACCCAATTGTGTTATTTTTTTCTTATGGCAGCCCTAGATGACTAACACATACCCATGGTTATCCATGAAGCCTGGTGTAAAATAGTGTTCTCCCCTCCTTGTCTAGCCCACCCGAATCCTGCTATTTCCTTATCAGTGTCCTCTGCCTTCACTAAGAGCTACAACAGAGTCGGCTTGATGCTGATGCATAGAAATGCAGTTTATTTTTTAGTTTATATTTATGATTGACTAGCATTAATTTTAATGGTTTGTTAATTTTTCTGTGGAGGCATTTCTGAAATCTATGAATAATAGCAGTTGCAGCTTTTCCTTCTTTTTGTTGTCATTTTGTTCTAGCTTGGACCTCCAGTGTTAAATATTTAATATAAATAATGATAGAAAGCATCCTTATTTTTTTAATATTTTTTTGTGTGCTTTAAGTGAAAGTTTTCAAATCAAGTCAGTCTCTCACACAAAAACGCATATACACCTTGCTACACACTCCCAATTACTCTCCCCCGAATGAGGCAGCCTGCTCTCTCCCTCCACTCTCTCTTTTCGTGTCCTTTTCGCCAGCTTCTAGACCCCCTCCACCCTCTCATCTCCCTTCCAGGCAGGAGATGCCAACATAGTCTCAAGTGTCCACCTGATCCAAGAAGCTCACTCCTCACCAGCATCCCTCTCCAACCCATTGTCCAGTCCAATCCATGTCTGAAGAGTTGGCTTTGGGAATGTTTCCTGTCCTGGGGCAACGGAAGGTCTGGGGGCCATGACCACTGGGATCCTTCCAGTCTCAGTAAGACCATTAAGTATGAATTTATGAGAATTTGGGGTCTGCATCCCACTGTTCTCCTGCTCCCTTAGGGTTTCTCTGTTGTGTTCCCTGTCAGGGCAGTCATTGGTTGTAGCCGGGCACCATCTAGTTCTTCTGGTCTCAGGATGATGTAGTAGCTGATTCACGTGGCCCTTTCTGTCTCTTGGGCTCGTGATCACCTCGTGTCCTTGGTGTTCTTCATTCTCCTTTGATCCAGGTGGGTTGAGACCAATGGATGCACCTTAGATGGCTGCTTTCTAATGTTTAAGACGCCAGACGCCAGTCTTCAAATTGGGAAAGCATCCTTATTTTAATGCTAATTAATTTTAAAGAGAATGTCCCACATTTCACCATGAACTATCATGCCAGTTGTATTTTTCCAACTTAAGGAACTCCTTTTCTGGTCCATGATTGCTCAGAGTCCTTATCTCTCAGTGTGATTGGATTTTATCAACTGCTTTGTCCCCATCTCTTGAGGTGAGCATGTCTTTTCTTCTTCCATCTATGCTTATGGTGAATTAAATTATTCAATCTTTAATGTTCACTCAAGCTTGCATGCTGATGATAAACCCCCTTGATGATGGCGTATTACCTGGTTTATACTTTGCTGGATTTCCTTTGCCAGTATTTTATGTAGGTTTTTGCATTTCAGTTACTTAGTGTGCTTGCCCTGTAACTCTTCTTCTACCATCCCTGTCTAATTTGGTGTCAATATTAAACTAGCCTTAGGGATGAAGTAGAGGAGCATCTCATCTTTTTCTCTTCTTTTCTGACTTTGCACAAGATTAAAATGCTCTGTTTCTTGCCTGTTTGCTGCAACCTGAATGAAAGTGGTCTCGGCCTCCTATTTTCTTAGGGAGATCTTGAACTACTGACCCATTTTGTGTAGTGATTAAAGGTCTTTTCTGGTGCTACGTAGAAAAATTTCCACTGCATGTTCTAGGCTGCTAGGATTTCCTCTTTAAATGTTATGTTGTTATCACGATTTTCAGTCTCATCCACGTCAATTACTCAATCCCAGATTTTCCCTCATTTTTCCAAAGTCATACTCTACATCTATTCCTGGTACCAATTCCCTTATCTAAGACTTGTTTGCAAACAAAAATACAACCCAGCATCTTTGAGTCCATGATGTGAGAATACAGTCCCATATAACTTTTTTGTAACTGTTGTTAAGTGTTTCTCCTCTTTTTTTTTTTTTTTTTTTGTTCATTTCCCACCTATCTAGCAGTTTCAAAGTTGTGCACTTAAGGTTGAGGTCATTAGCTGGATTGACTCCGTGCAGGGCCATGGGGTGCTAGTTGCAAATGGGAATCAAAAGAGCACTCCTCTAGAACTAGGAGGCAGGAGGAGGTGGTTGGGCGGTTGTTGGGGGGGGGGAACTGGGCAGGGCTGTGTGGAGAGGGGCGCCCAGGGGAGGTGCCAGGTCGGAGGCTGCCCCACCACAATCTCACGTGCATCAGGAAGGAGCTGGCTGCAGGAGCCTTTCGCGAGAGTCCCAGCCCACCCAGCCTTGCCCTGAACTCAGACCCGCTAGGCTCACAGGTCCCACCAGAACTAGGGGAAGCCTGAGGCTATCGATGTCAAGTCCCAGGGTACACCCCTGAGCCCAGTCACAGTGCTTATGCTGGGATAGTAGGGCAGAGGAGGCGTATGGGGACTTGGGTCCAGAGGGTGACCCAGAAAGGGTGGGAGAGTTGTGGTCACCCTAGGACTCTGGCTCCGCACGTGAAGGGCCCCAGGTTGCACTTCCAGGAGGAGAAGGCGAAGCCACAGAGGCCACACTGCTCACACAAACAATCCCCCACCCCCCTCTGCCCTTTCTCCAGGCGGGACGCCCCTCCTGTGCTGTCCTCAGAAGGGCTCTTCAGGGACCGCACCCCTAGTTTGCGGAGCAGCAGAGCCTGCCCCAGTCTGGACTAGGGACTTTATTTCTTCCACTCTCACCACTGGCTGAAGGCAGACTCCTGTCTCCACAGACTAAAGAGGAATTATCAAAATGAGCTCAAAACTCTAGATTTGAGTTAAGGATCATAAATTAACACAGAGAAATACAACTTTAACAACAAAGACCTGTTTGGAGTCCCAGTTGCAATTAAAAAAAAAAAAAAAAACTTGAACAGAGGGAGTGATAAAGTCTTCCTTCTTTTGCCACCCTCTCTCGGTGGTCCCAAGCTTTCTCATCTCCCACCTCACAAGACTGTATCAACTGCTTTGAGACTTTTAGAATAAAGATCCCCAGGCATATCACTGCTGTGACCCTGTGAGGATTTCCCCAGTGCTGGGTTAGACTAAGACAGAATCCTTCCAAGGCTTCCAGGGCCTGTGTACTGGACGGTCAGCACACGGAGCCTCAGAGCCCACTTTGTTTTTCCTGCAATTGGGCACGACCCCAGGGACATGACCCTTGAGAGTGCTGACACTTCCTGAAGGCAGTGACCCTCCCCCTGGGCTTCTCTCTGCCTGGGTCTCAGAATCTCTGAGGCCAACTTGTACCCTCGGAAGTGTTTCTACTGAAGGACACGTAAACAGCACTGTGGATTTGTGTCCTGCAGTCTGCAAAACTGCCTCCCCTGAGTGGGGTGAGGAGCTAGTGAAATACTGAAATCATTGAAACTAGCAGAAGCCACAGCTCATGGTGCTGGGAGAAAACTGGGAAGGACGGAGAGGTGAAGAGGCTATAAAGGCCCAGTTGTGAAGGCGACCATGGGCCAGGATGTCCTGAAGTCGCAAAGCTGACCAATGCTGAGTGCCCTAAAACCTGCCACTCCTGTACCCATCTTTTCTTTCAATGGACAAAGTCTTCCCCTGCTCTTATGTGCCTGGGCTGGAAGGGCCTTTGACTTATAACATGAAGCAGCCTCCAGAGCCTCTTGGGGCAAGTGATGGTCAAGGAGGCTCTGCCTAACCCCACCCTGCCCTTCCCACTTGTCAGAGGACCAGGAATTTCAGTCTTCCAGCTCCTGGGCTGATCTAGTGACTTGTAACAGGATTTCTCTGGAACTGGAAGGTGTTGAAGACAGGAAGTACTCCTGGGTTTCTTCACCCAGCTGAATGCCTAGTTCCTGGTGTTATTACACGGCTTACATTCAGGATAAGAAGAGGCGTTTGGAGCTTTACGCATGACCTCTTAGCAGAGGTTTCTGTTCAGGAACGAAGAGGTAAAAAGAAGCAGTATCTACTAAGTCCTTTTCCAAGAGTCTCAGGAAATTCTCACGAAGACCCTCTCAGGTAAGGACTGACGGGAAATGCCTTGGTTTAATATTAAACTTTGCCCTTGACACATTTTGTTTATGGAGGGCGTATACATATTGTCCGCTCAAGGAAGCACTGTAGTTCTTATCTAGACTTTATGTAGAATGAGTATATATAAAACCTAAACTTGGTCCTTAAGCAAGGGGTTACCTCTTAGAGAAGGCCTATGGGAAGGTTTCTACCAAATTCTGTGGTGCTGCCATTGCTCCAAGGAGCCCAGGTGGTGCCAAATTTGAGCACTCGGCTGTTAACCGAAGGTTAGTTTTTTGAACCCACCAAAAGGCTCTAAGGAGTAAAGACCTGGCGAACTGCTTCCGTTAAGATTACAAACCAGGAAACCCTATCGGGGCAGTTCTCCTTTTACACTGGGCCACAATGACGCAGAAACCCACTCGATGGCACCTAGCAATAACAACAGGAAGCCGTTGCCCCCCATGTGCTTGAAGTGCCTCTCTGGGGAAGGTTGGCCTTCAGAGCCAGCTCATGGCCACACGAGAACTGAGGCTCATGTTTTGTTACCACACCTTAGTTTCAGTCAATAAATTTATTTTCCAGTTTATTCACGAGACTTGACTGCAGACATCTCTCAGGTATTGTCAAAATTAATTCCATTCTCTAATAATGATTTGCCAGGACGTATTTCCAAGCGTTTCCAAGAGACTGGAAAAACTTTCCAAAGAGGCTTGTCCAGCGCCATGTTGTGCAGTAACTACAGTGTTGACGTAGTATTAACCACATATTATTATATTAACCACATAGTTTCCACGTTTTCTGCTTTCCATAAATACAACTGAAATTCCAAGTCTACCACCTGAAGTACTTCCTTTAGTGTTTCACTTAGAAGTCTGGTGGTGATGAATTCTCTCAGGTTTCTTTCCCCTAAGAATGGCATTATTTGTGCTTTACTCCTGAAGGTAATGATACATAGATACATGATACATAGAATTCTGGGTTAATATTTCCATCTTTCAGGGTTGAAAAAATGATGTTTCACAATCTATTTTTTTGGCTTCCATGGCTTCTGATAGTGAATACAGAGTCATTCAAATTATTTTTCTCAGGTGAAATGTGTTGTTTTCTCTCTACCTCCTTCCTGAGTATTTTCTTGACCTTTGTTATTCTGCAGTTGATTATGATGTATGGTATTTTTATGGAAGTAACCCATGTTCTCTATATATATATGTGTGTCAACTGTTTTTCCCCTCCCGGGTGTGTCTGTGAGTACAGTATACTGTTTTTTTCTTTTTACATGCTGCTGTTAAAAAAAAGAAAAAAAAAATTAGAGTAATGTACTTACAAATATACTTGGGATGTGGGGTAAGGCCCACTGGGTTGGCAAAAAACCCATAACCCGCAGAATATTTTTGTGCAAATACGGTATTGGGGCATGGAATTCTTTAACTTGCTGTGGTTTGCTGAACTTTTTGAATCTGTAAGTTTATGTCTTTCACAACATTTGGAAAGTGTTCAGCCAGTATTTTTTCAAATACTATTTTCTTCACCACACATTTTGTCCACTTCTTCTGGAGTTCCAATAAATAAGCTTTTTGTCTAGTTCTTGAGGCACTGTCCATTTTTTTTCCATATTTTCCTCTCTGTTTGCAGAATGGATATTTTCTACTGATCTTATTTCAAGTATTTAGTTTTTTTCTCTGTCATCACCATTCTGCTATTGTGAAAATATCAACTGAATTTTTGATTTCTACAATTGTACTTTTAACATGTAAAATTTTCATTTGCAAATAGCACCTATTATCTTTCCATTTATTTAAAAAGTGTCCCTGTTATTTCTTGGATTAGAATAGCATTTTAAAATCTGTTTCTTATGATTTTGAGAGTACAAGTCCTGCTTAAATTTTATGGAGAATTTTTTTGTTTTTAGCAGTCAATTGACCCAGTTATGTTCAGGCTCCAAGTTCTGTCCCATCTTCTGTATTCTATGGTTCAAATGTGAGTTCAATTTTTGAAGTCTTTGCAGCTGTATTAAAGTCTAACCTATGTGAGCGCCACTCAGTATGGAACCTTGATGGCATTCTAACCCATAGTGCGGCTCTTAAAGGATTTGATAATGCTTCTTTGGGTCAGGGCAATGGATACGCACCTGGGGGGTGAACCAGGAGTTCATAGCAAGTCTGCAGAATCTCTTTCTTGCACAGCCTCCTCTCTCTCTTTCTCTTCTTCTCTCTGAGTTCAGAAGGAGTGCTTTCCTGGCCCACTGGCGGGAATGCTGGGGCTTTAATCTCCTCATTCTGTTGTGCACATCAGTGACTGGTTCTGCCTATGGGGCCAAAGCACTGGACAACCAGCCAAAAGGCTGGCAGTTTGAACGTGTCAAGAAGCACCTCAGAAGACAAGCCTGGCAATCAGCTTTTGAAAAGTCTCACCCTTTGAGGTAGAATTGACTAGGTGTCAGTTAACAGCAGAGAGAGAGAAAATGTAATGGAGCTTTCTCTACAATATTTGGTTCTTCCATACTCTGGTCAGAGAGAAGGATTCTCCTCTGCCAGAGTTTCAGGTGTCTGCCCACCTGCCCAGCTGCCTGTCTCTCTCCTTTGTGGACCTTCTATCCCATTTATATGAGAGAGGGCTTCTCTTGGAGCTATTTCTGTCCACAACGGGTGTGCAGCTGTGAGATTTGGGCTCATTTAATTTCAGCCTCTGGAATGTTCATACTTTATGTTCTGGTTCCGCCCCTTCCCCATCCACCTTCAACACTTTCCTTTGCAGAGTCCTGAGATAGTGTCCCATGCATTTGTCCAGATACTTAGTTGTCAGATACCAGCATAGCCACTGGGGGCAGTGCTGTTGTGGTTGGGGGGGGAGGGACTGTACACTGAAGGAGCTGCAAGACCTGGCTGCCTTGTGTGAGCAGGACGGGGGTGTGCTGAGGAGTGGGTGCTGAAGGTGCTGAGTCAAGGGGCGTTTAATATAAAGTTGGGTCAAGGATAGTTTGTTGACAAGGATTTATTGCCGTAGCAAGGGTTCTGGAAATGGGTTTAATATGCTGTGGGATTGCTTTTGGAAGCTTAGAAAAGGCAATGGCCCACATTCTCTGAAATCGAAATGCCAGACCTGCTGTGTCAGATGTTGGAAGAGGGATTAAAAGCCTCCAATATGTGGGCATGTCTGAGTTAGTCTTCTATAAGACCATTTCTTGGAAGTCCTGAAGGATACCCATTTCATCAAAAGAATAAGGAATGCGGAGATGAGGGGAGCACCAGCAACACAGAGCTTACCAATATGTATACTTTGTAGGGAGTCCCTGGGCGCCACAAACAGTTAAGTGCTTGACTATTATCCGAAAGTCTGGCAGTTTGGCAGTTTGAACGTACTCAGAGGGTCCTTGGAAGACAGTCCTGGCCATCTGCTAGTAAAGGATGAAAGCCTTAAAAACACTATTGAACAGTTAGTTCTACTATGCCCACATGGGGTGGTCATGAGTCAGAAATGACTTGATGACAACTAACAGCAACAATCATCTATAGGCTCAGGTTGTTAGTGGGAGCTGGGCTGCCTAGTAGCAATGCAAATCATGGGATCCCAGCTCCACAGAGGCCAGGTGGAAGTACTTAACCGTCAGAAACAAGTTGTGTGTGATTCCAATAATGGTCAGCAGGTCAGAGTAGTAGTTATCTATTGGGGCATAATAGATTTCCCCAAACTTAGCAGGTGTGAGATAAATGGAAAATTAATATTCAACTCATTCTGATAAATTTGGAACTAGACAAAAATTTTTGTATCACTCAACATAGTTTTCAGGTGAAGGAATAAACTAGAAAATTTAAATAACTAGTATAAGTATAATAAGAGATTTTTCAAAGAATGATGATATAATTGCATACCTGAATAAAAGACAAATACATCAAAATCAATGGTTTGTCTCCAGTATAGACACGAGGGTCTCAAATTGGCAAGGGTGAGAAGGGCAGACCGTTCTCTTTCCCCTACTACTTGACTGGATCAAACTGTGTTCAAAACTGTAAAATATTTAGGAAAACATTGTTTTGACCAGAGCAGCAAAGGACCTCTATGACGAAAACTAATGTACTAAAATACATAAAATGAAACCTGAATATATGCAAAAAATATGCCATATTTTCAAATGAGAAGTCTTGTCAATCAAATGGAGGTCCCTAAAACTAATATATAAGTGGAATGTATTTCCAGTCAGAATATTAAGATAGTTGTTTTTGAATTGTATACAGTAATCGTATGCTACAAATAGTACAGTAGATAGCAGAGGATGTTGCTGGTGTTAGGAGACTTGGAGTCCATTTCTGACTCATAGTGATCCCATTTCACTGCCCCATAGGGTTTTCTAGGCTGTGATCATTATGGGAGGAGAACAATAGGTCTTTCCCCTCAGTGCCCCCTGGTGGGTTCGACCTGCCAAACCTTCTTTGCATTAGCAGATGAGCACTTAATCACTGCAACACCACGGCTGCTTTAAAAGGTATAGAGAAGAAAAACATGAAAAAGCAGGATACTGACAGGTGTCTACCTCCTCAGGTAACAGAAAAAATTGATATTACACAGCATAGAAACTGACAAGTTGACCAATGAAACAAAATCTGCTAAGAAGTCACGATAACCATTGATACAAAGGCGGTATTTTGAGAAAATTATATTTATTTAATAAACGGTGCTGACTCAAGTGATTGTTCTGGGGGACAAAGCTTGAGAAAATGTGATACACAAATGATAGATTTGGAAAATCATGTGAAATGGAGATGATAAGACTTAATAACAATTTCCATTTTACACAGAAGGATAAAAGTTAAGCACTTGAAAAATGAGCAGTGAATTCAAACAGATCGTTCACAGCAAATCCACATGCCCAATAAACATAGTCCAAGTTGCTCAAAAACACTGGTAGTTAAGAAAATATCAAAGTCCCAGTGAAACTGGCACAATTTAAAAATCAACACCATCTATAGCTGGCTGGGCTGTGGGGAGAAGGATACCCTGAGACATGGCTGGAAAGGTGCTTTAGGACAGCCTATAGGGGAAAGACACGGCCATGGCTCTGTACTTTTAAAACATACTTTGAGCTGGAAATCTCACTCTATGGAGTCTATTCCACAGAAACAGATCCTGTAGTACACAACGGATAGTTATTATTAGTGTTGACCAAACATTGACTGTACATTGATAGTTGAATGATAGATAACTTATGGTAAAGCTACATCATCAATAAATGAGTTGTAGTAGTTGAGTGGGAAAAATATCTGTGAAGTATTATTTATTACTGAAAAAATCTAGGTGCATGCAGAGAAGTGTATATAAAATGAGCACATCTGGGTTAAACAATATCAATTGTTTGAATATGCTTGAATACCTGTTTATGTTTATGAGTGTGTATAAGTCCGTGTGCTTGTTTAAGCAAGGATAAGAGAGACTACTTACCACATTGTTAACCTGAATTATCTTGGATCCACTTGCGGGAAAGAACAGGGGGAGGAGAGCTAGAACACGCAGGAAGAGTGGACTTAAAAAGCATGGATGATAATGTTTACATTTTAGTAGTGTTATGTATGGATGAACAAATCTGTCTTAAAGTGAGAAAGCCAGAATATTCCTTAGAAGCAAGGATGGCTTTGGCCATGTTATCAAGAGGGAGGGACCAGTCCCTGGAAAAGGACATCATGCTTGGTAAAGCAGAGGTCCAGTGAAACAGAGGAAGACCCTCAATGAGATTGATACAGTGGCTGCAACAGTGTGCTCAAATATAGCAACGATTATTAGGATTGCCCGTGACCAGGTGGTGTTTTGTTCTGTGGTGCAAAGGGCCACTGTGAGTCAGAACTGACTTGATAGCTTCTGACAAGAACATGTAGAAGTACAGATAAAGTGTACTGAATTGAGATCATCTATTTAAATTATTCATGTAAGTTAAAAGATCAAAAAATATAGTGTCAGTGCCATATCTAATGACTTACAGAGAATCAAGGTAGAATATCAAGTGAAATAAGGGGCGAGAGCAATGTGGGTGGAGTGTGACCAGGCTTTCATAAAAGCCAACACCCGAGCAGATGTACTTGTGTACCTGTGACTGTGTATATGTGTCCCTGCAGAGAGGTGTAGGGAAGGATACACGTGTGTCTATTAACATTGGATACCCTGGGGGAGCAGGACCAAATTACATAGGAGGGTGGGACCCTGACATAAATTTTTTTGCCACACAAATCTGTGATCTTGCAAATGTGATAAAAAAACAATTTCAGAGCTTTGGAAATTCATAAACATCATAGATACATGTATATTTTAACGTGTTTTGTTAAATATTTAAAATAGGTGAAAATTCTAAAGAATGACAGACAAAAGATTTGAATCACTGGCCGGAGAGCACACCGCAGAAAGTAATAATAAGATCCAGTGGATTTCTTGTTGTTCTTGGAGCCAGTGAGTTCTTCTGGTCTCTATAACTGGAAATGACCAAAAATAATTTTGGGAAGTCAGTAGAGTTACCCCTCAAACACATCTTGCAAGCACACGTCTACAGCTAAATGTAGAAGGCTGGACGCCATGTGCGATTCACTAGGTAACTCATGCGCCTCTAGAAGATTCTCTTTCCTGGATATGCTGCTTCCACCTCCTCCCTGTGTAGCCCCACTGGATAACCCACCTTTGTGCATTCTAGGCCCCATTCAGGTCTGAGCCTAGATCATAGAGGACATCAACTGGGAAGGTAGCTTTTAAGAAGAAAGATGTTGATGAAAAGATTTCAGAAAGCAGCACCTCCCCAGCCAGCCTCTCCCCAGCCTGGGAATACCAACCCCTCCCACCCTGATACCTCTGAGAATCTCTGATTTTTCGGTTTGGATCCTTAGGAGGCTGCAGAATTTACCTGGTCTGAACACCTTGGTTCTTCTCTGCCTGTGACCCTCTCCCTCACAGGAGCTGTCTCTGTCACTCTGAGGAATACACACAGGACAGACTGTGGACGGAGGTGCCCATCCTAGAGGCCCTGCCCTCCATTCCTCTGCCCCTGGGGGGTTCCCTGTGATACTTGTGGTCTCATTTCCTAGAGAGATGGATACACCCCTGTCATGTCCAGGGCTTCCCCAGACTTGGGATTTGATGTCGCGACTGAGACTGGGGCTTTGTTGTCCACTGTTGAGTCTGGGCCTGAATCTGCCCCTTCCCACCATTACCTCTGATCACCTGTGTTCTCGCTGTTCTCCCTGGGTTTGAAGCCTTTCCTCTCCTTTGGTTCTTTCACCTCAGAGGGCCTTTTTCTTCCAGTTCTTTGACCTCGCGACAGGTCAGATTTGACCACAGGAAAACAAAAAAAAATTAGCAAGTTTGACATGTCAAGAACCGGAATGTACAGCTTGATTTAGGAGAAGAAAAAGTTCCAAAGCTCTACCCCTTCCCCTAGGACATGCTCTACAGGAAATATCCTGCAAGCCCTGGATCAACTCTTATCCAGAAATGGTTAACACCCAGGGGGATTTTTCTACACCACCTCCCACTTACATTCCCCTAATGTGGCAAAAAGGATGCATCCCAATCATAAACCCAAATTCACCCTAGGAGACCAGAAGACATGGCTTGGGTGAGTTCATTTTCCTTCAACCTGCCCTCCTCTCCTCCTACCAAGCCCTGCCTCTTTCTCTGCCTCTATACTGCTGGGAAGGGACCCAGATTTGTTTGTTTAGGGCTTTATGTCCACTGCTCACCTGCAGACATGTTTCCCAACAGCCTGCCATCTCTCTGATTCCTTCTCCTCCAAAGAACTCAGTGACACCCCCTTCACCATCACGCCTCAGCAGGGCCCCCCCCAATCCTCCCAGGTCCCACTGAAATCCCCTTTCCCTTTCCCTATTTATGCTGCGCTCATCCTTAGGGTCCCAAGATCTCACCATCCAGATGAGGCCTGTCCTGTCCTCTCCTGGGCCAGGGGAGCCTCTGAGGGGACCTGGTGTCTGCGGTCAGGTATCTGGGGCTTCTTCCATCCAGATCCCCCTTAGGGCTGGAGTTCTCTGTGCGCTTGGGTTGGGAGGGTTGGGGTCACAGTGGAAGGAGGGTATGATCTTCCAGGGGAGCTGGGTTAAACAAACCTGAATGGAGGTCTCTCCTGAAGGGCCCACGTTTCCAGCCCAAAGGCCCTGCTCCTCCTAGTCCCGGGGTTCTAGCACGTCTTCAGGCGCTTTCCCCTCTGGCCTCGGTGGTGCGCCTGCGCCTTCTGCAGCCTGGTCTCCTGCCTCTGCAGCCTGTCCAGCTGGTGCCTCAGCCTCTTCAGTTCTTCTCTCTGCTTCTCCAGCTGTTCCTCGAGGCGCCTGCAGACTGCTGTCTTCTCCCTCACCTCCCTCTTCTTGGCCGCCATCAGGTAACGCCTGGCCAGCTGGTGGCAGCGTCTGGGCCTTCGCTGGACTGAGCGTGGCAGCCGCCTCTCCAGCAGCTCTTCAAAGAAGACCCGGCAGCTGAAGCCCTGAGTCACACCATGCTCCGCGTGGGCCACGAGGGCGTCACGGGACTCGAACACACGGCAGCAGGCCACGCAGCGGAAGCCGCACTCACGGGTCACCAGCCACTCCGGGGTGGTTGGGCGGGGTCTCTCTCCATGCTCCTCCCCTTGATCAGTGGGCTTCTGGGTACAGGTCTGAGGCCCCTCCTGCCAGGGCTCCAGGTTGCTGACCAGGGACTTAGTGTTGGCCAGACTGGGGGCAGAGCCGATGGTGCTCTCCTCAGAGAGCTCGGCCTCAAAGACCTGGGGCATCTTGCCCACGGGGGCAAAGGAGGTTTTGGTCTGCCAGGCGACCGCTACCCCCTTGACCGTGCGCACCTTGGTGAAATATGCGCACCTGACCCATCGCTTTCCTGGGGCAGCCCCGTAACTGGAGGAATGAGAGGTCTGCTCGGTGGAAGATAAAGGAGAAGAGTTCTCAGATTGTTTTGGAATCTTCCTGGGCCTGGAGCTTTGACTTTTTTCTTGGGATGTTGTTGACTCTTGGGCATTTTCCTCTTGGATAGAGACCTCTGAGAATAGAGAGTTAATTTACTTGAGCTTTCAGGGCCCTTATTCTCACCTGTGACCCCAAAGCTTTGGTCATAGGGACCCCTGGAGGCCTTTCCATCACCACATCCTCCACCTCTGCAGACCCCATGGTTTCTTTCTTCTTCCCCAGAGACCCACCACCCTTTGGGGGCACTGCTGTGGAAGACAAAGTCTCCATTGTAAAGTGGCACTGTTTATGGTAGTTCATTTTTTAAGAAGTTATTTTTCTTTAATTCCACATTTATTGAATTCCAATGAATTTGTTCGTTTGGAACTTAGAAATGACCTCATTCCCATGAAGCTTCATAATAAATGTGTGACTTGACGTTTTGTATGTGGGTGATATTCTTAGTAAATTTGGAGGGTAAACACTCCAGAGCAATGGTCACCTCTTTTCATCCTCTTTTTACTGAAAGGCTTTTTATAGAGTTATACGTAAAACAGAAGAATGTGTATATTTAGTTATGATTCTTACATGTATAGCTCTTCCTTGCACCCTTCTTAACCCAGCCACAGTAAAAGATGAAAATTGTTTTTCTCAGAGTAGAAGCCCAGTCCTTAGTAGATGAAGTGAGGCAGAAAGAGATGGCCGTATCTGAGAACCTTGATGCGAGAACTTCAGATGGAGAACACACAGCCTTCTCCGCTGTGTATGTCTCAGTGGGTTGTCTGTGTCAACCTAAAGGTCTGTGTATGTTTCTGAATCTGTGGGAAGGACTGCAGAGTTCAGGATGCAGAAAGAGATGGAGCTAGGTCGGGTGCGTTGGATGGAGGGAAAGCTCGAGAGAGAGACAAGATTCAGAGAGGGAACATGCCAGCAGTTGGTTAGAAGGATACAGAGATCAAGGAGGGAGCAGAAAGCAGGGCTCAGCCACTGAAAGGCAGAATGGGGCAGCAACAAAGAAGACAAGGCGGGGGCAGACTAGTCGGAGAAAGAATGGATAACTAAGAATGATAGCAGAAACTGAGGTTAGCTATAGTTGGAATTTTAAAATTCTTTCCTGCTAGACTTGGAAAACATCATGCTAAATGGAATAAGTTAGTATTTGCCCTAAGTATAGGGCAAATACTGTACGATCTGACTTACATGAAATAAGCAAATATATAGAAAGCAAAGATTATTGGTCGTTGCCAGTTGTGGGCAGGGGGAAGGGGAAGTTTTTCCACTGGGGCATTGAGGTTATGTTAATGGTTGTAGAAAAGTTTGGAGAAGGATATTGAGAATGGTTACATGACTTGAAGAACGTAATGAGTATCACTGACTCATACATTAGAAATTATTCAGTTATGTTTTATGTATATTTTCAACACAATTAAAAAAATTAAACTTTGCAATTACAGGAGAAAAAAAAATGATCTATACTATAGGTGTCTTTACGTAGAAGAATTGTTAAACCCTTAGGTAAAGATGGTCAGGAGACCTTGGAGGAGAAGAGAAATCCCTAGAGCTAGAGGGGCAGGGCCTTCCTGGACCGTCTTCTGCCTGAGTCCAGGCTGAGGACTGTGGCAGCTTACATTGACTGGGAACTCTGAACGAACGTGTCGTACTGTGCTCCATCACACCACCCACTCCCAAAACCTCCTGATAAATTTGATATATTTTTTTAATTCGCGTGATATATTAATTCAGTCTCATGAAAAAATTAAGCACAAATCTCTGTAACCACCCTTCTACCTGGTTCTATACCCACTGCCCCACTTGCCCACCTGCGTTCTTTCCGCTAACAAAGCAGGAGAGTTCACAAATCTGACTTGTCTGCTACTGTTACGGAAAGCCCCTCAGATGACAGTAGAATTCTATACTTCACTCACATAGTTATTCCTTCGTTTATTTATTCACAGTATAATTTCTTACTGTTTACTAATTGACAGGAAGTTTTTTCAGGTGAAAGCCTCGGTGATCCCTTGTGGTCCTTGTTTCCGGGGTGAATCAAACCCCTTGCTGCCCAGCACCCATCGCACAGACTGAATTTTTCTCCCACCCTTACCTCGGGCCTTAGAGAAAGGCCTCTTCCTCATGTATTGCCGCTCCATTCTGGCTGGGTGAAGATGAACCACGAAGGATGGTCACCGGCAAGATGTTTCTCCTCCTCCCACGTAGAGATGATGTCCCAAACTCTCACAAGTTGGGGACCTTGATTTAGGCAGAACCGTTTGTAATTTGGTATCCAAAGTCGCTCTCCCACAGGAGACCTCAGAGCCACAACCTCTCCAAAGAGCAGTTAGGATCTGAGTGAGCACCAAGGCTTCCAGTAACCCTTGTGTGACATCATCGCTGACATCGCTCAGTTCCGAGGGCCCAGTTTGAATCTAAACAGCGCACTAGGAAAAAATATGGCAACTGTTGTGGGAGAGGCTAGGAGGCTGGGAGGAGGGAAATTATATCTTAAAAATGAATTGCAATGTTCACTTAAAGAAGTCAATATCCAAGAGGAAGGAAACTGTGAGTTGAGGGAATAGAAGAGTATAATGAGTCGCTGTTTCTCCCAAACCTCTTCTCTGGCCTGAATCAAATCTCTCCAGCTCTAGAAACACAGTGTCCACTCTGAACACCTCTCAGGCCTCCTTTGCCACTTAGGCTTCACACAGGCTGTTCCCTCTGACTAGTAGACGTTCTCTCCCTTCCTGTTGACTGGTTCCTCCTCCAAGGTACCCAGTCTGTGCTCCTGCTTTATGTATTCAGAGCACCTAGTAATCCTCCATCATAGCACTGAGTCATAGGAGGTGCTCATTTTCCAATTTTTGTCTTCCAAATGGGTTGTAAATAACTTGGGGACAAAGATGGGATCTGCCTTATTTTTGGCAGTCCCAGAAAGTGAGACAGAGCCCCACCCATAGGAGATACTCAATATATATCTATTGATTAAATAACAGAAGACTCTTCCAAAAGACTCACCCTTCGTAGCCATCTGTGCAGAATGGAGGTTTTGGTCTGTTGCCTGGAGGTACCATCACTCAGTGGTGGTGTCTAGGCCACTCTCTCTTGACCTCCTGACTCTCAACCCTGTGAAGCCTCTTGGCCTGTCCACATGCTTCTCCCTTGGAGCCACTAAAAAGGGTAGGATTACATCATCACAGAAAAGCACTGAGACTCCGGACGTCTATGGTAAACCTGCTTGGGAGGCTTAGGAGAGCCCTCGGGGAAAGGTCCACTGTCCTCTGCTTGATCTCCTTTTTTGTCCAGGGGGCAATTAGGAAAGGAAGAAGCAAATTGTTGAAACATTTTAAGGCAGGGTTTGGGAAGTTGTGCTTGGTAGGTAGAGGAGAGCCTGAGGATTTGAAGGAAAATGAAAGATGTCAACATGGGAGCAGAGGGCTCGTTTTGTGTGACGACAGATGGTAGAATGTGGGCAAGTGGTTGGAAATATATAAAAAAGAAAATCTCCTAACCATCCACTCGTGTTTCAAAATTTAGGTCAAACATCACTTCGTGGTGGAAGCCTTTCCAACCCTACACCTGGTAGAATTTCCCACCCTGCTGCGTACTCTATTGTATTTAAGAAATGCTTCTGCCACAACTAGGGACAAACTTGATTGCATTTACATGTTGTGATGGATAGCAAAAATGGCCACATGTTCTAATATGTATGTATCCATACATATTATATGACTTACAGCTCCCTTTCTCAAGAGCAAGATTCTTCCTCCACTCCTTGAATTTGGACTGATCTATGATTGCTTTGGCCTTTGGGACAGTACAAAGACTAATAGAAGCAGAGACCGGATATAATTAGACACATCGTGGCTTGCTCTCTTACCAAAAACCAAACCCATCACTCTCAAGTATATTCTAACTCATAGTGACCCTGAAAGACAGAGTAGAACTGCCCCATAGGATTTCCAAGGCTGTCATCTTTACAGGAGGAGAGTGCCATGTCTTTCTTCCACAGAGCAGCTGGTGAGTACGAACTGATTACCTTTCCTTCAGCAACTGAGCCCTTAACCACTGCACCACCAGGGCTACTCCTTGCCCTCTTGCTGCTCTTCAAACACTGAGAATCCATGGGAACAGCCCAGGCCACCCTAATAAATGACAAGAGACCATTAGAGAGAGAATCCAGCTGAGAAGATTTCACACCCTCTGCCCGCCAGCTGACATGGTGGCCGATTCCAGATACATGAGGGAGCCCATCCGAGAGCGGCTGAGTCTGCCCCAGACCAGAAGAACCCCAAACTGCCAACCTGCAAAACTGTGAGCGAAGTAACTGCTTGTTCTTTTAAGGCACTTCATTTTTGGGTCATTTGTTATAGAGCAATTGATAACTGATCTGTTAACTGGGCTGTTTCTCTCACCAGACTGCAAGGAATCTTTTCTTAATCCTTTCTGTATCAGCAGTATCTGGCAGAGGGTTATTCCTGTAGTCATTAAAAAAAAAATTTTTTTTTTTAAAAAGTAGAAATTTCTTCATTTACATCATTTAAAAGTTTCTGTCATTATGTTTTAATTTTGTTTTATAAATAAGATATGGCTGGATTTGCAAGTCTAAGCTGAGTGTACATGTTTTTTCCTTAGGTATTAATCCCTTTTTCTTGCTATTACTCATACATTTAGACATAATTCCCGTATTATACTTCATATTCACTGTTCTTTTTTTTTTTTTTTTATTCTGCCTTTCCTGTTTATTTTTTTATTGGAATGATAAAATTTCTCTTACTTTCCTTTTCCTTCTAGCTATTTGAAAGTTGTATTTTCAATTCCTATTCTTTCATAGTAAACATGAGATCTTTGAACATTTTAACATTTGGTATATTGTATCAAGTTCATATCTCAGTTCTCCTCTCAAACAGTAATTTTTTGCTAGCTGCCATTGCTAGAAGCCGACTAATGGTGAACTTAGGTAACACAGAACTAAAGGTTGCCAGGTCCTGTGTCATCCTCACAAATGCCAGCAATTTAGATTCCATCATTATGGCTAATGTGCCAGTCCATGTCACCAAGGGTCTCCTACAGCCTTGTTGGCCTTCTTCTTCACCAACCATGATATTCTCCTCTAGGACTGATTAATCTGTCCTGATGACATGTCCAAAGCAAGTGAATTGGACAGTATTCTCTTGTGATCTGTAAGGGTTTAATTGTCTAATTTTCAGAAGTAAATCTCCAGGTCTTTCTTCCTAGTGTGTCTTAGTCTTGAAGCTCCATTGAAACCTGTCCACCATGGATAACCCTGTTGGTATTTAAAATACTGGTGGCCTAGCTTCCAGCATCATAGCAACATCCAAACCACCACAGTACAACAAACTAAGAGACAGGCAGTGAGCTGAACAGCGTATTGTTGTTGTTAGGTGTCATCAGGTCAGTTCTAATTTATAGTGACCCTATATACAGCAGAACAAAACACTGGCCAGTCTTGTGCCATCCTCACACTTGTTATTATGCTAGAGCCCATTGTTGCAGCCACTGTGTCAATCCATCTCACTGAGGGTCTTCCTCTTTTTCACTGTCTACTTTACCAAGCATAATGTTCTTCTCCAGGGCCTGGTCTCCCCTGATAACATGTCCAAAGTGTGTGAGACAAACACTCACCATCTGTGCTTGTAAGGAATATTCTGGCTGTACTTCTTCCAAGACAGACTTGTTTGTTCTTCTGGCAGTCTGTGGTATACTCAATATTGTTCACCAACACCATAACTCAAAGGCAGCATTTCTTCTTCGGTTTCCCTTATTCATTGTCCAGCTTTCACATGCGTATGAGGTGTTTGAAAACGTCATGGCTTGTGGCAGGCACACCTTAGCCTTCAGAGTGACATCTGTGCTTGTCACCAGCTTAAAGAGTTCTTTTGCAGCAGATTTGCAATACATCATTTGATTCCTTGATTGCTGCTTCATGAGCGTGGACTGGGGAACTGAATAAAATGAGATCCTTGATAACTTCAATCTTTTCTCTGTTTATCATGATGTTGCTTATTGGTCCAGTTGTGAAGATTTTTGTTTTCTTTATGTTGAGGTGCAACCCATACTGAAGGTTGTAGTCTTTTTTATTCACCGCTAAGTGCTTCAGGTCCTCTTCACTTTTCACCAAGTTTGTGTTATCTGCATATCGTAGGTTGTTAATGAATCTTCCTCTAAGCCTAATGCCACGTTCTTCTTCATATCGTGCAGCTTTTTGGATTATTTGCTCAGCATACAGATTGAATAAATGTGATGAAAGGATAGAACCCTGACACAAACTATTCCTGATTTTAAACCACATAGTACCCCTTGTTCTCTCTGAAGAACTGCCTCGTGGTCTATGTACAGGTTTCACATGAGCAAACTTAAGTGTTCTGGAATTTCCGTTCTTTGAAGTGTTACCCATAATTTGTTATGATTCACACAGTATAATGCCATTTCATAGTCAATAAAACGCATGGAAACATCTTTCTGGTATTCTGGTATTCTCTGCTTTCAGCCCAGATCCATCAGACATCAGCAATGATATTCTTCATTCCATATCCTCTTCTGAATCTGACTTGAATTCCTGTTGCAACTTCTTTTTAATGATCTTCAGCAAAATTGTACTGGGTTTTGATATTAATGATATTGTTGATAGTTTCTGAATTTTGTTGAATCACTTTCTTTGGAATGTGCACAAACATGGATCTCTTCCAATCGGATGGCTAAATTATTCAGCCAGTGCTGCATCTGTTTGTTGAAACATCTCAATTGGTACCTGTCAGTTCTTGGAGTCTTGTTTTTTGCCAATGCCTTCAGTGAAGCTTGGACTTCTTCCTTCAGTACCATCAGTTCTTGATGATATGCTTCCTCCTGAAATGGTTGAACATCGACCCATGCTTTTGTGTGTGTGTGTGTGTGCAGTGACCCTGTGTATTCTTTCCATCTTATTTTGATGCTTCCTGTGTTGTTCAATATTTTGCCCGTACAAGTACAATCCTTCACTATTGCATGTCGAGGCTTGGATTTTTTCTTCAGTTCCTTTAGCTTGAGAGATGCCAAGCATGTTCTTCCCTTTTGTTTTTCTAACGCCAAGTCTTTGCACATGTCATTATCATACTTTGTCTTCTCAAGCCGCCCTTTGAAATCTTCTCTTCAGCTCTTCTACTTCATCATTTCTTTCATTAGTTTACGTTCAAGAGCAAGTTTCAGAGTATCTCTGACATTCATATTGGTCTTTTCTTTCAGTATAAGGGCTGTATTTGAGGGTACCATCATTTTTATAACTTGCAAGTATCCTCTGTCAGGGCAGTTATTGACTGTAGCTGCACACCACCTAGTTCTTCTGGTTTCAGGCTGATGGAGTCCCTGGTTTATGTGGCCATTAAGGGAAGACCTGTTATTCAAGGAATTATACTTAGAGCAAAATTTGTACATTTATGTATAATTTAAAGCTTCTCCTTTAAAATTGCCTTTCCCTGAACAGAAAGCTCTCACCATGTCATTATGAGAAATACTCTTTCAGTGTGAGGCAGAAAGAGATGTCCATATTTGAGAGTCCGATGGTACAAATCTCAGTAGCCAAGACACAACCACATCAACTGAGTGTGTGGGTGGGTTGTATATGTCAACATAAGGGTCTGTATTTTTCTGAGTATGAAGGTAGGATTGGCGAGTTAAGAAAGAAAGAGATGGAAGCGTCTTGGGAGTGGAGTGCAAGTTCCGTGACAGAAGTTGCAGCAGGGGATCTCTCAAGAGGGTTTTAGAGGCCAGTTAGAAACCTAGGAAGCAAAAGGAAATAGGGCCAGTGGAGGGCAGCACTGGAGTAGTGGTGGGGGGCAGCAAAATAATGGTAGTGGAGAGGGCAACAAAACTGCCCTGAAAGGAGTGGCAAATTAAAGATCCTAGACAAAATTCAGGTTAAGAAAGTAGGAATGTAAAAAAAAATTCTATCCTATAGCTCTCTTTGCTGTGAGGGTTTTTTAGGCCCTTCGAGAGATGTGGGGAGAAGACATAGGAGGAGAAGGGGAGTTCCTGAATCTAGGGGAGGAGTCTGCAAGCCATCTTCTGCCCTCAATGATGTGGGCTCTGGGCTCCTTCAACTTCTCACTGCCAGAACCTCCTGAGATATTTTCTTAATTCTTCACATAGTACATTAATATCATGTCATTAGAAAATATAATAAAGTACGCTTCTCTCTAACCACCCTTTTCCCCATCCTATACTCTCTGCCCTAGTTGTCCACTGGCTTCCTTCCTTTCCACCAGGTACAGATCTTAAACAGCAGAGTGCCTCGTCTGAATCTGTTCTGGAAAGCTCTCAAACTCCCAATGAATTCTGTAGCTTGATCCCTCACTTATTCCTACATTTCTTGTTGATATAAGAATTTGGTTAATTGTCCACCAAATGACAGGAAATGCTTTCTCAGGACGCTCCTCCTTATGACCTTATCCGTTCCCAATTCCTTCATCTTGTCCTATCATGGCTCTCTTTTCTGGTGGAAACCAGACCCTTTGTTCCGTAACACACATCAGTCTGGGACAATTTTTCCTCTCACCCTTATCTAGAGTCTTAGAGAAAGGCCTCTTCCTTCTGTATCACTGTTTCATCCTCTCTGGGTGAAGATGTCCAATCATAATGATGTTCTGAAGGATCTTTATCCCTTTTTCCAGTTCTTCATGATGCATGACCGTTTGGTGACTTGGGGACCCGGGTTTAGTCCGGAATTTCCGTGATAGAGTAGTTCCAGGTGCTCTCCCACAGGATCTCAGATCGACATCCTCACCAAAAGAGATCAGCATGAATGGCATGGCTTCCATAACCCTGTGTGACATCATTCCTGACATTGCTCAGTTCCATGGGCCCACTTTAAACAGAAACACAGCAAAAAGAAAAATATGAAACTGTTCAAGTAGGAGCTTGAATACTGCCAGTCCCAGACTGGGAAAAGGGGGCTTGGATATAAAAAAGGAATTGCAACTTTTCTCTGCACTCCATGTCGTTCCTATCCCTTGGTGGGGAGAGAGAGAGTACATGGAATCGTTACAGTGTGACCAGCAGTTGATTTCTCCAAAACTTCTCATTTGACTCTCTTGGAATCATGTCTCTCCAGCCCTGGTCATACAATGTCCGCTCTGAACACCTATCAGGTCTCCTTAGCCTGTGAGGCTTCACACAGGCTCTTCCCTGTGACTAGAAGATCTTCTCTCCCATCCCATCTGATGGCCTACTCTCTGGTGAAGCATGGTAGTTAAGAGAACTGACCCCATTGGAACAGATTGGGCTTCTGAGCTCACCATAAAATCCTAAGACTCAGGAATTTGTGGTCAGCCAGAATGGGAGGTTTAGGAGTTGACTTGGGGAAAGTCCATGACCTCTGCATCTTTCAGGCTCTGCTTTCACTCTGGAGCCCATATAGAAAAGGAGGTGGTAAATGGAGACAGCATTTGAGGAAGCAATTAAGAACATTGGGGTGGTGATGACTTCTCAGAGGAAAATAAAAGTTTCAACAGGGAAATGCTAGGGTCTACTCTTGTATGACTCCAAACTATAAATAGGGACGAGTGGTTGGAAAACAGTAGAACAAAAGATGATCTGCATCTGGTCACAAATGTTTCAAATGCCTCAGTGGCTTCAGCCTGTCTCCTCAGACTTCTCTCTGGAGAAGACATGGGGCTTCCTGGACCCGGGCCTTTTTTCACGCCTTAACTATCCAATCATATTCTCAACTTGGTTCAGACATCACTTCCCTAAATATCCTCCTGGTAGATTTGTTCACTTCTTGTTCCCTACTCCATTGTACCTGCAAAACCCTTTACCACAGCATAAAACACAATTGCATTTACTTTTTGTGGTTGATGTAAGAAATGTCTACACATTTATCCTCTCTCTGTGCCCATGCCTTCTATGAGACTCTGGAGCGCCTTTCATTAGCAGCAGGAGTCTTTCTCCATCCCTCAGTTGGGGCTGACATTATTGTTTTGAACATTGGGATGGTAGAAAACCTGATAAAATGAGAGAGTTGGAAGACTTTACATTGAGACTTCCCTTTTGTTGCTCTTAAACCCTGAGAACTCATGGGAACATCCTCAGGCCAGCCTGCTAGATGATGGAAGACCAATGGAGGGAGGATCTAGCGGTTTCACTGACTTGATGTTATGAACTGGCTCCCAGCTACCTGGAAGTAAATTGTAGACACATGAGGAAGCCGTGTTGTGAGCCACTGAGGCTGGCCCAGATCAGAAGAGCTCCAAACTGACAACTTGAAAAATTGTGAGCTGGTAAATTATTGCTCTTTTAAGACACGACAATTTGGGGTCATTTGTTACAGAGCAATACGTGACTGATACAACTGTTAACTTGGCTGTTTCTCTCACCAGGCATTGAGGGAAATTCTCTGAGTCATTTCATCATCAAGAGCAACTGCCATAGGGTCTCACATGTAGCTGTTATAGTGTAAATGTTTGCTGACTTCATGGATGAATGAATAATATGAATTGTAAGTGTGAATCAGCACAAATTCATGTGTGCAAGAAAACTTGATATTTCTTTAAATAAACTGAATTCCAACTCAGAGCTCTCGGCTTACAAAATTGGGGTAAAATTTTAACCTTACTTCTTTGTAGGGGTATGTTTGGTGTTGGTTTATTTTCTGGGTACCCCGGGGTCCAAAGAAGGACCACGGTTTGAAGATCTTTAACACACCCATCGCCTCAGCCTATGTGGGTGATCTCTCTAGAGTCATTGTCTCTGCTGCTTCCATTCCCAGATGGAGCATGAGAACCTTGGCAGGGCTGGGAACACCATAACGTGGTTTGTCTACTTGTGTGCCTGCATTTCCCTTTGAGGTGCTGCCACCTAGCCCAGGGCATTATCAAGAAGCAGGCCTCACCCCTTCCCAATGTGTAGGTCTCTGCTGTCTGACTCCCACTCTTCCCCTGGGTTCCAGTTCACTCAGTGTGATTACTCCAATGAGCTGAGACTCTTACAACAGACTCTTCAGAGTCTCGAAGTTTCAGGGCTTTAACTCTGTGAGTCCAATTACCTCTTTGAAATGAGGTAGGGAAGATTGAAAAACATAGGAAGATTTTATTTTGAATTTAATGTTTCAATAAAATTTCTTGCCATGCATTTTCAAATGGTTCTGCCTAACAATTCCCTCTGTCCTCTTCCAAGATGCAGGACGATGAGGAGGGAATGTTTGTTGTGTCATAATCTCCAGAAGGATGCAAAGTGCACATGGGGTCCATTTCCCCCGATGCTCACACTTGAGCACCACACCCACATGGAAATCTTTGCAAGTGTTACTGAGTCCTTCACACATCCACAGTGAACAACTTTCAGATTCTCATAAGCAGGAATTATTTGTGTCCATTACTTGTGTCCTAAGACGAGGAACTCCTTGGAGACCCTACTGTGTCCTACAGGGTTGCTGTGAGTCGGAATCGACTCCATGGCATCGGGTTTTGTTTTTGCTTTTTGTGGGGGTGGTTGATGTCAGCTGCAGGAGAGTGTTTAAAAAAATGTTGACAACGTAGCAGGTAAAACCAACCAAATGAAACTGAAATGAAATGTCTTTTTTCACACTTACTGACCTCACAGTTCCTTCAAAGTGTTTACTTTCCACTGGGTTCAGAGGCAAGAGGAAACTCTTCATGAGAGAGACACAGCTTGGGACACCTCCAAAATTATACGTCTCCCTCCTGATGTTAGGTAACATTACATACTGTTTGGCTGGTTTATCATCTGACTGCTCCACAAAAATAGAAGGCCCATGCAGGCAGGACCTTGTCTGCTGTGTTGGTCAGAGTATCCTAGTTCCTGGCACATAAGAAGCTTCCAAAAATGATATGTCTGATTGTATGAGTGGGTGGGTTTTTATAAAAGCCATGGAAGTGCTCTGTTTATGTAGTTACAATAGTGAAAACTGACATAAGGAAATGGAGACTAGTTTTGTGTGATTAGAAATGGAGACCAGTTTTGTATAATGAGAACAGAACTTGTTAATGAAGAGATAAAAAAATAAGATGTATTAATAGAATGTACCCCTTCACTTTGGCTGGAGAGAGAGATGGTAAAATTGGGTTGTTTTTGCCTTCTGATTTATAGTTTCTGTATATTTAATTGAAATGTTAGTCTTTTGGGGGTCACAAATATTTCTATTGAGATATAATTCACCGGCCATAATATTGCCTTTTATAATGTGCACAATTCTGTGGTTTCTAGTATATGGACAGAGTTGTGCAACAATCACCACTGTCTAGCTTCAGGATATTTTCAGTACCCTGTAAATAAACGCCCTACATATTAGTAGTCATCTCATTACTCCTTTCCTCCAAGACGTAGCAACTGCTAATCTACTTTCTGTCTGTGTTGGTTTGTCTGTTCTGGGTATTTCATGTAAATGGAATCATGCACCATGCGGTCATTTCTGTTTGGCTTCTTTCACTTAGCATAACGTTCTCAAGGTTTGTCCATATTGTGCCATGTATTAGTACCTGATGCCTTTTAATGGCTGAGTAATATTCCATTTTACGAGTATAGCACAGTTTATCTGTCAATTCATGACTTTTGGATTCTCTCCACATTTTGGCTATTTATAAATAATTCTGCTATGAAAATTCTTTTGTAAGTTATTATGTGAACGTGCTTCAGTTGTCCTGGATGCATATACCTAGGAATGGAATTGCTATGTTGCATGTTAACTCTATGTTTACCTTTCTGAGCAAGTACCTAACTGTTTTCCAAAGCGATTGGATCATGTTACATGTCCACCAGCAATGTATGAGGGTTCCAATTTCTCCACATCCTCACCACTTGTGTTGTCCATCCTGTTGATTTGAGCCATCTTAGTGGTTTTGAAATAATAGTGAGTTTTGGTTTTGATTCTCATTTCCCTAATGACTAATGAGGTTGAGCTTCTTTTCATGTGATTATTGACCATTTCTATACCTTCTTTGGAGAAATGTCTATTCAAATCCTTAGCCTACGAATTTTTCTTCAGATTTTTGCCTGTATTTTTGCTTTCTTCATATAGTTTTTCATATGCCAAACATCTATGTCTGTATCTTACCAGTTTGAGTCTTCACAGCTTTGGGATTTTTAGATAATCTTTCTCTTTTACCAACAAAAAGCAAAACAAAATCTCTCATAGTTTCTTCTGAAATTTGTATGGTGGCATATTTTACTTTTAAATATGCGATCCTTTTGGAATTTTGTTTCCTGCAAGCTATGAGGAAAAGGATGAAAATATTTTTACAGGTGATCTAAATGATTACCAAATTGCTGCAAGCACTCCTTTTTGCCTTTTTGCATAAGCCATATCTTAACTGCATTTTCCATATTCCATGTAGAAAAGCATTTTTAAAGAAGGAGGCCCGCCATTCCCAGCCATTTCATTTTAAGGTTTTGCTTTGCTGCAATAGAAATCCCTTCTATACCTCCTCTACACACCTGTTCGCCAATAAAAATTTTGTGTGAGTAGGACTCCTGTGAATTTATAAGATGAAGTTGAATTTTATAACTGGTTCCATGTGGTGCAGCCCAGCAGAAGGACAGACAGAAGGAGAAGCTCCAGAGGGAACAGAAGCTATAAGAACATGAGCCTCTAGAGATTTGCTGCTGCATTTCACAGAAAGCTCTAGACTTTTCTTTATAAGCTTATCATTATATATGGCCATCACCTTAGAACAGACAAGAATAGTGCTTTTTAAGTGAGGCATTCAGGACAGAACTGGAGAAAAATGTAGAACAAAATCCTAATTAAAAAAAAAAAAAAAAAACAATTCTAGCTTGACAGAGACTGGAGAAACCCTGAGAATATGACCCCCAGACATCCTTTTAGCTCAATAATGAAGTCACTCCTGAGGTTCACCCTTAACCAAAGATTAGACAGGCCCATAAATCAAAATGAGACTCCTGGGGCATACCAGCCCAGGAAGAAGGACTAGAAGGCAGGAGAGGACAGGAAAGCTGGTAATAGGGGACCCAAGGTCAAGAAGAGAGAGTGTTGACATGTCTTAGAGTTGGTAACCAATGTCTTAAAACAATATATGTCCTAACTGTTTAATGAGAAGCTACTTTGCTCTGTAAACCTTCATCTAAAGAACAATTAAAAACAAAAGTTAGGCATTCAGAAGGAGGGTGTTCATTCCTTAGCAGATGGTTAGACTTATGTGTTTCGGTGAACATATGTACCCATTTCTACTGGGTATGTATCTAGAAGTAGAATTGCTGGGTCATAGAATATATGGATGTTCACAGCTTTAGTAGATATGGCCAAAGCATTTTTAAAGTGGTTGTACCAAATTACACTTTCACTAGCAGTAGATTAGAATTCCAGTTGCTCCGTGTTCTACGAAATAGTTGGTATTTCCATTTTTTTTTTTATTTTAGCCATTCCGGTGTGCAGGGTTAGGAACACATTGTGAGTTTTTATTAGAATTCCTCTGATAACTGATGTAGTCCCTTTCCATATGTATGTTGGCCATACAGAAATCTTTTATAGAGCGTTCAAGTATTGTCTTTCTATTGAATTCTCTTTTTTTTTCTTTATGAATCATCCTTTGTATATTCTAGAACCAAGTTTGTAGTAGGATGTATGTATTGCAAATAACTTCTGGTTCCACATGAATTCTCCCTTGTAGCTTGTCATGAACTTTCAAATTAAAAAGCATGCCTTTTACAAAAACAGGCAAATGTATAGAGACGAAAGTTTATAGGGGTTCCCAGGGGCAGGAGGGAGGGAATAAAGAGGTGCTATTGCATATTTTTTTTTTTTATTGCATATGGAAACTGAGTTTCTGTTTACAGTGATGGAAAAATCACACAGATTAAGGGTAGGGTTGCACAGCCGATTAATGTAATTCCTGTCAATAATGTGTACACCTGTACAACTCGTTCACTTGGCAAAGGTTGTGTGTTATATTTACATCAACAACAAAAATGTGTAGCTGCTGAGGCAAAATGATAGTACTGAATTGATGAGATGTATTTTTTACTCTTCTCTATTTTCTCATTTGTTTTTATAAGAAGTTACTGTTAAAATCAAAGATAATAAAACGTTTGCATGATGAAAGTGGATAGCAATGTCTATTCCACTCATTGTGTCCCTCTGAAGTTTAAATGAGGAACTACATGCCACTAGCAGACGCCCAGCCTTACTTAGCACTCAGGAAATATTCATGTCTCCTACCCCTCTGGCTCACAGTCTTCTCCCCTTCTTTATTTGCTCTTTTCTGTTTCCAACTGGTTGCATGTGACCACCAGGCTTCCTGACTCCATCATTCTGCTTTCCATACCAATGTTATTGTAACCTTGGGATCTTGGGCAGTGGTGAAAGTTACTCACTGTCCCTGCCATTAGGAAGGGGACAAGGCAGTGCAGGTGGGAGGGGCAGTGGGGAAATTCGGCCTAGAGAAAGGACAGACCACCTTCCAGGAACCACACTGGCCTTCAGAGAGCTTTGTTGGCTGAGGTTCACCCGGCCAGCTTGTAGGCGTCAGGGTGCCCTAGGGCTCGGTGTTTAGTCCTCTCTCTCTATTGACACCCTCTGTCTGGAATGCCTCAGTGTGTCCACAGCCATCGGTCTGTAGCTGAGGTCGTGAGATTTACACCTTCAGCCATTTCAACTCCTCCTGGGTCCAGACTTATACTCAAATATCAGCTTAAATCTCTGTATCGGCCTCTTCATGTATAAAATGTGCATTATAATGGTACATTCCTCATAGGGCTATCATACAGAACAAATATCTTAGGAAAGGAGAAGCCCTTACAAGAATCCTGGCACCAGTGCATGTACTCAGTAAGTGTTAGCTGTTAGTATTATTACCTGACATCTCCATGTGGATATCTAACAGCTATTCCATGTTATCAAGGCCACGAAACAATTTGGTCCCAACTCCATTCCACACTTATAAATGAATTTCCCAAGGCTTCAGTGATGGGAGTCTGTGTGTTTTTCCACACAACGGACATGGTTACGAAAGGTTGGCCAGGGCCTTCATAATAAAAATAATAAGCTGGTCCAAATTTCATATGAGTGGCCATTGAGACAAGCTACAATCAACTAATGCGAAAAAAAAAATAGAACCACTCTCAACTGCTCATGCTAGTATTCTCAGTCCAGAATATCTGGTGAGGGCACTATTATGGACTGAATTGTATAACCCCAAAAGGCATATTGAAATCTTAACCACCGTACCCGTAAATGTGACCTGATTTGGATATAGGGGATTTTAAAATTATATTAATGAGGCCATACCAGTGTAGGGTGGGTCCTAAACCTAGTCCCTTCTGAGTTATAAAAACAGCAGAATAGACACAGCCACACTCAGTGGGAGAGGAAGACAGACAACGGAGCAGATGCATCTACAAGACCAGGAACACAAAGGGTGGCTGGAAGCTGCTAGAAGCTGGAGTAGACATGAGCCGTGCCCTGAATTCAGGCAGGTAGCCTCCTGAACTGCGAGAGAATAAATTTTTATTCTCAAAAACCACCCAACTGTGTTTTTTTTTTTTTTTTCTTACGGCAGCACTAGGTAACTAACACACATACCTGTGCTTATAAATCCAGCCCAGTGTAAAATAGTGCTCTCCCCTCCGTGGTCTAGCCCACCTGGATCCCGCTGTTTCCCTGTCAGTGTCCTCTGCTTTCACTGAGAGCTATGACAGAGTTGTCTTGATGCCGCTGCAGAGACATTCACTTTATTTTTTACTTTGTATTTATGATTAACTAATATTAATTCTAATATTTTCTATGGTTTTTAAATTTTTCTGTGGAGACATTCCTATAATCTATGAATAATAAGAGTTATACGTTTTTCTTTTTGTACTCCCGTGTTAAATATTTAATAGAAATAATGAGAGAAAGCATCCTTATTTTATTCCTAATTAATATTAAAGAGAATGTCCAATATTTCACCAAGAACTATCATGCGAGTTGTAGTTTTCCACATTCGGGAACTCCTTTTCTGTTCCATGTTTGCTCAGAGTTCTTATGTCTCAGTGTGGTTGGATTTTATCACTGCCTTTTCACCGTCTCTTGAGGTGAACCTATGTCTTTTCTTCCTTAACCTACACATGTGGTGAATTAAATTATTAAACCTTTAATGTTCACTCAAGCTTGCATCCTTTAAATAAACCCCTTTGATCATGGCGTATTACATGCTTTATACCTTGCTGGATTTCTTTGCCAGCATTTTATGTAGGTTTTTGCATCTCAGTTGCTTAGTGTGCTTGTCCTGTAACTCTTCTTATACCTTCCTTTTCTAATTTGGTATCAATATTAAAGTGGCCTTAGGGAACAAGTTGGGAAGCATCTCATAGTTTTCTCTTCTTTATTGACTGTGTACAAGATTGAAATGATCTGTTTTTTGCGTGTTTGCTGCAACCTGCCTAAAAGTGATCTACCAAACCCAAAACCGGTTGGCCATTGAGTTGATTCCATCTTTGTAGGGAGATCTTGAACTACTGACCCATTTTGTGTAGTGATTAAAGGCCCCTTCTGATGCTACTTTACTTAGACAAATTTCCACTGCATGTTTTAGGCTTTTAGGATTTCATCTTTAAATATCATGTTGTTATCACTGTTTTCCACCTGATCCAGGTCAATTAATCCCAGATTTTCCATTTTCCTGAAGTGAGAGTGTGTATCTACTCCTGGTACCAATTCCCTTATCTAAGACTTATTTGCAAAGAAAGATACAACCCAGCCTCCTTGAGTCCATAATGTGAGGTTACAGTCTCATATTATGTGATTTTTTTGTAGTTGTTTTTTTGTTTTGTTATTTTTTTCTTTTACGTATTCTGTAATTGTTTTTTTTTCCTTAAATTTTTTTATTTACTTTTTTTTTCTTTTTTCATTTCACACCTATCTAGCAGTTTTAAGAAACCTGGTGGAGTAGTGGTTAAAAGCTACAGCTGGTAGCTAAAAGGTTGGCAGTTCAAGTCCACCGGGCGCTCCTTGGAAACCCTATAGGGCAGTTCTACTCCCGCCCTTTATGGTTCCTATGAGTTGGAATGGATTAGATGACAACAAGTTATTGGTTCTCGTGGTTTTAAGGTTGTGCATTTCAGGTTCAGGTCTATAATCTAGCTGAGAACCGACTTCGGGTTCAGTGCGGTGAGGTGCCCAGTTGCATCTGTGCATCAAGAGAAGGCGCCTCAAGAACTAGGGGAGGGGGCAGCAGGGATGCTCAGAGAGGAGCACCTGGGGGAGGGGCGAGGTCCCGGGCAGCCCTGCCACAAGCTGGCGGGGAGCAGGAAAGAGCTGGCTTCAGGAGCCTTTTGTGACAGTCCCAGCCCACCCAGCCCCACCTGGACCTCAGACCCACCAGTCTGGCAGGTCCCAACAGAACTAGGGGAAGCATAAGGCCATAGAGGGCAAGACCCAGGGTACACACTTGAGCCTGATCACAGCGCATATGATGGGATAGGAGGGCAGAGGAGGCATATGAGGACTTGGGTCCAGACAGTGGACACAGAAGGGTGGGAACTTGTGGTTAGCGTGAGGATCCGAATGTGGAGGCCTTCTTGATGCACTTCCCGGAGGAGAAGGTGAAGCCACAGAAGCCACACTGCCTGGCACCCACCCCATCCCCCTCCCAGGGCCCCAGACTGGACTCACCGCCTGCGCTGCCCTAGGAGAGCTCCCCAAGTGTGGTACTCTTAGTTTGAGGAGCAAGAGGAATTTATTTCCTCTGCTCTTATTATGGGTGTGAGCGGACTCTTGTCTGCACAGACTAAAGACGAATTATCAAAATGAGCTCCAGACTCCAGATTTGACTTAGATATCATACATTAAAACAGAGAAATACAACTTTAGCAATAAGTGCCTGCCTGGAGCCCAAGTTGCATTAAAAAAAAAAAAAAAAAACCTGAACAAGATCCCAGAGGGAGTGAATGATAAGAGGCTCCTTCTTTTGCCACCCTCCTGTGGTCCCAAGCTTTCTCTTTTCCTACCTCAAGACTGTATCAACTGCTCTGAAAATTTAGAATAAAGATCCCAGGAATATCACTGCTCCCACCCCGTGAGGATTTCCCCAGTGCTGGGTTAGACTAAGACAGAATCCTCCTGAGGCTTCCGGGGCCTGTGTACTGGTTCAGAGCCAGTTCATTTTTTCTGCAATTGGGCATGACCCCAGGACATGACCCTGAGAGCGCTGACACTTGCAGAAGCCAATGACCCTTTCACTGAGTTTCTCTCTGTCTTGGTCTCAGGATCAGTCAGGACAGCTTGTCACCTCAGGAGGGTTTCTGTTGAAGGACACCTAAGCAGCACTATGGCTTTGTCCTTCACACCCTGCAAACCTGCCTCCTCTGAGCGGGGTGAGAAGCTACAGAAACACTGAAATCTTTGAAACTAGCAGAAGCCACAGCCCATGGTACTGGGAGAAAAATGGGAGGGAGAGAGAGGTGAAAAGGTATAAAGGCCCAGCTGTGAAGGTGACCAGCGGCCAGAATGTCCTGAAGCCGCAAAGCTGACCGAAGCTGAATGGCCTCAAACCTGCTGCTCCTGAGCCCATCTTTTCTTTCAATGGAAAAAGCCTTTCCCTGCTCTTATGCGACTGGGCTGGAAGGGCCTTTGACGTATAACATGAAGCAGCCTCCAGATCCTGTTGGGGCAAGTGATGGTCAAGGAGGCTCTGCCCAATCCCACCCTGCCCTTCCCACTTGTCAGAGGACCAGGAATTTCAGTCTTCCAGCTCCTGGGCTGATCTAGTGACTTGTAACAGGATTTCACTGGACCTCGAAACTTTGAAAGATGGGAAATACTGCCTGGGTCCTGGTCTCATTACAGAACTTACATACAGGATAAGAAGAGGAGTTGGGAATTGACACCGGACATCTTAGCAAAGGTTTCTGTTTGTTTAGGAGGGAAGAGGTAAAAAAGAAGGCAGTGTCTACTACGTCCTTTGCCATGTGTGTCAGGAAATCCTCACGAAGAGCCTCTCAGGTAAGGAGTGATGGGAAATGCCTTGGTTTACTCTTAAACTTTGCCCTTGAGGCATTTTCTTTATGGAGGCATGTAAAATGTTGTCCATTCAAGGAAACACTCTAATTCTTATGTAGACTTTGTTTGTTGACAAGGATTTATTGCCATAGCAAGGGTTCTGGAAATGGGTTTAATATGCTGTGGGATTGCTTTTGAAAGTTTGGAAAAGGCAGCGGCCCACATTCTATGAAATCGAAATACCAGACCTACTGTGTCAGGTGTTAGAAGAGGGAATAAAAGCCTCCAATATGTGGGCATGTCTGAGTTAGTCTTCTATAAGACCATTTCTTGGAGGTCCTGAAGGACACCCATTTCACTAAAAGAATAAGGAATGTAGAGCTGAGGGGAGTACCAGCAACATGGAGCTTACCAATATGTACCTTTGCAGGGGGTCCCTGGACGCCGCAAACAGTTAAGTGTTCTATACTAGCTGAAAGTTTGGTGGTTTGAACCTACTCAAAAGCACCTCAGAAGACAGTCCTGACGATCTGCTTTTAAAGGATCACAGCCTTGAAAACCCTATTGAACACTTCTACTATGCCCACATGGGGTGGTCATGAGTCAGAAAGGACTCGATGACAGCTAACAAGAACAATTCTCTATAGGCTCAGGTTTTAGTGGAGGCTGGGCAGCCTAGTAGCAATGTAAATCATGGTATCCCAGCTGAACAGAGGCCAGGTGGGAGTACTTAACTGTCAGAAACAAGTTGTGTGTAGATTACCATAAAGGTCAGTAGCTCAGAGTATTAGTTATCCATTGGTGCATAACAAATCCCCAAACTTATCAGGTGTGAGATAAATGGAAAAATATTAAACCCATTCTGATGAATTTGGAACTAGACAAAAATTTTGGTATCACTCAACATAGTTTTTAGGTGAAGGAATAAACTAGAAAATTTAAATAACTAGTACAAGTATTAAAAGATATTTAAAATAATGATGATATAATTACATACCTGCATAAAAGACAAATGCATCAAAATTAATGGTTTCTCTCCAGTATAGAATAAGGGTCTAAAATTGGCAAGGGTGGGAAGGGCAGACCGTTCTCTTTCCCCTACTACTTGACTGTACCACACTGTGTCCAAAAGTGTAAAATATTTAGCAAAACATTGTTTTAACCAGAGCAGCAAAGGACCTCTATGAGGGAAAACAATGTATTAAAGTACATAAAATGAAACCTGAATATATGCAAAAATATGCCATATTTTCAAACGGAACGTCTTGTCAATTAAATGGAGGTCCCTAAAACTAATACATAAGTGGAATGCATTTCTAGCCGGAATATTAAGATAGTTGTTTTGAACTGTATACAGTAATCATATGCTACAAATAGTACAGTAGATAACAAAGAATATTCCTGTTGTTACGAGACTTGGAGACGATTTTTGACTCAAAGCGATCCCATCTGACTGCCCCATAGGGTTTTCTAGGTCGTAATCATTACGGGAGCAGAACACCAGGTCTTTCTCCCTTGGAGCCACCTGGTGGGTCCGACCTGCCAAACTTTCTTTGGATTAGCAGTTGAGCACTTAATCGCTGCAAAACCAGGGCGGTTTTACCAAAGTAAAACATGAAAAAGCAGGATAGTAACAGGTGTCTATCTCTTCGGGTAACAGAACAAATTGATATTATATAGCATAGAAGCTGACAAGTAGACCAATGAAACAGAAAATCTGTTAAGAAGTCACAATAACTTACAAAGGTAGCATTTCAAGAAAATTATATTTATTTAATAAATGGTGCTGACTCAAGTGATTGTTCTGGGGGTCAAACTTGCAAAAATGTGATACACAAATGATAGATTTGGAAAATCATGTGAAATGGAGAGGACAAGGCTTAATAACAATTTCCATTTTACACAGAAGGATAAAAGTTAAGCACTTGAACAATGAGCAGTGAATTCAAACAGTTCATTCAGAGCAAATCCACATGCCCAGTAAACATAGCCCAAGTTAAGAAAATATCAAACTGCCAGTGAAACTGGCAGAATTGGAAAATCAGCACCACCTATGGCTGGCTGGGCTGTGGAGAGAAGGATACCCTGAGACGTGGCTGGAAAGGTGCATTATGGCAGCCTCTAGGGGAGAGACATGGCCGTGGCTCTGTACTTTTAACATTCTTTGAATTGGAAATCTCACTCTGTGGAGTCTATTCCACAGAAACAAATCCGATATTATAGAAAGGATAGTTATTATTAATATGACCAAACTTTGTCCATTGATGGTGGAATGATAGAGAACTTATGGTAAAGCTACATCATCAATAAAACAGGGAGTCCTTAGAATGAAAAAGAGTTGTAGTAGTTGAGTGGGAGAACTCTCTATGAAGTATTATGGAAGTATTACTGAAACAATCAAGGTGCAGAGAAGTGTATATAAAATGAGCACATCTGGGTTAAACAATATCAATTGTTTGAATATGCTTGAATACCTGTTGATGTTTATGTGTGTGTATAAATGATAAGATGAGGATACATGTATGTCTGTGTGTGCTTGTTTAAGCAAGGATAGGAGAGACGACTTACTACATTGTTAACCTGAATTACCTTGGATTCACTTGTGGGAAAGAACAGGAGGAGGAGAAGTAGAACATGCAGGAAGAGTGGACTTAAAAAGCATGGATGATAATGCTTCCGTATTAGTAGTGTTATGTATGGACGAATAAATCTGTCTTAAGCAGAGAAAGCCAGAATATTCCTTAGAAGTAAGGATGGCTTTGGACATCTTATCAAGAGGGACCAGTCCCTGGAAAAGGACATCATGCTTGGTAAAGCAGAGGTCCAGGGAAAAAGAGGAAGACCCTCAATGAGATTGATACAGTGGCTGCAACAGTGTGCTTAAATATAGCAACGATTATTAGGATTGCAATGACGGGGCCGAGTTTTGTTCTGTGGTGCCTAGGGTCACCGTGGGTCAGAACTGACTTGATAGCTTCTAACAACAACATGTAGAAGTCCAGATAAAGTGTACTGAGTTGATACCATCTATTTAAATTATTCATGTAAATTAAAGACCCCAAAATATAGTGTTAGTGCCATATCTAATGACTTACAGAGAATCAAGGTAGCATGTCAAGTGAAAGAAGGGGCGAGAGCAATGTGGGTAGAGTGAGACGAAGTCTCCATAACAGCAAACATCCCAGCAGATGTACTTGTGTACCTGTGACTGTGTATATGTGTCCCCGCAGAGAGGTGTGGGGAAGGATACACATGTGTCTATTAACATTGGATACCTTGGGGGAGTGGGAGCAAATTACATATGAGGGTGGGACCCTGATGGAACTTTTTTGTCATACAAATCTGTAATCTTGCAAATGTAATAAAAAACAATTTCAGAACTTTGGAAATTGATAAACATCATAGATACATGTATATTTTAATGTGTTTCATTAGATATTTTAAATAGGTGAAAATTTTCTATAATGACAGACAAAAGATTTTAATCACTGGAAGGAGAGCACACCACAGACAGTAATAATGAGATCCAGTGCATTTCTTCTTGTTCTTGGAACCAATGAGCTCTTCTGGTCTCTATAACTGGAAATGACCAAAAATAATTTTGGGAACTCAGTAGAATTAACCCCCAAACATGTCTTGCAAGCACATGTCTACAGCTAAATGTAGAAGGCTGGACACCATGTGCGATTCACTAGGTAACTCATGACGCTCCAGAAAATTCTCTTTCCTGGATGTGCTGGTACCACTTCCTCCCTGCCTTGACCCACTGTATAACCCACCTTTGTGCATTCGAGGCCCTTTGAGGTCTGAGCCTAGAGCATAAAAGAGGACATCAACTGGGAAGATAGCTTTTAAGAAGAAAGACGTTGATCAAAAGATTTCAGAAAGCAGCACCTCCCCAGCCAGCCTCTCCCCAGCCTGGGAATGCCAGCCCCTCCCACCCTGATACCTCTGAGAATCTCTGATTTTTTGTTTTGGATCCTTAGGAGACTGCAGGATTTACCTGGCCTGAACACCTTGGCTCTTCTCTGCCTGTGGCCCTCTCCCTCACAGGAGCTGTCTCTGTCACTCTGAGGCATACACACAGGACAGCCTGTGGATGGAGGTGCCCATCCTAGAGGCCCTGCCCTCCTTTCCTCTGCCCTCTGTGGTCTCATCTCCCAGAGAGATGGATGCATCCCTGTCATGTCCAGGGCTTCCCCACACCTAGCATTTGATGTTGTGACTGAGACTTGGTCTTTTTTGTCCACTGTTGAGTCTGGGCCTGAATTTGCCTCTTCCATCCATACCTCTGGTCAAATGTGTTCTCGCTGTTCTCCCCAGGTTCAGAAGCCTCTCCTCTCTTTTGCTTCTTTCACCTCAGAGGGCCTTTTTCTTCCAGTTCTTTGACCTCGGGACAGGTCAGATTTCACCACAGGGGGGAAAAAAAAATTAACAAGATTTATTGACGTGTCAAGAACCAGAATGCATAGCTTTATTTAAAGGAGAAGAAAAAGTTCCAAAGCTCTACCTCTTACCCGAGGACATACTCTACAAGAAATACCCTGCAAGCGCTGGATCAACTCTTATCCAGAAATGGTTAACACCCAGGGGGATTTTTCTACACCATCTCCCAGTTACATTCCCCTAATGAGGCAACAACAATGCATCCTAATCAGAACCCCAAATTCACCCTAGGAGACCAGAAGACATGGCTGGGGTGAATTCATTTTCCTTCACCGGGCCCTCCTCTCCTCCTGCCAAGCCCTACCTCTTTCTCTGCCTGTATGCTGCTGGGAAGGGACCCAGAGTCCTTGGTTTAGGGCTTTATGCCCACTGCTCACCTGCAGGCAGGTTTCCTGACACCCTGCCATCTCTCTGATTCCTTCTCCTCCAAAGAACTCAGTGATACCCCCTTCACCATCACACCTCAACAGGGTCCCCCTTAGCCTCCCAAGTCCCACTGAAATCCCATTTCCCTTTCCCTACTTATGCTGTGCTCATCCCTAGGGTCCCAAGATCTCACCATCAAGATGAGGCCTGTCCTGTCCTCTCCTGGGCCAGGGGAGTCTCTGAGGGGACCTGGTGTCTGTGGTCAGCTATCTGGGGCTTCTTCCATCCAGATCCCCCTCAGGGCTGGAGCTCTTTGTGCCCTTGGGGTGGAAGGCTGGTGGTCAGAGGGGAAGGAGGGTAGGATCTTCCAGGGGAGCTGGGTTAAACGAACCTGAATGGAGGTCTCTCCTGAAGGGCCCGTGTTTCCAGCCCAAAGGCCCTGCTCCTCCTAGTCCCAGGGTGCTAGCAGGTCTTTAGGCGCTTCCCCCTCTGGCCTTGGTGGTGCGTCTTCTGCAGCCTGGCCTGCCTCTGCAGCCTGTCCAGCTGGTGCCTCAGCCTCTTCAGTTCTTCTCTCTGCTTCTCCAGCTCCTCCTCCAGGCGCCTGCAGACCGCTCTCTTCTCCCTCACCTCCCTCTTCTTGGAGGCCATCAGGTAACGCCTGGCCAGCTGGTGGCAGCGTTGGGGCCTGCGCTGGACTGAGCTTGGCAGCCGCCTCTCCAGCAGCTCTTCAAAGAAGACCCCGCAACTGAAGCCCTGGCTCACAGCATGCGCCGCGTGCGCAACCAGGGCCTCCCGGGACTCGAACACGTGACAGCAGGCCACGCAGCGGAAGCCGTGCTCACGGGTCACCAGCCACTCCGGGGTGGCTGCGCAGGGTCTCTCCCCATGCTCCTCCTCTTGGTCGGTGGGCTCCTGGGTATAGGTCTGGGGCTCCTCCTGCCAGGGCTCCAGGTTGCTGACCAGGGACTCAGTGTTGGCCAGTCTGGGGGCAGAGCCGATGGTGCTCTCCTCAGAGAGCTCGGCCTCAAAGACCTGGGGCATCTTGCCCATGGGTGCAAAGGAGGTTTTGGTCTGCCAGGCGACCGCCACCCCCTTGACTGTGTGCACCTGGGTGAAATGTGCACACCTGACCCATCCCTTCTCTGAAGTAGCCCCGTAGCTAGAGGAGTGAGAGGTCTGCTTGGTGGAAGATGAAGGAAAAGAGCTCTCGGATTGTTTTGGAATCTTCCTGTGCCTGGAGCTTTGACTTTTTGTTTGGGATGTTGTTGACTCTTGGGCATTTTCCTCTTGGATAGAGACCTCTGAGAATAGAGAGTAGATTTAGTTGAGCTTTCAGAGTCCTTATTCTCACCTGTGAGCCCAAAGCTTTGGTCATAGGGACCCCTGGAGGCCTCTCCATCACCACATCCTCCACCTCTGCAGACCCCATGGTTTCTTTCTTCTTCCCCAGAGACCCACCACCCTTTGGGGGCACTGCTGTGGAAGACAAAGTCTCCATTGTAAAGTGGCACTGTTTATGGTAGTTCATTTTTTAAGAAGTTATTTTTCTTTAATTCCACATTTATTGAATTCCAATGAATTTTTTCCTTTGGAACTTAGAAATGACCTCATTCCCCTATAACTTCATAATAAATGTGTGACGTCATTGAAAGAAGTTTTCTATAAGGGTGATTTTCTTAGTAAATTTGGGGTGTAAGCACTCAAACGAGAGCAATGCTCACCTCTTTTCAACCTCTTTTACTGAAAGGCTATTTTACGGAGAAGTTATACTTAAGAGAAGAATGCGTATATTTAGTTAAGACTCTTACATGTATACCTCTTTCTTGTACCCTTCTTAACCAAGCTACAGTAGGGGATTAAAATTGCTTTTCTCAGAATAGAAGCCCTTGTCCTTACTAGAGAAACTCCTTCAGCGTGAAGCAGGAAGAGATGTCCGTATCTGAGAACCTGATGCCAGAAACCTCAGATAGCCAGCACACAACCACCTTGACTGGTTGTGTCTGGGTGGGTTGCCTATGTCAACCTAAAGGTCTGTGTATGTTTGTGAATATGTGGGAAGGACTGTAGACTTCAGGATCCAGAAAGAGATAGAGCTAGGTCGTGTGTGTTGGATGGAGGGAAAGCTCCAGAGACAAGATCCAGAGACAGAACCTGCCAGCAGTGTGTTAGAGGGATACAGAGACCAAGGAGGGAGCAGAAAGCAGGGCTCAGCCACTGAAAGGCAGAATGGGGCAGCAACAGAAAAGACAAAGGGGGTACACTAGTTGGAGAAAGGATGGAGAACTGGGAATGATAGCAGAAACTGAGGTTAGCTATAGTTGGAATTTGAAAATTCTTTCTTGCTAGGCTTTGAAAACATCATGCTGATTGAAGAAAGTTAGTCACAAAAAGACAACTACTGTATGATCTTACTTATATGAAATAAGCGAATTTATAGAAACCGAAGATTATTGGGGGTTGCCAGCTGTGACAGGGAGGCGGGAAGGGCCTGAAATCTTTCACTGTCTCATCTCATGCTCTCATTCTTAATCTCTTTATACTCTCAATACTTTTTCTTTTTAAATTTATAACATTTCTATTACTTAATCATCATATATCTTGAGTTTTAAATACAAAAAAAAAAATTCAAAAAAAGAGAAATGAGTAAGAGAAGGCGCCACTGTGCAATACTTTGTGTCAGCTGGGCATCAGGGAACCAGAGTGACAGAATGCACTTCTTCTTTGCGCAAAGCTTGAGCAGAGTCATGGCAGCTACAATCACCATGTCATATAGACACTCCAGTAAAAGGTCTGGTTAACTAGAACTTTGGAAATTGGGTGAGGGGGTAGAAAGGAATGCATAGCAGAGAAACTGAAGATATATGTATATATGTATATATATGTGAATTAAAATAACTTCGTGTAGCTAGTAATTGGCAATGGTAATTCATCGTGGATTTCTGAGGAGAAGATCCAGGTAATGATACCTGACTTCGAGAAAGTTTGCTTTGGCATTATTGTGCACAGAACACCCAAGGAAGAAATACAGCTCCTCAATGGGAGCTGATGCGCTGCTTCAGCAAATCTTAGGATATAAAGTTAGAAGAAAAGCATCATCTCCTGAAGGTCATAAAAGTTGTTTATGAGTCTATACTAGATTTTCTTTTCTTTTTTTTTTTTATTGTGCTTTAAGTGAAAAGTTACAATCCAAGTCAGTTTCTCATACAAAAACTTATCTACATTGTTATATGACCCTAGTTGCTCTCACTACTATGTGACAGCACACTCCTTCTCTCCACCTGTGTTCCCTGTGTCCATTCAACCAGCTCCTGTTCTCCTCTGCCTTCTCATCTTTACTCCAGATAGGAGCTGCCCATATAGTCTCATGTGTCTACTTAAGCTAAGAATCACACTCCTCACCAGTATCATTTTAGGTCCTATAGTCTAATCTTTGTCTGAAGAGTTGGTTTCAAGAATGGGTTTTAGTTTTGGCTGACAGACAGTCTGGGGGTCATGACCTCTGGGGTACCTCCATCTCAGACCATTATGTCTGGTCTTTTTACTGGAATTTGAGGTCTGCATCCCACTTTTCTCCTGCTTCATCAGGGATTCTCTGCCATGTTCCCTTTCAGTGCAGTTATTGGTGGTAGGCAGGCACCATCTGGTTCTTCTGGTCTCAGGCAGATGGAGTCTCTGCTTTATGTAGCCCTTTCTTTCTCTTGGGCTAATATTTTCCTTGTGTCTTTGGTGTTTTTCATTCTCCTTTGCTCCAGATGGGTTGAGAGCAATTGATGCATTTTTTCACATGGCAGTTTGCTAGCTTTTAAGACCCCAGACGCCACTCAACAAAGTGAGATGCACAACGTTTTCTTTATATGCTTTGTTATGCCAATTGACCTAGATGTTCACTGAAACCATGGTCCCCAGACCTCCGCCCCTGCTACTCTGTCCCTCAAAATGTTTGGTTGTATCCTGGAAACTTCTTAGCTTTTGGATAAGTCCTGTTGTGCTGACTTCCCCTGCATTGTGTGTTGTCCTTCCCTTCACCTAAAATAATTCTATCTACTATCTAATTAGTGAAAACCCTCTCCATCCCTTCCCACACTGGCAACCATCGAAGATTGTTTTCTACTGTGTTTAAATCTTTTCTTGAGTTCTTATAAAAATGGTCTCATACAATATTTGTCCTTCTGTGACTAATTTCCCTCAGTATAAAGCCTTCCAGATTCTTCCATGTTATGAGATGTTTCATGGATTCATCGTTGTTCTTTATCACTGTGTAATATTCCATTATGTGAATATACCATAATCTGTTTGTCCACTCATCTGTTGATGGGCATCTTGGTTGTTTCCATCTTTTTGCTTTTGTAAACAGTGCTGCAATGAATATAGCTGTGCACTAATCACTAAAAAGAGCATTTCAAGATCTATCCAGAAGTACAACACTGCCAGTGATGGCATAATATTCATACGCCTACAAGGAATACCAGTTATTACAATCTATTCAAAGTTACACACCAACCACTAAGGACAAAGATGAAGAAATTGAAGATTTTTACCAATTTCTACAGTCTGAAATTTATGGAATGTGCAATCAGGATGCATTGATAACTACTGGTTACTGGAATGAGAAATTGGAAACAAAGAAGGATCAGTAGTTGAAAATATGGCCTTGGTGATAGAAATGATACCAGAGATCACATGATAGAATTTTGCAAGACAAACGACTTCTTCATTGCAAATAACTTTTTCCACAACATAAACAGCAAGTTTTGTTTTTTTTTTTTTATAAGTGTGGGCCTCACCGGATGGAATACACAGGAATCAAACTGACTACCTGTGTGGAAAGAGATGATGGAAAAGCTCAATACCATCAGTCAGAACATGGCCGGGACCAACTACAGAACAGTCAACTACACATATGCAAGTTCCACTTGAAGCCAAAGAAAATCAGAACAAGTGTATGAGAGCCAAAGTATGACCTTGAGTATATCCCACCTGAATTTAGAGACCATCTCAAGAATAGATTTGACATGTTGAACACTAATGACCAAAGACCAGATGAGTAGTGGAGTGACATCAAGGACATCAGACATACAAAGAAAACAAGAGGTCATTAAAAGGGGAAGAAAGAAAAGATCAAAATGGACGTCATAAGATTTATGACTCTGAAATGTGCTCTTGAACATCTAGTAGCTAAAAAGAACAGAAGAAATGATGAAGTAAAAGAGTTAAACAGAAGATTTCAAAGAGCAGCTATGGAAGACAAAGCAAAGTATTATAATGACATATACAAAGATCTGGAGTTAGAAATCGAAAGGGAAGAACACCCTTAGCATTTCTCAAGCTGAAAGAGCCAAAGAAAAAATTCAAGCCTCAAGTTGCAATAGTGAAGGATTCTACAGAGAAAATATTGAACAACTCAGAATGTACCAAAAGAAGATGGAAGAAATACACTGAGTCACTACACCAAAAAGAATTGGTAGATGTTCAACCATTTCGGGAGGCAGCATATGATCAGGAAGCAATGGTACCGAAGGAAGAGGTCCAAGCAGTACTGAAGGCATTAGAGAAAAACAAGGCTCCAGGAATTGATGGAATACTAATAGAGATGTTTCAACAAACAAATGCAATACTGGAAGTGCTCATATGTCTATGCCAAGAAATTTGGAATACAGCTACCTGGCCAACTGACTGGAAGAGATCCATATTTATGCCTATTCCAAAGAAAGGTGTTTCAACCAAATGCAGAAATTATCATCAATATCACATGCAAGTGAATTTTTGCTGAAGATCATTCAACAGTGGCTGCAGCAGTGCATTGACAGAAACTGTCAGAAATTCAAGCCAGATTCAAAAGAGGACGTGGGAACAGGTAAGTCATTGTTGATGTCAGATGGATCCTGGCTGAAGGCAGAGAATATCAGAAAGATGTTTACCTGTGTTCTATTGACTATGCAAAGGAATTTGACTCTGTGAATCATAACAAATTATGGATAACATCACAAAAAACAGGAATTCCAGAACACTTAATTGTGCTCATGGGGAACCTCTGCATAGATCAAGAGGCAGTCATTCAAACAGAACAATGGGCTACTGCATGGTTTAAAGTCAGGAAAGGTGTGCATCATCCTTTCACTATAATTATTCAATCTGTATGCAGTCCACATAGTCCAAAAAACTGAACTATATGAAGAACAGAGCATCATGATTGGAAGAAGACTCATTAACATCCTGTGATATGCGGATGGCACAGCCTTGCTTGCTGAACGTGAACAGGACTTGAAGCACTTACTGATAAAGACCAAAGACTGTAAAGACTTAGGTATGAATTAGACCTCAACATAAAGAAAACAAAAATTCTCATCAGTGGAGCAATAAGCAACATCATGATAAATGGAGAAAAGATTGAAATTGTCAAGGATTTCATTTTACTTGGATCCACAGTCAACACCCATGGAAACATAAGTTAAGAAATCAAATGATGCATTGCATTGGGAAAATCTGCTGCAAAAGAAATTTTTAAAGCATTAAAAAGCAAAGATGTCACCTTGAAGACTAAAGTGTCCCTGATCCAAGCCACGGTGTTTTCAATTGCCTCATATGCACGTGAAAACTGGACAATGAGTAAGGAAGACCTAAGAAGACACAGGACCTGGCAGTGTTTCATTCTGTTGTACATAGTGCCACTATGATTTGGAACTGACTTGAGGGAACTAACAACAACAACAATGCAAGGCAATACATGTCATGATGATATGTAATTTATTTCAAACTTGGAAGCCATTGGAGGATATTCCTTTACATAATATGTACACCCTGACTTACTAAGGAGACAACATGGGTGTTTCTTTGTAAGCAAAATCTCCTAAGAACAGATACTTTTGAATTGGGAGCAATACTTTAATTGGAGTTCGTTAGGAGGCTCTGAGAAGCCATTTTTCTGTGATAGTGTATATGTCTTCTTCTATCATTCATTAGTTTTAGAATAACTCACTGTTGAATGAGAATATGTTAGAGCCAGGACATATGACGAAATATAAACACAAGAATTTGTTAAAACGAATAAATTTTTAAACTAAAACAATTTCATCTGGGAATAAAAATTCATTTGTATATATTGTTGATCCTCTACTATATACAGAGAATTTCTATTTTAATAACTTTCTTTTCTTTCTTCCTACCTTCCTTCCGTCCTTCCTCCCTCTCTCTTTCTCTTCCTCCCTCCCTCCCTTCCTTTACTTCTTTCCTTTCTCTCTCTCTTTCTGTTCTATGTCATTAAAAAGTGTACCACCCTTTAGATTCACCAGTTCCAAATAGTTGAGAGATAATATAGGGTAGCTGTGAGTTGGAATCAACTCTATGGCAATGGGTTTGGTTTACAGGGTATGTATTTTAAAAGGTTTTATATACATATATAATTTAGCTGGACATTTAGGGAAAACTACTTAAAATCTCCTCATATCAGTTTTATCATCTATAAAATGTCAGTGGTGATATCAACCTTAAGAGGTTGTGTGAAGTATAAACTACAATTTAATCCTGACACAAATCCTGAAATATTTTAGGTGTCACCCAGTGAAGGTGGTGAATAAAAGTTTTACCTCCCATGTATGGTCATGGTCCAGATTTAAGGCTTGTTTCTCCCACTTTTGTTTCTTCTCTGAAATTATCATCAGAATTTTTTCTCCTTGTCCTTTCTTTTTGTGTATAATGTAATAAATGCTAATACCCATATCACAAAATTATGGGGGAAAATTAAAAATAAAGACAGGTGAAAAAGTTTTGTAAATAGACTACAAATAAATATTTATTTCTCTTTCAATGGATAAAATAAAAATAAAAGGGACAAAAAAAAAAAACCTATTTGGATTTCTTTTTACAGAAGAAAAAACATCCTCTTCTATTTAGACCTGGGGAAAATGCTGAAAGCTGCTTCCAGGTCAGGCACACAGCCCTTGAAATGAGTTCACAGGACAGGATACTAGCACATAATCAGGGAGACATGGATAAAAAACAATATGTTCCACTGGCAGTCATAAGACATGGCATCAAATAACTGATCTGATGTGGCATTCATTATTTCTGTATTGTGCTGTTTTCCCCACTTCTTTAATTTAGGAAAATATTAGCTACCTCGTGGGCAAAATCATTTTAAAAACGTGATTGTAAATATGACGTACATATATTCACAAAACGTGGAGGAATTCTATCCCTTCAAAAAGATAGGAAAAAACATTTGGGGAACTAGTGACTAAAAACAATGAAACATATCAATCCTTAGATTAGGGAAGGCAAAGATATCCCAAGAGGGCAAAGTAAAAATAAATCTGAATCAAGATATAATGTAGTGAAACTTCAGTACATGAATACAATAAAAATCTTAAAAAGAACCAGAGAGTAAAGAAAGACGTATATAGTTATATATATATAATAAATAAACAAAATAAGACTAATAGTTTATTTCTTAAAAAAAAAAAAGGTGGAGTTTTTTAGATGAAACAGATCATCCAACAGTTTTAAGTTCAAACCTTTATTTAACAGAAGAAACGAGAAAATAATATCTGCTATTAACGCTTCTATTCATAATTATATTTCAGATTTAAACACCCCCCCAAAAAGAAAAAGAAATTATAATGGTTGTGAATTGATATAAAAATTATTATTGAAGGTTATACAATAGTCTAAGCAGAAAACCTAATAGAAATTAAATGCAATTGAAGAATTGTAACAGAAAGCTTAGCAATGATTTTAGATGAATTTTCAAAACCATTTAATTAAACAAAAGCTTTATAAGATTTATTTTAAAAGATACAAGTTACAGAAGAACAAAACCGCGCACACTCCTCAAAGTAGAGTTGACCTCAATGACATGCATGGAATCAAGCTTTCGAGACCTGCATTTGCTGATGTGGCATGACACAAAAGGAGAAGAAACGGCTGCAAACATCCATTAATAATAGAAACATAGAATGTATGAAGTATGAATCTAGGAAAATTAGAAATCATTAAAAAATGAAATGGAACACATAAACATCAATATCTTAGGCATTAGTGAGCTGAAACGGACTGATATTCACCATTTTGAATTGGACAATCATATGGACTTTTTTTTTTATGGACTACTGTGCCAAATCGAAGAGAGTTCATCATCAAAAAGAACATTTCAAGATCTATCCTGAAGTACAGTGCTGTCAGTGATAGGATAATATCCATATGCCTACAAGGAAGACCAGTGTCTTAGTCATATAGTGATGCTATAACAGAAATACCACAAATGGGTGGCTTTAACAAAGAGAAATTTATTTTCTCACAGTCTAGTAGGCTAGAATTCAAAATTCAGGGCGTCAGCTCCAGGGGAAACTTTCTCTGTCAGCACTGTGGGAAGGTCTCCATCATCAATCTTCTCCTGGTCAAGGGGCTTCTCAGGTGCAGGGACCCTGGGTCCGAAGGACATGCTCTACTACTGGGGATGCTTTCTTGGTGTTATGAGGTCCTCATATCTCTCTGCTTGCTTATCTCTTTTATACCTCAAAAGGTATTAGCTTAAGACACTATCTAATCTTATAGATCTCATCAATATAACTGCGACTAATCCATCTCATCACATCATTGTGATAGGATTTACACCACATAGGGAAATCACATTAGATGACTAAATGGTAGACAATCATACAATACTGAGAATCATGGCCTAGCCAATTTGACAGATATTTTTTAGGGACACATTTCAATCTATGACAAGCAGTTAATATGACTATTATTCAAATTTATGCACCAACTGCTAATGCCAAAGATGAAGAAACTGAAGATTTTTACCAACTTCTGCAGACTGAAATTGATCAGACATGCAATCAAGATGCATTGATAATTACTGATGATTGCAATGTGAAAGTTGGAAACAAAGAAGAAGGAACAGTAGTTGGAAAATCTGGCCTTGGAGACAGCATGATAGAATTTTGCAAGACCAATGACTTCTTCATTGTAAATACCTTTTTTCAACAACTTAAATGGTGAGTATACACATGGGCTTCACCAGATGGAATATACAGGAATCAAATGTCTACATCTGTGGAAAGAGACAGTGGAAAAGCTCAATATCATCAGTCAGAACAAGACCAGGGGCTGACTGTGGAACAGACCATCAATTTCTCATATGCAAGTCTACGAGAGCCAAAGTACAACCTTGATTATATCTCACCTGAATTTAGAGACTATCTCAAGAATAGATTTGATGAATTGAAGGCTAATGATTGAAGGCCAGATGAGTTGTGGAATGACATCAAGGACATCATACATGAAGAAAGTAAGAGGTCATTGCTCTGACAGGGATCACAATAGAGGGTCTGAGAGCTGGAGAAAAATGTGGAACAAAATTCTAACTCACAAAAAAGACCAGATTACTCGCCTGACAGAGACTGGAGAAATGCTGAATACGTCCCCTGGACACACTTTTAGCTCAGTAATAAAGTCACCCCTGAGGTTCACCCTTCAGACAAAGATTAGACAGACCCATAAAGCAAAACTGAAGGGGCACACCAGCCCAGGGGCAAGGGCTAGAAGGCAGGAGGGGACAGAAAAGCTGGTAATAGGGAACCCAGGGTCAAGAAGGGGAGAGTGTTGACATATTGTGGGGTTGGTAATTAGTGTCACAAAACAATATGTGTACTCATTGTTTAATGGGAACCTAGTTTGTTCTGTAAACGTTCATCTAAAGTATGACAATAAAGATATGAAATAAAATATATATGTATATCTGTCAGAAAAAAAAGAAAGCAAGAGGTCATTAAAAAGCCAGGAAAGAAAAAAAGAAGACCAAAATGGATGTCAGAAAAGACTCTGAAATTTACTCTTGAATGTAGAGTAGCTAAAGCAAAAAGAAAATGACGAAGTAAAAGAGATGAACAGAAAATTTCAAAGGGCACCTCAAGAAGACAAAGTAAAATATTATCATGAAACGTGCAAAGACCTGGAGTTAGAAAATCAAAAGGGAAGCACATGTTCGGCATTTCTCAAACTGAAAGAACTGAAGAAAAAATTCAAGCCTTGTGTTGCAATATTGAAGGATTCTACAGGGAAAATATTAAATGATGCAGAAAGCATCAAAAGAAGATAGAGAGAGGTGGAGTCAAGATTGCACAGTAGTCAGACACTTCCAGTGATTCCTCTTACAACAAAAACCAAAAAAAAATAAATAAATAAACAAAGGCCTGAAAAAACAAGTGGAACAATTTTATACATGACAAGATAAGGGCCCTGAACATCAAAGGCAAAGTTAGGAAATCAGACTGAGTGGCTGGGGGAGGGAGACACGGTTCAGAAGTGGGGAGCAGTTGCCGGACCTGACTTGGTGAGAAATGGCACCCCTTGGACACAGTCCCCTGGAGGGACAGTGGTAGGGCTGACAGTAGCATTCAGGATGCAGTCTCCTCAGGGGGAGACAGCAAGTCTCACAGTCTACTCACAACTCTGGAACCAGAGAAGAACAGTGCTGTTGGCAAAAGCTAAGTACTTGCATTTGTTTTACTGTGCGCTTAGCCCCCAAGACGGCTTCAGTAGCTGTAGATTTCCCTGCACCTGAGATAGGTGTTGCTGTGCAGACTGAGCCATTCTCCTGGCCTTGGAGAAGGAATAAATTAACAATTGGGGGAAAAGAGAATCTGCCAGCTCCACTAAGCTGGGGAGCTCAGGACAGAAGAAGCTCCTTTCCAGGCACAAATGGTCCACGGACTTTGAATACCTTTCCCCCCTGCATGGACCTGTGTAGGCCCATCTTGGGAGATTAGGCCCTTGTTACTGCAATGGTGTATGTGCTGGGTATCCAACTTCAACTGTTTTACCTTGCAGTGGAGAGGTGTGTTTTTGATGTTTGACACTGCTCTGCCTATTAAACAGGGTCCTTACCTACCTACACTGGGGGCCTGAGAACTGGTGGCTCCACCCACATCATCTAGACACCCACAACAGGGGTCCAAGGATAACAGGTGCCTCCCAGTCCTTACAAACAAAAGCATAGGGTGCCTGTGGTCTGACTGCAGAACCCACCTACCCGTGCACTATAGAAAACAGGGGTGCACTTTCCTCACAGACACTTGGGAGATGGTTGTCAGCCCCCTGCCTTTTGTTCAGAGTGTGACCCCCTGCTGCAACCAGATACCTGTGTCTCCAACAATCACCCCTCCCCATCTAAGACTATAGGACTTGATGACCTACAATTGATGACCAGCTACCTAGACACCTGAACTGAATTATACAAGAAAAGTGAATGGACTCCTAGGCTCATATACCTGGTAACAGCTCTAGCCATCTGGTGACAGGATGTTAAATCTTGAAAGTTGCAAATGATCAAGCGAGCTCACTCAAGCACCCTATTTGGGCATATCAAAACAAAACAAAGCAAAAAGCTAGGATACAGTAGGCAAAAGTAAAAAGTAAAATAAAATAACTTATAGATGGCTCAGAGACATCAGTCAATATCAAATCCCATAAAGAAGCAGACCATGATCACTTCAACAATCTCTCAATACAAAGAATCAAGGAATCTTCCAGATGAAGGTGTTTTCCTGGAATTACCAGATGTAGAATACAAAAGGTTAATATACAGAACTTTCAAGAGATCAGGGAGATCAGGGAAAATGCAGAACAAGCCAAAGAACACACAGATAAAGTAGCTGAAGAAATTAAAAAGGTTACTCAAGAACATAAAGAAAAATTTAATAGGCTGCAACAATCCATAGAAAGAAAGCAATCAGGAATTTAGAAGATTAACAATAAAATTACAGAATTAGACAACTCAGTAGACAGAGGAACGGTATTGAGGAAATGGAAAGCAGAATTAATGAGATTGAAGATAAATAACGTGGCACCGATATATTTGAAGAAAAATCAGAGCAAATTATTTTAAAAAAACATGAAGAAATCCTAAGAATCATGTGGGACTCTATCAGGAGAAATAACCTATGAGTGATTGAAGTATCAGATTAGGGAGGGATAACAGAAAAAACAGAATTGTTGAAGATTTGTTGGCAGAAAACTTCCTTCATACCATGAAAGATGAGCAGCAGATATCTATCCAAAATGCTCATTGAACCCCACATAAGGTAGATCTCAAAAGAAAGTCACCCAGACATATTATAAACAAACTTGCCAAAACCAAAGACATAGAGAGAATTTTAAGAGCGGCTAGGAATAAATGAAAAGTCACCTACAAAGGAGACTCAATAAGAATAAGCTCAGACTACTCGAGAGAAACCATGCAGGGAAGAAGGCAATGTGATGAGTTATATAAAGTGATGAAGGAAAAGAATTGCCAGCCAAGAATCATATACACAGCAAAACTGTCTCTCAAATATGAAGGTGAAATTAGGACATTTCCAGATAAACAGAAGATTAGGGAATTTGTAAAAAAAAAAAAAAAAACCTACAAGAAATACTAAAGAGGGTTTTCTGGTTAGAAAATCAACAATATCAGATATCAACACAAGACTAGAATGCAGGGCAGAGCAACCAGATATCAACCCAGGTAGGGAAATCACAAAAATAAATCAAGATAAAAAAATGCTCAGAACAGGGAAACAGTGATGTTATTATGTAAAGGATGACAATACTAAAATAATAAAGAGGGCCTGAAAAATGTAGTCATAGATCTTTCATACAGAGAGATAGTCAAGGGGATAGAAATAAAAGTTAGGTTTAAACTTAGAAAAATAATGGCAAATATTAAGGTAACCAAAATGGAGACTAACAATGCTACACATCGAAATAAAATACAAGAAAAACATAACTCAGAAAAAAAAAATCAACAATGAATAAGAGGAAAAGGCAATATACAAAGAATAACTACTCAGTACAAAAAATTAAGCAGAAAAAAGAAACTCGACAACATACAAAAAAAGATATCAAAATGATGGCACAAAACTCATAACTACCATAATTACGCTGAATGTAAATGGACTAAATGTACCAATAGAGAAAGAGAGTGAAAGAATGGATCAAAAAACACGATCCATCTATATGCTGCCTACAAGAGACACTCCTTAAAGACACAAACAAACTAAAACTCAAAGGATGGCAAAAATATATATCAAGCAAACAACAATCAAAAAAGAGCAAGAGTGGCAATAATTTCTGACAAAATAGACTTTAAAGTTAAATTCACCAAAAAGGATAAGGAAGGACACTATATAACGATTAAACAGACAACATACCAGGAGGATATCACCATATTAAATATTTACACACCCAGTGACAGGGCTTCAAGATACATAAAACAAACTCTAACAGCATTGTAAAGTGAGATAGACAGCGCCACAATAATATTAGCTGACTCCAACATACCACTTTGGTGAAGAACAGAACATTCAGAAAGAAGCTCAGTAAAGACACTGAAGATCTAAATGCCACAATCAACCAACTTGACTTCACATACATATACAGAACACTCCACCCAACAGCAGCCAAGTATACTTTCTTTTCCAATGCATATGGAACATTCTCTGGGAGAGACCACATATTAGGCCATGAAGCACACCTTAACAGAACCCAATACATCAAAATATTGCAAAGCATCTTCTCTGACCATGAAGCTATAAAAGTAGATATCAAAAACAAACAAACAAAAAAAAGCGGGGAAAAGAAATCAAACACTCAGAAACTGAGCAATACCTTGCTCAAAAACGACTGGGTTATAGAAGACATTAAGGATGGAATAATGAAATTCAAAGTATCCAATGAGAATGAAAACACTTCCTACCAGAACCTTTGAGACACAGGTAAAGCAGTGCCCAGAGGTCAATTTATAGCAATACATGCACACATCCAAAAAGAAGGAAGGGCCAAAATCAAAGAATTATCCCTACAACTTAAATAGAAAGAGAGCAACAAAAGAAACCCTCAGGCATCAGAAGAAATTAAATAATAAAAAGTAGAGCAGAATTAAATGAAATAGAGAACAGAAAAAAAAATTGAAAGAGTTAACAAGACCAAAAGCTGGTTCTTTGAAAAAATTAACAAAATTGCTGAAACACTGGCCAAACTGACAAAAGAAAAACAGAAGAAGCAAATTACCCAACATCACAACAGACCCAACTGAAATTAAAAGAATCATATCAGATTAGTATGAAAAATCATACTCTAACAGCTTTGACAACCTAGAAGAAATGGATACATTTCTACAAACACATTGCCTACCTAACTAACAGAAACAGAGGTAGAACAATTAAATAAACCCATAACAGAAGGAGAGGTTGAAAAAGGTAATTAAAAAAATAAAAAATCTCCCAACAACAACAACAAAAAAGCCCTGGCCCTGACAGCTTCCCTGGTGAGTTCTACCAAACTTTCGGGGAAGAGTTAACACTACTACTAGTAAAGGTATTTTAGAGCATTGAAAAAGATGGAATACTCCCAAACTCATTCTATGAAGCCAGCATATCCCTGATATCAAAACCAGGTAAAGACACCACACACACAAAAAAATTACAGACCTATATTCCTCACGAACTTAGATGCAAAAATCCTCAACAAAATTCTACCCAATAGAATTCAATAACATATCAAAAAAATAATTCACCATGACCACGTGGGATTCATACTAGGTATGCAGGGATGGTTCAACATTAGAAGAACAATCAAAGTAATCCACCATATAGGTAAAACAAAGGACATGATCTTATCAATTGATGCAGAAAAGGCATTTGACAAAGTCCAACACCCATTCATGATAAAAACTCTCAGAAAATAGGAATAGAAGGAAAATTCCTCAACACAATAAAGGGCATTTATATAAAGCCAACAGCCAACATCACCCTTAATGGAGAGAGTCTGAAAGCATTCCCTTGAGATGGGGAACCAGACAAGGATGCCCTTTATCACGACTCTTGTTCAACAGTGTGCTGGAGGTCCTAGCCAGAGCAATTACACCAGATAAAGAAATAAAGGGCATCCAGATTGGTAAACAAGAAGTAAAAGTATCTCTATTTGCAGATGACATGATCTTATACAGAGAAAACCCTAAAGAATCCTCAAGAAAACTACTGAAACTAATAGAAGAGTTCAGCAGAGTATCAGGATACAAGATAAACCTACAAAAATCAGTTGGATTCCTCTATACCAACAAAAAGAACATCAAAGAGGAAATCACCAAATCAATGCCATTTACGGTAGCCCCCAAGAAGATAAAATACTAGGAATAATTGTAACCAGAGACATAAAAGACCCATACAAACAAAACTACAAGACACTACTAAAAGAAACCAAAAGAGACTTATGTAAGTGAACAAGTATACCTTGATAATAGACAGGAACACTGAACATTGTAAAAATATCTCTTCTACTGAAAGTGATCTATAGATATGCTGCAATTCCAATCCAAATTCCAAGGGCATTTTTTAATGTGATGGAGAAGCAAATCACCAACTTCATATGGGAGGGAAAGAGGCCCCAGATACATAAAGCATTACTGAAAAAGAAGAACAAAGTGGGAGGCATCACGTTACCTAATTTTAGAACTTGTTATACCACCATAGTAGTCAAAACAGCCTGGTACCGGTACAGCAGCAGACACATAGACCAATGGAACAGAATTGAGAAATCAGACATAAATCCATTCACTTATTAGCTGATATTTGATAAAGGCTCAAAGTCAGTTAAATGAGGGAAAGATAGCCTCTTTAACAAATGGTGCTGGCATAACTGGATATCCCTCCACAAAAAAATGAAACAAGATCCATACCTCACACCAGGCACAAAAACTAACTGAAAATGGATCAAGGACCTAAATATGAAATCTAAAATGATAAAAATCATGGAAGAAAAAACAGGGACAACACTAGGAGCCCTAATACATAGCATAAACAGTACAAAAAACATTGCTAACAATGTGCAAGCACCAAAGAGAAAAGAGAACGCCTAAAAATCAAACACTTATGCTCATCCCAAGCCTTCACCAGAAGAGTAAACTGATTACCTACAGACTGGGAAACAGTTTGTAGCTATAACATTTCCGATCAGCCTCTGATCTCTAAAATCTACATGATATTGCAAAAACTCAATAACAAAAAGACAAATAATCCATTTTAAAAATGGGCAAAGGATAGGAACAGGCACTTCAACGAAGAAGACATTCAGGCAGGTAACAGATACATGAGGAAATGCTCACAATCATTAGCCGTTAGAGAAATGTAAATCAAAACTACAATGAGATACCATCTCACTCCAGCAAGGCTGCCATTAATCCCAAATCACAAAATAATAAATGTTGGAGAGGTTGTAGAGAGACTGGAACACTTATTCACTGCTGGTGGGAATTTAAAATGGTGCAGCCACTTTGAAAATCAATCTGGCACTTCCTTAAAAAGCTAGAAATAGAACTACAATAGGATATGCCAGTCCCACTCCTTGGAATATATCTTAGAGAAATAAGAGCCTTTATATGAACAGATATATGCACAACCATGTTCATTGCAGCACTGTTTACAATAGCAGAAAGATGGAAGTAACCAAGGTGCCCATCAACAGATGAATGGTTAAATAAATTGTGGTGCATTCACACGATGGAATACTTCACACAGATCAAGAACAATGATGAATCCGTGAAATATTTCATAGCTTGGAGGAATCTGGAGGGCATTATGCTGAGTGAAATTAGTCAGTTGGAAAAGGACGAATATTGTATGAGACCACTATTATAAGAACTCAAGAAATAGTTTAAAGAGAGAAGAAAATATTCTTTGATGGTTATGAGGGTGGGGAGAAAGGAAGGGAGAAGGATATTCGCAAATTTAGATAGTAGACAAGAACTATTTTAGGTGAAGGGAAAGACAACATACAATAAAGGAGAGGTCAGCATAACTGGACTAAACCAAAAGCAGTTTCCTGAATAAACCAAATGCTCCAAAGGCCAGAGTAGCAGGGGCAACAGTTGGGGGACCATGTTTTCAGGGGACATCTAGGTCAATTGGCATAATAAAATCTATTAAGAAAACATTCTGCATCCCACTTTGGTGAGTGGCATCTGCAGTCTTAAAAACACTATCAAGCAGCCATCTAAGATGTATCCATTGGTCTCAACCCAGCTGGAGCAAAGGAGAATGAAGAACACCAAAGATACAAGGTAATTATGAGTCCAGAAGACAGAAATGGCCACATAAATCCAAGACTATATCAGCCTGAGACCAGAAGAACTAGATGGTGCCCGTCTACAACCGAAGACTGCCCCGACAGGGAACGAAACAGAGCATCCCTGACGGAGCATGAGAGCAGTGAGATGCAGACCTCAAAGTCTCATAAAAAAAATCAGACTTAATGATCTGACTGAGACTAGAGGAACCCTGGAGGTCACGGTCCCCAGACCTTCTGTTGGCCCAAGACTGGAACCATTCCCAAAGCCAACTCTTCAGACAGGGATTGGACTGGATTATAGGATAGAAAATTATAGTGGTGAGGAGTGACCTTCTGGTCTCAAGTGGACACATGAGACTATGTGGGCAGCTCCCGTTTGGAGGGGAGATGAGAAGGCAGAGGGGGACAGAAAGTGGCTGAATGGACACAGGGAATACAGGGCTGAGAGAAGGAGTGTGCTGTCTCATTAGTGGGAGAGGAACTAGGAGTACATAGCAAGCTGTATACAAATTTTTGTATGAGAGACTGACTTGATTTGTAAAGTTTCACTTAAAGCACACACACACAGAAGACAGAAAGAATACACAGAGTCACAGCACCAAAAGAAATGGTCGACTTTCAGTCGTTTCATGAGGTGGCATATGATGAAGAACTGGTAGTAGTGAAGCAAGAAGTCCAAGCTACACTGAAGGCACTGGCGAAAAACAAGGCTCCAGGAACTGACAGAACACCCACTGAGTTGTTTCAACAAACAGATGCAGCACTGCAGAAGCTCACTCCACCATGCAAAGAAATTTGGAAGCTAGCTACCTGGCCAACAGACTGCAAGAGATGCACGTTTGTGTCCATTCAAAGAAAGGCGATCCAACAGACTGTGGAAGTTATCAAATGTAAATTAGTAAATATGGTAAACAAACAAAGAAACTCTATCTATTCTACACTGAATATGACATTCTATCCCCAGGAGATCCAGTGAGTTTATGATGTTGTTGTTAGGTGCTGTTGAGTCAGTTCCAACACATAGCGACCCTGTGTACAACAGAACGGAACAGTGCCCAGCCCTGCTTTGTCATTGCTGTGTCTGAGCCCACTGTTGCAGCCGCCGTCTCAATCTGTCTCATTGAGCATCTTTGTCTTTTTCACTGACCCTCTACTTTACCAAGCACGATGTCTTTTTCCAGGGACTGATTCCTCCTGATAATATGTCCAGAGGACGTGAGACCAAGTCTTGCCACCCACCTTTCTAAGGAGCATTCTGGCTGTACTTCTTCCAAGACAGGTGTGTTCGTTCTTCTAGCAGTCCATGGCATATTCATTATTCTTCACCAACAACATAATTCAAGTTTCAGTTCTTTTGTCTTCCTTATTCATTGTCCAGCTTTAGCATACATATGAGGCGACTGAAAATATCATGGCTTGGTTCAGGCACACCTTAGCCCTCAAAGTGACATCTTCGATTTTTAACACTTTAAAGAGGTCTTTTGTAGCAGATTTGCCCAATAAAATATGTCATTTGATTCTCGAAGTCTGCTTCCATGGGTGTTGATTGTGGATCCAAGTAAAATGAAATCCTTGACGACTTCAGTATTTTCTCTGTTTATCGTGATTTTTTTATTGTTCCAGTTGCGAGGATTTTTGTTTTCTTTATGTTGAAGTGTAATCCATACTGAAGGCTGAAGTCTTTGATCCTCATCAGGAAGTGCTTCAAGTCCTCTTCACTTTCAGTAAGCAAGGTTGTGTCATCTGCATGTCTAGGCTGTTAATGAGTCTTCCTCCAATCCTGGTGCCCCTTCTTCATATGATCCAGCTTCTTGGACTGTATGGATTATACGTTTTTTTAAAGACACTGAGTTTTTGGTAATTTACTACGGCAGCCCTAGAAAATGAATACAGAGCCCTTCACCAAGAACAAGTCAAGTTAGCACCAAAAATGCTCCTGTAAGGGTAGCCGCATAGCATGAGACATGGCAGTTTTTAAAAAGTATGAAGTAAAACTTTCAGCTTTGACAAAGAAAGGGCTCCTCTAAGTCCAAGTTCTAAGTCCATTGCTGTTGGGTCAATTCTATCTCATAGCGACCCTAAACGACAGAGTAGAATTGACCCATAGGGTTTCCAAGGAGTGGCTGGTAGATTCGAACTGCCTGAATAAGTATTGTGAAAAAATACAACCCTGACACACAACTTTTCTGAGCTTAGTATTAAAACAAAACAAAACAAAAAGAAGTCGCTATCGAGTGGATTCTGACTCATAGGGACCGTACAGGACAGAGTAGAGCTTCCCCACAGGGTTTCCAAGGAGGGACTGGTAGATTCAAACTGCAGACCTTTTGGTAGCACCCAAATGCATAACCACTGCACCACCAGTGGCTTTCAAATCAGCTGTAGGCTGATGATCTCCAAATTCTTAGAACCTGGAAAACTATTCTACCTCAGAGTGGTATCCACAGCTGTAAACTGTTCTCCACACTTGGATGACCTCAGACATCCAAATCTAACATGTCCAGAAAAAATCTTTTGGTCATTTTCTCAAGTTTGTTCCTCCATGGTTTTCCACGTGGTAGAGAATGGCTCTGGTGACCATGCTCTCATGGTAGCCTGAATTCCAGAAGTCACCTTTCATTCTCCATTCCCCTCATCCCATACGTCTGATCGACCAGCAATTCTTGGCAGCTCAAGCTCCAAAGTACACCTCAGGCCTGCCCACTGTTCCCACCTGCACTACCACCATCACTCCTCACCCTGACCACTGCAGAAGCATCCTGACCGGTCCTCTGTATTTGCTGTCTTCAAGTTCTCCTGGGCTACAGTTAATTCCTGGGACACATTCTTTCTGAAGACCATTGAACAATAGAAGGAGAAGGGCATTTAGTTGTATGCTACCTCCTCCGCTTGAGCTGCATGCCCCTCAGAAATCACTTTTCAGTGTGCAGTCTATAATGTCTCTATCCCAATTTCCTGTCTTTGGCCGCACTGCTTTGATAGCGTGCATGCATGTTTGCTTCAGGAGTCATGTAGACAGATGCTTGCAGGAATTTTTCTTAGTACAATCATGGTTCTGTGCCATCAAGAGATTCTGACTCATATCAACCCTGTATGACAACTTAGAACTGCCTCACAAGGTTTCCTAGGTTGCAGCTTTTTATGGTGCAGCCCCGGTGGCACGGTGGTTAAGAGCTCGGCTGCTAACCAAAGGGTGGACAGTTCAAATCCACCAGTTGCTTCTTGGCGGAAATACATGGCAGTCTGCTTCTGTAAAGACTTATAGTCTTAGAAACCCTATGGGGCAGTTCTACTCTGCCCTATAGGGTCACTACGAGTCTGAGTTGATTCAACAGCAACTGGTTTGGATTTTGTTTGGTTAGAATCTTTATGGGAGCCCATCTCCAGATCTTTTCAACCCCTGAGCTGGTGGGTTCCAACGGCCCACCTTTCAGTTAGCCAAGCACTTAACCGTTGCACCTCCAATACTTAACTCTGCGCCAGAGAGGACCCTCTCCTGACGTCTCCTGTCTCCTCACCCCACACACCTTGGCGTTGTCCTTGCTTCTAGACCCCACCCTCCCCTCTGGAGGCCCAACCCCCCCACGCCCGCCCCACACCCGGGCCGCTGGGCGGGGCCGGCAGCCATGTTCCTCGCCCTCCAGCCAGTTACTCACGGAAGCGCCCGGACGGGTGGTGAGGGGCCTGGGCCGGATGGCGCGCCGTAGAGAGGATGGTGTTCCTGCTGCTTTCCCTGCAGTGTTTTCTGAAAGGTATGAAACTCCGGCAGGTGGGTGGAGGGACCCGCTCCCAGACTGAACAAGCCCGGCCCCTCGAAGGTGTGGAGGGAAGGCGCCAGGAGGGCGGTTTCCAGTGCCAGCATCCTGTGGGCTCCAGAGGTTGGGGAGTCCGGACGTTGGTTTAGCAGCTCGCATGGCCCCCTCAGGCGTACCCCGTCCCGAGTGATCCCCAGGGGCGGACGCAGCACGGGGGCGGGCAGACGCAGCCACTCTAGGGGTCTGCGAAATTTGCATCCCCATGGATTTGCGGGGCGGTGGGGGGAGTCCAGCCGCGGGATCCAGCTGCGGAGTGCCCTCGGGCCTGGGGGCTTGAAGGGCTTGGGGAGAAAGGCAGTGTCCAGGGCTGCGCCAAGGTCCCTCCTCTGCCCGGAGCGGGTTTGCGGGCCAAGCTGGGGGATGGGCGCCTGCCCCCTCCGCCCCCCACCTGCTCCCTGTGCCAGGGGGGAAACCAAGGCCCAGAGTTCGCCCGGGGGCGGTGACATTCCAGACTGAGGACGGGGCACTCGCCCCCGTTCGTCGTCCCACCCCCACCAGACTCCGTAGGGTGCCAGGGACGGGGAGAGAGCGATCCCCCGCCCAAGGCCCCGCTGCCCCTTACTGTTTTGGGCGCTGTGCCTGGGAGGCTGAGGCACCCCGCGCCCTCGCCCGCGCCCAGCTGGTCTACTCTCAGGGCTGGGGCGTCGGCGCGGCCCCGGCCCCACCTGGAAAGGAAGGGGTCCTGGGAATCTGTGGAGCAGCGCGGGGACCCTACTCCTTGTGGAAGCAGCGATTCAGTGTGTGTTAACAGTGTGGATGCCGGGTCCCGCTCCCCCTCTGGGTGGCGGGGGTGGGGGTAGCAGGAAGGGGTCCTGAGCAACCATGTTGTTTGTTAACTTGAGCATTTGTGCGGCGCTGTGTACCGGTGGCTGTGGACGCGGTCTCTGGTGCTGAGGGGATATGAGGGTTCCTCAAACTGGTGGGATTTGGAGCCTCTACCCTGGTGGCAGTGGGTTTAGTGGGTTACCCTGGTGGCTAGTGGTTAAGTGCTAAGGCTGCTAGCCAAAAGGTTGGCAGTTTGAATCCACCAGGCGCTCCTTGGAAACTCTGTGGGGCAGTTCTACTCTGTCCTATAGGGTCGCTATGAGTCAGAATTGACTCGATGGCCACAGGTGTGGGTTTTTTTTTTTTTTTTTTTAGGTTGGAGGAGATTAGGTGTCTCTTGGGCTGACATTTGAAGGTCTGGAGCTGGCCGTTTATGAGGGTTTATAAGGGTTTTAAGTGCTTGGGCCATGGGCACCAACCCGATCTTCCAGCCCCTGCGGACGGACCGCCTCCCCCGCCCCGGGGGGATTGGCTGCTCTGGGACCCTGAGCCCAGAGGGCGGTGAGAAGCTGACAAACGTGAGTGATGCTGTGCAGGCTCCAGTCGGCAGGGCAGCCCTGCTCACATGGTCTCAATAGGGGCAGTGGGCTTCGTGCCTGGTGGGTGGTTTCCAAATGTTTCCTCGTGGCCCCCCCCCTCGTGCGGGGCGACAACTCTTCCCTGGGCGGGGACCTAGTAGAGGCCTGCAGGGCATCAGGGTATGGAGGGGCAGAGCTTGGGCGGGGAGGGCGCGGCCCTGCAGGTTCCTCTACGTGACCACGGCGGGGGGGTGTGGGTCGTGAAGCCTGGGCCTGGTCGAGGACCCACTAGGTCTTGCAGGAGGAGTGGGTTAGGATAATCATAGCATTAATGGGAGTATTGAGAGAGCGCCCTGGGGCGTTGGGTCCCTCGGGAAGAAAAGCTTCTGCTATCCCCACTGGAGCGGTACCCAGGTCGTCCCGGCTTAGGTCCAGGAGGTTCCCATGCTCGGAGGGTCTGGTGGGCAGAACAGAACCGGCGGTGCGCGTGCCCTCTCGCGCCCTTGCGCCGAATCGCTGAAGTTCAGTGTAAGGCGATTCTAAGCCATGGTTCTGGAACTCAATAGTGAAGCAGAGCAAATGATGCAGTGCCTTGATGGGACCGGTGGAGACAACAAGAAGCAAAGCACAGCTGAAACTTCAAAATTCCACTGAGTGTTAGTAGGATTTGGAGGGAGAAAATAGACGGAGACTCGAGAGGCCCAGAGATGCAGAAGGGTTAGAGGATTAGGGTTAGGGGTTAGGGTTTGGTGTTAGGGGTTCAGGTTTGGGGGTTAGAGGTTTGGGAGTTAGGTTTAGGGGTATAGGTTTTAGGTGGTTGGGGGTTGGGGTTAGGGCTGGGGTTACTAGGCTTGGGCACAAGTGGTTTAGGGTTATGGTTAGGGTTAGAGTGAGGCTGAGGTTGATTCCCAGTCTTGTGTACCGTCTCTTCCTTCACCAGAGTTACCACATATCTGTTGTTTGGTTGGAAACCCTGAGGGTGTGGTGGTTAAGAGCCACCGGTGCTAACCAAAGGTCTGCAGTTCGAATCCACCAGGCGCTCCTTGGAAACTCTGTGGGGCAGTTCTAATCTGTTCTATAGGGTCTCTATGAGCTGGAATCGAGTCGACGGCAGTGAGTTTCGTTGTTTTGGTTATTGTTTAGTTAGCTTTTCTCTACCCACTCCGTCTCCCTGGTGAACATCAAGGATTGTTTCTGTGCGTAAATGTTTTCATGAGTTTTTATGATAGTGGTCTCTCACTGTATATGTCGTTTTGTGATTGACTTAGTCAGTATGATGCGCTCCAGATTCATCCATGGCGTGAGATGTTTCGGAGATTCATCATTGGTCTTTATTGTCGTGTAGTGTTCCACTGTGTGTATGTACCGTAGGTTGTTTATCCATTCCTCTGTGGATTAGCACTTAGGTTGTTTCCATCTTTTTGCTACTGTGAATAATGTTGCAGTGAACACGGGTGTGCATATGTCTATTCCTGTGACTGCTCATGGAAACCCTGGTGGCTAGTGGATAAGTGCTACGGCCGCTAACAAAAAGGGTTAGGGTTTGGGGTTAGGGATGTTAGAGTTAGGGTTGTTAGAGTTAGGGTTTGGGGTTAGAGTTTAGGGTTAGGGTTTTTCGGTTAGGGTTTTTGGGTTGGGGTTAGGTGTTAGGGTTAGGTTTAGGGTTTGAGGTTAGAGTTTGGAGTTATAGGTTAGGTGTTAGGGGTTGCAGTTTGGGGTTTAGTGTTTTGGGGTTTAGTCGTTAGGGTTTGGGTTAGGTTTTAGGGGTTAGGGTTTAGGTTTAGGGTTGGGGTTGGTGTTGGGTTTGTTTGGGATATGTGGTTTGGGTTAGAGGGTGGGTGTTAGGGGATTGGGGGTTAGAGATTGAGGGAGTTAGAGGGTGAGGGGTTAGAGGGTGAGGGGGTTAGAGGTTGAGAAGATTATAGAGTGAGGGAGTGAGAAGGTGAGGGTGTGAGGGGGTGAAGGTTAGGGTTTAGGGTTAGAGGGTTTAGGCTTTGGGTTCAGAGGCTTAGGGTTAGTGGGTTGGGGGTTAGGGTTTCAGGGTTCAGAAGTTGGGGTTGGTGTTGTGGTTAGGGTTAGAGACTTAGGGTTAGAGGGATAGGGTTTGAGGTTTAGGGTTAGAGGATTAGGGGTATGGTTTAGAGGTTTAGGGTTGGGGTTAGGGCTAGGGTTTAGGGGTTCAGGTTTAGGGGTTTGGGATGGGTTTGGGGTTAGGTTTCAGGGTTTAGGGTTATAGGGTTAGGTTTGGGGCTTAGGGCTTAGAGTTTAGGGTTTTAGGACTTAGGGTTTAGGGCTTAGGGCTTAGAGCCTAGGGTTTAGGGCTTAAGGTTTAGGGTTTAAGGCTTAGAGTGAGGGTTTGGGCTGGGGGCTGGGGTTAGGGTTTAGGGTTAGGGTATTAGGGTTAGAGGGTTCGATGGTTTAGCGTTTAAGTTTAGGGGTTAGGGTTAGAGGTTGGGGTTACGCGTGTTAGTGTTTAGGGTTTTGGCGTTTAGGGTGTTCGGGTTAAATGTGTTAGGGCTAAGGGTGTTAGGGTTTTAAGTGTTATGGTTTAGGGTTAAGTGATAGGGTTAGGCTTAGGCTCATTCTTAGGTTTAGGGCTAGGGATTTGAGGTTTAGGGTTTGGAGTTGGGTTTGGGGGTTGGGGTTAGGTTTAGGGCTATGGTTAGAGGGTTAGAGTTAGAGGGTTAGGGTTTTGGGTTAGGGTTTCAGGTTAGCATTAGAGGGTTAGGGTTCGAGGGTTAGGGTTAGGGTCATTAGGGTTAGGGTGGTTAGGGGTTAGGGTTAGGTGTTAGGGTTTAGGGTTTACGGTTAGGTTTAGGGTTTGGGCTTTGGGGTTTGAGGTTTGGGTTTAGGGTTTGGGGCTTAGAGTATAGGGTTTAGAGTGTAGGGTTTTGGTGTGTAGTGTTTTGGGGTGTAGGTGTTTAGGTTGTAGGTTTTAGGGTATAGGGGTTAGGGTTTGGGTTAGATTTAGAGTTTAGGGCCTTGGGGGTTAGGACCTAAGGGCTTAGGGTCTTAGGGGCTTTGGGGCTTAGGGGCTAGAGTTAGAGGGCCAGGGTTATGGTTTGATTCCTGGCTGGCAATTTTTTTCCTTCAATATTTTGTATAAGTCATCCCATTGCCTTCTTGCCTCCATGATTTCTGCTGAGTAGTCCAAGTTTATTATTATTTACTCTCCTTTGTTGGTGACTTCGTTTATCCCTAGCCTCTCTTAAAATTCTCTTTATATTTGATTTTGGCAAGTTTGATTATTATATGTCTCGGTCACTTTCTTTTGAGATATACCTTATATGGATTTTGATGAGCATCTTTCATGATATCAGGGAAGTTTTCTGCCAACAAATCTTCAACAGTTCCCTCTGTATTTTCTGTTAGCCCTCCCTGTTCTGGTACTGCAATCACTCATAGTTATTTCTCTTGATAAAGTCCTACATGATTCTTTGGATTTCTTCATTTAAAATTCTTTTATCTGCTTTCTCTTCAAATATATTAGTCCCAAGAGTTTGATCTTCAATCTCAGTAATTCTGCCTTCCAGTTCTTCAATTGTGCTCTTCTTACTTTCTATTGAGTTTTCTAATTCTGTAATTTTATTGTTAATCTTCTGAATTTCTGATTGCAGTCTCTCTATGGTTTTTTGCAGCTTATTAAATTTTTAATTATGTTCTTGAGTAACCCTTTTAATTTCTTCGGCTGCTTTATCTTTGTGTTCCTTGGCTTGTTCTGCATTTTGCCTCATTTCCTTCCTGATGTCTTTAAGAGTTCTGTATATTAATCTTTTGTATTCTGCATCTGGTAATTCCAGGATTGCACCTTCATCCAGAAGATTGCTTGAGTCTTTGTTCTGAGAGCTTGTTGAAGCAATCATGGGTCAGCTTCTTTTTTTTTTTTACTTTCATAATTTTTAGTGTGTTTTAAGTGAAAGTTTACAAATCAAGCCAGTCTCTCACATAAAAACTTATACACAATTTGTTACATATTCCCAATTACTTTCCCCCTAATGGGACAGCCCACTCCCTCCTTCCACTCTTTCTTTTCGTGACCATTTTGCCAGTTTCTAAGCCCCTCTACCCACCCATCTCCCTTCCAGGCAGGAGATGCCAACATTGTCTCAAGTGTCCACCCAAACCAAGTAGCTCACGCCTCACCAGCATCCCTCTCCAACCCATTGTCTAGTCCAATCCATGTCTGATGAACTGGCTTTGGGGATGGTTCCCGTAGTGGGTAAACGGAAGGTGTGGGGGCCATGATCACTGGGGTCCTTCCAGTCTCAGTCAGACCATTAAGTCTGGTCTTTTTATGAGAATTTGGGGTCTGCATCCCACTGTTCTCCTGCTCCCTCAAGGGATCTCTGTTATATTCCCTGTCAGGGCAGTTATTGGTTGTGGCCCGGCACTATCTAGTTCTTCTGGTCTCAGGATGATGTAGTCTCTAGTTCAGGTAGTCTTTTCTGTCTCTTGGGCTCATTATTATCTTATGTTCTTGGTGTTCTCCATTCTCCCTTGATCCAGGTGGGTTGAGAATCATTGATGCATCTGAGATGGCTGCTTGCTAGCATTTAAGATCCCAGATGCCACTCTTTAAAGTGGGATGCAGAATGTTTTCTTAATAGATTTTATTTTTCCAGTTGACTTAGATGTCCCCTGAAACCATGGTCCCCAAACCCCTGTCCCTGCTTTGCTGAACTTCAAAGCATTCAGTTTATTCAGGAAACTTCTTTGCTTTGGTTTAGTCCAGTTGTGCTGACCTCCACTGTGTTGAGTGTTGTCCTTCCATTCACCCAAAGTAGTTCTTGTCTATCTCTTTAGTAAATACCCCTCCCCTCTCCTCCCTCCCTCCCCCCTCTCGTAACAACAAAGGAATATGTTCTTCTCAGTTTAAACTATTTCTCAAGATCTTATAATAGTGGTGTTATACACTTTTTGACCTTTTGCAACTAATTTCACTCAGTATAATGCCTTCCAGGTTTCTCCACGTTATGAAGTGTTTCACAGATTCATCACTGTTCTTTATTGATGTGTAATACTCCATTGTGTGAATATACCTTATTTATCCATTCATCCATTGATGGGTACCTTGGTTGGTTCCATCTTTTTGCTGTTGTAAACAGTGCTGCAATAAACATAGATGTGCATATATGTGTTTGTGTAAAGGCTCTTATTTCTCTAGGATATATTCCGAGGAGTGGGATTGCTGGGTTGTATGGTATTTCTATTTCTAACTTTTTAAGGAAGCGCCAAATTGACTTCCAAAGTGGTTGTATACCATTTTACATTCCCACCAGCAGTGTATAAGTGTTCCAGTCTCTCCACAGCCTCTCCAACATTTATTATTTTGTGTGTTTTGGATTAATGCCAGCCTTGTTGGAGTGAGATGGAATCTCATTGTAGTTTTTTGATTTGCATTTCTCTAATGGCTAATGATTGAGAGCATTTCCTCATGTATCTGTTAGCGGCCTGAATGTCTTCTTTAGTGAAGTGCCTGTTCATATCCTTTGCCCATTTTTTAATTGGGTTGTTTGTCTTTTTGTGGTTGAGTTTTAGCAGAGTCATGTAGATTTTAGAGATCAGGCACCGGGCAGAGATGTCTTAGCTGAAAACTTTTTCCCAGTTTGTGGGTGGTCTTTTTACTCTTTTGGTGAAGTGTTTAGATGAGCATAGGTGTTTGATTTTTAGGAGATTCCAGTTATCTGGTTTCTCTTCGTCATTTTTAGTAATGTTTTGTATTCTGTTTATGCCATGTATTAGGTCTCCTAATGTTGTCCCTATTTTTTCTTCCATGATCTTTATCGTTTTAGATTTTATGTTTAGGTCTTTGATTCATTTGGAGTTAGTTTTTGTGCATGGTGTGTGGTATGGGTCCTGGTATGGGTCCTGTTTCATTTTTTGCAGATGGATATACAGTTACGGCAGCACCATTTGTTAAAAAGACTATCTTTTCCCCAATTAACTGACACTGGGCCTTTGTCAAATATCAGCTGCTCATACGTGGATGGATTTATATCTGGATTCTCAATTCTGTTCCATTGGTCTGTGTGTCTGTTGTTGTACCAGTACCAGGCTGTTTTGACTACTGTGGCAGTATAATTGGTTGTAATATGAGGAAGAGTGAGTCCTCCCACTTTGTTCTTTTTTAGTAATGCTTTACTTCTCCGCGACTTCTTTCCCTTCCATATGAAGTTGGTGATTTGTTTCTCCATCTTTTTAAAAAATGTCATTGGAATTTGGATCGGAAGTACATTGTATCTATAGATGGCTTTTAGTAGAACGGACAATTTTACAATGTTGTCTTCCTATCCATGAGCAAGGTATGTTTTTTCAATTACGTAGGTCCCTTTTGTTTTTTTGCTGTAGTACCTTGTAGTTTTCTTGGTATAGCTCTTTTACATTTTTGGTAAGGTTTATTCCTAAGTATTTTATCTTCTTGGGGGCTGCTGTGAATGGTATTCATTTGGTGATTTCCTCTTCAATGTTCTTTTTGTTGATATAGAGGAATCCAACTGATTTTGTATGTTTATATCGTAATCGGAAACTTTGCTGAATCCTTCTATTAGTTTTAATAGTTTTCTTGAGGATTCCTCAGGGTTTTCTGTGTATAAGATAATGTCGTTGGAAAATAGAGATAATTTTATTTCTTCCTTACCAATCTGGATGCCCTTTATTTCTTTGTCTAGCCCAGTTGCTCTGGCTAGGACCTCTAGCTCAATGTTGAATAAGAGCAGTGATAAAGGGGATCCTTGTCTGTTTCCCGTTCTCAAGGGAAATGCTTTCGGGCTCTCTCCATTTAGGATGATGCTGGGTATTGGCTTTGTATCAATACCCTTTATTATATTGAGGAATTTTCCTTCTATTCCTATTTTGCTGTGAGTTTCTATCATGAGTGGGTGTTGGACTTTGTCAAATGCCTTTTCTGCATCAATTGATAAAATTATGTGGTTCTTGTCTTTTTTTTATGTGCTGGATTGCATTAATTGTTTTTCTAATATTGAAGCAACCTTGCATACCTGGTATAAATCCTACTTGGTTATGGTGGATTTTTTTTTTTCATATGTTGTTGAATTCTGTTGGCTAGAATTTTCTTGAGGATTTTTGCATCTATGTTCATGAGGGATATAGGTCTGTAATTTTCTTTTTTTGTGTTGTCTTTAGCTGGTTTTGGTATCAGGGTTATGCTGGCTTCATAGAAGGAGTTAGGTAGTATTCCGTCCTTTTCTATGCTTTGAAATACCTTCAACAGTAGTGATAAGTCTTCCCTGAAAGTTTGGTAGAACTTTGCAGTGAAGCCGTCAGGGCCAAGGCTTTTTTTGTTGGGAGTGTTTTGATTCCCTTTTCAATCTCTTTTTTTGTTATGGGTTTATTTAGTTGTTGTACTTCAGTTTGTGTTAGTTTAGGTAGGTAGTGTGTTTCTAGGAATTCATCCATTTTTTCTAGGTTTTCAAATTTGTTAGAGTACAATTTTTTGTAGTAATCTGTTATGATTGTTTTAATTTCAGTTGGATCTGTTGTGATATGGCCCATCCCATTTCTTACTCGGATTATTGGTTTCTTTTCCTGTGTTTCTTTAGTCAGTCTGGCCAATGGTTTATCAATTTTGTTAATTTTTTCAGAGAAGCAGTTTTTGGCCTTGTTAACTCTTTCGATTGTTTTTCTATTCTCTAATTCATTTAATTTTGCTGTACTTTTTATTTTTTGCTTTCTTTTGGTGCCTGACAGTTCCTTTTGTTGCTCTCTTTCTGTTTGTTCAAGTTGTAGGGACAGTTCTTTCATTTTGGCTCTTCTTTAATATGTGTGCCTTTATTGATATAAATTGACCTCTGAGCACTGCTTTCACCATGTCCCAAAGGTTTTCACAGGAAGTGCTTTCAGTCTTATTGAATTCTGTGAATTTCTTTATTCCCTCCTTAAGGTCTTCCATAACGCAGTCTTTTTTGAGCAGGGTATTGTGCAGTTTCCAAGCATTTGATTTCTTTTCCCTGGTTTTTCTGTTATTGATTTTTACTTTTATGGTCTTTCGTTCAGAGAAGATGTTTTGTAATATTTCAGTGTTTTGGGTTCTGTAAAGGCTTGGTTTATGACCTAATATGTGATCTATTCTAGAGAATGTTTCATGTGCACTAGAAAAGAAATTATAGTTTGCAGCTGTTGTGTGGAGTGTTCTGTATAAGTCTATGAAGTGAAGTTGTTTAATTGTAGCAATTAGATCTTCCATGTCTGTATTGAGCTTCTTACTGCATTTCCTATCCTTCACTGAGAGTGTTGTGTTGAAGTCTGCTACTATAATTGTGGAGGTGTCTATCTCACTTTTTAATTCTGTTAACGTTTGTTTTATGAATGTTGCGGCCCTATCATTGGGTGCATAAATATTTAATACAGTTATATCTTCCTGGTAAATTGTCCCTTTAATCATTATGTAGTGTCCTTGTTTATCCTTTGTGGTGGATTTAACTTTAAAGTCTATTTTGTTGGAAATTGATATTGCCTCTCCTGGTCTTTTTTGATTGTTGTTTGCTTGATATATTTTTATCCATCCTTTCAGTTTTAGTTTATTTGTGTCTCTACGTCTATGGCATGTCTCTTTTAGGCAGCATACGGACTGATCGTGTTTTTTTATCCAGTCTGCAACTTTCTGTCTCATTATTGGTGAATTTAGTCTATTTACATTAAATATAATTATAGATAAGTATGAGTTTAGTGCTGTCATTTTGATGCCTGTTTTTGACAATTTCATTTTTCCATTTACTTTTTTGTGCTGAGTTTTTCTTTGTAGAATGTGTGTTCCTCCTTTTTATAGTGTCTGAGTTTATGTTGGTGAGTCATTATGTTTATCTTGGTTTTTATTTTGAAGTATGGAATTGTTAGACCTCGTTGTGGTTACCTTAATATTTACCCCGGTTTGACTAAGTAAAAACCTAAGTTGTTTTGTCCTGTATCGCCTTGGTTTCCTCTCCATATGTAAGATCTATGCCTCCTGTATTTAGTCCCTCTTTTTTTGTCTATTGTAATCTTTTACATAATCACATCAATGATTCCCTGTTTTGAGCAGTTTTTTTTTAATTAATCTTATTTTGTTTTTGTGATTTCCCTATCTGAGTTGATATCAGGATGTTTTGTTCTGTGACCTTGTGTTGTGTTGGAATCTGATATTATTGATTTTCTGACCAAAGAATTTCCTTTAGTAATTCTTGCAGTTTTGGTTTGGTTTTTGCAAATTCTCTAAGCTTGTGTTTATCTGTAAATATCTTAATTTCACCTTCATGTTTTAGAGTTTTGCTGGATATATGATTCTTGGCTGACAGTTTTTCTTCTTTGAGTGTTCTATATATGTTATTCCATTGCCTTCTTGCCTGCATGGTTTCTGCCAAATAGTGCAAACTTATTGATTCTCCTTTGTAGGTAACTTTTCGTTTATCCTTGGGTGCTTTTAAATTTTTCTCTTTATCTTTGGTTTTGGCAGGTTTGATGGTATGTCTTGGTGATTTTCTTTTGGGATCTATCTTGTATGAGGTTCGATGAGCATCTTGGGTGGATATCTTTTCATCTTTCACGATGCCAGGGAATTTTTCTGCCATCAGATCTTCCACTATTCTCTCTGTATTTTCTGTTATCCCTCCCTGTCTGGAACTCCAGTCACACGCAAATTATTCTTGATAGAGTCCCCCATGATTCTTAGGGTTTCTTCATAGTTTTAAATTCTATTATCTGATTTTTCTTCAACTATATTTGTGTCAATTGTCTTATCCTCCAGCTCCCCCACTCTGCATTCCAGTTCCTCGAGTCTGCTCCTCTGACTTCCTATTGAGTTGTCTGTGTGACTTTATTGTTAATCTTTTGGATTTCTGAATGCTGTCTCTCTATGGATTCTTACAGCTTATTAATTTTTTCACTATGTTCTTGATTAATCTTTTGGATTTCTTCAACTGCTTTACCCATGTATTCCTTGGCTTTTTCTGTAGATTGCCTTATTTCATTTGTGAGGTCATTCTTGATGTCTTCAAGCATTCTGTATACAATTGTTTTATATTCTATATTTGGCAATTCTAGGAATGTATCCACATCCAAGAATGATTTTGATTCTTTGATTTGGGGGTTTGTAGAAGCAATCATGGTCTGCTTCTTCATGTGATTTGATGTCGACTGCTGTCTCTGAGCCGTCTATAAGATTTTGTAACATTTTCTTTTATATTTGCTCACTGAGTCTTATCTTGTTGTTTTGTTTTGTTACAATACACCCAGATGGGCTACTCGGTTGTGGTATGGTGATTGCTGTAGGTTTTGAATCACTTACATCCTGTTACCACCTTGCCTGAACTGTTACCAGGTATATAAGTGTATGAGTCCATTCACTATTCTTGAATAGAATCAGCTCAGGTGTCCTGATAGCTGGTCACCTAGTGTGTGGTGTAGGCTCTCATCTATTATCTTAGAGGAGTAGTGGTGATGGTTGTATGCACCAGTTTCTATTAGTGGCATGGGGTCACATTTCGAGGAGGGCAGGATGCTGACAGCCTTCCTTCAAGTGTCAGTGAGGTAGGTGTGGCTCTATTCTCTAGAGCACTCTGGTGGGTGGGCTTTGCAGCTGTATCTTAGGCACCCAATGCTTGGGAGATGTCACTATTCTCAGACCCCTCTAGCAGGTGGCTAGGTGGTGTGGGTGGAGTCTCAGCCCTCAGTTCGCTGGTGTGGATCAGCGAGGACTCTGTTTAATAGGTAGAGAGGTATCTGACCTCCAAAACTTGCCTTTCCACTGCTGAGCTAAAATAATTATGGTGAGATCTCTATCAGAATTGCCTTTGCAGTATAATAGCCACCTAGTTACCTGTAGGGTGAAAGCCAAAGACTATGGGTCTGTTAATGCCTGGATGGAGCTGATTCTGTATTGTTATTCCAGTTTACGGAAGTCAGGGAAGGATTTTTTCTTTGATTGTTAAATGCTGCTTTGCTCAGGCCAGGGGAATGGGTTAGAAAAGAAAGAAGAAAAAAAAATCCAGCAGTGCACTTCACTCTCTAGCACAGAGAATTCCAATGTTAATGAAGCTGGCTGGGGCAATGAGGGGTGGAATCAGATATATAGAAGAGAGTAGCCTGGCAAAATATACAAAGTTTACTTATGTTGTTTGGTGAGGACTGTTTTTTCTGAGATTCCAGAGCATTGTGTAGCTTGTGTGTGGTGGCTGGATCCCTGCTGAGACTGTCCCAGAGGGTTAGGGCTGCATCCATGCTCACACCGTCTCAGGAAGCCGCAATCAGCTCCCCCACACTTAGTCCCAAGCCCAGCACCAAGGTTTCCTTTCTGGGACACTGCACTCCAGGCTCCAAAACCAGTCGCTGCTTCCCCATGGTTTTTCGTTTCCCTGTCAGCCGCGTCTGTGTGGAGCCTGCATGTGCTGCCTGGGTCTCCTCCGAGGTTCTTCCTGAGGGTTAGGCCTACATCCGTGCTTCCCTGTCTCAGTAAGCCACAATCAGCCCCACCACTCTGGCACCAGGGAACCACAAGGGCTCAAGGCTGCGGCGTGGGACACTGGCTCCGGAAGCGGTCCCTGCTGCAGTGTGGCTTTTTGCTCCCCTGTCACTCAGGTCAACTCCTTAGTTCTGTGTTTGATGGTCAGGGTTTGTAGATTGTCCTTTATGTAATTGATTCACTTGTTTTTTCGAGTCTTTGTTTCAAGAGGGATAAGCGGAATCTTCTACCTAGTCAGCCATCTTGGTCCTGCCCCCGTGTCTGCCTCTTTATGTGATTTGATATTGACTGTTGTCTCTGAGCAATCTGTAAGCTATTGTATCAGTTTATTTTATGCTTGCTTTTTGTATCCTAGCTTCTTGCTTTGTTTAGTTTTGGTATACCCAGATAAGCTGCTTGAATGCGCTAGGTTGATTATTTTCACCTTTGAAGCTCTAATGTACTATCACCAGATGGCTAGCACTGTTACCAGGTATATGAGCCTAGGAGTTCATTTACTTTTCTTGTATGGATTCAACTCAGGTGCCCAGGTAGTTGGTCATAAAGTGTGTGGTACGGGCTCTGTCCTACAGTCTTAGAGGGGCAGGGGTTATTGGTGTAGGCAGAAGTATCTGGCTGCAGTAGGGGGTCAGAGTCTGATCAAGGCAGGGGTCTGACAGCTGTCCTCTGAGTGTCTGTGAGGAAAGTGCATCCCTGTTCTGTAGGGCACACGGGTGGGTTCTGCAGAAGGGCGATGGGTACCCAATGCTTTTGGTTGTAAGTTCTGGGCGGTACTACTTATCCTTGGAACCCTGTCACAGGTGGCTAGGTATTGTGGGTGGGGCCACCAGTCCTTAGGCCCCTGATGTGGGGAGGTGAAGACCCTGTTTAATAGGCAAAGCAGTGTCAAACATCAAACACCCATCTTTCCACCGTCCAGCTGAAACCATTGCAGTCTGGCAACAAGGGCCTATTCTCCTGAAATGGGCCCACACAGGTCCATGCTGGGGTGAAAGGTATTCAAAGCCCATGGACCGTTTGTGCCTGAACAAAAGCTGCTTCTGTCCTGAGCTCCCCAGCTTAATTGAGCTGGCAGATTACCTTTCCCTCAGTTGTGAACTTATACCTTCTTCAAGGATGGAAAAATGGCTCAGAGTGTACCAGGGCCTATCTCAGGCCCAGGGAAGTTGACAGCCACTGAAGCCAGCTTGGGGGCTGGGGGCGTGGTAAAATAAACACAACTAATTAGCTTTTGCTGAGAGTGCCGTTCTTCTCTTGTTCTGGAGGTGTGAGTAGTCTGTGCAACTTGCTGTCTTTCCCTGAGCTAAACGCCTGTGGAACGCCACTGCCAGCCCCACTGCAGTCGCTCCAGGGAACGGTGCCTGAGGGTTCCTGGCTGTTCAGGTCCAGTAACTCCTCTCCACTTCTGAATAGTCTCTCCCTCCCTCCGCCGCTGACTCCGTTTTCTAACTTTGCCTTTGATGTTCAGGGCTCCTAGCTTGTCATAAATATACTTGCTTCGCTTGTTTTTTCGGGTCTTTTTTGTAAGAGGGATGACTGGCGGCGTCTCACTACTCTGCCATCTTGGCCTCGCCTCTCTAATATAATCAACAATTTTTTAAAAAAAGAAAAAAAAGAGTGAAACCTGTAGAAACAACAAATAACAGAATGAGATCCACAGAAAAACTAGATATTTGAGCTATCAGACAAAGACACTGAGATAACTCTATTATGTTCAAAGAAATAAAGGCAAGACTTAGAAATTTGGCAAAAAACTAGAAACTAAGAAAAAGATCAACTTAGAAAGTCAACTGAAAACTATAGCTGAAGTTAAAATCTTAATGCATGTGTATAACAGCAGATTAAAAATGCTGAAGAGAGATTTAGTGAACTGGAAGATATGTTGGAAGAAAATAGAGGCATAGACAAAAGAAAAAATATATAAAATATAAAAAGGAATAAGATATAGAGAATACAATGAGAATATCTAGCGTAAGATACTTCAAGAAGGAAGAAAAAGAATGAGGCAGAAAAACTGAGATTATGGCTGAGAATTTTCTTCAAATGATTAATGATATCAAGTCACAGATCCTAGAAGACTTACAAAACCCAAACCAAAAAAAAAAAAAAACCAAAAAACCCACTGCCGTCGAGTCGATTCTGACTCAAAGCGACCCTACAGGACAGAGTAGAACTGCTCCGTAGAGTTTCCAAGGATCGCCTGGTGGATTCGAACTGCTGACGTTTTGCTTAGCAGCCATAACACTTAACCGCTACGCCACCAGGGTTTCCTTATAAGACCCATGTAGGGTAAATACAAAGAAATTCGTATCTAGGTACATCATAGTAGAACTGCTGAAGCTAAAGACAAAAAACCCCACAAAAAACAAATAATTTAAAACTACTTAAAGAATGGAAGAGATTATCTTTAAAGGACAAACAAAAAAACTGACTGATGACTTCTCTACAGAAATAGTGACAACCCTAAGATAATAAAAAAAAAGACAATAAGATGATATATTTAAATTATAGAGAGAAAATACATGGCAACCCAGAACTCTATGCTGAGGAAAAACATCATGAATGAGCAAAGACCTTTTGTTTTCAGACAAACAAAACGTGGATAAGTTAACATCAGCATGCCCACATTAAAGAAAATTCCAAAGGTATTCTTCAAGCAGAAAGAAAATAAGGAGAAAGGCTTAAGATGCAAGAAGGAATGAAAGTTAATGAAACGAGTAAAAATAGAGGATTACTGACTGCATGACATAATAAGAATAGATATTATTGGGTTTAAAATATGTAAGAAATTAGAATGTATGCTAACTACAGCCTTTTGACTTTTATGGCTTTATGGTCAGGAAACATGCTGTGTAATATTTTGATGTTTTAGATTCTGTAAAAATGCTTGCTTTTTGGCCTAATACGTGGTCTATTCTCAAGAATGCTCCATGAGCGTTAGAAAAGAAAGTTTCCTTGACTACCGTTGGATAAAGTGTTGTGTTTAAGTCTATGAGACCAAGTTGGCTGATTGTGGTATTTAGATCTTCCGTGTCTTTATTGAGCTTCTTTATGGATATCCTGTCTGTCATCAGAAGTGGTATGTTGAAGTCTTCTACTATTATTGTGGAGCTATTTCTCTTTTCAATGCTGTTTGAGTTTGTTTTATGTATTTTGGAGCCCTGTCATTGGGTGTATAAGTACTGATTATGATTTTGACCTCCTGGTATATTGACCCTTTAATCATTATATAGTGTATTTCCTTTTCCTTTGTGGAGGATTTTACTTTAAAGCCTGTTTTATCAGAGATTAATATTGCCACTCTTATTTTTTATTGTTGTGTGCTTCATGTATGTATATATATATATATATTTTCTGTTTCATTCTTTGAGATTTAGTTTATGTCTTTGAGTCTATGGTGTGTCTCTTGGAGTCTGCATACAGACAGATCATGTTTTCTAATCCATTCTGCTACTCTCTGTCTCCTTATGGGTGCAATTAAACCATTTACATTTATCGTAATTATTCATAGTTAACGAGTTTTTTTATGAGTTTAGTGCTGTCATTTTCATCTTTTTTGTGTATGTCTTGTTGGCATTTTCCTTATTCCATTTAATTTTCTCTGTTGACTCGTTTTTCTTTGTGCATTTTCTTTCCATCCTCTTCATTTTTGTTGCCTTTGTATTTACTGCTAATTTATTTTTTTCTGTGCTGAATCGTTTTTCTTTTTAGTCTTTCATCTTCTTCCTTGTTGTTGCTTTTGTATTTGCTGAAAATTTATGTTTTCCTTGCTTTTTTAAAAATTTTAATGTGTAGGATTGTTAGTTTCCTTTGGGTTACCTTAACATTTACCTCTGTTTTTCTAAATTTAAACCAGTCTTTTATTTCTTTATATCGTCTTGACTTCCTCTCCATATGAAAAATCTATGACTACATTACTTAGTCCCTCTTTTTTGTGTTAATGTTTTCATCTTTTACAGATCAATGTCTCTGTTTCTACATTTTCAGTGTTTTAGCTTTCATTTATTTGTGACGTCCCTATGTGGGTTGATATCTGGTTGTTCTGTCCCGTGTTCTAGTTTTGGGTTGTTAGCTGATGTTATTGATTTTCTAACTGGAGAACTCCGTTTATTATTTCTTGTCATATTGGTTAGGTTTTTAAAAATTCCTTAAACTTCTGCTTGTCTGGAAATGTCCTAATTTCACCATCATATTTGAGAGACAGTTTTGCTGGATATATAATTCTTGGCAGGCAATTTTTTTTTTCCTTCAGGGCTTTGTATATGTCCTTCTTGCCTGCATGGTTTCTGCTGAGTAGTCCAAGCTTAGTCTTACTGACCCTTCTTTATAGGTGACTTTTTGTTTATCCCTAGCTACTCTTAAAATTCTCTCTTTATATTTGGTTTTGACAAGCAAGATTATAATATGTCCTGGTGACTTTATCTTGGCATCTACCTTGTGTGGGGTTCAGTAAGCATCTTGGATACATATCTTCTTATCTTTCACAAGATCAGTGAAGTTTTTAGCCAAGAAGTCTTGAACAATTCTCACTGTGTTTTCTGTTATCCTCCAACCCCCACCCCGATTCTGGTGTTCCAATCACTCTTGATAGAGTCCTGCATAATTCTTAGAGTTTCTTCAATTTTAAAAAATTATTTTATCTGATTTTTCCTCAAATAACTTGGCGTCAATTGCTTTATCTTCAGTCTCACTAATTCTGACTTCCAATGCCTCAATTCTGCTCCTCTTGTTTTCTATTGAGTTGTCTAATTCTGAAATTTTATTGTTACTCTTTTGGATTTGCTTGCTATCTTTCTATGGATTCTTGCAGCCTGTTACATTTGTCATTATACTCTTGTATAACCTTCTTAAGTTCCTCTTTTGTTTTATCTGTGTGTTCCTTGGCTTGTTCTTCGTTTTGCCTGATCTCCTCCTGGATCTCTTGAAGAGCTCGGTCTCTTAATCTTTTAAATTCTACCTCCGGCAATTCCTGGAATTTCTCTTCATTTGGAAGATTTCTTGATTTGTTGTTTTGGGAGCTTCCTGAATCCATCATGGTGTGCCTCTTTATGTTATTTGATATTTACACTTGTCTCTGAGCCATTAGTGAGTTATTATATTCATTTATTTTATGTTTGCTTGCTGAGTCGGAATCTACTTGATGGCACTGGGTTTTTTTTTTTTTTTTTTGGTGTACTGTGTCCTAGCTTCTTGTTTTATTTTGATATGCCCAAATAGGCTGCTTGGGTAAGCTAGTTTGATTATTGGCACCTTTTGAAGCTCTTACGTCCTGTCACCAGGTGATCAGAGCTGTTACTAGGTATGTGAGCCTAGGAGCCCTTTTACATTCTTGTATGGATTCAGCTCAGGTGTCCAGGTAGTCGGTCACCAAGTGTGTGGTGTAGGCTCTTACCTACAGTCCTACATAGACAGGGTTGATTGGTGTAGGTACAGGTGTCTGGCTACTGTGGGGGGGATGACTGCCCCTGAGTGTCTGGGAGGAAAGCATGTCCCTGTTCCCTAGAGCACATAGGTGAGTGGGTTTTGCAGCCAGACCATGGTCACCCAATGCTGTTGGTTGTAAGGCCTGGGATTCACCACTTACTCTTGGACTCCTGAATTGGGTGCTAGGTGGCATGGGTGGAGCCACCAACCCTCAGGTCACTGATGTGGGTAGGTGAGGACCCTGCTTAATTGGCAGAACTTTGTCAAATATCAGAAATCTGCCCCTCTACTTATAGCTGATACAGTTGAAAATAGGCTTCAGGTATATACCCTGTCGTAGTGTGCTAATGAGAGCCTATGCTGTTGAAATGGGCCCACACAGATCTATGCAAGGGTGAAAGGCATTCAAAGTCCTTGGACCCCTTATGTCTGTGCCTTCCCTAAGTTCCTGGCTTAGGGAAGCTGGCAGATTATTTTTTGTTGTTTGTTCCTGCTCCAGGGCATGTGATAGTTCCTACTTCTGGCCCAGGGGACCCAGAAATAGCCAAAGCTGGTCCAAGACTGAAAACAGAGAGGGAGGAAGCAGGTAAATGGGAGAGATGTTCTTCCCAAAGGGGATGATTTTTGATTTGTGTGGCATTTTAAATGCATGTACTTATCTTTTGCCAACTTAGCACTGCTTTTCACTGCTTATGGAGGCTTGTGTAGGCTTTCCACCACTCGGTCTCTTCAGATGTGGAAAACATGTCCCAAGCGTCACTGCTTGCGTCACCGCACATGCCATCCGATCCAGCCTGCAGGGTGCTGGTTTCTGCCGGGTCCGGTCTGTCAAACTCTCACTGCTTCTGAACCATATTCCCCTCCCCCGCCACTAAGTCCAATTCTGTAACTTCACCTTTGATGTTCAGGGCTCCTAGATTGTCATATATAATCGACTTACTTCTCTGGGTCTTTGTTATAAGAGGGGCTACATAAAGCATCTGACTACTCTGCCATCTTGGCCCCACCCCCTACAAGAGACATTTTTCATCACATTCCTGAATCTGACACTATCAGAGAAACTTATCTCTGAGAAAATGAAATAGGGATGAGGCAGTAGGCAGAACAAACCCGTTGGGTTGGAGTCAATTCTGATGCATAATGACCCTATAGGTCAGAGTAGAACTGCCTCATAGGGTTTTCAAGGAGCGGCTGTTGCATTTGAACTACTGGGCCAGAGTATATTTGGAGCACTGGGGGTGCAGTGGTTAAGAACTCAGCTGCTAACCAAAAGCTTGGCAGTTCGAATACATTAGCTGCTCCATGGAAACCCTATGGGGGCAATTCTACTCTGTCCTGTAGCGTTGCTGTGTGTTGAAATCAATTCACCAGCAATGGGTTTGGTTTTTTGATTTACATGCCTACATGAGTAAAATTTGACTTGAATCTCTGAACTTAATTCTAACGTAAGAATGATATTGTAGCACTTCTCCGTAAAGGTTTGTCTTAAGTCATCAGGATAAATCCAAACCCACTGCCGTCGAGTCGATTCTGACTCATCCTGACCCTATAGGACAGAGTAGAACTGCCCGATAGAGTTTCCAAGGAGCGCCTGGTGGATTTGAACTACCGTTCTCTCGGTTAGCAGTCGTAGCACTTACCCACTATGCCACCAGGGTTTCCTCATCAGGATAAGCCTGTGCTAATTTATTGGATACCTTCAGGAATTCTTCATCAGTTATATTCACATGAAGAAGGAAAAAAATATCAGAAGGAACTTCATACATCCTTACCCTTCATTTCATGCAAGATTCAAGTGTGTCAGTGATGGTGGTTATGTAAAATTGATTCCTGGCACTCAATACTTCTGGAGCATTTCTGTCATTTACTTGTTTCTTCTAATGCTTCTGCAACAATAAATTGCTTGATAATCAGTATTTGGCAGTATTTGTTTTATTGTGTTTTCAAAATATTCTCTTATGTAAATATCTTGTTAATAGCTGGTAGAGATCTATGCGTGTCTATAAATTTACTTCTGAATCTCGAAGAATTGACTCATCAAATGAAAATGATGGAATATATTATTATACATAACAAACATAAATACATGGTCTGTGTTTCCATTTCGTTGGCGACGTTTTAAGCTTCTGTTCTGGTATCGCCTTTTTGTGACTGGTCTTCAGCAATATTCTCTATGGAACCTAGAATCTGGGTGTGTGATTCCAGGTTTGCACTCGTTGCTATAGCATGTGCTTCCCAGTGGTTATTAGAAAGACCTTTTAATGCTGATCACTGCCTATGAAGAGCTCATCGGTGAATAGAGATGGCAAAAAATTTGTAAAATATCTGAATAGAAGAAAAAAATCATTTTTTTGACAAAAATCCATTGTGATACATCCTACAAAATTAAGTGAATGTGCAGCACCTTGGTATGAAAATGGCATATTAATTTCATTCCAGAATTTTCTGTTGTATGCCTTTATAATGCAGTGACGTAATGGCAGTATTGTTATAGGATTGGTCTCTGCACTTAGAAAAATCAATTTTGCAAGCTTCACATTATCAGTGAAACACTTGCTTTGCAATGTCTTTACCAGTATGATTTTTTAAGCTAGGAAATGTGATAAATCACCACACAGGTTTTCTATCTGTTGGAGATACGGATCTTTAAACAATCCTTAGCTGGCCTGTATGAGAAGGCTCAGAAGTGGAATCCACAGACAAAATGAAATATCGAGCTATGCTTATTTCACTGACAGTAGTTGATTGAACTTCATCACTTATCAAGATTATAAATTTTTTACACATTATTTTAGAATTATAGGATGGATTGCCCTTTCCTGTGTTACCATATTTTGAGATGTGACTTGCTAAAAATAGATCAAATGAGCAACAAGTTGAAGTCAACTTTAAAATTTTCCATTTCGTGGGGACCCAAAGACTTCATTTCTTTTTCACGAAGATAGTCCCCATTCAGTGATTGTTATGACAACAATGACACATTACAAAATGGCTTTTCAATACTGATGTTCATTAATTTGTGATTCCAGTTCATAAGTTAAGCCAGAACAATGTGTTTGGTTTAAATATGATAACATGATCTCTGTGAATTGAACTATTTTCATGTTTACTGATCCTATTCAGTTTGCACCAATTGCTAAATTCATCTGTAACAATTCGAGAATTAAGTGAGGATGACGGGTTTGTTTGGTTAGTAGGTTTGCAAACAAAACAATACACTGAGCTGACTGATGGAGATTGCAGTAGCCACTCCCTCTTATAATTTTCATCATTAACTTTGCACTCTAGAAAAAATTCTGGCTACAGAACTTTGTTTACCGTCCAGGAATTTTCCACACAAATTTACAAGTGGACAACTGTGATGTTGACAATCACTTGGGCCTCTTTTGATCCAGTAATTTATTTCATTGAAAGAAAATTATTCCACAAGGCAGGATCTGCATTTCTGTTATTTATGGAGTCTGCAGATGTGACAATTTAATATTCTTAGTTTCACTTTCTAGATCATTACTAATTTTTTTTTTTTTTTTACTACAGCAAGAAATGGATGCAGAATTTGGAAAAAATCCTGTTATATTTGTATTGCCATCCTTAATTTCAGCACTAGTGGTACTAGTAGGATGATTCCCACCCATAAGCACGTACCTTTAATGGAAGAAGTCTCTTCTGATTTATTACATTCTAAAAAGGAATTTGGGGATTGTCTTTAGGGATTCACAAATCATTTTCTTTTTATCTCCTGCAGGCTTCCATTTTTGCACTCCACTTAGTTATTGCCATTTCATTTTGCCTGGATATAAAATTATGTCACTTTTTAAATTTGATTCTACCATTACAATAAATTTGAATAATAGAAAGTAAATTTATAAAACAGGTAGTTTATAAAATAAAATTTAATTTAGAATTTAGACATTAACACAACAAATTTGTATTTGAAAATTAAATAAATCATTGCTGTGGATTAAATTTTAACTAACAGTGACCCTATTGGACAGAATAGAACTGCACAGCAGGGCTTCTAAGGAGAGGCTGGTTGAAACCTTTTAGTTTCAGCCAAGCTCTTAACCACTCTTCCACCAGGGCTACAATTGAAAATTAGTAAGTAAAAACGTTAATTTGGACCATGAGATTTTGTTCTTCAGGTCTTAGATAGTCCAAAGAAATAGTACATGATATCCTTCTCCATGGACTAATTCCTCCTGAAAACAGGTCCAAAGTATGTAGGATGTAGTCTAGCCTTCTTTGCTTCTAGGCTAGTGTACGTTCTGGTTATACTTCTTTCAAGATAGATTTTTTCATTCTTTTGGCAATTCATGGTGTATTCAGAATTCTTCACCAACACGACAATTAAAAGGCATCAGTTCTTCTACAGTCTTCCTTATTCATCAGCCAGCTTTCCCACACATACGAGGCCACTGAAAACACTGTGGCTTGGATCAGTTGCATCTTAGTTTTCAAGGTGATGTCTTTGCTTTTCAACACTTTAGAGGTCTTTTGCAGCCAGTTTCCCTAATGCAATGCATCTTTTGATTTCTTAACTGCTGTGTCCATGGGTGTTGATTGTGGATCCAAATAAAATGAAATCCTTGACAACTTCAATCTTTTCTCCGTTGATCACGATGTTGCTCATTGGCCCAGTTGTGAGGATTTTTGTTTTCTTCATGTTGAGGTGCAATCTCTACTGAAGGCCGCGGTCTTTGATCTTCATCAGTAAGTGCTTCAAGACCTCTTATCTTTTAGCAAGCGGGGTTGAGTCATCTGCAAAATGCAGGTTGTTAATGGGTCTTCCTCCAATCCTGATGTGTTCTTCGTATAGTCCAGCTTCTCAGATTATTTGCAGATTAAATAAGTATTGTGAAAGGATACAACCCTGACACACACCTTTCCTGACTTTAAACCACGCAGTATCACCTTTTTCTGTTTGAACGTCTACCTCTTGATCAGGTTCCTCATCAGCACAATTGAGTGTTCTGGGATTCCCACTCTTCGCAATGTTATCCATAATTTGTTATGACCCAAGCAGTCAAATGCCTTTGCATAGTCAATAATACACAGGTAAACATCTTTCTGGTATTCTCTGCTTTCAGCCAGAATAGATATGACATCAGCTGTGATATCCCTTCTTCCATGTCCTCTTCTGAATCCTGCTTAAATTTCTGGCAGTTCCCTGTCAATGTACTGCTACAGCTGCTTTTGAATGATTTTTAGCAGAATATTACTTGCATGTGATATTAATGATATTGTTTGATAATTTCCACATTTGGTTGGATCACCTTTCTTAGGAATAGGCGTAAATATGGATCCTTGCCAGTTCGTAGGCCATATTTCTTGGGATTAGACAAGTGAGCGATTCCAGTGCTGCATCCATTTGGTGAAACATCTCAGTTGGTATTCCGTCAATTCTCGGAGGCTTTTTTTTCTCACCAATTCCTTCAGGGCAGCATGAACTTCTTCCTTCAGTATCATCGGTTTCTGATCATATGCTACTTCCTGAAATGGTTGAAGGTCGACCAATCCTTTTTGGTATAGTGACTGTGGGTATTACTTTCATCTTCTTTTGATGCTTCCTGCGTCATTTAATATTATACCCTTAGAATCCTTCAGTATTGCAACTCAAGGGTTGAGTTTTTTCTTCAGTTCTTTCAGCTTGAGAAATGCTGAGTGTTCTTCCGTTTTGGTTATCCATCTCCAGATCTTTACACATGTCATTATAATACTTTTTCTTCTCAAGCCACCCTTTGAAATCTTCTGTTCAGCTCTATTACTTCGTCATTTCTTCCTTTCACTTTAGCTACCCCACATTCAAGAGCAAGGTTCAGAGTCTCTTCTGACATCCGTTTTGGTCTTTTCTTTCTTTCCTGTCTTTTAAAGGACCTCTTGCTTTCTTCATGTGTGATGTCCTTGATGTCATTCCACAACTCACCTGGTCTTCAGTTGTTAAGTTTAACACGTAAAATGTATTCTCGAGGTGGTCTCTAAATACAGGTGAGATGTACTCAAGGTCATACTTTGGCCCTTTTTGACTTATTCTACTTTTCTTCAGTTTCAACTTGAACTCCCATATGAGCAATTGACAGTCTGTTTCACAATCGATCCCTGGCCTTGTTCTGACTGATGATATGAGTTTTCCCATCTTCTCTTTCCACAGATGTAGTCAGTTTGATTCCTGTGTATTCCATCTGGTAAAGTCCACGTGTATAGCTGCCGTTTATGTTGGTGAAAAAAAATATTTGCAGTGGCTGAGTCACTGGTCTTGCAAAATTCTTTCATGAGATTTCTGGCATCATTTCAATCACCAATGCTGTATTTTCCAACTACTTTTCCTTCTTTGTTTCCAACTTTAACATTCTAAAGACCAGTAATTATCAATACATCTTGATTGCATATTTGATCAATTTCAGGCTGCAGACGTTGTTTAAAATCTTCAATTTCTTTATCTTTGGCATTAGTGGTTGGTGCATAAATTTGAATAGTCATATAAACTAGTCTTCCTTGTAAGTGTATAGATATTAGCCTATCAGTGACAACATTGTACTTCAGGCTAGATCTTGAAATGTTCTCTTTGATGACTAATGTAATGTCATTCTTTTGACTCTGGTGGAATATCCATGTTTGTAAGACTGCTCACAGACTGTTTCACCAGAGAGTTTTCTGGTACTGCAATATCTACCACTAATCTCTGTGATCCCTGTGAATTGGCAAAATAAGAATAGTGCTATAGATTTCTTCCAAATACGGAAAACATAAGTATGAAAATGTTCTTGCTGTTGATTATGTTCTTTACCAATTTGTTCGTATGGGATTTTTGATACTTCACTTGAAAAATGAGTCCAAGGTACTGTGATGTGATTGTTTATTTTGTGTGGCCTTTCTAGCCATAGTCTTATAACATCCACCCTGGTGCTTGGGCAGGACTTGTGTGATAGGGTAGTTGTGGCTCACCAAGGGGATTGTTTAGTTTTCCCTTCAAAGAGCACCAGTTCCAGAGCAAAGAGGAGGATTCAACTCCCATCAAGGAAGAACAGCCAGGAGCTGAGCATATATTGTGGACCTGAGATCCCTGCACTGAGAAGATCCTAGAAGCAGGAGACTGAGATAGAGAGAGGAAGCTGTAACCCTGAAGACGGTAAGATGCCATGGCAGGAGAGACCAAGCAACAGGGACCCGGCTATAGGGGATGATGGCCCAGGGAGAAGGAAAGCTGAGTGCCTTTGGAGAGAGGCCCAAGGCCAGGCAGAGGCACGCCTATGAGCACAGGAGGGAAGAGGCTGTCCTGATAGAAGAACTGTATTCTGAGTGTCTTTGAGCCTGAGTTGTAACTGTTACTTCCCCAGTAAACCCCATAATCATGAATATGGACTGTGAGCTCTGTGTGGCCGTTGCAATGAATTATTGAACCCAGCAGAGAAGTAGGGAGTGCTGTGTGAGGGACAGTTGGTGTCAGGGTTAGTGAAGATGGTGGAGAGAGGATAGTTTTTTCACCAATGCCTTCAATGCAGCTTCGATTTCTTCCTTTTATACCATCAGTTCTTGATCTTATGCTACCTCTTGAAATGGTTGAAAATTATCCAGTTCTACTGCAGTACTATATTAATATCAGACAAATTATACTTCAGAAAAAGGAGTATTATTGGGAATAGGTAGGGACATAACATAATAAAGGTTCATTTCTCCAAAAAGATACAACCATCCTAAATGAGTACATATTTAACAACAGGGCTCCAAAATACAAAAACTAATAAATCTGAAAGGGGAAATGGACAAATACGCATTTGTAATTGGTATCAGTACTTTTCTATCAATAATTAATAGAGCCCTGCTAGTCGAAGTCCAAAGCATCTGTATGAACCACTCATGGATGTCTATGTGTGTGTGTATGTGTATATGTATGTATATAGTATAAAGACAAGTAATACAGAAATAAACATAGAGTCCTTGGGAGGTGCAAACGGTTAATGCATTCAGCTGCTAACCAAAATGTTGAAGGTTTGAGTCCACCCAGAGGCACTTCGGAAGAAAGGCTTGGCGATCTACTTTTAAAAATTAGCCGTTGAACTGACACACTTGTGTGTCACTACTACTCTGACACACATGGGGCGAGGGGTCACCATGAGTCAGATCAGCTTGATAGCAATTGAATGATTTTTTTATTCATTCCGCCAGTGTTTGTCTTTTAATTGGTATCTTAGGCTGGGTTCTCTAGAGAAGCTAAACCAGTGATATATATATATGTATGTATTTATATATAAATAGATTTATATCAAGGAAATGGCTCCCGAGGCTGTAGAGGCTGGTAAGTCTCAAGTCCATGGGTCAGCCTGGTGGCTTCTCCTGACTCACATAGATGCAGGGACTGCAGAACTGAAGATCTGCAGGTCATACAACAGGTCTGTGGCTCACAGGCTGCAAAGGCTGACAAATCTCAAGATCGGCAGGTAAGCTGGCAGCCCGCGGCTCACAGACTGCGGAGGCTGATGAATCCCAAAATTGGAAGGTAAGCTGAGAGTTCAAGTCCCAAAAACTTGAGATCAGATGAAGAGGAGCCAGCTGCAGGATTCAGAGTGAGCAAAAGCTCAAGAGCCTTGCCAGAAAGTCCACCTATATTGGATGCAGTCCACACCCCTGAGGAAACTCCCTTACATCTGATTGGCTACTCACAGCAGATCCCATCATGGAGGTAATCACATTATATCACATCTCATCATGGAAGTGATTGCATCGTTTTACGACTGCTAAACTACATCATAACTGCCAAAGCACTGACAATCATGGTCCAACAAAGTTAACACACAACTTTAATGATCCCAATTGTGAATTTAATCTATTTATATTTAAAGCAATTCATGATAAGGAAGGACTTATATCTTCTACTTTGTAATAGTAGGTCATATACGTATTTTGTTTCTCATTTTCTTCACTACTGTCCACTTTTGTGTTTGATTTTTTTTCAAGTGTACAATTTTGATCCTCTCCTTGTTTCCTTTCCTTATATTTTTTAACTTCTTAGTGGTGAGCATGAGGATTACAATTAATATCTTATATTTATAACAATCTTCTTTTAATTAATACAAATTTAGCCTCAACAGTATACAAAATTCTGCTTTTATTCAGCTCAGTTACCTCCCCTACTTACGTTGCTGGTACAAAAATTGCATCTTTATACATTGTGTGTCCATTAAGAGAGAAGTGTAAGTATTTTTATGCATTCGTGCTTTAAATCATATATGAAAAAAAGAGAGGCGTGATATAAAAATATTACTGACTTTGTTTTATCTAAGTAGTTACCTTTACGGAGTCTTTGTTTCTTTTTATGGCTTCCAGTTACTGTCTAGTGTCCTTCCATGCCAGCCAGAATGATTCCCTGTAGCATTTCTCATAAGGCAGTTCTGCTGCTAACACACTCCCTCAGGTTTTGTGTATCTGGGCATGTCTTAATTTCCCCTTTATTTTTGAAAGATAGTTTTGCTAGATACTGACATCTTGGTTCATAGTTTTGTTTCTGTATTTTTTTTCCAGTATCTTAAATACATCATCCCACTATTTTCTCATCTCAATGGTGTCTGATGAAAAATCAACAGTTAAACTTGTTGAGACTCTCTTCTTGTACATTAGGGGTCACTTATCTCTTGCTACTTTCAAGTTTCTGTCTTCGTCTTTTGACATTTTGATTATATCTCTCTGTGGATATCTATGTATTTATTGTCCTTTGAGTTTATTGAGCTTCTTGGATATCTAGATGACATTTGGGAGACTTCCAGTCATTACGTTTTCAAATATTCTTTCTGTCCTTTCATCTTTCTTTCCTTTCTGGGACTCCTTAATGAGTATATTGGTATGCTTGATGTTGTCCCGCAGGTCCCTTAGGCTCTGTTCATTTTCTTCATTCTTTTTCCTTTATGCTCCTCAGTTAGAACAATTTCAGTTGTGCTTTTTCAAGTTTACATTTTCCTGCTTTCTTGCTCAAATCTGCTGTTGAGCTCCTCTAATGAAAATTTTATTTCAGCTATTCTACTTTTCAGCTCTATAATTTCTATTTGGTTCTTTTGTATAATATTTCTTTATTAATATTTTCTACTTGTTCATACATTCTTCTCTTGGTTTCCTTTTTTTTTTTGGTCTATGGTTTCTTTAGCTCTTTGAGGAAATTTAAGACAATTGGTTTAAAATCTTTGTCTAGTAATCCCAATATCTGTGTTTCCTTAGGGATGCTTTCTGTTCATTCTCTTCTTTCTTTCTTCTTAACAAATGAACCATCCTTTTCTTTTTCCTTTTATGACTTAAAATAGTGTGTTGAAAACTGGATATCTTAAATATTATAATGTAACTCTGGAAATCAGATTCCCTCCAGTCATTAGGGTTTGCTTTTTTTTTTTTAATTGTTGAGGGCCAGTCATCCATTTGCTTAGTGATGTTTCCAAACTAGTTCTGCAAAGATTGTATGTCTTCTCATGTGTGGACACTGAAGTTCTGTTATGTTATGACAGCAGTCAGTTCATGACCTGACAGTGATTTCTTTAAATGCTTGTAGCCAAAAAGAAAAAGTAACATTATCCCAGTCTTTGCAGATTGGCTCTGAACTGGGGTGTTCTTTCAGTGCTAAGCAAGAGCGCCTAAAACTCTGCCTTAGCCTTCACTTCCTGCCCCCGTGGAGCCCAAAGATCAGCCAGAGGTGCAAGCCTAAAGCTTTGTCAGGATCTTTATGAGCATGTCTTCATCCTTAGGCAAGAATATTGCACTTCAGATTCCTCAGTATATGTGGTAGCCCTTCAAAGCCCTTAAACCACCAACCATTGTCCTCTCAGCCCCCTTTTTTCCAAGCTTTTGGATGTCTCTGCTGTTTTCTCTGTCCTTCATCCTTTGACCCTGGATGTAGGTTCAATTCTTATACCTTCGTACTGCTCAGTTTCCATCACATCATACATTTTTTCTTATGTGCTGTTGAGTCAGTTCTGACTCATAGTGACTATAGGATGGAGTAGAACTTCTCCAAAGTGTTTCTAAGGCTGTAATCTTTATGGAAGGAAACTGTCATATCTTTCTCCTGTGGAATAGTTGGTGGATCAAATCAAAAGGTTTAACAGCTGAGTGCTTAACCACTGCACTACTGGGGCTCCTTTTGACATCATGCATCATAATAGATTTTTAACACACCCCTCAGAAACATAGAAGTCCATAAATTGTCAAGGATACAGAAGATTTAACATGTATAAAAATACCAAATTGATATATGTGTATGTGTGTGCATTATCTAACCACTAAAGAGTATACATTCATCTCATGCACATACATAGTGTTTATAAAAATTAACTGTATACTGTGTTATAAAGCAAGTCTCAACAAATTTCAAGAGTCTGCAATAATATAGAGGATACTGTGTAAGTACAGCATAATTTAAAAAAAAAAACCATCTTAGAAAAAGAAAATACAAAATCTCCATGTGCTTGGATATTTTAAAATACTAGGCATTAAAAAAGACATCATAATGAAAATTAGAATATATTTTGAAGTGAACAATTATGAACATAGTACATATAAAAATTGGTGCAGTACAGACAATATAATATAGGAAACTTATAGCCTTAAAAATATAATTGGAAAGAACAAATTTTGAAAAATAAGTGAGTTAAACATCCATTCAAAATGTTGGGAAAAAAACAGAAACAAACATTCATAGGAATTTTTGTTTCTATTAATGATTGGATACATGCAACAGACGATCAACGAAGACTAAAGTTAATTCTTAGAAAATGCTAGTAAAATTGACAAACTTTAGGCAAGATTGATCAAGTGAAAAAGAATGAAGGTATAAATAACGAATATCAGGAATTAGAAAGAAAATGACTGCAGATCTTGCAGAACTTAAAGATAATGTGAGAATGTTACGAACCATATTAGCTAATAAATTTGCAAATTTAGGTAAAGTAGGCAAACGTATCATACCATGTAAGTTAATAACAACGATTCAAGAAGAAACAGGAAGCAAAAGTAATTCCACAATTGTTAATAGAACTGAATTGGAGCTCAAACTATTCTCAAAAAGAAAACTTCATGTCAGATGGCTTTTCCTGCAAATTCTGCCAAATATTCAAGAAATACTTCACAAATTCTTCAATATAAAATGAAATATATACCCAAACTCATTTTATAAAGCTTGTAGAATGAATATTGATACCAAAACCTGACAAGAGCAGCACAAGATGGGAAAATTACAGGCCAATGTCACTGATGAACATAGATGCAAAATATAAAAAGAAATAGGCAAAACAAATCCAGCAATACTCTAAAGAAGAATATATTATGACCAAGTTGGGTCTATCCCAAGAATTCAAGGTTAGTTTAACATTCAAAAATGAATCAGTATAATTTGCCATATGTACAGGAAAAATAAATGTGGTTATACTAATAGGTGTAATAAAATAAGTATTTGATAACCTCCAGCATCCACTCATGTTTTTTAAAAGAACATCTAGCATGCCATGAGACCAGAAGAACCAGAAGGTTCCCGGCTACTGTCGCTGAACATTTTGATCAAAGAGTCCCTAGCAAAGCCCTGATCAAAAGGGGGAAAATGCAGAACAGAATTTCAGATTCTCATGAACCCTAGACTTTTTGGAGCCATTGAGGGTGAATGAACTCCTGAAACTATTGCCGTGAGATAATCTTTAAACATTACACCAAAAGCCTTCCCTTGAATCATCTTAAAACTGAAGTATAAAAAAGAAAACACCATACTGTTGCCATTGAGTTGATTCCGACTCAGAGACCCTGTAGGACAGAATAGCACTGCCCCATAGAGTTTCCAAGGTGCAGGTGGTGGATTCAAACTGCTCTTCTTTTGCTTGGCTACCGTATCACTTAACCACTGTGCCACGAGGGCTCCAGAACATTAGCTACTTAACTAATAAAAATGGTCTACCTTGAGCATATGCTCTTTTAAGAACTGTCTATATGGCATCAGATTGCCAACAGCTACTGAAAAGATTAGATAGGAACCTTAAGGAGCAGTGGGTTTATGCTAATGACAGAGGAACTACTCAGAAAAGGAGGGTAAGAATGGTTGCACAACTTGAATGTAACCGATGTCGTTAAATTGTACAGGTAGAAACTGTGAGTTGGTGTATGTTTTGCTGCATATATTCTCAACCACAAAAAATACATTTACAGGTAATAATTAACAAAAAATGTCAAGGAGAGCTAAATATTTTGAAAATAAGACAGAGTTGCATGTGAGGGAATGAGTGGGGTGAGCTGTTTTAGATTAATAGTTAGTAAAGGCTTATGGGATCAGGATATTTGAGGAGATAACTGACCTATATCAAAGGAGAGAATAGCTGTATGAAGTTCTGGAGGGAGGATATTGCCAATAAAGCAAAGAGTTGTTTCTGAGGCCCTTTAATAACCAAGTGTTCTGGCATGTTTTGAGGAAGCTCAGGAAATAAGTCATGGCTAGTGTGGAGTGAACCGAGGGAAGACTGTTAGGAAATGAGGTTAGTATGGTGGGCAAGCCCCGCATCATGAAAGACCATGGGAAGGATTTGGGAATTTTTCCTAATTGCCATGAGAAGCCACTGAGGTGATGCTGTTATGTAGACTGTAAGAGGGAAGATCGGTGCACGGAGTCCAGTTTTAACCAAGAGATGATGGTGGCTGTAAGGTGGAGGTAGTGAGAAGTGGATAGAGTCAGGATTTATTTTAAGGTAGAGCCAAGAGTCCAGAATATGTGTCAATGGATTGGATGCAAGATTTGAATAAAGGAGAGAAATCAAGGATGATTTCTAGGTTTTTGTCCTGAACAATCCAGAGGATAGTGAGAACATTTGCTGAGATAAGGAAGACTGGGAGGTAGGTAAGACACTTGGACGAAGAATTTTATTTGAACCACATTAAGTTTGAGATGCCTAGTAGACATTCAAGGGGAGATGTGAGGTCACCATTGGTGAAGGAACAGGGCAGAGTATGTAAATGAGGGTATCCTAGGGCTCAGGTGGAATTGACTGCCATGAATTGGCTCAGATAACCTAGACAGTGAGAAATGATGAGTGATGTTACTTAAACAGGGCATGGAAATCAATGAAAAAGGTGTGGGAGTGGCAGGGAGGCTAAGGTAGAGAAGTTTCTCTCTTCCTAAACCTGATTGGCTGGATTTGAAGACATCATAAGTTCCTGTATGAGAAATATCCAGCAAATTACCAGTTGATTTAATAAATTGATAACAAAGTCTACCTTTCAGCCAAAAATTGAAAAACAAACAAACCAATTGCCATCCAGTGAATTCTGACTCTTAGCAACCCTATAGGATGGAGTAGAACTACCCCATACGGTTTCTAAGGAGCAGCTGTTGGATTCAAACAGCAGACCTTTTGGTTAGCAGCTGAGCTCTTAACCACTGCACCACTAGGGCTCAAACCAAGAATAACACACATGAGGAACTTACTCCTTAGTTCAATCAAGTATGTAGAAATTGAAATTTGTAATTTTGGAGATTCCCCCTCTTTTTTTTCAAAGTGGGGGGCATTGAGATGCAGGATTTTCCTATGCCCACCATCCTAAGGGATTTAATTAACCCATAGTTGAGACATTGTAAACATCTCAAGAAATTATTACCTTTGAGAAACTTGAGGGTGAGTAGGCATATCACCTGGCTCCTCTTAAACTCCTTTTAAAAACCTGACTTGAAGACTCACCTGCCTTTTTGAATAAGTGCCAGCTTGAATAGGCAGGGTTCAGGGAATTGCCAACCAAAGGTATGGTTTCTCCAGAGGCCTCCAAGGGGTGTAAAAGAAGAGCGGAACCAGACCCCGTGCTTGGGACACACCCTTGGTAGGAAATATTTGAGTGTGTGTGTGGTGAGGGGAGCACTCGGTGTGGGAGAGTGGGGTGGGTGGGTAATAGGGAAATGCCTGTTTGTTTTTTTTTTTCTGGTTTTAAGAAACAGTTTTTTACTTTTTTTTTTTTTTTTTTAAATTACAACGAACAGTTCAGTGGAGACATGTTCCTTATGTGCAGGGGCTAGTGGAATTGCTGATAGCTGAGAATGTAGCCTGCTCCCCAAGTGCGAGTTGGCATTTTAGAGAGAAATCTTGATGTTTGGAGCACTGACTGGCCCTGCCTTTTCTAAATAATTAAGGGTGGTGGGGTGGTGGTGAGAGAAAGAGGATGGTCTGTGAACACTGACCCTGGAAAATTAACTCCCAAGTGTGTGGGTTGTGGATAGCAGGAAAAGAACATCACCCGCAAATGACAGCAGTGCCTTTATTTATTTATTTATGCTTCTTTTTAGTTCTGAGTTGTTTTTAAGCCACAAATTAATGGGGCCACCATGAGTTTTCAGAGAATGAGTTTTACAAAAATCTAAGTGTTTTAAATATTGCAAGGATTTACTTATATATGCTGTATATGAGAAAAGTCCTTACAGTTACAGGGAGGAGAAAGAAAGTATATTCAGGAATTAAATTTTCACAGTTCTCTGAATTCTTATATTTCTCTTGTTGTCCATTTTTCTTTTTTTGTCCTTCATCCACCCCTTCCACCTTTACCCACTGTCTTCATCATCTAGTGCTGCCGTAACAGAAATACCATGAGTGGATGGCTTTAACCAAGAGAAATTTAATACCTCGCATTAAAGTAGGCTAATAGTCCAAGGCATCAGCTCTAAGGGAAAGTTTTCTCTCTCTTTCGGCTCTGGAAGAAGGTCCTTGTCCTTAGCCTTCCCATGGTCAAGGAGCTTCTCAGGTGCAGGGACCCTGGGTCCAGAGGACACGCTCTGCTCCTGGTGCTGCTTTCTTGATAGTCTGAGGACCCCAACTCTCCGCTTGCTTCCCTTTCCTTTTACCTCTTGCCAGATATAAGGTGGTGCAGGCCACACCTCAGGGAAAGGTGACCTGAGTGAGGGTGGTGTTACAATCCCACCCTAATCCTCTTACAGTAAAATTACAATCACAAAATGAAGGACAACTAGGCAATAGTGGGAATCATGGCCTAACCAAGTTGAAACACACGTTTTTTAGGGTCATAATTTAATCCAAACCAAATCAAACTTGTCACCATCAAGTTGATTCCAACCCGTACAGACCCTAGTTGATATTAACTCATAGAGACCCTATAGCATAGAGTAGAACTACCTCATAGAGTTTCCAAGGACTAGTTGGTGCATTCGAACTGCTGACCTTTTGGTTAGCAGCTGAGCTCTTAACCACTATGCCACCAGGCCTCCTCTTGATACACAGTCCACCCTAATTCACCACTGTGTTAGAAAAAGGTTTTGCTATTCTGAAATAAGAACTTTTTACTATACTTTTGTGTTCGTGGTTGCTTTGGGTATGTCTTTAAGCACTGAACAGTTAACTCATACCCATTAAAAACCCATTGCCACTGAGTCTATTCCAACTCATAGCGGCCCAATAGGGCAGAGCAGAACTGTGCCATAGACTTTCCAAGGAGCGCCTGGTGGATTTGAACTGATGACCTTTTGGTTAGCAGCTGTAGCTCTTAAACAGTACACCACCAGCGTGGGAGGGGTTTAATTGATAACAGGATGTCTGGGCTCCAGGGGAGATGGAATGGATGTGCAGGAGAAGGGCATGCAGAGTCAGCCTGTATAGTCCCCTGAACTCTGTTCAAGATCATAACACACCTCAGTAATCACTTGAATCTAAACATACAACTTTAACAGTTGATGTAAATGACTTTACACATGAATTTTGGAACGCAACTATTTCTCAATGGAAGTTTCTTCAACTAAGCTGTTTGTATTCCCTTAATAATTATGAAAGCTAACATTTATTGTGTTCATTCTGTGTGTAAGGCCTTTTTCTAAGTGCCTTGTGTGTTTTATTTAACCTGCGTAACAACCTTTTGAATAAGACCCATTTTAGAAATGGGAAATTGAAGCAGTGAGAGGTAAAGTAACGTGCCCAGATCACCCAGCTGATAGATTGAGTTAGGATTTAAACCCAGGCAGTTTGTTTCAGAATTTGCTTATGTAATCACTGTACATGACAGCAGTGAGCCCTAGTGGCTGTGTGGCTAAAGAACTTGGCTGCTAACTGAAAGGTCAGTGGTTCGAACCCACCAGCCTCTCTGCAGGAGACAGATGTGGCAGTCTGCTTCAGTGAAAACCGTATGGGGCAGTTTTACTCTGTCCTTTGGGGTCACTATGAGTTAGAATCGACTTGATGACAGTGGGTTTTGGCACATAATACTAATGTGCAGTGTATTCTGTATGCCGTGTATATGTTCAGAAACTAATTTTCCGAACATTTATGCCATATATAGATTACCAATCCAGTTGTCGTTGAGATTTTCACTCCTGACGACCCCGTGAGTTTTCAGAGTAGGACTGCCCTCCATACGGTTTTCAATAGCTGTGACCATTTGGAGTTAGATTGCCAGGCCTTTCTTCCAAGGCAACTGAGTGGATTTAAACTGCCAACCTTTCAGTTAGTAGCTGAGCACTTAACTCTTTGTGCCACCTAATACATATATATACTAGGAGGTTTTCCTCCTTATTTGTACTTTAATGTTTTGTAGACTCTTATGAATAGTTGTTCCTGGCAGTGAACTAGATGCTAAAGAACAGAATAGGCACATGTAACCCTCTCTCACCTTCTCCCTCCCCTTTCACAGAGATGAAATGAAAAGGAATTAATGAGGACAGATTATTGGATTAGGGCCCATACTCAGGGCTCTAACAGCATGGGGAGTTTCTCCTGTCACTTCAGTTCTTGTTCAGGAATTGGCACCTGCTTTTTGTGAATCACAAATACCAGTGCTTTATATCAAGCCATTTAGATTTGGGCTATGGAGCAGTGACTTAAAAAAATTAAATTTTATTTTCAGAGATTTTTTCTATTAATTGTTTACATTTATTTTAATTGTATATTCTGAAACTGCTACAAAAGGGCTTGAAATAATTGTTTAAATTTTAATTCGTATGGGTCAAAATGTATGTTAAACTACCTATTGTCGCCTTCACAGTCGTTGTTATGTTTGAGCCGGTTGTTGTGGCCACTTGTTACCAAGTATGACTTTCTTCTCCAGGGACCGATCTCTCCTGACAACATGTCCAAAATATGTGAGATGAAGCCTCGCCATTCTTGCTTCTAAGGGATATTCTGGCTGTACTTCTTTCAAGACAGATTTGTTCATTCTTTTGACAGTCCGTGGTATATTCAATATTCTTTGCAAATACCGTAATTCAGTGCCTTCAATTTTTCTTTAGTCTTCCTTATTCATTGCCCACCTTTCGTGTGCGTATGAGGTGACTGAAAACACCATGGCTTGAGTCAGGCGCACATTAGTTTTCAAGGTGACATCTGTGCATTTGAACACTTTAAAGAGGTCTCTGGTAGCAGATTTGCCCAATGCAATGTGTCGTTTGATTTCTTGACTGCTGCTTCCGTGGGTGTTTATTGTGGATCCAAGTAAAATGAAGCCCTTAGTGATGTCAACATTTTCTCCGTTGTCATGATGTTGCTTATTGGTCCTGTTGTTAGGCTGTTGGTCTGTAGTCTCTGATTTTCTTCAGTAAATGCTTTAAGGCCTCTTCACTTTCAACAAGCGAGATTGTATCATCTGCATATCTCAGGTTATTAATGAGTCTTCCTCCAATCCTGACGCCTTATTCTTCTTCAGACAGTCCAGCTTCTCGGATTATTTGCTCATCATACAGGTCGAATAGGTATGGTGAAAGGATACAATGGAGATGTACACCTTTCTTGACTTTAAACCATGCAGTATTCCTTGTTCTGTTTAGATGACTGCCTCTTTTTCTATGTACAGGTTTCTCATGAGAACAATTAAGTGTCCTGGAAATCTCATTCTTCCCCATGTTATCCATAATTTGTTATGAGCTGGAGTAGGTCTCAGAAATAATGTGCCATTTCTTCCAGTTGGTCCTGCACGGCTGCCTACTTCCCTAGGTGGTAGCAGGTAAGGCCTGTCTCAGAAACACTCCCCTCCTCACTAAGCATGATTCTTCACACTGCTCCATCTTCTTTCCTGTGTGTGTCCTCCTGCCCTCCTCAGTGGCTGGGGAAAATGATAGTAGTCCACTATGAGATTTATTCTTTTATTATACTTTATCATTTGTTTTTATAACATAGTTCCGTTAAAATCAAGGGTAATAAAAATGTTTGTGTGATGGAAGTGGATAATCCAATACTATCTCTCTATGAAAGTTTCATGAGAAAACTGTGCCCACAACAGAGGGCTCCCACTCCTCTGGCTCACTGTATTTTCTCCTTGTTTATTTGCTCTTCCCTCTTTCCTGATGCATGCATGGAACCACTGAGCTTCAGGGCTCCACAATTCTGCTTTTCATACCAGTGTTACTGTAATCTTGGGTTCATGGGCTGCCTTGCCACAGATTTACTCATTCTGTTTCTGTTAATTATTTCATTACTTAAAAATCTCTCATGAATTTTTCCAGAAGTACATTCTATTCCTCAAAAAATTGGAAGCAATGGGAAAGTATGCAATAAATAACAAGAAAACATACGTAATGCATAGAATAAATTATTAACGTTCCGATATGTCTGTTATCTTACTTACATTGGCATGTATGCGTATTAGAGTCTCTGGTTGATGCAAATGGTTAATATCTTGAGCTGCTGACAGAAAGTTGGAGTTCAGGTCCACCCAGAATTGCTGTGAAAGAGAGGTCTGGCAGCCTACTTCCGAAAACTCAGCCACTGAAACCCCTATGGAGTACAGTTCTACTCTGGCACAGTGGTGTCATCATGAATCAGAACTGACTCAGTGGCAACTGGTTTCATGTGTGTATTAGCGCACACATTTATGTATATTAACACGGATATTATATCCTGATATTTTCATTCATCATTAGTCTTTTCTCATGATAAATTTTTTTTTTTAATGAGGGCATTAAATTACTTTATAATATTCTGTGTGCATGTAGTATATGTTTTTTAACGATTTGACTATAGTTGCAATAATAAATGTGCATGTTTCTAGTAATCTTCAACGTATACTTACATCTTTTTAACATACATCTCTGCCATTAAATCTCTTTGTTTAATTATTGTTTAACACTCTTTACGCCTAAGAGATGGTCTCAGAAGCAGCCCTGATCAGTTTTTCTCCCTCTTACTCATGAAGCCCCTTAATGTATCCCAAGGTATCAACTACGAAGGATTTTACGTACTTATCGTTTGTTTATTTTTCTTTCAGTCAGTATATTCCATGGGCCAGAAATAGTCTATGTTATGCAGATACAGTGGTGAAAGGTACACACTGTCCCTGTCCTCATGAAGGGGACAACCCAGTGCAGGTGGGAGGAGCACTGGGGAAATGCAGCTGAGAGCAAGGACAGACAACCCTCCAGGAACCACACTGGACTTCAGAGAGGCTTGTTGGCTGCTGTTCACCTGGCAGGCTTCTAGATACCCGAGTACCCTTGGGCTTGGTGCCTGCTCCTCTCTCTGTTGACACCCTCCCTCTAGGATGCCTCAGTGAGTTTACTGCTATCTATTTGTAGCTAAGGACGTGAGGTTTATACCTCCATCCATTCAAACTCCTCCTGGGTCCAGACTCATATATTCAAATGTGAGCCTAACTCTCTGTATTGACCTCTTTATGCATTATAATGATACATTCCTCATATGGCCATCATGAAAGCAAACATGAAAGGAAAAGCACAGGAGTGCCTGACACCAGTGTAGGTACTCAATGAACATTAGCCGTTGGTATTATCCTTGACATCCCCATGTGGGGTGAAGTTTTATTACCTGACATCTCCATGTGAATATCTAACACCTACACCATGTTATCTAGGCTATGAAACAATTCTTGGTTCCAACCACCATTCTTTTCTTATCCATGAATTTCTCAAGGCTTTGGTGATGGGAGTGTGTGTTTTTCCACACAATGGATGTGATTAGGAATGGTTGGCCAGGTCCTACACAATAAATTGCTCCAGCATTCCTTTGGGTGACCATTGAGACAAGTTTCAGCCAACGAATGTAGCAAAGAATTGGAACCACTCTCAGCTGTTCATGCGAGTACTCTCAATCCAGAATATCTGGTAAGTCGACTGTTAGGGATTGAATTGTGTCCCTCCAAAATGTATGTGGAAATCCTAACCCCTGTACCTGTAAATCTGACCTTGTTAGGAAAGAGGGGGCCTGCTTTTATTATGTGAATGAGGTCATACCAATGTAGGGTGGGTCCTAAGCCTAACTCTTCTTAGTTATAAAAGGAGCAGAATGCACACAGACAGAAACAGGTGAAAAGGAAGACAGACAAAGAAGACAGATGCTTCTAGAAGGCCAGGAACACAAATGATTGCTGGCATCTACTAGAAGCTGAGGTAGACAAGGAAGGACCTCCCACTACAGCCATGCCCTGAATTCGAACGACTACCTGCTAAACTGTGAGAAAATAAATTTCTGTTCTTTAAAGCCATCCAGTTGTGTTATTTTTTGTTATGGAGGGACTAGGTAACTAAGACACATACCCGTTCTTATAAGTTCAGCCCAGTGCAGAATAATTTTCTTCCCTCCTTGGTCTAGACCACCCGAACCTACTCTTTCCCTATCAGTGTCCTTTGCTTTCACCTAAGAGCTATGACAGAGTCAGCTTGATGCTGATGCACTGAAATTTCAATTTATTTTTTATTTATGATTACTATTAATTCCAGTATTTTCTACAGTTTTCAATGGAGACAGTCCTATAATCTATGAATAGCAGTTATACTTTTTCTCTTTTTGTACTAGCTTACACTTCCGGTGTTCAATGTTTAATAAAAGTAATGATAGAAGCACCCTTATTTTATTGTTTATTAATTTTAAAGAGAATGTCCCACACGTCACCATGAACTATCATGCTAGTTGTAGTTTTCCACGTTCGGGAACTCCTTTTCTGTTCCATATTTGCTCCTAGTCCTTATCTCTCCGTGTGATTGGATTTTATCAACCTGCTTTGCCCCCATCTCTTGAGGTGAGCATATGTCTTCTCTTCTTTCACCTATGCATGTGGTGAGTGAAATTACTAAATCTTTAACGTTCACTCAAATTTGTATGCCTACAATAAACCGCCTTGATCATGGCATGTTACGTGGTTTACCCTTTGCTGGATTTCCTTTGCTGGCATCTTACGTAGGGTTTTGCATCTCAGTTACTGAGTGTGCTTGTCCTCTAACTCTTCTTCTACCATCCTTCTCTAAAATTTGTTATCATTTTTAAACTAGGCTTAAGGATCAAGTTACGGGAGTATCTCATGGTTTTCTAATCTCTGTTGACTATGTACAAGATTAAAATGACTGTTTCTTGCATGTTTGCTGGAACCTGACTGGAAACGATCTAGGTCTGCCGTTTTCTTTGTAGGGAGATCTTGAACTACTGACCCATTTTATTTAGTGGTTAAAGGCATCTTCTGGTGCTAATTTACTTAGAAAAAATTCTGATGCATGTTCTAGGTTGCTCGAATCTCATCTTCAAATATTGATTATCAGGGCTTGTAGCCTCATGCAAGGCAATTCATCAATCCCAGATTTCCCCAAAGTCAGGCTCTGCAACTCTTCCCGGTACCATATTCCCTCATTTAAGACTTATTTGCAAAGAGACAACAGTATGCTATCTACGCAGTTGTTTATCCGCAACCTTCTTGAGTCCATAACGTGAGGATACAGTCTTCTAATACTTTTTTTGTAATTGTTCTCTTTCTTATTTTTTTTTTCCTTTTTTCACTGCCAATACCCTCCCCCCCCAGTCTAGTAGTTTTAAAGTTGTGCGTTTCAGGTTCAAGTCTGTAATCCAACTGAGCTTCTGTGTGTGCTGCATGTGTGCATCAAAAGAACGCGCTTCTAGAAGCAGAAAGCAGGCAGTGCGACTGCTGGGCGGTTGGTGGGGTAGGGGGAGGGGAGCTGCTGCTCAGAGAGGGCGCCCGAGGGAGGCAGGAGATGCCGGGCTGCCCACCGCAAGCCCACAGGCTCCAAGGAGGAGGAACCTGCGTTCGCCATGAGCCTTTTGAGACAGGCCCAAGCCCACCCAGCCGGGTGCTAACCTCGCATCCGCCAGGCTTGCAGGTTCCACCAGGACTAGGGGAAGCCTAAGGCCGAGGAGGGCAAGGTCTAGGGTCTGGACCTGAGAACTGGTTCTGCCACTTGTGATCGCAGCGCTTATGCTGGAAAGGAGGGCAGGAAGCATATCGCAACGTGTGTCCGGACGATGACCCAAAACGGGGGAGTTGTGGTCACCCACGGACTCTGGGTCTGCATATGGAGGCCCCCAGGGTGCAATTCCAGGAGCAGAAGGCAAAGCCACAGAGGCCAAAGTGCACCTCGCCGATGCTTCCCAGGGGCATTTCCCCAAATATGGGGAGCAGTCCCTCCTCTGGGCTAGGGACTTTGTTTCCTCCATTGTCATCACTGACTGTGAGCAGACTCTTGTCTAGGCAGACTAATGAGGAGTTATCAAAATGAGCTCCAAACTCCGGATTTGAGTTAAGGATCATAAATTAACACAGAGAAATACGACTTTAGCAATAAGTGACTGTTTGAAGCCCAAGTTGCCTTAAAACACGGAATTTCAGTCTTTCAGCTCCTCTGCTAATCTAGTGACTAAGAACAGGATCTCACTGGAGCTCAAAGATGTGGGGCACTGGGAATACTCTGGGTCTGTCTGCTCACGGCTGATTGCCTGATCCCAGTTTTATTATACAGCTTAAATACAGACCAGAAGAGGAGTTTGGGGCTTGACACCTGACATCTTAACACCAGTTCCTGTTTCTTGAGGAAGGAAGAGGTAAAATAAATCAGCGTTTACTGTGTCCTTCTCCATCCCCGGAAGTCCTGATGAAGACCCTCTCAGGTAAGGATTGACAGGGAGTGGCTTGGTTTACTATTCGACTTTGTCCTTCAGTCACTTTGTTTATGTCCTGTATGTAAACTATTATGCATTGACAGAAGCATTCTAATTCTTATGCAGAATGACTAGACCTGCTGCAGAATGACTATATTGTGCCTCCCTTGGGCACCCCTGTCTGCGCAGCACCCCCCACCCCCAACTGCCCAACCGCCTCTCTCCTGGCATTCTGCTTCTAGAAGCATGTTCTTTTGATGCAGAGATGCAGCACACACAGAATCCCAGCTGGATTACAGACTTGAACCTGAAGACCTTATGCAGAATGACTATTTATGAACCCCTAAGCTTAGTACTAAAGCAGGTACTTACTCCTCAGAGAAGGCCCTGGGGGAGGTTGATACATGCATTCCCCAGCGCTCCTGCTGCTCTAGAAGTGCCTGAAATGCCTCTCTGGGAAAGGCCTTCAGATTAGGCTCATGGCCCACGTGGGAATTCAGGCCTATTTTTCTGTTAGAACATCTCATTTCGCTCTGAAAATGTTATTATCCAGTTTATTCACCAGACATGAGTACAGACATCTCATATTTTCAAAATAATCCCATTCTCTAATACTAATTTGCCACCAAGAGTATATTCCAAAGTGTTTCCAATAGGCTAGAAAGTCTTTCCAAAGAGGGGAGTCCTGCGCCATGTTGTGCAGTGACATCAGGGTTGGCATAATATGTTTACCCAGATACCTACCACTTTTTTTTATTTTTTATTGTGCTTTATTTGAAACTTTACAGAGCAAATTACTTTCTTGCTCAGCCATTTATACACAATTGTTTTGTGACATTGGTGGCAATATTCATGATGTGTCAGTATTCTCTTCTATGCTCCAGTTCCCCGTTTCCATCCGCCATGATTCCTGTTCCGTCCTGCCCTCTTTTCTGTGCTTTTGGGCAGGTTTTGCACTTTTGGTCTCATACACACGATTGAACTAAGAAACACTTTCTTCACGTGTGTTATTGTTTGTTTTATAGACCTGTCTAATCTTTGGCTGAACGGCAAACTTCAGAAGATACTTTCGACTTTGTTGCTTTCCATAATTCCTGAAATTCCAAGTCTACCACCTGAAGAACTTCCTTTAGTGTTTCATTTAGAACAAGTCTGGTGGCGATGAATTCTCTTAAGCGTCCTTCACCTGAGAATGTCAATATTTTTCCTTTACTCATGAAGGAAATAACAGCCTATAGAACACTGGGTTAATGTTTCTTTTCTTTCAGTGTTGAAAAAATGTTGTTTTCACAGCCTTTTGGCCTCCATGGCTTCTGATGATGAATACAGAGTCATTCCAATTGTTTCTCCTGTGTGAGATGAGTTGTTTTCTCTCTAGCTTCTTTGAAGATATTTTCTTGGTCCTTGTTATTCCACAATTGACAGTGAGGCATTTGGGCGTAAAATTATGTGAGTTTAACTTGTTGGAGTTTGCATAGCTTCTTGAATCTGTAAGTTTACGTCTTTCAACAAATTGGGAAAGTGTTGAGCCAGTATTTCTTCAGATACTTTTTTCTACACCACATATTTTCTCTACACCGTATGGAATTCCAGTAAATAAATGTTAGATATTTTTGGATTTTTTTGAGGCTCTGTTCATTTTTTTTTCAATATTTGTCCTCTGTTTTCACATTGGATATTTTCAATTGAACTATTTTCATCTCATTGATCCTTTTGTCTGTCAACAGCATTCTGCTGATCAAGTGAATTTTTTATCTCTATTTTTCCTGTCTAAAATTTTCATTCGTGAATGGTTTCTATGTATTTTTCTATTTTTCTAAGGTGTGCCCGTTACTTCTTTGAGCGTGGTTAAAGTAGCTTTTTAAAGTTTTTGTCTATGATTCCAAGACTATGTCTTACTTCAATCTTACAGAAAATGTCGATGTTGTTTGTTTTAGCAATCACTTGACCCAGTTATGTTCAGGCTGCAGGTTCTTTCCCAACTTCTGGATGCTGTGGCTCAGATGTCAGTTCAGATTTTGAAGACTTTGCGATGATATTTGGTTGTAATCTATGGGAGTGTCACTCAGTCTGGGACCTTGTTGGTGTTCTAACCCATAATGCAGTTCTCAAAGGATTGATCTACTTCTTAGGGTCAGAGCAAAGCATATGCAACTGTGGGAGTGGGGAGGGGTATGAAAAACAACTTTATGGTATCCCTCTCTTGAGCCACCTGGTCTCTGTCTCTCTGAGGCTCTCTGATGTCTGAGCAGCTACCTTCCTGGTCCACTGGCAAGAATGTTGGGGCTTTAATCTCTTCATTCTGCTGTGCAATTAAGTGACTGGGTCTGCCTATGAGGCCAAATAATGGTAAGATGGAGAAAATGTAACAGAGATTCCTCTATATTATTTGGTCCTTATATACTTAGGTCAGAGAGAAGGCACACTGTTTCTGGTGATACTTCCAAACAGGTATGGAGAAAAAGGCATTAACAGGTCGATAGCTGCATACTAGGTGTTACGGATTAAACTCTGTCTTCCCAAAATGTATATATCAGCTTGACTAGGCCATGCTTCCCAGTATTGTGCGATTATCCACCATTTTGTCAGCTGGTGTGATTTTCCAATGTATTGTAAATCCTACCTCTATGATGCTAATGAGCGAAGATTTGAAGCAGTTATGTTAAGGAGGCAGGGCTCAATCTACAAGATTAAGTTGTGTTTTAAGTCAGTCTCTTTTGAGATATAAAAGAGAAAAGAGCAGAGAGACAGGGGGACCTCAGTACCACCAAGAAAGAAGTGTCAGGAGCAGTGCATCCTTTGGACCTAGGATCCCTGTGCTGAGAACCTTCTTGTCCAGGGGAAGATTGGTGACAAAGACCTTCCCCTAGGAGTGACAGAGAGAAAGTCTTCCCCTGGAATTGGCACCCTGAATTTGGACTTATAGAGCCTCCTGGACTGTGAGGGAATAATTTTCTTTGTTAAAGTAATCCGTTTGTGGTATTTCTGTTACAGGAGCACTAGATATCTAAGACACTAGGTACCAGGAGATGTACATTTCCCAGCTCTTTCACTCCCAGGGCCACTATGACTAAGTAGCCATTGCCATAAATCCATGTGAGCAGACTATTCTGATTACTGCTTTGACTCTACTGTCTGTTATGGTAACCACACCCACCTTGTCTTTGTTGATTGAGTGCCACCACTTGGCTGCTACCACCACGGGGTCCAGTCAACTGCATTGTAGTTATGTGTCTTAATTCAGTTAGGGCAGTTCTCACTGTGGACTCTTACTTACATAAAATAGCAACCACAGAAGTCTTCAATAATGCTGGGGCTTGCTGCACAAATTTGTACCTCACCGCTATGGTACAAAGAAAGCCCTCTGGGCACTCTGTGTGTGGGTCTGTGGGTCCAGCCTAATAAATCCATTCTAACCTGCCAGTTTCCCTCAGCCTTTGGTTACCTTCTCCTACAGTATACAATGGCAGATCTGCCATTTCCACTTGATTTATTGTAGGCCACCACTTAATCCATGCTTCAGTAAACCAACCAAATAAACTATGAGATCCTTTTCTAACCTCTCAAGCTGAAACACTGAATGAAGAATCTATGCTTCCTGGGTCTATATCAATAAACTCAGACTAATCCACCTTTATGTTGCTTGCACCATTATCCCACACCCATAATAGCCATTCCCACACATATTCACCAGGTTTCTGTATGTATGTATATATTAGAAAAATCAAGCAGTTCTTTTGGAGTTTAGCATACCGTCTCCTGGGTCACACTTCATAGTTCACCTTTTGGGGCTTGTTGGGACTGAAGTCTAGGTATAGGTCTAGAAGCAAAAATGGGCAGTGGCAGTGGGATGTTCAGCCGTGTCTTATAAGGCATCTGCCTAAGGTGATGCCCCAGGCAATGCCCCAGATACGACCCTAGGAGATAACTCAAACAAGACACTTCAGGCACAGCTGAGGGTAATCTCATTAGATGGAGGTGGAAGGGATAATTGTTTTACTGGGAAGGGTGCCTTAGCAGGCAAAGTTAGAGAATCTCTTCAGATGGGAGTAAGAGGTCTGGTTCTGTTAGGAAGAGCGATTCAACAGAAATTGGAGGTTCATTGTCCCCCGCTTCCTGACTGTCTGCCCATATGTCCTCATCCCAAGTTTCAGGATCCCATTTCTTCCCAATCAGTGCCCTCACTCTAACTTCAGACACCATTTGAGGCTGGATATTCAACTGGCGCTTTAATTCAGTCACTCTTATGATAAGAATCTGAGTTTATTTTTGGCAGCATTAGCCTTGTTACTATAAGAAATATGGTTTTCTTTCTGGGCACAAGTGGCAGCTTTCAGATCTTGTATGTGGTGCTTTAGCTTTGAGCCCATTTCTTTCATTCACCAGTGTGACTAGCAAAAGCAGGACTAACCAAGCAGCTTCCTTATTATTCTTATTCTGACAAAATTATAGAAAAGTATCAAATATGTAATCAGGCAGAGCCTTGTCTCTCACAAATATTTGATCCAGTGGTAGTAGTAGTATTTTGCGTATTTCTATTGTCACCTCCCACCATGGATTAGCAATAGCCTGTTTACTACTGGAGACAGTCATCAGTGCCTTTAAGACTAGCCAGACTTGAGAATAAATTCAGAAAACTCATCCTTAAGATTTGGTTCCTCTAGAACCACAGTAGGTACCAAATGTCTTAACTGGGATCTCTAGAGATGCAAAACTAGTGAAGAGAATATATATATATGGAAAACCTAGTCGCATAATGGTTAATAGCTATAGCTGCTAACCAAAAGGTTAGCAGTTTGAATCCACCAGGCGCTCCTTGGGAACTCTGTGGGGCAGTTCTACTTTGTCCTGTAGGGTCACTATGAGTTGGAACCGACTCTATGGCAATGGGTATATATATATATATACACACACACATACACACATACATATATATATGCATACATATGTTAGTTGTGGCTGTTAGATGCCATCGATCCTGTGTAAAACAGAATGAAACACCACCTGATCCTGAACCATCCTCACAATCATTGCTATGTTTGAGCCCATTCTTGCAGCCATTGTGTCAGTTCATGTTGTTGAGCACCTTCCTCTTTTTTTCTGACCCTCAGCTTTTCCAAGCATGATGAGCCTCTCCTGGGACAGGTCCCTCCTGAAAATATGTCCAAGGCACGTGAGACGAAGTCTCGCCATCCTTGCTTCTAAGGTGCATTCTTGGTGTACTTCTTCCAAGATGGTTTTGTTTATTCTTCTGGCAGTCCATGGTATATTCAGTATTCTTTGCCAACACCGTATTTTAAATGAATCAGTTCTTCGGTTTTCCGTATTCATTGTCTAACTTGCTCAAGCATGTGAGGTGATAGAAAATATCATGGCTTTGCTCAGGCACACCTTAGTCCTCAAAGTGACATCTTTCTTTCTCAACACTTCAAGGAGGTCTTTTGCAACAGATTTGCCCAATGCAATACATTGTTTGAATTCTTGACTGCTGCTTCTGTGGGCATTGATTATGGATTCAAGTTAAATGAAATGCTTGATGACTTCAGTATTTTCTCTGTTTATCATGGTGTTGCTTACTGGTCCAGTTGTGAGAATTTTTGTTTTCTTTATGTTGAGGTGTAATCCATACTGAAGGGTGTAGTGGTTGCTCTTCATCAGTAACTGCTTCAAGTCCTCTTTACTTTCAGCAAGCAAGGTCGTATCAGCTGCATATCATAGGTCGTTAGTGAATCTTTCTCCAAAACTAATGCCATGTTCTTGTTCTTCGAGACCAGCTTCTCAGAATGTTTGCTCAGCATACAGATTGAGTAAGTATGGTGAAAGGATACCACCATGACACATAACTTTCTGATTTTAAACCACACGGTATCCCCTTGCCCTACTCAAATGACTGCCTCTTGGTCTACGTAGATATTCCGCATGAATACAGTTAAGTGTTCTGGAATTCCCATTCTTTGCTAAGCTATCCATAATTTGTCATGAGCCACACAGTTGAGTGTGCTTGTATAGGAAACAAAAATAGGTAAACATCTTACTGATATTCTCTACTTTCAGCCAAGATCCATCAGACATCAGAAATGATATCCCACGTTCCATGTCTTCCTCTGAATCCAGCTTGAATTTTTGGTAGTTGCCTGTCTGTGTACTGCTGCAACTGTTTTTAAATTATATTCAGCAAAATTTTTCTTGCGTGGGATGTTAATGACATTGCTCGATAATTTCCGCATTGCGTTGGACCACCTCTCTTTGAAACGGGTACACATATAGATCTCTTTCAGTCATTTGGTCAGGTAGCTGTCTTCCAAATATATTGGAATAGTCAAGTGAGCGCCTCCAGCACTGCGTCCCTGTGTTGAAACATCTCATTTGGTACTCCATCAGTTCCTGGAGCCGTGTTTTTTGCCAATGCCTTCAGTGCAGCTTGGAGTTCTTCCTTCAGTACCATCAGCTCTTGATCCAATGCTACCTCCTGAAATGGTTGAACGTCGACCAATTCTTTTTGGTGTATTGAGTCTGTGTATTCCTTCCGTCTTCTTTTGATGTTTCCTGTGTTGTTCGATATTTTGCCCATAGAATCCTTCCTTCAGTATTGCACCTAGAGGCTTGAATATTTCCTTCAGTTCTTTCAGTTTGAGAAATGCCAGGTGTTTTCTTCCCTTTTGGTTTTCTAACTCCAGATCTGTTCACATTATTATTATCATACTTTGTCTTCTCCAGCTTCCCTTTCAGGTATTCTGTTGAGCTCTTTTACTTTATTTTTCCTTCCATTCTCTTTAGCTACTGTACATTCAAGAGCAAGATTCAGAGTCTCTTGTGACATCCTCTTTGGTGTTTGCTTTCTTTCCTGTCTTTCTAATGACTTTTTGTTTTTTTCATATATGATGTCCTTGCTATCATCCCACAACTAATCTGTCTTCGATCATTAGTGTGCAGTGCATCAAATCTATTCTTGAGATGGTCTCTAAATTCAGGTTTGATATACTCAAGGGCATACTTTGACTCATGGACTTGTTTTAATTTTCTTCAGCTTCTACTTGAACGTGAATATGAGCAACTGATCATCTGTTCTGAAGTCAGCCCCTGGCCTGATTCTGACTCATGGTATTGACCTTCTCCATCATCACCTTCCACAAATTTGATTCCTATCTATTCTGCCTGGAATGGTTCACGAGTATAGTCACCATTTATGTTCCTGACGAAAGGTATGTGCAATGAATAAGTCATTGGTCTTGCCAAATTCTATCATGTAAGCTTCATTGTCATTTCTATCATCAATACCTTATTTTCCAACTGCTGATTTGTCTGCTTTGTTTTCAACTTCGCATTCTAATTACGTAATTATCAGTACATCTTGATTGATGAATGCATCACGTTTGATCAGTTTCAAACTGCGGAACTTGGTAAAAACCTTCAACTTCTTCATCTTTCACATTCATAATTTGTGTGTAAATTTGAATAATAGTCTTATTAACTGGTCTTCCTGGTAGGCCTGTGAATATTATCCTATTGTTCGTAGTGTTCTACTTCAGAAAAGATCTTGAAATGTTCTTTTTATCGATGAATATGATGCCGTTCTCTTCAGTATCTCAATCCTGGCATAGTAGAACATATCATTGTCTAGTTTAAAATGTCCAAAACCAAGCTATTTCAGCTCACTAATGCCTTGGATTACTGACCTTTATGCATTCCATTTCATTTTTGATGACTTCCAATTTCCCTAGATTCATACTTCCTTCATTCCACGTTCTGATTATTAAAGGATATTTGCATCAGTTTCTTCTCATTATGAGTTGTGCCCCATCAGGAAACGTCATTAAAGTGGGATCTACTTTGAGAAGGTAGCTCTTCCCCACTTGTATTTTGAGTGCCTTCCAACCTAAGGGGTTATCCTCTGTCATTCAATCAGACAGTGTTCCAGTACTATTTGTAAGATTTCACTGGCCAGTTGTTTTTAGAAATAGGTCACTAGGTCCTTTTTCCTAGTCTGTCTAAATCCAGAGCTCCACTCAAACCAGTCTACCATGGGTGAACCTGGTGGTATTTCAAATACCGGTGGCATAGCTTCTAACATCACAGCAACATGCAAGCCACCACACTACAACAAACTGACAGAAGAGTGGTGGGAGTTAAAAATAGGAAGAACCAAAAAGAGTGCTTCTTCCATGTCTGCTGATTTAGAGGAACCATGAGAAATTGTCAAGTGAAGAGTGATTCAGAGAAAAACATGGGTAGAGTGTGACCTAATTTCCATAAAAACAAACAAGTGAATGTACTTACATGTGTCCCGGCAAAAAGAAGTGTGTAAAAGGGTACATATGTATCTTTGGACACTGGACACTTTGGGGGAGCAGGTACAATATACTTATGTGGGGATGGCTCTTATTATAACTTCTGTATACAAATCTCTGTTGTTAAATGTGTTATAAGAATGTAAAACTTTTTAAAGTTTAATAACATCATACGTGTATGTGTGTGTATTTGAAACTTTTTTTTTTTTGACTATTTTATATATGTGTTTTTTCGTTATCTAGTGTGGCTATAGCAGAGATTCCACAAGTGGATGCCTTTAACAAACAGAAACTTATTCTCTCACAGTTTAAGAAGCAAGAAGTTTGAAGTCAGGGCACCAGCTCTAGGAGAAAGCTTTCTCTCTTTGTGGCTCTGGGGGAAAGTCCTTGTCATCCATCTTCCCCTGGCCTAGGAAATTCTCAGCACCTGGACGCTGGGTCAAAAGGACATGCTCCACTCCATGCACTTCTTCCTTGGTGGTATGAGGTCCCTCTCATTTCTGCTCACTTTTCTCTTTGTATCTCAAAAGAGACTGACTCAAGACTCACCCTTATCCTGTAGATTGTGTCCTCCCTCATTAACCTAACTGCCTCTAATCCCGCCTCATTAACATTACAGAGGTTAGAATTTACAACACATAAGTAATCACATCAGATCACAAAATGCAGGACAACCACACAATACTGGGAATCATGGCCTGGCCAGGTTGACACACATTTTGGGGGACACTATTCAATCCATAACAATAGAGAAAATACTGTCTTCAATGCCAGATTCAGAGACTTTTATCCATCTAAGAAGGGCAAACACAGAAATTGAACAAAATTCAGACCAGCGAATTATTGCTTGCTCTTGTAACTAATGACTTCTTCTGGTCTCTATGCCTCGAAATGGCCAAAAAGAATTCTGTGAGGATTAATTCAGTTATTGCTAAAACATCTACTGAATTTGCATGTCTACAGGTAAGGAAGAATGCTGGACACCATGTGTGATTCATTAAGTAACACAGGGACCCTTAGACTATTGTTCTCCTTCTCTGATATGCCACTATCACCTTCTCCCCTTGTTGCTCTCCTGAAAAACCCACACTTGTATATTCTATGCTTTTTTTCAGGATTGAATTTGCAGGAAGTTAAAGATATATCTTTGAAAGATAAAGAAGACTTTGGCCACATTGTCTTTAGACAGTCGAACTTCCCAGCCAACCTCTGTGCAGGATGGGAATTCACAATCCCTCCTACTCAGTACCTCTGAGCAGGACGGGATTTCTGTTTCATTATCAGGAGACTGTGGAATTCACCCCTCTTCAGAAAACTTACTTTCCTTTGCCTCAAACTGTCCCTCTCAGGATCTGTCACGGTCACTCTGAGAAATTCACATGGGCAGCCTGTATGGAAGTGCCCATCCTAGAGGCCCTGCCCTCCCTTCCTTGCTCCATAGGGATTCCTCTGGCACTTGGGGTCGCATCTCCCAGGGAGTACACACCTCTGGCACTTCCAGGGATTCCCAGGCCCTGGGATACTGTGGATGGGACTTGGAACTCAATCTCTTTCTTCCCATCCTCACCTTTGGTTATCTGTGTTCTGTCTTCACCAGATTTAGGAGGCCTTGTCTTCTCTTTGCTCGTTTCATCTCAGTCAGGCTTTTCTATTCCAACTCTCTGATCTCAGAACAGATCAGGTTAGACCACAGAAAAGAGAAAGAGCAAGCAAACATCACTGATCTGTGCAGAAGCTGCTGGGAAGGGATTCGATTCTCATTGGTTTAGGGTTTTATGCCCACTGCTCACCGGCAGGCAGGTTCCCCCCAGAGTCTGGCTTCTGTCTAGTATCTTGTACTACAAAGAACTCAGTGACCAGCCAACCTTCACAATCACACCTCCCTTAGAGCTATCTTTGCAGAGGCTCTTTGTCAGACTTCCATGTCCCACTGAAATCCTATTTCTCTTTCCTTACAAACATTATGCTCATTCTCAGGGCCCTGAGACCTCATCTGCAGATGAGTCTTGTCCTCTTCTCTCCTTGGCGGGGGAAGCTTTTGAGTGGACCTCATGTCTTCAGACAGCTATCCTGGGGCTTCTTCCACCCTGGTGCCGTAGGGCTGCATCTCTCTTTGTACTAGAAGGGGCGTGGAAGGGGCACAAGGCTAAAAGAGGATGGATTTTCCAGGTGAGGTGGGTTTAAGAAGCTTGAATGAACTTCTTCCCTGAAGGGTGCATATTTTGCAGTCCAGACATCCTGCTTCTCTCAGTCTAAGAGTCCTAGCACGTCTTCAGGTGCTTTCTCCTTTGACCTTGAGGCCATGCCTGCACCCTCTGCAGCCAGGTCTCCGACATGTGTAGCAGCACCAGTAGGTGTGGTAGCCTCTTCAGCCCCTGTCTCCTCCTCCAGATGCTCCTGGAGGTGCCTGGCTCTTCTTGCCAGGACTCCAGGATGCTGACCAGGGACTCAGTGTTGGTTAAAGGATGTCGGCCAGTGACCACGTGTCCTCATTTCCTTTGAAGGCTTAGGCTCCTTGCCTGGGCAGAAGACAGCCAAGGTCAGTCTGAGCCTAGACACCTAGTGACCGACCTGTGACACTGCAGCGAGTGATAGATGTTAATTTCCATACTCAGGTATCCGCAGGTGGCCGACTCAGAGTGGTCAGAGGTGAAGTGTAACTAGAGATCACACAATCATGAGGGCACGGGCCAAAGGTCAGGGAAAATAGCTGAGGTCGTGGAGCTCTAGCGGAGCCAGTCTAGGGCACAGGCCTCCCTCCTGTATGTGGCAAAGAAGCGATCCATGTGCCGCCTTCTGCAGACTCTGGACTGCTGGGGCCCTGGTTGCCCGGATTTCGGCCTTGTCTTTGGAGAAGTGACGCGCATGCACTGTGCCACCGGGGGCTGTGCCCCAACAGAAGCAAAATCTTGACAATACGGGCTTCAGTTGACTTTGCCTGTGCTCTCCTTTGGCTGAGTGACTTCGTGTGTTTCCTAGCAGGTGAAGGCATTCGTGGAGAGAGGCAATTTCCATGCGTGCAGGCAAAGTGTGTGCTGAGATGATGAGTTGCTGGAGACCAGGGTGGACTCTTAAGACCCAGAATAGGCCTCTGACAGGTATGTGTCAATGTTTTCTGCCCATGGCACTCACCCGGGTATTTGCATAGAATGTTATCAGCGGAATTAGTAGTCTCCGGAGAGGCTGCCACTTGTCAGCGAGCTTCACCTGGCCAGGTCCGCAGTGATGTAGCTCCCCAATCAATGACTACTCTCTAGACCTTCCAGATAGACTAGCAAATCTTCTCCGCCCATGGGCAACCAGTAGAGCCAGAGGCCTTCCCCCTTTGCTCTTTCGTCTCTAGGCACTCTGTCAGGCACTCCAAGGTGTGAAGTGACAAGGGGGAGAAGGAAGAGATTTCAGAGAACGAACACATCCAGAGAGACAGGCAAGAGATGGTGAGTGGGGATGTCTTGCCTACTGATATCCTCAGGAAAGTGGGAAAGAGGTACCTGGCCGTGCTCTGCCAATGCCCTGAAGCAGTCCGCACCAGGGGCTCCCTTGTGCCTACCTAGCCTTTCCCAGGGTGTGCTCAAATCCTGTGGCCACTAGGTGTCCTAGGTCACAATGGAGGGCCCTGTGTCATCTGCCTGTTGGGCTGGATCTCTGCCATTGTCTGAGTCTTGTCACCAGGCCCATCATAAGCTCCGCCCACTCTTCCTGTGGAGGTACTGTCTCCATGGTGATGGCAAAGAAGCCTGAGTTCCGCCCACCTGGCCTTCACTTCACCTACCTGGCCTGCTGACCCTCACTCAGACCTCTGTGTTGATCAAAATGAATGTCCGCCAGTGGCCAGGTGTCAGCATCTGGGATAAAGGATTCGGGACCTTGCCTGAGGCAGAAGGCAGCCTAGGTCTGCGGGTACTTGGAAGTCTTGTGAGTTGTGACACTGCTGCCAGTGACAGATGGTAACTCCCACACTCACATATCCCCTGGTGGCAGAAGGATAGTGATGGGCGGAGAAACATGCCTCCGGAGCACACGTTCAATGCGGCACCAGCCAAAGGCCAGGGCCAGGAGTGGACATCGTGGAGCTTAATTGCAAGCCAGTGAAAGGCCCAAGGATTTCTCCTATATGTGGCAAACAGGTCATCCGTGTCCCCACGTCCATAAACCATTGGACTGCAGGGCCAGACTGCCAGGATTTCGGCCTTGCCATCGGAGCCCTTCCACATACACAGCGTTGCACCGGAGGCAGGGACATGTAGACAGCAAAAACTTGGAAAATGGCATCATCTCTTCAATTTCCCTAGCGTCGGCCTTTTTCAGCGGCATGCTTTGTTTCCTAGTAGGATAAGGCACTGACGGAGAAAGGCATGAGTATGTGTGTAGGAAAGGTGTGTGCTGAAAGGGTGACGACATTGAGACCATGTTGGGATCCTTAGTCCCAGGAAAGGCCCCTGGCAGGTGTGGGTCAATGTTCTCTGCTCATCCGAGTTGGCGGGCGAGGTTTTCACCAAACAAAGCAGCAGTGGAATTATTCGTCGCCGGAGAGGTTGCATCTGTCCACAAGCTCCACCTGGCCAGGGTCCACCCCTATTGTATTGCCCATGTCAATCAAGAGAAGCTAAGACCTTCCAGAGAGACTACCTGCTATTGTCTACCCACCGGGAAGCGGTCCAGCCAGAAGCCTCCCCCGTTTCATCTCCAGGCTCTCTGTCAGGCCCCTCATACTTGTGATGTGTCTCAGGGGTAGAAGGAAGAGATTTCTCTGAATGAACACATACAGAGAGGGGCCATAGATGCTGAGGAAGGGCGCCTTGTCTACTGATATCGTAGCGTAAGTGGAAAAGAGGTACCTGCCTGCTGTCCCAGTGTGTCGAACGTGTCCACATCAGGGGTTGGCTACTGTGAAATTATTCCCTGGTGCCCTCGATTTTCTGGCCAAAGACACGAGGGGCCGTTGTGTGTCCATGGGTACAATGGGGGGCTCTGCAGAACTGGCCGGTTAGGCTGGACTTCTCCTATTGGCTCAGTGTTTGTGACTCGTCCCCGTCAGAAGTTCTGCCCAGCCTTCTGGTGGCTGTCTCCATGGGGATTGGGAAACAAGCCCTAGGCCCCGCACTCAGCCTTCACCTGGCCTACCTGGCCTCTTTCCCCTCATCTAGACTGCTCTGTGCATGAAAGAAAGGATGTCGGCCACTGACCAAACATCCTCATTTCCTTGGAAGGATTAGGCTCCTTGCCTGGGCAGAAGACAGCCAAGGTCAGCCTGAGCCTAGACACCTAGTGACCTGTGACACTGCAGCCAGCGATAGATGTTGATGTCCACGCTCAGGTATCCGCAGTTGACGGATTCAGAGTGGTCAGAGGAGAAGTGTAACTAGAGATCACACACTCATGAGGGTACGGGCCAAAGGTCAGGGAAAATAGCTGAGGTCGTGGAGCTCTAGCGGAGCCAGTCTAGGGCCCAGGCCTCCCTGCTGTACGTGGCAAAGAGGTGCCACCCTCTGCAGAGTATGCTGCCACCCGCAGACTCTGGACTGCTGGGGCCCTGGATGCCCGGATTGCGGCCTTGTGTTTGGAGAAGTGACGTGCATGCAGTGTGCCACTGGGGGCTGTGGCCCAGCAGAAGCAAAATCTTGAAAATGGGGGCTTCAGTTGACTTTGCCTGTTCTCTCCCTTGGCTGAGTGCCATCCTGTGTTTCCTAGGAGGAGAAGGCATTCGTGGAGAGAGGCAGATTCCATGTGTGCAGGCAAAGTGTGTGCTGACATGATGAGACCCTGGAGACCAGGGTGGACGCTTCAGACCCAGGATAGACCTCTGGCAGGTATGTGTCAATGTTTTCTGCCCATGGCACTCACCCGGGTATTTGCATACAATGTCATCAGCGGAATTAGTAGTCTCCGGAGAGGCTGCCACATGTCAACAAGCTTCACCTGGCCAGAGTCCACCCGTGGTGTAGCTCCGCAATCAGTCACTACTGTCTAGACCTTCCAGATAGACTAGCAGATCTTCTCTGCCCATGGGCAATCAGTAGAGCCAGAGGCCTTCCCCCTTTGCTCTTTCATCTCTAGGCACTCTGTCAGGCACTCCAAGCTGTGAAGTGACTCAGGGAGAGAAGGAAGAGATTTCAGAGAATGAACACATACAGAGAGAGAGGCAAGAGATGGTGAGTGGGGATGTCTTGCGTACTGATATCCTGAGGAAAGTGGGAAAATTGGACCCTGGCCTGCTCTGCCAATGCCGTGAAGCAGTCTGCACCAGGGGCTCCCTTGTGCCTGCATAGCCTTTCCCAGGGTGTGCTCAAATCCTTTGGCCACTAGGTGTCCTAGGTCACAATGGAGGACCCTGTGTCATCTGCCTGGCAGACTGGATCTCTGCCATTGGCTAAGTCTTGTCACCAGGCCCATCATAAGCTCTGCCCACTCTTCCGGTGGGGAGACTCTCTCCATGGTGATGGCAAAGAAACCTTAGTCCCACCCACCTGGCCTTGACTTCACCTACCTGGCCTGCTGACCCTCACCCAGACCTCTGTGTGGATGAAAATGAATGTCCACCAATGGCCCGGTGTCAGCGTCTGGTATAAAGGATTCGGGACCTTTCCTGAGGCAGAAGGCAGCCTACGTCTGCGGGTACCTGGAAGTCTAGTGACTTGTGATGCTGCTGCCAGTGAGAAATGGTGACTCCCACACTCACATATCCCCTGGTGGGGGAATGATAGTGATGGGTGGAGAAACATGGCTCCGGAGCACATGTTCAGTGGGGCACCGGCCAAATGCCAGGGCCAGGAGTGGACGTCGTGGATCTGCATGGCATGCCAGTGAAGGGCCCAAGGATTTCTCCAATGAGGCAAAATGCAGATCAAGGAAGGAACACAAAGATAAAGCAGCTGAAGAAATTAAAAAGGTTACTCAAGAACAGAGTTAAAAATTTAATAAGCTGCAAGAAACCATAGAGAGACTGCAATCAGAGATTCAGAAGATTAACAATAAAATTACAGAGTCAGAAAACTCAATAGAAAGTAAGAAGAGCACAATTGAGGAATTGGAAGGCAGAATTACTGAGATTGAAGATCAAACTCTTGGGACTAATATATTTGAAGAGAAAGCAGATAAAAGAATTTTAAATGAAGAAATCCAAAGAATCATGTAGGACTTTATCAAGAGAAATAACTATGAGTGATTGCAGTACCAGAACAGGGAGGGCTAACAGAAAATACAGAGGGAACTGTTGAAGATTTGTTGGCAGAACTTCCCTGATATCATGAAAGATGCTCATCGAATTCCACATAAGGTAGATCTCAAAAGAAAGTGACCGAGACACATAATAATCAAACTTGCCAAAATCAAATATAAAGAGAATTTTAAGAGAGGCTAGGGATAAAGGAAGTCACCAACAAAGGAGAGTAAATAATAAAAAACTTGGACTACTCAGCAGAAATCATGCAGGCAAGAAGGCAAAGGGATGACTTACACAAAATATTGAAGGAAAAAAATTGCCAGCCAGGAATCAAACCATAACCGTGGCCCTCTGGCCTTCGGGCCCTCTGGCCTTAGCCCTCTAACTCTAGCCCCTAAGCCCTGAGCCCCAAAGCCCCTAAGACCCTAAGCCCTTAGGTCCTAACCCCCAAGGCCCTAAACTCTAACCCTAATCCAAACCCTAACCCCTATTCCCTAAACTCTACAACCTAAACACCTACACCCCAAAACACTACACATCAAAACCCTACACACTAAACCCTATACTCTAAGCCTCAAACCCTAAACCCAAACCTCAAATCCCAAACCCCAAACCCTAAACCTAACCGTAAACCCTAAACCCTAACACCTAACCCTAACCCCTAACCACCCTAACCCTAATGACCCTAACCCTCGAACCCTAACCCTCTAACGCTAACATGAAACCCTAATCCGAAACCCTAACCCTCTAACTCTAACCTCTAACCCTCTAACCCTAGCCCTAATCCTAACCCCAACCTCCAAACCTAACCCCAAACCCTAAACCTCAAATCCCTAGCCCTAAACCTAAGAATGAGCCTAAGCCTAACCCTATCACTTAACTCTAAACCCTAAACCATAACAGTTAAAACCCTAACACACAAAACCCTAACACCCTTAGCCCTAACACATTTAACCCTAACACCCTAAATGCCAAAACCCTAAACACTAACACCCTTAACCCCAACCCCTAACCCCTAAACTTAAACACTAAACCGTCTAACCCTAATACCCTAAACCCTAACCCCAGCCCCCAGCCTTAACGCTCACTCTAAGCCTTAAACCTTAGGCCCTAAACCCTAGGCTCTAAGCCCTAAGCCCTAAACTCTAAATCCTAAAACCCTAAACTACTCTAAGCCCTAAGCCTAACCCTCTAATCCTAAACCCTAAAACCTTACCCCAAACCCATAAACCTGAACCCCTAAGCCCTAGCCCTAACCCCTAACCCTAATCCTCTAACCCTAACCCTCTAACCCTAACTAACCCTAACCACAACACCAACCCCAACCTCTGAATCCTGAAACCCTAACTCCCTAACCCCAAGCTTCTGAACCCTAAGCCTAAACCCTCTAACCCTAAATCCTAACCTTCACCCCCTCACACCCTCACCTTCTCACTCCCTCACTCTATAATCTTCTCAACTTCTAACCCCCTCACCCTCTAACCCCTCACCCTCTAACTCCCTCAATTTCTAACCCCAACCCTCCAGACCCCAACCCTCTAACACCCACTCTCTAACCCCAAACCACATATCCCAAACAGACCCAACACCAACCCCAACCCTAAACCTAAACCCTAACCCCTAAAACCTAACCCAAACCCTAATGACTAAACCCCAAACTGCAACCCCTAACACCTAACCTGTAACTCCAAACTCTAACCTCAAACCCTAAACCTAACCCTAACACCTAACCCCAACCAAAAAACCCTAACCCTAAACTCTAACCCCAAACCCTAACGACCCTAACTCTAACAACCCTAACCCTAACATCCCTAAGCCCAAACCCTAACCCTTTTTGTTAGCAGCCATAGCACTTAACCACTAGCCACCAGGGTTTCCATGAGCAGTCACAGGAATAGACACATGCACACCCGTGTTCACTGCAACATTATTCACAGTTGCAAAAAGATGGAAACAACCTAAGTGCTCATCCACAGAGGAATGGATAAACAAACTACAGTACATACACACAGTGGAACACTACACGACAATAAAGACCAATGATGAATCTCCGAAACATCTCACACCATGGATGAATCTGGGGCGCATCACACTAAGTCAATCACAAAACGACATATACAGTAAGAGACCACTATCATAAAAACTCATGAAAACATTTACGCACAGAAACAATCCTTGATGTTCACCAGGGAGACGAAGAGCGGGTAGAGAAAAGCCAACTAAACAATAACCAAAAAAACCAAACCCACTGCTGTCGAGTCAATTCCAGCTCATAGCGACCCTACAGGACAGATTAGAACTGCCCCATAGAGTTTCCAAGGAGTGCTTGGTGGATTCGAACTGCAGACCTTTGGTTAGCACCGGTGGCTCTTAACCACTACGCCACCAGGGTTTCCAACCAAACAACAGATCGGTGGTAACTCTGGCGAAGGAAAGACGGTACACAAGACTGGGGAATCAATCTCAGCCTCACTCTAACCCTAACCCTAAACCACTTGTGCCTGAGCCTAGTAACCCCAGCCCTAACCCCAACCCCCAACCACCTAAAACCTATACCCCTAAACCTAACTCCCAAACCTCTAACCCCCAAACCTGAACCCCTAACACCAAACCCTAACCCCTAACCCTAATCCTCTAACCCTTCTGCATCTCTGGGCCTCTCGAGTCTCCGTCTATTTTCTTCCTCCAAATCCTACTAACACTCAGTGGAATTTTGAAGTTTGAGCTGTGCTTTGCTTCTTGTTGTCTCCACCGGTCCCATCAAGGCACTGCATCATTTCTTTGCTTTGCTTCACTATTCAGTTCCAAAACCATGGCTTAGAATCACCTGACACTGAACTTCAGCGATTCGGCGCAAGGGGGCGAGAGGGCGCGCGCACTGCCGGTTCTGTTCTGCCCACCAGACCCTCCGAGCATGGGAACCTCCTGGACCTAAGATGGGACGAACTGGGTACCGCTCCAGTGGCGACAGCAGAAGCTTTTCTTCCCGAGGGACCCAACGCCCCAGGGCGCTCTCTCAATACTCCCATTAATGCTATGATTATCCTAACCCACTCCTTCTGTGCGACCTAGTGGGTCCCCTACCAGGCCCAGCCTTCACGACCCGCACCCCCCCGCCGTGGTCATGTACAGGAACCTGCAGGGCCGCGCCCTCCCCGCCCAAGCTCTGCCCCTCCATACCCTGATGCCCTGCAGGCCTCTACTAGGTACCCGCCCAGGGGAGAGTTGTCGCCCCGCACGGGTCGGGGGACACGAGGGAACATTCGGAAACCACCCCCAGGCACGAAGCCGACTGCCTGATTGCCGGTATTGAGACCATGTGAGCAGGGCTGCCCCACCAACTGGAGCCTGCAGGACATCACTCACGTTTGTCAGCTTCTCACCGCCCTCTGGGCTCCGGGTCCCAGAGCAGCCAATCCCCCGGGGGGGGGAGGGGGGGGCGGTCCGTCCGCAGGTGCTGGAAGATCGGGTTGGTGCCCATGGCCGGAGCGCTTAAAACCCTTAGAAACCCTCATAAACCGTCAGCTCCAGACTTTCAAATGTCAGCCTGAGAGACACCTAATCTCCAACCTAAAAAAAAAAAAAAAAACACACCCGTTGCCATCGAGTCAATTCTGACTCATAGCGACGCTATAGGACAGAGTAGAACTGCCCCACAGTTTCCAGGGAGCGCCTGGTGGATTCAAACTGCCAACCTTTTGGCTAGCAGCCTTAGCACGTAACCACTACGCCACCAGGGTAACCCACTAAACCTACTGCCACCAGGGTAGAGGCTCCAAATCCCGCCAGTGTGAGGAACCCTCAAATCCCCTCAGCACCAGAGACCGCGTCCACAGCGACTGCTACACAGCGCCGCACAAACGTTTAAGTTAACAAACAACATGGGCGCTCAGGACCCCTTCATGCTACCCGCACCCCCGCCACCCAGAGGGGGAGCGGACCCGGCATCCACACTGTTAACAGACACTGAATCGCTGCTGCATCCACAAGGAGTAGGATCCCCGCGCTGCTCCACAGATTCCCAGGACCCCTTCCTTTCCAGGTGGGGCCGGGGCCACGCCGACGCCCCAGCCCCGAGAGTAGACCAGCCGGGCGCGGGCGCAGGGTGCCTCAGCCTCCCAGGCACAGTGCCCAAAACAGTAAGGGGCAGCAGGGCCTTGGGCGGGGGATCCCTCTCTCCCCGTCCCTGGCACCCTACGGAGTCTGGTGGGGGTGGGATGACGAATGGGGGCGAGTGCCCCGTCCTCAGTCTGGAATCTCACCCCCCCGGGCGAACTCTGGGCCTTGGTTTCCCCTCTGGCACAGGGAGCAGGTGGGGGGCGGGGAGGCAGGAGCCCATCACCCAGCTTGGCCCGCAAACCCGCCCCGGGCAGAGGAGGGACCTGGGCGCAGCCCTGGACACGGCCTTTCTCCCCAAGCCCTTCAAGCCCCCAGGCCCGAGGGCACTCCGCAGCTGGATCCCGCGGCTGGACCCCCCCCCCCGCGCAAATCCACGGGGATGCAAATTTCGCAGACCAGCTGCGTCTCCCGGGCCAGAGGCTCCCTCTCGCAGCCCTTACAGTGGCTGCGTCCGCCCGGGCCCGCACCGCGTCCGCCCCTGGGGATCACTCGGGACGGGGTACGCCGGAGGGGGCGATGCCAGCTGCTAACCCAACGTCCGGACTCTCCAACCTCTGGAGCCCCCGGGATGCTGGGACTGGGACCCGCCCTCCTGGTGCCTTCCCTCCACACCTTCGAGGGGCCGGGCTTGTTCAGTCTGGGAGCCGGTCCCTCCAGCCAGGTGTCGGAGTTTCATACCTTTCAGAGAACACGGCAGGGAACGCAGCATGAACAGCATCCTCTCTAAGGCGCGCCATCAGGCCCGGGCCCCTCACCACCCGTCCGGGCGCTTCCGGGAGTAACTGGCCGGACGGCGTGGAACATGGCTGCCGGCCCCGCCCAGCGGCCCAGGTGTGGGGCGGGCGTGGGGGGGTTGGGCCTCCAGAGGGGAGGGTGGGGTCTAGAAGCAAGGACAAGGCCTAGGTGTAGGGGGTGAGGAGGCGAAAGACGTCAGGAGAGGGCCCTCTCCGGCGCAGAGTTAAGTATTGGAGGTGCAACGGTTAAGTGCTTGGCTAACTGAAAGGTGGGCCGTTGGAACCCACCAGCTCAGGGGTTGAAAAGATCTGGAGATGGGCTCCCATAAAGATTCTAACCAAACAAAATCCAAACCAGTTGCTGTTGAATCAATTCAGACTCATAGTGACCCTATAGGGCAGAGTAGAACTGCCGCATAGGGTTTCTAAAAGTATAAGTCTTTACAGAAGCAGACTGCCATGTCTTTCCGCAAAGAACCAACTGGTGGATTCAAACTGTCCACCCTTTGGTTAGCAGCCGAGGTCTTAACCACGGGGCCACCAGGGCTGCGCCATAAAGACTGCAACCTAGGAAACCTTGTGAGGCAATTCTAAGTTGTCATACAAGGTTGATATGAGTCAGAATCTCTTGATGGCACACGACCATGATTGTACTAAGAAAAATTCCTCCAAGCAGCTGTCTACATGACCCCTGAAGCACACATGCATGCACGCTATCAAAGCAGTGCGGCCAAAGACAGGAAATTGGAATAGAGACATTATAGAGTGGACAGTGAAAAGTGATTTCTGAGGGGCATGCAGCCCAAGCGGAGGAGGTAGCATACAACTAAATGCCCTTCTCCTTCTATTGTTCAATGGTCTTGAGAAAGAATGTGTCCCAGGAATTAACTGTAGCCCAGGAGAACTTGAAGACAGCAAATACAGAGGACTGGTGAGGATGCTTCTGCAGTGGTCAGGGTGAGGAGTGATGGTGGTAGTGCAGGTGGGAACAGTGGGCAGGCTTGAGGTGAACTTTGGAGCTTGAGCTGCCAAGAATTGCTGGTGGATCAGATGTATGGGATGAGGGGAATGGAGAATCAAAGGTGACTTCTAGAATTCAGGCTACCATGAGCGCATGGTCACCAGAGCCATTCTCTACCATGTGGAAAATCATGGAGGAACAAACTTGAGAAAATGACCAAAAGATTTTTTTCCGGACATGTTAGATTTGGATGTCTGAGGTCATCCAAGTGTGGAGAACAGTTCCCAGCTGTGGATACCACTGTGAGGTTTTCCAGGTTCTAAGAATTTGAAGATCATCAGCCTATAGCTGATTTGAAAGCCACTGGTGGTGCAGTGGTTATGCATTTGGCTGCTACCAAAAGGTCTGCAGTTTGAATCTACCAGTCGCTCCTTGGAAACCCTGTGGGGAGGCTCTACTCTGTCCTGTAGGGTCCCTATGAGTGAGAATCCACTCGATACCAACTTTTTTTTGTTTTGTTTTGTTTTAATACTAAGCTCAGAAAAGTTGTGTGTCAGGGTTGTATTTTTTCACAATACTTATCCAAGCAGTTCGAATCTACCAGCCACTCCTTGGAAACCCTATGGGTCAATTCTACTCTGTCGTTTAGGGTCGCTATGAGATAGAATTGACCCAACAGCAATGGACTTAGAACTTGGACTTAGAGGAGCCCTTCCTTTGTCAAAGCTGAAAGTTTTAGTTCATACTTTTAAAAACTGCCATGTCTCATGTTACGTGGCTACCCTTACAGGAGCATTTTTGGTGCTAACTTGACTTGTCCTTGGTGAAGGGCTCTGTATTCATTTTCTAGGGCTGCCGTAGTAAATTACCAAAAACTCAGTGTCTTTAAAAAAACATATAATCCATACAGTCCAAGAAGCTGGACTATATGAAGAAGAAGGGGCACCAGGATTGGAGGAAGACTCATTAACAGCCTAGACATGCAGATGACACAAACTTGCTTACTGAAAGTGAAGAGGATTTGAAGATGAGGATCAAAGACTTCAGCCTTCAGTATGGATTACACTTCAACATAAAGTAAACAAAAATCCTCACAACTGGAACAATAAAAAAATCACGATAAACAGAGAAAATACTGAAGTCGTCAAGGATTTCATTTTACTTGGATCCACAATCAACACCCATGGAAGCAGACTTCGAGAAATCAAATGACATATTTTATTGGGCAAATCTGCTACAAAAGACCTCTTTAAAGTGTTAAAAATCGAAGATGTCCCTTTGAGGACTAAGGTGTGCCTGAACCAAGCCATGATATTTTCAGTCGTCTCATATGCATCCTAAAGCTGGACAATGAATAAGGAAGACAAAAGAACAGAAACTTGAATTATGTTGTTGGTGAAGAATGATGAATATACCGTGGACTGCTAGAAGAATGAACACACCTGTCTTGGAAGAAGTACAGCCAGAATGCTCCTTAGAAAGGTGGGTGGCAAGACTTGGTCTCATGTACTCTGGACATATTATCAGGAGGAATCAGCCCCTGGAAAAAGACATCGTGCTTGGTAAAGTAGAGGGTCAGTGAAAAAGACAAAGAGCCTCAATGAGACAGATTGAGACGGTGGCTGCAACAGTGGGCTCAGACATAGCAATGAGAAAGGCCCAGGGCTGGGCACTGTTCCGTTCTGTTGTACACAGGGTCGCTATGAGTTGGAACTGACTCAACAGCACCTAACAACAACATCATAAACTCACTAGATCTCCTGGGGATAGAATGTCATATTCACTGTAGAGTAGATAGAGTTTCTTTGTTTGTTTGTTTACCATATTTACTAATACTATGATTTACATTTGATAACTTCCACAATCAGTTGGATCGCTTTTCTTTGGAATGGACACAAACGTGCATCTCTTGCAGCCTGTTGGCCAGGTAGCTAGCTTCCAAATTTCTTTGCATGGTGGAGTGAGCATGTACAGGGCTGCATCTGTTTGTTGAACCAACTCAGTGGGTATTCTGTCAGCTCCTGGAGCCTTGTTTTTTGCCAGTGCCTTCAGTGTAGCTTGGACTTCTTGCTTCACTACTACCAGTTCTTCATCATATGCCACCTCATGAAACGACTGAAAGTCGACCATTTCTTTTGGTGCTGTGACTCTGTGTATTCTTTCCATCTTTTGTGTGTGTGTGCTTTAAGTGAAACTTTACAAATCAAGTCAGTCTCTCATATAAAAATTTGTATACAGCTTGCTATGTACTCCTAGTTCCTCTCCCAGTAATGAGAGAGCACACTCCTTCTCTCAGCCCTGTATTCCCTGTGTCCATTCAGCCACTTTCTGTCCCCCTCTGCCTTCTCACCTCCCCTCCAAACGGGAGCTGCCCACATAGTCTCATGTGTCCACTTGAGACAAGAAGGTCACTCCTCACCACTATCATATTCTATCCTATAATCCAGTCCAATCCCTGTCTGAAGAGTTGGCTTTGGGAATGGTTCCAGCCTTGGGCCAACAGAAGGTCTGGGGACCGTGACCTCCAGGGTTCCTCTAGTCTCAGTCAGATTATTAAGTCTGATTTTTTTATGGGACTTTGAGGTCTGCAATCTCACTGCTCTCGTGCTCCATCAGGGATGCTCTGTTTCGTTCCCTGTCGGGGCAGTCTTCGGTTGTAGATGGTTACCATCTAGTTCTTCTGGTCTCAGGCTGATGTAGTCTCGGATTTACGGGGCCATTTCTGTCTTTTGGACTCATAATTACCTTGTATTTTTGGTGTTCTTCATTCTCCTTTGCTCCAGCTGGGTTGAGACCAATTGATGCATCTTAGATGGCCGCTTGATAGTGTTTTTAAGACTGCAGACGCCACTCACCAAAGTGGGATGCAGAATGTTTTCTTAATAGATTTTATTATGTCAATTGACCTAGATGTCCCCTGAAAACATGGTCCCCCAAATGCTGCCCCTGCTACTCTGGCCTTCGGAGCATTTGGTTTATTCAGGAAACTGCTTTTGATTTAGTCCAGTTATGCTGACCTCTCCTTTATTGTATGTTGTCTTTCCCTTCACCTAAAATAGTTCTTGTCTACTATCTAAATTTGCAAATATCTTTCTCCCTCCCTTTCTCCCCACCCTCATACCCATCAAAGAATATTTTCTTCTCTGTTTAAACTATTTCTCGAGTTCTTACAATAGTGGTCTCATACAATATTCGTCCTTTTGCAACTGACTAATTTCACTCAGCATAATGCCCTCCAGATTCCTCCAAGCTATGAAATATTTCACGGATTCATCATTCTTCTTGATCTATGTGAAGTATTCCATCGTGTGAATGTACCACAATTTATTTATCCATTCATCTGTTGATGGGCACCTTGGTTACTTCCATCTTTTTGCTATTGTAAACAGTGCTGCAATGAACATCGTTGTGCATATATCTGTTCGTATAAAGGCTCTTATTTCTCTAAGATATATTCCAAGGAGTGGGATTGCCATATCCTATGGTAGTTCTATTTCTAGCTTTTTAAGGGAGTGCCAGATTGATTTCCAAAGTGGCTGTACCATTTTAAATTCCCACCAGTGGTGAATAAATGTTCCAGGCTCTCTACAACCTCTCCAACATTTATTATTTTGTGATTTGGGATTAATGGCAGCCTTTTTTTGCTGGAGTGACATGGTATCTCATTCTAGTTGTGATTTACATTTCTCTAATGGCATTTTTTTTTTAATGGCTAATGATTGTGAGCATTTCCTCATGTATCTGTTACCTGCCTGAATGTCTTCTTCGTTGAAGTGCCTGTTCCTATCCTTTGCCCATTTTTAAAATGGGTTATTTGTCTTTTTGTTGTTGAGTTTTTGCATTATCATGTAGATTTTAGAGATCAGATGCTGATCGGAAATGTTATAGCTAAAAACTGTTTCCCAGTCTGTCGGTAATCAGTTCACTCTTCTGGGGAAGACTTTGGATGAGCATAAGTGTTTGATTATTAGGAGTTATCTAATTTTTCTTTGGGTGCTTGTACATTGTTAGTAATGTTTTTGTACTGTTTATGCTATGTATTAGGGCTCCTAGTGTTGTCCCTGTTTTTTCTTCCATGATTTTTATCGTTTTAGATTTCATATTTAGGTCTTTGATCCATTTTCAGTTAGTTTTTGTGCATGGTGTGAGGTATGGATCTTGTTTCATTTTTTTGTGGAGGGATAGCCAGTTATGCCAGCACCATTTGTTAAAGAGGCTGTCTTTCCCCCGTTTAACTGACTTTGAGCCTTTATCAAATATCAGCTAATAAGTGAATGGATTTATGTCTGGATTCTCAATTCTGTTCCATTGGTCTATGTGTCTGCTGCTGTACCGGTACCAGGCTGTTTTGACTACTATGGTGGTATAATAAGTTCTAAAATCAGGTAGTGTGATGCTTCCCACTTTGTTCTTCTTTTTCAGTAATGCTTTATTTATCTGGGGCCTCTTTCCCTTCCATATGAAGTTGGTGATTTGTTTCTCCATCACATTAAAAAATGTCCTTGGAATTTGGATTGGAATTGCAGCATATCTATAGATCGCTTTCAGTAGAAGAGACATTTTTACAATGTTCAGAGTTCCTATCTATGATCAAGGTATGTTTGTCCACTTACGTAAGTCTCTTTTGATTTCTTTTAGTAGTGTCTTGTAGTTTTGTTTGTATAGGTCTTTTATGTCTCTGGTTACAATATTATTCCTAGTATTTTATCTTCTTGGGGGCTACTGTAAATGGCATTGATTTGGTGATTTCTCTCTTTGATGTTCTTTTTGTTGGTGTAGAGGAATCCAACTGATTTTTGTATGTTTATCTTGTATCCTGATATTCTGCTGAACTCTTATATTAGTTTCAGTAGTTTTCTTGAGGATTCTTTAGGGTTTTCTCTGTATAAGATCATGTCATCTGCAAATAGAGATACTTTCATTTCTTCTTTACCAATCTGGATGCCCTTTATTTCTTTATGTGGCCCAATTGCTCTGGCTAGGACCTCCAGCACACTGTTGAATAAGAGTGGTGATAAAGGGCATCCTTGTCTGGTTCCCCATCTCAAGGGAATGCTTTCAGAGTCTCTCCATTTAGGGTGATGTTGGCTGTTGGCTTTATATAAATGCCCTTTATTGTGTTGAGGAATTTTCCTTCTATTCCTATTTTCTGAGAGTTTTTCTCATGAATGGGTGTTGGACTTTGTCAAATGCCTTTTCTGCATCAATTGATAAGATCATGTGGTTCTTGTCCTTTGTTTTACCTATATGGTGGATTACTTTGATTGTTCTTCTAATGTTGAACCATCCCTGCATACCTAGTATGAATCCCATGTGGTCATGGTGAATTATTTTTTTGATATGTTATTGAATTCTATTGGATAGAATTTTGTGGAGGTTTTTTGCATCTAAGTTCATGAGGAATATAGGTCTGTAATTTTGTGTGTGTGTGTGTGGTGTCTTTACCTGGTTTTGGTATCAGGGATATGCTGGCTTCATAGAATGAGTTTGGGAGTATTCCACCTTTTTCAATGCTCTAAAATACCTTTACTAGTAGTACTGTTAACTCTTCCCTGAAAGTTTGGTAGAACTCACCAGGGAAGCTGTCAGGGCCAGGGCTTTGTTGTTGTTGTTGTTGGGAGATTTTTATTTTTTTTAATTACCTTTTTCAACCTCTCCTTCTGTTATGGGTTTATTTAATTGTTCTACCTCTGTTTCTGTTAGTTTAGGTAGGCAATGTGTTTCTAGAAATTCATCCATTTCTTCTAGGTTTTCAAAGCTGTTAGAGTATGATTTTTCATACTAATCTGATATGATTCTTTTAATTTCAGTTGGGTCTGTTGTGATGTTGGGTAATTTGCTTCTCCTTTTTTTCTTCTGTCAGTTTGGCCAATGTTTTAGCAATTTTGTTAATTTTTTCAAAGAACCAGCTTTTGGTCTTGTTAACTCTTTCAACTTTTTTTTCTGTTCTCTATTTCATTTAATTCTGCTCTACTTTTTATTATTTAATTTCTTCTGATGCCTGAGGGTTTCTTTTGTTGCTCTCTTTCTATTTGTTCAAGTTGTAGGGATAATTCTTTGATTTTGGCCCTTTCTCCTTTTTGAATGTGTGCATGTATTGCCATAAATTGACCTCTGAGCATGCTTTACCTGTGTCTCAAAGGTTCTGGTAGGAAGTGTTTTCATTCTCATTGGATACTGTGAATTTCTTTATTCCATCCTTAATTTCTTCTATAACCCAGTCGTTTTTAAGCAAGGTATGCTCAGGTTCTGAGTGGTTGATTTCATTTCCCTGCTTTTTTTTTTTGTTTTTGATTTCTACTTTTATAGCTTCCTGGTCAGAGAAGATGCTTTGCAATATTTTGATGTTTTGGATTCTGTTAAGGTGTGCTTTATGGCCTAATATGTGGTCTCTCCCAGAGAATGTTCCATATGCATTGGAAAAGAAAGTATACTTGGCTGCTGTTGGGTGGAGTGTTCTGTATATGTATGTGAAGTCAAGTTGGTTGATTGTGGCATTTAGATCTTCCATGTCTTTACTGAGCTTCTTTCTGAATGTTCTGTTCTTCACCAAAGTGATATGTCGAAGTCAGCTAATATTATTGTGGAGCTGTGTATCTCACTTTACAATGCTGTTAGAGTTTGTTTTATGTATCTTGAAGCCCTGTCATTGGGTGTGTATATATTTAATATGGTGATATCCTCCTGGTATGTTGTCTGTTTAATCATTATATAGTGTCCTTCCTTATCCTTTTTGGTGAATTTAACTTTAAAGTCTATTTTGTCAGAAATTGATATTGCCATTCTTGCTCTTTTTCGATTGTTGTTTGCTTGATATATATTTTTGCCATCCTTTGGTTTTAGTTTGTTTGTGTCTTTAAGGAGTGTCTCTTGTAGGCAGCATATAGATGGATCGTGTTTTTTAATCCATTCTTTCACTCTCTGTCTCTATTGGTGCATTTAGTCTATTTACATTCAGCGTAATTATGGTAGTTATGAGTTTTCTGCCATCATTTTGATATCTTTTTTTGTATGTTGTCGAGTTTCTTTTTTCTGCTTAATTTTTTGTACTGAGTAGTTATTCTTTGTATATTGCCTTTTCCTCTTATTCATTGTTGATTTTTTTTTTCCCGAGTTGTTATGTTTTTCTTGTATTTTATTTCGATGTGTAGGATTGTTAGTCTCCTTTTTGGTTACCTTAATATTTGCCATTATTTTTCTAAGTTTAAACCAAACTTTTACTTCTTTCTATCCCCTTGACTATCTCTCTGTGTGAAAGATCTATGACTACATTTTTCACTCCCTCTTTATTATTTTAGTATTGTCATCCTTTACATAATAACATCACTGTTTCCCTGTTCTGAGCATTTTTTTATCTTGATTTATTTTTGTAATTTCCCTGCCTGGGTTGATATCTGGTTGCTCTGTTCTGCATTCTAGTCTTGGGTTGATATCTGATATTGTTGATTTTCTACCAGAAAACCCTCTTTAGTACTTCTTGTAGTTTTTTTTTTTTTTTTAACAAATTCCTTAATCTTCTGTTTATCTGGAAATGTCCTAATTTCACCTTCATATTTGAGAGACGGTTTTGCTGGATATAATATGATGCTGGCTGGCAATTTTTTTCCTTCATCACTTTATATAAGTCATCCCATTGCCTTCTTCCCTGCATGGTTTCTCTCAAGTAGGCTGAGCTTATTCTTATTGAGTCTCCTTTGTAGGTGACTTTTCATTTATTCCTAGCCACTCTTAAAATTCTCTCTTTGTCTTTGGTTTTGGCAAGTTTCTTTATAATATGTCTGGGTGACTTTCTTTTGAGATCTACCTTATGTGGGGTTCAATGAGCATTTTGGATAGATATCTGCTGCTCATCTTTCATGGTATCAAGGAAGTTTTCTGCCAACAAATCTTCAACAATTCTCTCTGTCTTTTCTGTTATCCCTCCCTAATCTGATACTTCAATCACTCATAGGTTATTTCTCTTGATAGAGCCCCACATGATTCTTAGGGTTTCTTCATGTTTTTTAAAAATAATTTTATCTGATTTTTCTTCAAATATATTGGTGCCACATTATTTATCTTCAATCTCACCAATTCTGCTTTCCATTTCCTCAATACTGTTCCTCTGTCTACTGAGTTGTCTAATTCTGTAATTTTATTGTTAATCTCCTGAATTCCTGATTGCTTTCTTTCTATGGATTGTTGCAGCCTATTAAATTTTTCTTTATGTTCTTGAGTAAACTTTTTAGTTTCTTCAGCTACTTTATCTGTGTGTTCTTTGGCTTGTTCTGCATTTTGCCTGATCTCCCTGATCTCTTGAAAGTTCTGTATATTAACCTTTTGTATTCTACATCTGGTAATTCCAGGAAAACACCTTCATCTGGAAGATTCCTTGATTCTTTGTTTTGAGAGATTGTTGAAGTGATCATGGTCTGCTTCTTTATGTGATTTGATATTGACTGCTGTCTCTGAGCCATCTATAAGTTATTTTATTTTATTTTTTTACTTTTGCCAACTGTATCCTAGCTTTTTGCTTTGTTTTGTTTTGATATGCCCAAATAGGCTGCTGGAGTGAGCTTGCTTGATCATTTGCAACTTTCAAGATTTAACATCCTGTCACCAGATGGCTAGGGCTGTTACCAGGTATATGAGCCTAGGAGTCCATTCACTTTTCTTGTATAGATTCAGTTCAGGTGTCTAGGTAGTTGGTCATCAATTGTAGGTCCTCACGTCCTATAGTCTTATATGGGGAGGGGTGATTGTTGTAGACACAGGTATCTGGTTGCAGCAGGGCGTCACACTCTGAACAAAGACGGGGGCTGAGAACCATCTCCCAAGTATCTGTGAGGAAAGTGCACCTCTGTTTCTATAGTGCACAGGTAGGTGGGTTCTGCAGTCAGACCACAGGCACCCTACGCTTTTGTTTGTAAGGACTGGGAGGCACCTGTTATCCTTGGACCCCTGTTGTGGGTGTCTAGATGATGTGGGTGGAGCCACCAGTCCTCAGGCCCCCAACGTAGGTAGGTGAGGACCCTGTTTAATAGGCAGAGCAGTGTCAAACATCAAAAACACACCTCTCCACTGCAAGGTAAAACAGTTGAAGTTGGATACCCAGCACATACACCATTGCAACAACAAGGGCCTAATCTCCTGAAATGGGCCTACACAGGTCCGTGCAGAGGTGAAAGGTATTCAAAGTCCGTGGACCATTTGTGCCTGGAAAGGAGCTTCTTCTGTCCTGAGCTCCCCAGCTTAGTGGAGCTGGCAGATTCTCTTTTCCCCCAATTGTTAATTTATTCCTTCTCCAAGGCCAGGAGAATGGCTCAGGCTGCACAGCAACACCTATCTCAGGTGCAGGGAAATCTACAGCTACTGAAGCCGTCTTGGGGGCTGAGCGCACAGTAAAACGAATGCAAGTACTTAGCTTTTGCCAACAGCACTGCTCTTCTCTGGTTCCGGAGTTGTGAGTAGACTGTGAGACTTGCTGTCTCCCCCTGAGGAAACTGCATCCTGAATGCTACTGTCAGCCCTGCCACTGTCCCTCCAGGGGACTGTGTCCAAGGGGTGCCCAAGAGACAGAAAGGGCTACATAAAGCAGAGACTCCATCAGCCTGAGACCAGAAGAACCAGATGGTGCCTGGCTACCACCAATAACTGCACTGAAGGGGAACATAGCAGAGAATCCCTGATGAAGCAGGAGAAAAGTGGGATGCAGACCTCAAATTCCAGTAAAAAGACCAGACATAATGGTCTGACTGAGATGGAGGTACCCCAGAGGTCATGACCCCCAGACTGTCTGTCAAAACTAAAACCATTCTTGAAACCAACTCTTCAGACAAAGATTAGACTATAGGACCTAAAATGATACTAGTGAGGAGTGTGATTCTTAGCTTAAGTAGACACATGAGACTATATGGGCAGCTCCTATCTGGAGTCAAGGTGAGGAGGGAGAGGAGAACAGGAGCTGGTTGAATGGACACAGGGAACACAGGTGGAGAGAAGGAGTGTGCTGTCACATTGTAGTGAGAGCAACTAGGGTCACATAACAATGTGTACATAAGTTTTTGTATGAGAAACTGACGTGGATTGTAACTTTTCACTTAAAGCACAATAAAAAAAAATAAAAGAAAATCTAGTATATACTCACAAACAACTTTTATGACCTTCGGGAGATGATGCTTTTCTTCTAAACTTATATCCTAAGATTTGCTGAAGCAGTGCATCAGCTCCCGTTGAGGAGCTGTATTTCTTCCTTGGGTGTTCTGTGCACAATAATGCCAAAGCAAACTGTCCTGAAGTCAGGTATCATTACCTGGATCTTCTGCTCAGAAATCCATGATGAATTATCATTGCCAATTACTAGCTACACAAAGTTATTTTAATTCACATATATGTACATACATATATATCTTCAGTTTCTCTGCAATGCATTCCTTTCTACCCACTCACCCAATTTCCAAAGTTCTAGTTAACCAGCCCTTTTACTGGAGTGTCTATATGACATGGTCATTGTAGCTGCCATGACTCTCCTCAAGCTTTCCGCAAAGAAGAAGTGCATTCTGTCACTCTGGTTCCCTGATGCCCGGCTGACACAAAGTATTGCACAGTGGCACCTTCTCTTACTCATTTCTCTTTTTTTGAATTTAAAACTCAAGTTATATGATGATTAAGTAATAGAAATGTTATAAATTTAAAAAGAAAAAGTATTGAGAGTATAAAGAGATTAAGAATGACAGCATGAGATGAGACAGTGAAAGATTTCAGGCCCTTCCCGCCTCCCTGTCACAGCTGGCAACCCCCAATAATCTTCGGTTTCTATATATTTGCTTATTTCATATAAGTAAGATCATACAGTAGTTGTCCTTTTATGACTAACTTTCTTCAATCAGCATGATGTTTTCAAAGCCTAGCAAGAAAGAATTTTCAAATTCCAACTATAGCTAACCTCAGTTTCTGCTATCATTCCCAGTTCTCCATCCTTTCTCCAACTAGTGTACCACCTTTGTCTTTTCTGTTGCTGCCCCATTCTGCCCTTTGGTAGCTGAGCCCTGCTTCCTGCTCCCTCCTTGGTCTCTGTATCCCTCTAACACACTGCTGGCAGGTTCCGTCTCTGGATCTTGTCTCTGGAGCTTTCCCTCCATCCAACACACACGACCTAGCTCTATCTCTTTCTGGATCCTGAAGTCTACAGTCTTTCCCACATATTCACAAACATACACAGACCTTTAGGTTGACATAGGCAACCCACCCAGACACACCCAGTTAAGGTGGTTGTGTGCTGTCTGTCTGAGGTTTCTGGCATCAGGTTCTCAGATACGGACATCTCTTTCTGCCTCACGCTGAAGGAGTTCCTCTAATAAGGACAAGGGCTTCTATTCCGAGAAAAGCAACTTTAATCCCCTACTGTAGCTTGGTTAAGAAGGGTACAAGAAAGAGGTATACACGTAAGAGTCTTAACTAAATATACGCATTCTTCTCTTTAAGTATAACTTCTCCGTAAAACAGCCTTTCAGTAAAAGAGGTTGAAAAGAGGTGAGCATTGCTCTCCTTTGAGCGCTTACACCCCAAATTTACTAAGAAAAAAACCCTCATAGAAAACTTCTTTCAATGACGTCACACATTTATTATGAAGTTTCAGGGGAATGAGGTCATTTCTAAGTTCCGAAGGAACAAATTCATTGGAATTCAATAAATGTGGAATTAAAGAAAAATAATTTCTTAAAAAATGAACTACCATAAACAGTGCCACTTTACAATGGAGACTTTGTCTTCCACAGCAGTGCCCCCAAAGGGTGGTGGGTCTCTGGGGAAGAAGAAGGAAACCATGGGGTCTGCAGAGGTGGAGGATGTGGTGATGTAAAGGCCTCCAGGGGTCCCTATGACCAAAGCTTTGGGGTCACAGGTGAGGATAAGGACCCTGAAAGCTCAACTAAATCTACTATTCTCAGAGGTCTCTATCCAAGAGGAAAATGCCCAAGAATCAACAACATCCCAAGCAAAAAGCCCAAGTTCCAGGCCCAGGAAGATTCCAAAAGCATCAGAGAGCTCTTTTCCTTCATCTTCTACCGAGCAGACCTCTCACTCCTCCAGCTACAGGGCTACTTCAGAGAAACAATGGGTAAGGTGCGCATATTTCACCCAGGTGCGCACAGTCAAGGGGGCGGCGGTCGCTTGGCAGACCAAAACCTCCTTTGCCCCCGTGGGCAAGATGCCCCAGGTCTTTGAGGCCGAGCTCTCTGAGGAGAGCACCATCGGCTCTGCCCCTAGTCTGGCCAACACTGAGTCCCTGGTCAGCACCCTGGAGCCCTGGCAGGAGGGGACCCAGACCTGTACTTCGGACCCCACCGACCAAGGGGAGAAGCATGGGGAGAGCCCCCGCGCAGCCACCCCGGAGTGGCTGGTGACCCGTGAGCGCGGCTTCCGCTGCGTGGCCTGCGGCCGCCTGTTCCAGTCCCCGGAGGCCCTGGTTGCGCACGCGGCGCATGGTGTGAGCCAGAGCTTCAGCTGCCGGGTCTTCTTTCAAGAGCTGCTGGAGAGGCCGCTGCCAGGCTCAGTCCAGGGGAGGCCCCAACGCTGCCACCTGCTGGCCAGGCGTTACCTGATGGCCTCCAAGAAGAGGGAGGTGAGGGAGATGAGAGCAGTCTGCAGGCGCCTGTAGGAGCAGCTGGAGAAGCAGAGAGAAGAATTGAAGAGGCTGAGGCACCAGCTGGACAGGCTGCAGAGGCAGGCCAGGCCGCAGAAGGTGCAGCACCAAGGCCAGAGGGGGAAGGACCTAAAGACCTGCTAGCACCCTGGGACTAGGAGGAGCAGGGCCTTTGGGCTGGAAACGTGGGCCCTTCAGGAGAGACCTCCATTCAGGTTCGTTTAACCCAGCTCCCCTGGAAGATCTTAACCTCCTTCCCCTGTGACCACCAGCCTTCCACCCTAAGGGCACAAAGACCTCCAGCCCTAAGGAAGAAGCCCCAGATAGCTGAACACAGACACCAGGTCCCCTCAGAGGCTCCCCTGGCCCAGGAGAGGACAGGACAGGCCTCATCTTCATGGTGAGGTCTTGGGACCCTTAAGGATGAGCACAGAGTAAGTAGGGAAAGGGGAATGGGATTTCAGTGGGACTTGGGAGGCTAAGGGGGACCCTGGTGAGGTGTGATGGTGAAGGGGGTATCAGTGAGTTCTTTGGAGGAGAAAGAATCAGAGAGATGGCAGGGTGTTAGGAAACCTGCCTGCAGGTGAGCAGTGGGCATAAAGCCCTAAACCAAGGACTCTGGGTCCCTTCCCAGCAGCATACAGGCAGAGAAAGAGGTAGGGCTTGGCAGGAGGAGAGGAGGGCCCGGTGAAGGAAAATGAATTCACCCCAGCCATGTCTTCTGGTCTCCTAGGGTGAATTTGGGGTTCTGATTAGGATACATTGTTGTTGCCTCATTAGGGGAATGTAACTGGGAGGTGGTGTAGAAAAATCCCCCTGGGTGTTAACCATTTCTGGATAAGAGTTGATCCAGTGCTTACAGGGTATTTCTTGTAGAGTATGTCCTCGGGTAAGGGGTAGAGCTTTGGAACTTTTTCTTCTCCTTTAAATAAAGCTGTACATTCCAGTTCTTGACACGTCAATAAATCTCGTTAATCTACCCCCCCCCCCCCCCCCGTGGTCAAATCTGTTCTGTCCCGAGGTCAAAGAACTGGAAGAAAAAGGCCGTCTGAGATGAAAGAAGCAAAAGAGAGGAGAGGGTTCTTAACCTGGGGAGAACAGCGAGAACACAGGTATGGATGTGAAGAGGGAAATTCAGGCCCAGGCTCAACAGTGGACAAAAAAGACCAAGTCTCAGTCACAACATCAAATCTCAGGTGTGGGGAAGCCCTGGACATGACAGGGATGCATCCATCTCTCTGGGAGATGAGACCGCAGAGGGCAGAGGAAAGGAGGGCAGGGCCTCTAGGATGGGCACCTCCATCCACAGGCTGTCCTGTGTGTATGCCTCAGAGTGACAGAGACAGCTCCTGTGAGGGAGAGGGCCACAGGCAGAGAAGAGCCAAGGTGTTCAGACCAGGTAAATTCTGCAGTCTCCTAAGGATCCAGAACAAAAAATCAGAGATTCTCAGAGGTATCAGGGTGGGAGGGGTTGGCATTCCCAGGCTGGGGAGAGGCTGGCTGGGGAGGTACTGCTTTCTGAAGTCTTTTGATCAACATCTTTCTTCTTAAAAGCTACTTTCCCAGTTGATGTCCTCTATGCTCTAGGCTCAGACCTGAAAAGGGCCTCGAATGCACAAAGGCGGGTTATACAGTGGGTCAAGGCAGGGAGGAGGTGGTACCAGCACATCCAGGAAAGAGAATTTTCCGGAGCCTCATGAGTTACCTAGTGAATCGCACATGGTGTCCAGCCTTCTACATTTAGCTGTAGACATGTGCTTGCAAACGTGTTTGAGGGGTAACTCTACTGACTTCCCAAAATTATTTTTGGTCATTTCCAGTTATAGAGACCAGAAGAGCTCACTGGTTCCAAGAACAAGAAGAAATGCACTGGATCTGATTATTACTGTCTGTGGTGTGCTCTCCTTCAAGTGATTCAAATCTTTTGTCTGTCATTATAGAAAATTTTCACCTATTTAAAATATCTAACGAAACACATTAAAATATACATGTATCTATGATGTTTATCAATTTCCGAAGTTCTGAAATTGTTTTTTATTACATTTTCAAGATTACAGATTTGTATGACAAAAAAGTTACATCAGGGTCCCACCCTCGTATGTAATTTGCTCCCACTCCCACAAGGTATCCAATGTTAATAGACACATATGTGTCCTTCCCTACACTTCTCTGCAGGGACACATATACACAGTCACAGGTACACAAGTACATCTGCTGGGATGTTTGCTTTTATGGAAACTTGGTCTCACTCTATCCACATTGCTCTTGCCCCTTCTTTCACTTGACATTCTACCTTGATTCTCTGTAAGTCATTAGATATGGCACTAACACTATATTTTTGGGTCTTTAACTTACATGAATAATTTAAATAGATGATATCAATTCAGTACACTTTATCGGGACTTGTACATGTTGTTGTTAGAAGCTATCAAGTCAGTTCTGACTCACAGTGACCCTAGGCACCACAGAACAAAACTCGGCCGGTCACTGCAATCCTAATAATCGTTGCTATATTTGAGCACACTGTTGCAGCCATTGTATCAATCTCATTGAGGGTCTTCCTCTTTTTCCCTGGACCTCTGCTTTACTAAGCATGATGTCCTCTTCCAGGGACTGGTCCCTCTTGGTAACATGTCCAAAGCCATCCTTACTTCTAAGGAATATTCTGGCTTTCTCTGCTCAAGACAGATTTATTTGTCCATACATAACACCACTAAAATGGAAACATTATTATCCATGCTTTCTAAGTCCACTCTTCCTGCATGTTCTAACTCTCCTCCCCCTGTTCTTTCCCACAAGTGAATCCAAGGTAATTCAGGTTAACAATGTGGTAAGTAGTCTCTCTTATCCTTCTTAAACAAGCCCACACAGACTTGCATGTACCCTCGTCTTCTCATTTATACACACACATAAACATAAACAGGTATTCAAGCATATTCAAACAATTGATATTGTTTAACCCAGATGTCCTCATTTTATATACATTTCTCTGCACCTTGATTGTTTCAGTAATACTTCCATAATACTTCATAGAGATTTCTCCCACTCAACTACTACAACTCTTTTTCATTCTAATGACTCCCTGTTTTATTGAGGATGTAGCTTTACCATAAGTTATCTATCATTCCACCATCAATGGACAGTCAAAGTTTGGTCATATTAATAATAACTATCCTTTGTGTACTACAGGATTTGTTTCTGTGGAATAGACTCCACAGAGTGAGATTTCCAATTCAAAGAATGTTAAAAGTAAAGAGTCATGGCCATATCTTTCCCCTAGAGGCTGCCATAATGCACCTCTCCAGCCACCTCTCAGGGCATCCTTCTCCCCACAGCCCAGCCAGCCATAGGTGGTGCTGATTTTCAAATTGTGCCAGTTTCACTGGCAGTTTGATATTTTCTGAACTTGGACTATGTTTACTGGGCATGTGGATTTACTCTGAATGAACTGTTTGAATTCACTGCTCATTGTTCAAGTGCGTAACTTTTATCCTTCTGTGTAAAATGGAAATTGTTATTAAGGCTTGTCATCTCCATTTCACATGATTTCCCAAATCTATGATTTGTGTATCACATTTTTGCAAGCTTTGTGCCCCAGAACGATCACTTGAGTCAGCACCATTTATTAAATAAATATAATTTTCTTGAAATACGACCTTTGTAAGTTATTGTGACTTCTTAACAGATTTTGTTTCATTGGTCGACTTGTCAGCTTCTATGCTATGTAATATCAATTTGTTCTGTTACCCGAAGAGGTAGACACCTGTCACTATCCTGCTTTTTCATGTTTTACTTTGGTAAAACCGCCCTGGTTTTGCAGCGATTAAGTGCTCAACTGCTAGTCCAAAGAAAGTGTGGCAGGTCGAACCCACCAGGTGTCCCCAAGGGAGAAAGACCTGGTGTTCTGCTCCCATAATGATTACAACCTAGAAAACCCTATGGGGCAGTCAAATGGGATGGCTTTGAGTCAAAAATTGCCTCCAAGTCTCGTAACAACAGGAATATTCTTTGTTATCTATTCTTTGTTATCTACTGTAGTATTTGTAGCATATGATTACTGTATACAGTTCAAAAACAACTATCTTAATATTCTGGCTAGAAATGCATTCCACTTATATATTAGTTTTAAGGACCTCCATTTAATCGACAAGACGTTCCATTTGAAAATATGGCATATTTTTGCATATATTCAGGTTTCATTTTATGTACTTTAATACACTGTTTTCCCTCATAGAGGTCCTTTGCTGCTCTGGTTAAAACAATGTTTTGCTAAATATTTTACAGTTTTGGACACAGTGTGGTACAGTCAAGTAGTAGGGGAAAGAGAACGGTCTGCCCTTCCCACCCTTGCCAATTTTAGACCCTTATTCTATACTGGAGAGAAACCATTGATTTTGATGCATTTGTCTTTTATGCAGGTATATATCATCATTATTTTAAATATCTCTTTTAATACTTGTACTAGTTATTTAAATTTTCTAGTTTATTCCTTCACCTAAAAACTATGTTGAGTGATAGCAAAATTTTTGTCTAGTTCCAAATTTATCGGAATGGGTTTAATATTTTTCCATTTATCTCACACCTGATAAGTTTGGGGAGAATTTGTTATGCACCAAGAGATAACTAATACTCTGAGCTACTGACCTTTATGGTAATCTACACACGACTTGTTTCTGACAGTTAAGTACTTCCACCTGGCCTCTGTTCAGCTGGGATACCATGATTTACATTGCTACTAGGCTGCCCAGCTCCCACTAAAACCTGAGCCTATAGAGAATTGTTCTTGTTAGCTGTCATCAAGTCCTTTCTGACTCATGACCACCCCATGTGGGCATAGTACAAGTGTTCAATAGGGTTTTCAAGGCTGTGATCCTTTAAAAGCAGATCGTCAGGACTGTCTTCTGAGGTTCTTTTGGTTAGGTTCAAACCTCCAAACTTTCAGCTAGTATAGAACACTTAACTGTTTGTGGCACCCAGGGACCCCCTGCAAAGGATACATATTGGGTAAGCTCCATGTTGCTGGTGCTCCCCTCATCTCCACGTTCCTTATTCTTTTGATGAAATGGGTGTCCTTCAGGACCTCCAAGAAATGCCCACATATTGGAGGCTTTTATTTCTTCTTCCAACACCCGACACAGTAGGTCTGGCATTTCAATTTCATAGAATTTGGGCCGTTGCCTTTTCCAACCTTCCAAAAGCAATCCCACAGCATATTAAACCCATTTCCAGAACCCTTGCTACGGCAATAAATCCTTGTCAACAAACTCTCCTTGACCCAACTTTATATTAAACTCCCCTTGACTCAGTACCTTCAGCACTCGTCCCTCAGCACACCCCCGTCCTGCTCACACAAGGCAGCCAGATCTTGCAGCTCCTTCAGTGTACAGTCCCTCCCCCTCAACCACAACCAGCACTTCCCCGGTGGCTATGCTGGTATCTGACAGCTAAGTATCTGGACAAATGCATGGGACACTATCTGAGGATTCTGCAAGGGAAACTGTTGAAGGTGGATTGGGGAGGTGGCGGGAAACCGGAACAAAGAGTATGAACATTCCAGAGGTTGAAATTAAATGAGCCCAAATCCCAGAGCTGCACATCCGTTGTGGACAGAAACAGCTCCAAGAGAAGCCCTCTCTCATATAAATGGGATAGAGGGTCCGTAAAGGAGAGAGACGGGCAGGTGGGCAGGTGGGCAGACACCTGAAACTCTGGCAGAGGAGAATCCTTCTCTCTGACCAGAGTATGGAAGAACCAAATATTGTAGAGAAAGCTCCATTACATTTTCTCTCTCTCCGCTGTTAACTGGCACCTAGTGAATTCTACCTCAAAGGCTGAGACTTTTCAAAAGCAGATCACCAGGCTTGTCTTTTGAGGTGCTTCTTGACAGGTTCCAACTACCAGCCTTTTGGCTGGTTGTCCATCCAGTGCTTTGGCCCCATAGGTAGAACCAGTCACTTATGTGTACAACAGAATGAAGAGATTAAAGCCCCAGCATTCCTGCCAGTGGGCCAGGAAAGCACTCCTTCAGAACTCAGACAGCAGCAGAGAAATAAAGAGAGGAGACTGTGCAAGAAAGAGATTCTGCAGACTTGCTATGAACTCCTGGTTCACCCCCCAGATGCATCTGCATTGCCCTGACCCTAAGAAGCATTATCAAATCCTTTACGAGGCGCCCTATGGGTTAGAACGCCATCAAGGTTCCAGACTGAGTGGGGCTCACGTAGATTAGATCTGAATACAGCTGCAAAGCCTTCAAAAATTGAACTTACATTTGAACCATAGAATACAGAAGATGGGACAGAACTTGGAGCCTGAACATAACTGGGTCAATAGACTGCTAAAAACAAAAAACAAAAAAGAAAAAAATTCTCATAAAATTAAGCCAGAGTTGTAGTCTTGAAATCATAAGACACAGATTTTAAAATGCTATTCTAATCATTCTCCAAGAAATAACACGGACACTTTTTAAATAAATGGAAAGATAATAGGTGCTATTTGCAAAGGAAAATTTTACATGGTAAAAATACATGGTAGAAATAAAATTCATTTGATAGTTTCAAGAGCAGAATGGTGATGACTGAGAAAAAAAGATGAGTTTAAAATATTTACTCTGAAAAGAGAGAAAAAATATGGAAAAAAATGAACAGAGCCTCAAGAATTAGAGAAAAAGTCTGTTTATTTATTAGAACTCCAGAAGAAGTGGAGAAAATGTGTGCTGTAGGAAAACATATTTGATGAAATACTGGGCAAACACTTTCCAAATTTGATGAAAGACGTAAACTTACAGCTTCAGAAGGTCAGCAAACCCCAACAGGTTAATCCTAAAGAATTCTATGTGAAAATATATTTTTATGCAAATATTGTGTTACGTGTTTTTTGCAAATCACATGCTCCCCTCCCCCCAAACCGGCATATTTGCAAGTATGCTGTGCTAGTTTTTTACACTAACATATAAAAAAAATAAATAAAATTAGGCACCATTCTCATAAGAGTACCCGGGAAGGGGAAGGCTCAGTTGGCAAAGAATATCTATAATGTATGCATTATTTGCACAAAAATACAGTACATCATAATCAACTGCAGAATAACAAAGATCAACAAAATACCCAGGAAGAAGCTAGAGAGAAAACAATAGATTTCACATGGGAAAAATAAATTCACTGACTCTTTCTTCATTATCAGAAAACCACAGAGGCTGAAATGTTGTGAAAAAACATTTTTTCAACACTGAAAGATCAGAAACATTACCCCAGATTTCTATATCCAATCCTTACCTTCAGGAGTAAAGAAAAAATAGTGCCATTCTTAGCGAAGGAAAACTGAGAGAATTCATCGCCACCAGACTTCTCCCAAATGAGACGCTAATGGAAGTGCTTCAGGAGGTAGACTTGGAATTTCAGCCGTATTTCAGGAAAGCAGAAAACATGGGAACTATGTGGGTAAATATACTGTGTTAATACTGTAGTCACTGCACAACATGGCGCTGGACATGACTCTTTGGAAAGTTTTTCCAGTCTCTTGGAAACGCTTGGGAACATAATCTTGACAGAAAATCATTACTAGAGAATAGAATTAATTTTGACAATATCTGAAAGATGTCTGTAGTCAAGTCTGGTGAATAAAATGGAAACTAAATTTTGGGACCCAAAATAAGGTGTGGTAACAAAAAATGAGTCTCAATTCCGATGTGGCCATGAGCTGGCTCTGAAGGCCGGCCTTCCCCAGAGAGGCGTTTCAGGCACATTGGGAGCAATGGCTTGTTGTTCTTGTTGCTAGGTGCCATCGAGTGGATTTCTGAGTCATTGAGGCCCAGAGTGAAGGCAATACTGTCCCAACAGGGTTTCCTGAGTTTTAATCTTAATGGGAGAGGATTGCCAGATGTTTACTCCTTTGAGCCTTTGGGTGGGTTCAAACCATTGACCTTTAGGTTAGCAGTCAAGCATTTAAACTTTGCACCACCAGGGCTCCTTGGAATAATGGCAGCACCACAGAATTTGGTACAAACTTCCCCATGGGCCTTCCCTGAGAAGTAACCTCTTTGCTGAAGTACCAAGTTTAGTTTTCATACATAGTCATTCTGTACAAAGTCTACATAAGAATTAGAGTGTTTCCTTGAATAGACAACATTTTACATGCCCTCCATGAAGAAAATGCCTCAAGGGCAAATTTTAAGAGTAAACCAAGGCATTTCCCATCACTCCTTACCTGAGAGGCTCTTCGTGAGGATTTCCTAAACACATGGAAAAGAACATAGTAGACACTGCCTTCTTTTACCTCTTCCCTCCTAAACAAACAGAAACCTTTGCTGAGATGTCAGGTGTCAAGCCCCAAACTCCTCTTCTTATCCTGTATGTAAGTTCTGTAATGAGACCAGGACCCAGGCAGTGTTTCCCATCTTCCAAAGTTTCGAGGTCCAGTGAAATCCTGTTACAAGTCACTAGATCAGCCCAGGAGCTAGAAGACTGAAATTCCTGGTCCTCTGACAACTGGGAAGGGCAGGGTGGGATTGGGCAGAGCCTCCTTGACCATCACTTGCCCCAAGAGGCTCTGGAGGCTGCTTCATGTTATAAGTCAAAGGCCCTTCCAGCCCAGTCGCATAAGAGCAGGGGAAGGCTTTTTCCATTGAAAGAAGAAATGGGCTCAGGAGCACCAGGTTTGAGGCCATTCAGCTTCTGTCAGCTTTGTGGCTTCGGACATCTTGGCCGCTGGTTGCCTTCACAACTGGGTCTTTATACCTCTCCACCTCTCTCTCCCTCCCAGTTTTCTCCCAGTACCATGGGCTGTGGCTTCTGCTAGTTTTAATGATTTCAATGTTTCAGTAGCTCCTCGCCCCACTCAGAGGAGGCAGATTTGCAGGGTGTGAGGGACAAACCCATAGTTCTGCTTAGGTTTCCTTCAACAGAAACACTCCTGAGGTGACAAGCTGTCCTGACTGATCCTGAGACCAAGACAGAGAAACTCAGTGAGGGGGTCATTGGCTTCTGGAAGTGTCAGCACTCTCAGAGACATGTCCTGGGGTCATGCCCAATTGCAGGAAAAATGAAGTGGCTCTGAACCTCGGTGTGTTGATCGTCCAGTACACAGGACCCGGAAGCCTCTGGAGGATTCTCAGTCTTAGTCTAACACAGCACTGGGGAAATCCTCACAGGGTGGGAGCAGTGATATTCCTGGGTATCTTTATTCTAAAAATCTCAGAGCAGTTGATACAGTCTTGGGAGGTGGGAAAAGAGAAAGCTTGGGACCACAGGAGGGCGGCAAAAGAAGGAGGGTCCTATCACTCACTCCTTCTGGGATCTTGTTCAGGTTTTTTTGTTTTTTAATGCAACTTGGGCTCCAGGCAGGCACTTATTGCTAAAGTTGTATTTCTCTGTTTTAATTTATGATATCTAAGTCAAATCTGGAGTCTTGAGCTCATTTTGATAATTCGTCTTTAGTCTGTGCAGACAAGAGTCCACTCACACCCATGATGAGAGCAAAGGAAATAAATTCCCTAGCCTAGACCAGGGCGGGCTCTCTTGCTCCTCAAACTAAGAGTACCACACGTGGGGAGCTCTCCTAGGGCAGCGCAGGCGGTGAGTCCAGTCTGGGGCCCTGGGAAGGGGACAGGGTGGGTGCCAGGCAGTGTGGCCTCTGTGGCTTCACCTTCTCCTCCAGGAAGTGCATCTCGAAGGCCTCCACGTTCAGATCCTGACGCTAACCACAAGTTCTCACCCTTCTGTGTCCACTGTCTGGACCCAAGTCCCCATATGCCTCCTCTGCCCTCCTATCCCATCATATGCGCTGTGATCAGGCTCAGGTATGTACCCTGGGTCTCGCCCTCTATGGCCTTAGGGTCCCCGAGTTCTGTTGGGACCTGCCAGTCTGGCCAGTCTTAGGTGTGGGTGGGGATGGGTGGGCTGGGACTGTCACAAAAGGCTCCTGAAGCCAGCTCTTTCCTGCTCCCCGCCAGCTTGTGGTAGGGCTGCCCAGGACCCCGCACCTCTCCCGGGTGCCCCTCTCTGAGCATCCCTGCCGCCCCCTCCCCTAGTTCTTGAAGCGCCTTCTCTTGATGCACAGATGCAACTGAGCACCTCACCACACTGAACCCGGAGTCGGTTCTCAGCTAGATTAAAGATCTGAACCTGAAATGCACAACCTTAAAAGCACTAGAACCAATAACTCATTGTTGTCTAATCCATTCCGACTCATAGGGACCATAAAGGACAGAGTAGAACTGCCCTATAGGGTTCCCAAGGAGCGCCCGGTGGACTTGAACTGCCAACCTTTTAGTTAGCAGCTGTAGCTTTTAACCACTACTCCACCAGGTTTCCTAAAACTGCTAGATAGGTGGGAAATGAAAAAAGAAAAAAAAAGTAAATAAAAAAATTTTAAGAAAAAGAACAATTACGGAATATGTAAAAGAAAAAAAAATAAAACAAAAAAAAACTACAAAAAAAATCACATAATATGAGACTGTAACCTCACATTATGGACTCAAGGCTGGGTTGTATCTTTCTTTGCAAATAAGTCTTAGATTAGGGAATTGGTACCAGGAGTAGATACACACTCTCACTTCAGAAAAACGGAAAATCTGGGATTAATTGACCTGGATAAGGCGGAAAACAGTGATAACCACATAATATTTAAAGATGAAATCCTAACAGCCTAAAACATGCAGTGGAAAATTTTCTAAGTAAAGTAGCATCAGAAGAGGCCTTTAATCACTACACAAAATGGGTCAGTAGTTCAAGATCTCCCTACAAAGATGGAATCAACTCAATGGCCAACTGGTTTTGGGTTTGGTAGATCACTTTCAGGCAGGTTCCAGCAAACACGCAAAAAACAGATCATTTCAATCTTGTACACAGTCATTAAAGAAGAGAAAACTATGAGATGCTTCCCAACTTGTTCCCTAAGGCCACTTTAATATTGATACCAAATTAGAAAAGGAAGGTGTAAGAGGAGTTACAGGACAAGCACACTAAGCAACTGAGATGCAAAAACCTACATAAAATGCTGGCAAAGAAATCCAGCAAGGTATAAAGCGGGTAATACGCCATGATCAAAGGGGTTTATTTAAAGGATGCAAGCTTGAGTGAACATTAAAGGTTTAACAATTTAATTCACCACATGTGTAGGTTAAGGAAGAAAAGACATAGGTTCACCTCAAGAGACGGTGAAAAGGCAGTGATAAAATCCAACCACACTGAGACATAAGAACTCTGAGCAAACACGGAACAGAAAAGGAGTTCCCGAATGTGGAAAACTACAACTCGCATGATAGTTCCTGGTGAAATATGGGACATTCTCTTTAATATTAATTAGCAATAAAATAAGGATGCTTTCTCTCATTATTTCTATTAAATATTTAACCCTGGAGTACAAAAAGAAAACGTATAACTCTTATTATTCATAGATTATAGGAATGTCTCCACAGAAAAATTTAAAAACCATAGAAAATATTAGAATTAATATTAGTTAATCAAGTAAAAAATAAAGTTAATGTCTATGCAGCGGCATCAAGACAACTCTGTCACAGCTCTCAGTGAAAGCAGAGGACACTGACAGGGAAACAGCGGGATCCAGGTGGGCTAGACCACGGAGGGGAGAGCACTATTTTACACTGGGCTGGATTTATAAGCACAGGTATGTGTGTTAGTTACCTAGTGCTGCCGTAGGCAAAAAAAAGATAACACAGTTGGGTGGCTTTAGAGAATAAAAATTTATTTTCTGGCAGTTCAGGAGGCTACCTGCCTCAATTCAGGGTATGGCTCATGTCTACTCTAGCTTCTAGCAGCTTCCAGCCACCCTTTGTGTTCCTGGTCTCGTAGGTGCATCTGCTCCGTTGTCTGTCTTCCTCTCCTACTGAGTGTGTCTGTGTCTATTCTTCTGTTTTTATAACTCAGAAGGGACTAGGTTTAGGACCCACCCTACACTGGTATGGCCTCATTAATATAATTTTAAAATCCCCTATATCCAAATCAGGTCACATTTACGGGTACGGCGGTTAGGATTTCAACATACCTTTTGGGGTTATACAATTCAGTCCATAATAGTGCCCTCACCAGATATTCTGGACTGAGAATACTAGCATGAGCAGCTGAGAGTGGTTCTATTTTTTTCCCGCATTAGTTGGTTGTAACTTGTCTCAATGGCCACTCATATGAACTTTGGAGCAGCTTATTATGAAGACCCTGGCCAACCTTTCACACCCATGTCCATTGTGTGGAAAAACACACAGACTCCCATCACTGAAGCCTTGGGAAATTCATTGATAAGTGTGGAATGGAGTTGGGACCAGAATTGTTTCGTGGCCTTGATAACATGGCATAGCTGTTAGATATCCACATGGAGATGTCAGGTAATAATACTAACAGCTAACACTTACTGAGTACATGCGCTGGTGCCGGGATTCTTGTAAGGGCTTCTCCTTTCCTAAGATATTTGTTCTGCACGATAGCCCTATGAGGAATGTACCATTATAATGCACATTTTATACATGAAGAGGCCGATACAGAGATTTAAGCTGATATTTCACTATAAGTCTGCACCCAGGAGGAGCTGAAATGGCTGGAGGTGTAAATCTCACGTCCTCAGCTACAGACCAATGGCTGTGGACACACTGAGGCATTCCAGACAGAGGGTGTCAATAGAGAGAGAGGACTAAACACTGAGCCCTAGGGCACCCTGACGCCTACAAGCTGGCCAGGTGAACCACAGCCAACAAAGCTCTCTGAAGGTCAGTGTGGTTCCTGGAAGGTGGTCTGTCCTTTCTCTAGGCCGAATTTCCCCACTGCCCCTCCCACCTGCACTGCCTTGTCCGCTTCATAATAGCAGGGACAGTGTGTAACTTTCACCACTGCCCAAGATCCCAAGGTTACAATAACATTGGTATGGAAAGCAGAATGATGGAGTCAGGAAGCCTGGTGGTCATATGCAGCCAGTTGGAAACAGAAAAGAGCAAATAAACAAGGGGAGAAGACCATGAGTCAGAGGAGAGGGAGAAATGAATATTTCCTGAGTGCTAAGTAAGGCTGGGCGTCTGCTAGAGGCATGTAGCTCCTCATTTAAACTTCAGAGGGACACAATGGGTGGAATAGTCATTGCTGTCCACTTTCATCATGCAAACGTTTTATTTCCTTTGATTTTAACAGTAACTTCTTATAAAAACAAATGAGAAAATAGAGAAGAGTATAATAAAAGAATACATCTCATCAATTCAGTACTATCATTTTGCCTCAGCAGCTATACATTTTTGTTGTTGATGTAAATATAACACAAACCTTTGCCAAGTGAACAAGTTGTACAGGTGTACACACCATTGAAAGGAATTAATCGGTTGTGCAACCCTACCCTTAATCAGTGTGATTTTTCAATCATTGTAAACAGAAACTCAGTTTCCATATGCAATAACACCCCTTTATTCCCTCCCTCCTGCCCCTGGGAACCCTTATAAACTTTCGTCTCTATACATTTGCCTGTTTTTGTAAAAGGCATGCTTTTTAATTTGAAAGATGATGACAAGCTACAAGGGTGAATTCATGTGGAAGCAGAAGTTATTTGCAATACATACATCCTACTACAAACTTGGTTCTAGAATATACAAAGGATGATTCATAAAGAAAAAAAAAAAAGAATTCAATAGAAAGCCAAGTAAATACTTGAACGCTCTATAAAAGATTTCTGTATGGCCAGCATACATACGGAAAGGGACTACATCAGTTATCAGAGGAATTCTAATAAAAACTCACAATGTGATCTTAACCCTGCACACCAGAATGGCTAAAATAAAAAAAAAAAATGGAAACACCAACTATTTGGTAGAACATGGAGCAACTGGAATTCTATTCTACTGCTAGTGAAAGTGTAATTTGGTACAACCACTTTAAAAATGCTTTGGCCATATCTACTAAAGCTGTGAACATCCATATATTCTATGACCAAGCAATTCTACTTCTAGATACATACCCAATAGAAATGGGTACATATGTTCACCAGAACACATAAGTCTAACTATTTCCTAGGGAATGAACACCCTCCTTCTGAATGCCTAACTTTTGTTTTTAAGGGTTCTTTGGATGAAGGTTTACTGAGCAAAGTAGCTTCTCATTAAACAGTTAGGACATATATTGTTTTACGACATTGTTTACCAACTTCAAGATATGTCAATACCCTCTCTTCTTAAACTTGGGTTCCCTATTACCAGCTTTCCTGTCCTCTCCTGCCTTCTAGTCCTTGTTCCTGGGCTGGTATGCCCCAGGAGTCTCATTTTGTTTTATGGGACTGTCTAATCTTTGGTTAAGGGTGAACCTCAGGAGTGACTTCATTATTGAGCTAAAAAAGGATGTCTGGGGGTCATATTCTCAGGGTTTCTCCAGTCTCTGTCAAGCTAGCAATTCTGGTTTTTTTTTTTTTTTTTGAATTAGGATTTTGTTCTACATTTTTCTCCAGTCCTGTCCTGAATGCCTCACTTAAAAAGCATTATTCTCATCTGTTCTAAGGTGATGTTCACATATAATGATAAGCTTATAAAGAAAAGTCTAGAGCTTTCTGTGAAATGCAGCAGCAAATCTCTAGAGGCTCATGTTCTTATAGCTTCTGTTCCCTCTGGAGCTACTGCTTCTGTCTGTCCTTCTGCTGGGCTGCACCACATGGAACCAGTTATAAAATTCAACTTCATCTTATAAATTCACAGGAGTCCTACTCACACAAAATTTTTATTGGCTATGAGAACAGGTGTGTAGAAAAGGTATCGAAGGGATTTCTATTCCAGCAAAGCAAAACCTTAAAATGAAATGGCTGGAAATGGCGGGCCTCCTTCTGTAAAAATGCTTTTCTACATGGAATATGGGAAAATGCAGTTAAGATATGGCTTATGCAAAAAGGCAAAAAGGAGTGCTTGCAGCAATTTGGTAATCATTTAGATCACCTGTAAAAATATTTTCATCCTTTTTCTCACAGCTTTCAGGAAACGAAATTCCAAAAGGATCACATATTCAAAAGTAAAATATGCCACCATAGAAATTTCAGAAGAAACTATGAGAGATTTTGTTTTGCTTTTTATTGGTAAAAGAGAAAGATTTTCTAAAAATCCCAAAGGTGTGAAGGTTAAAACTGGTAAGATACAGATATAGATGTTAGGCATATCAAAAACTATATGAAGAAAGCAAAAATACAGGTAAAAATCTGAAGAAAAATTCGTAGGCTAAGGATTTGAATTGACATTTCTCGAAAGAAGATAGAGAAATGGTCAATAATCACATGAAAAGAAGCTCAACCTCATTAGTCATTAGGGAAATGAGAATCAAAACCAAAACGCACTATTATTTCAAAACCACTAAGATGGCTCAAATCAATAGGATGGACAACACAAGTGGTGAGGATGTGGAGAAACTGGAACCCTCATACATTGCTGGTGGACATGTAACATGATCCAATCGCTTTGGAAAACAGTTAGGTACTTGCTCAGAAAGGTAAATATAGAGTTAGCATGCAACATAGCAATCCCACTCCTAGGTATGCATCCAGGACAACTGAAGCACGTTCACATAATAACTTACAAAAGAATTTTCATAGCAGAATTATTTATAAATAGCCAAAATGTGGAGAGAATCCCCAAGTCATGAACTGACAGATAAACTGTGGTATACTCGTAAAATGGAATATTACTCAGCCATTAAAAGGCATCAGGTACTAATACATGGCACAACATGGACAAACCTTGAGAACGTTATGCTAAGTGAAAGAAGCCAAACAGAAATGACCGCATGGTGCATGATTCCATTTACATGAAATATCCAGAACAGACAAACCAACACAGACAGGAAGTAGATTAGCAGTTGGTACGTCTTGGAGGAAAGGAGTAATGAGATGACTACTAATATGCAGGGCGTTTATTTACAGGGTACTGAAAATATCCTGAAGCTAGACAGTGGTGATTGTTGCACAACTCTGTCCATATACTAGAAACCACAGAATTGTGCACATTATAAAAGGCAATGTTATGGCCGGTGAATTATATCTCAATAGAAATATTTGTGACTCCCGAAAGACTAACATTTCAATTAAATATATACAACCTATGAATCAGTAGGCGAAAACAACCCAATTTTACCACCTCTCTCTCCAGCCAAAGTGAAGGGGTACATTCTACTAATACATCTTATTTTTTTATCTCTTCATTAACAAGTTCTGTTTTCATTATACATAACTTTGAGTTATACGAGTCCTAGTCTCCATTTCCTTATGCCTGTTTTCACTATTGTAACTACATAAACAGAACACTTCCATGGTTTTTATAAAAACCCACCCACTCATTCAATCAGACATATCATTTTTGGAAGCTTCTTAGGTGCCAGGAACCAGGATACTCTGACCAACACAGCAGAAAGGTCCTGCCTGCATGGGCCTTCTATTTTTGTGGAGCAGTCAGATGATAAAGCAGCCAAACAGTATGTAATGTTACCTAACATCAGGAGGGAGACGCATTATTTTGGAGGTGTCCCAAGCTGTGTCTCTCTCATGAAGAGTTCCCTCTTGCCTTTGAACCCAGTGGAAAGTAAACACTTTGAAGGAACTGTGAGGTCAGTAAGTGTGAAAAAGACATTTCATTTCAGTTTCATTTGGTTGGTTTTACCTGCTATGCTGTCAACATTTTTTTAAACTCTATCCTGCAGCTGACATCAACCAACCCCCCAAAAAGCAAAAACAAAACCCGATGCCATGCAGTCGATTCCGACTCACAGTGACCCTGTAGGACACAGTAGGGTCTCCAAGGAGTTCCTCGTCTTAGGACACAAATAATTCCTGCTTATGAGAATCTGAAAGTTGTTCACTGTGGATGTGTGAGGGACTCAGTAACACTTGCAGAGAGTCCATGTGGGTGTGGTGCTCAAGTGTGAGCACTGGGGGGAATGGACCCCATGTGCACTTTGCATCCTTCTGGAGATTATGACACAACAAACATTCCCTCTTCATTGCCCTGCATCTTGTAAGAGAACAGAGGGAATTGTTAGGCAGAACCATTTGAAAATGCATGGCAAGAAATTTTATTGAAACATTAAATTCAAAATAAAATCTTCCTATGTTTTTCAACCTTCCCTACCTCATTTCAAGAGGTAATTGGACACACAGTTAAAGCCCTGAAACTTCGAGACTCTGAAGAGTCTGTTGTAAGAGTCTCAGCTCATTGGAGTAATCACACTGAGTGAACTGGAACCCAGGGGAAGAGTGGGAGTCAGACAGCAGAGACCTACACATTGGGAAGGGGTGAGGCCTGCTTCTTGATAATGCCCTGGGGTAGGTGGCAGCACTTCAAAGGGTAATACAGGCACACAAGTAGACAAACCACGTTATGGTGTTCCCAGCCCTGCCAAGGTTCTCATGCTCCATCTGAGAATGGAAGCAGCAGAGACAATGCTTCTAGAGAGATCACCCACATAGGCTGAGGCGATGGGTGTGTTAAAGATCTCCAAACCTTGGTCCTTCTTTAGACCCCGGGGTACCTAGAAAATAAACCAACACCAAATATACCCCTACAAAGAAGTAAGGTTAAAATTTTACCCCAATTTTGTAAGCCGAGAGCTCTGAGTTGGAATTCAGTTTATTTAAAGAAATATCAAGTTTTCTTGCACACATGAATTTGTGCTGATTCACTTACAATTCATATTATTCATTTATCCATGAAGTCAGCAAACATTTACACTATAACAGCTATATGTGAGACCCTATGGCAGTTGCTCTTGATGATGAAATGACTCAGAGAATTTCCCTCAATGCCTGGTGAGAGAAACAGCCAAGTTAACAGGTGTATCAGTCATGTATTGCTGTGTTACAAATGACCCCAAATTGTCGTGTCTTAAAAGAGCGACAATTTACCAGCTCACAATTTTTCAAGTTGTCAGTTTGGAGCTCTTCTGATCTGGGCCAGCCTCAGTGGCTCACAACACGGCTTCCTCATGTGTCTACAATTTGCTTCCAGGTAGCTGGGAGCCAGTTCATAACATCAAGTCAGTGAAACCGCTAGATCCTCCCTCCATTGGTCTTCCATCATCTAGCAGGCTGGCCTGAGGATGTTCCCATGAGTTCTCAGGGTTTAAGAGCAACAAAAGGGAAAGTCTCAATGTAAAGTCTTCCAACTCTCTCATTTTATCAGGTTTTCTACCATCCCAATGTCCAAAACAATAACGTCAGCCCCAACTGAGGGATGGAGAAAGACTCCTACTGCTAATGAAAGGCGCTCCAGAGTCTCATAGAAGGCATGGGCACAGAGAGAGGATAAATGTGTAGACATTTCTTACATCAACCACAAAAAGTAAATGCAATTGTGTTTTATGCTGTGGTAAAGGGTTTTGCAGGTACAATGGAGTAGGGAGCAAGAAGTGAACAAATCTACCAGGAGGATATTTAGGGAAGTGATGTCTGAACCAAGTTGAGAATATGATTGGATAGTTAAGGCGTGAAAAAAGGCCCGGGTCCAGGAAGCCCCATGTCTTCTCCAGAGAGAAGTCTGAGGAGACAGGCTGAAGCCACTGAGGCATCTGAAACATTTGTGACCAGATGCAGATCATCTTTTGTTCTACTGTTTTCCAACCACTCGTCCCTATTTATAGTTTGGAGTCATACAAGAGTAGACCCTAGCATTTCCCTGTTGAAACTTTTATTTTCCTCTGAGAAGTCATCACCACCCCAACGTTCTTAATTGCTTCCTCAAATGCTGTCTCCATTTACCAGCTCCTTTTCTAAATGGGCTCCAGAGTGAAAGCAGAGCCTGGAAGATGCACAGGTCATGGACTTTCCCCAAGTCAACTCCTAAACCTCCCATTCTGGCTGACCACAAATTCCTGAGTCTTAGCATTTTATGGTGAGCTCATAAGCCCAATCTGTTCCAATGGGGTCAGTTCTCTTAACCACCATGCTTCACCAGAGAGTAGGCCATCAGATGTGATGGGAGAGAAAATCTAGTCACGGGGAAGAGCCTGTGTGAAGCCTCAGAGGCTAAGGAGACCTGAGAGGTGTTCAGAGCGGACATTGTATGACCAGGGCCGGAGAGACATGATTCCAAGAGAGTCAAATGAGAAGTTTTGGAGAAATCAACTCCTGGTCACACTGTAACGATTCCCTGTACTCTCTCTCTCCCCACCAAGGGATAGTAACGAATGGAGTGCAGAGAAAAGTTGCAATTCCTTTTTTATATCTAAGCCCCCTTTTCCCAGTCTGGGACTGGCAGTATTCAAGCTCCTACTTGAACTGTTTCATATTTTTCTTTTTGCTGTGTTTCTATTTAAAGTGGGCCCATGGAACTGAGCAATGTCAGGAATGATGTCACACAGGGTTATGGAAGCCATGCCGTTCATGCTGATCTCACCTACTCTTTTGGAGAGGGTGTCGATCTGAGATCCTGTGGGAGAGCACCTGGAACTACTCTATCACAGAAATTCTGGACTAAACCGGGGTCCCCAAGTCATCAAACGGTCATGCATCATGAAGAACTGGGAAAAGGGATAAAGATCCTTCAGAACATCATTATGATTGGACATCTTCACCCAGAGAGGATGAAACAGTGATACAGAAGGAAGAGGCCTTTCTCTAAGACTCTAGATAAGGGTGAGAGGAAAAATTGTCCCAGATTGATGTGTGTTACGGAACAAAGGGTCTGGTTTCCACCAGAAAAGAGAGCCATGATAGGACAAGATGAAGGAATTGGGAATGGATAAGGTCATAAGGAGGAGCGCCCTGAGAAAGCATTTCCTGTCATTTGGTAGGCAATTAACCAAATTTTTATATCAATAAGAAATGTAGGAATAAGTGAGGGATCAAGCTACAGAATTCACTGGGAGTTCGAGAGCTTTCCAGGCACTCTGTTGTTTAGGCTCTGTACCTGGTGGAAAGGAAGGAAGCCAGTGGACAACTAGTGCAGAGAGTATACGATGGGGGAAAGGGTGGTTAGAGAGAAGCGTACTTATTATATTTTCTAATGACATGATATTAATGTACTATGTGAAGAATTAAGAAAATATTTCAGGAGGTTCTGGGAGTGAGAAGTTGAAGGAGCCCAGAGCCCACATCATTGAGGGCAGAAGATGGCTTGCAGACTCCTCCCCTAGATTCAGGAACTCCCCTTCTCCTCCTATGTCTTCTCCCCACATCTCCCGAAGGGCCTAAAAAACCCTCACAGCAAAGAGAGCTAAAGGATAGAATTTTTTTACATTCCAACTTTTCTTAACCTGAATTTTGTCTAGGATCTTTAATTTGCCACTCCTTTCAGGGCAGTTTTGTTGCCCTCTTCACTACCATTATTTTTGCTACCCCCCACCACTACTCTAGTGCTGCCCTCCACTGGCCCTATTTCCTTTTGCTTCCTAGGTTTCTAACTGGCCTCTAAAACCCTCTTGAGAGATCCCCTGCTGCAGCTTCTGTCACGGAGCTTGCACTCCACTCCCAAGATGCTTTCATATCTTTCTTCCTTAACTCGCCAATCCTACCTTCATACTCAGGAAAATACAGACCCTTATGTTGACATATACAACCCACCCACACACACAGTTGATGTGATTGTGTCTTGGCTACTGAGATTTGTACCATCGGACTTTCAAATATGGACATCTCTTTCTGCCTCACACTGAAAGAGTATTTCTCATAATGACATGGTGAGAGCTTTCTGTTCAGGGAAAGGCAATCTTAAAGGAGAAGCTTTAAATTATACATAAATATACAAATTTTGCTCTAAGTATAATTCCTTGAATAACAGGTCTTCCCTTAATGGCCACATAAACCAGGGACTCCATCAGCCTGAAACCAGAAGAACTAGGTGGTGCGCAGCTACAGTCAATAACTGCCCTGACAGAGGATACTTGCAAGTTATAAAAATGATGGTACCCTCAAATACAGCCCTTATACTGAAAGAAAAGACCAATATGAATGTCAGAGATACTCTGAAACTTGCTCTTGAACGTAAAGTAGCTAAAGGAAATGAAAGAAATGATGAAGTAGAAGAGCTGAAGAGAAGATTTACAAAGGGCGGCTCGAGAAGACAAAGTATGATAATGACATGCGCAAAGACTTGGGGTTAGAAAAACAAAAGGGAAGAACATGCTTGGCATCTCTCAAGCTAAAGGAACTGAAGAAAAAATCCAAGCCTCGAGATGCAATAGTGAAGGATTGTACGGGCAAAATATTGAACAACACAGGAAGCATCAAAATAAGATGGAAAGAATACACAGGGTCACTGCACAGACACACACACACAGACACACACACACACACAAAAGCATGGGTCGATGTTCAACCATTTCAGGAGGTAGCATGTCATCAAGAACTGATGGTATTGAAGGAAGAAGTCCAAGCTTGACTGAAGGCATTGGCAAAAAACAAGACTCCAAGAACTGACAGGTACCAGTTGAGATGTTTCAACAAACAGATGCAGCACTGGAGGTGCTCAATCGTCTATGCCGAATAATTTAGCCAACCGATTGGAAGAGATCCATGTTTGTGCACATTCCAAAGAAAGTGATTCAACAAAATTAAGAAACTATCAAACAATATCATTAATATCAAAACCCAGTAATATTTTGCTGAAGATCATTAAAAAGAAGTTGCAGTCAATTGGCAAAATAATTCTATTATGAAATCATTCTGCATCCCACTTTGAAATGTGGCGTCTGGGGACTTAAATGCTAACAAGCGGCCATCTAAGATGCAGCAATTGGTCTCAACCCACCTGGAGCAAAGGAAAATGAAGAACACCAAGGCCACACGACAACTAAGAGCCCAAGAGACAGAAAGGGCCACATGAACCAGAGACCTACATCATCCTGAGACCAGAAGAACTAGTTGCTGCCCGGCCACAATCGATGACTGCCCTGACAGGGAGCACAGCAGAGGACCCCTGAGGGAGCAGGAGATCAGTGGGATACAGACCCCAAATTCTCATAAAAAGACCAAACTTAATGGTCTGACTGAGACTGGAGGAATCCCGGTGGCCATGCTCCCCAGACCTTCTGTTGACACAGGACAGGAACCATCCCTGAAGACAACTCATCAGAAATGAAAGGGACTGGTCAGCGGGTGGGAGAGAGACGCTGATGAAGAGTGAGCTAATTATATCAGGTGGACACTTGAGATTGTGTTGGCAACTCTTGTCTGGAGGGGGGATGGGAGGATAGAGAGAGAGGGAAGCAGGCAAAAATTGTCAAGAAAGGAGAGACTGAAAGGGCTGACTCAAGAGGGGGAGAGCAAGTGGGAGTAGGGAGATGTATGTAAACTTATATGTGACAGACTGATTGGATTTGTAAACGTTCACTTGAAGCTTAATAAAAGTTATTAAAAAAAAAAAAAGAAGTTGCAACAGAAATTCAAGTCAGATTCAGAAGAGGGTAGGGAATGAGGAATATCATTGCTGATGTCTGATGGATCTGGGCTGAAAGCAGAGAATACCAGAATACCAGAAAGATGTTTCCATGTGTTTTATTGACTATGAAATGGCATTATACTGTGTGAATCATAACAAATTATGGGTAACTCTTCAAAGAATGGAAATTCTAGAACACTTAAGTTTGCTCATTTGAAACCTGTACATAGACCACGAGGCAGTTTTTCAGAGAGAACAAGGGGCACTATGTGGTTTAAGATCAGGAATAGTTTGTGTCAGGGTTCTATCCTTTCATTACATTTATTCAATCTGTATGCTGAGCAAATAATCCAAAAAGCTGCACTCTATGAAGAAGAACGTGGCATTAGGCTTAGAGGAAGATTCATTAACAACCTACGATATGCAGATAACACAAACTTGGTGAAAGTGAAGAGGACCTGAAGCACTTAGTGGTGAATATCAAAGACTACAACCTTCAGTATGGGTTGCACCTCAACATAAAGAAAACAAAAATCTTCACAACTGGACCAATAAGCAACATCATGATAAACAGAGAAAAGATTGAAGTTATCAAGGATCTCATTTTATTCGGTTCCCCAGTCCACGCTCATGGAAGCAGCAATCAAGGAATCAAATGATGTATTGCAAATCTGCTGCAAAAGAACTCTTTAAGCTGGTGACAAGCACAGATGTCACTCGGAAGGCTAAGGTGTGCCTGACACAAGCCATGACATTTTCAAACGCCTCATACGCATGTGAAAGCTGGACAATGAATAAGGGAAACCGAAGAAGAAATGCTGCCTTTGAATTATGGTGTTGGTGAACAATATTGAATATACCACAGACTGCAAGAAGAACAAACAAATCTGTCTTGGAAGAAGTACAGCCAGAATATTCCTTACAAGCACAGATGGTGAGTGTTTGTCTCACATACTTTGGACATGTTATCAGCGGTGACCAGGCCCTGGAGAAGGACATTATGCTTGATAAAGTAGAAAGTGCAAAAGAGGAAGACCCTCAGTGAGATGGATTGACACAGTGGCTGCAACAATGGGCTCTAGCATAATAACAAGTGTGAGAATGGCACAAGACTGGCTAGTGTTTTGTTCTGCTGTATATAGGGTCACGATAAATTAGAACTGACCTGATGACACCTAACAACAACAATACCCTGTTCGGCTCACTGCCTGTCTCTTAGTTTGCTGTACTGTGGTGGTTTGGATGTTGCTATGATGCTGGAAGCTAGGCCACCAGTATTTTAAATACCAACAGGGTTATCCATGGTGGACAGGTTTCAGTGGAGCTTCAAGACTAAGACACACTAGGAAGAAAGACCTGGAGATTTACTTCTGAAAATTAGACAATTAAACCCTTACAGATCACAAGAGAATACTGTCCAATTCACTTGCTTTGGACATGTCATCAGGACAGATTAATCAGTCCTAGAGGAGAATATCGTGGTTGGTGAAGAAGAAGGCCAACAAGGCTGTAGGAGACCCTTGGTGAGATGGACTGGCACATTAGCCATAATGATGGAATCTAAATTGCTGGCGCTTGTGAGGATGACACAGGACCTGGCAAACTTTAGTTCTGTGTTACCTAAGTTCACCATTAGTCGGAGTCACCTCAATGGCAGCTAGCAAAAAATTACTGTTTGAGAGGAGAACTGAGATATGAACTTGATACAATATACCAAATATTAAAATGTTCAAAGATCTCATGTTTGCTATAAAAGAATAGGAATTGAAAATACAAGTTTCAAATCGCTAGAAGGAAAAAGAAAGTAAGAGAAATTTCATCATTCCAATAAAAAAAAAAAACAGGAAAGGCAGAATAATAATAATAATAATAATAAAAAAGAACAGTGAATATGAAGTATAATATTGGAATTATGTCTAAATGTATGAGTAATAGCAAGAAAAAGGGATTAATACCTAGGGAAAAAACATGTACACTCAGCTTAGACTTGCAAATCCAGCCATATCTTATTTATAAAAGTTAAAACATAATGATAGAAACTTTTAAATTATGTAAATGAAGAAATTTCTACTGTCTAATGACCACATGAACAACCCTCTGCCAGATACTGTTGATACAGAAATGATTAAGAAAAGATTCCTTGCAGTCTGGTGAGAGAAACAGCCCAGTTAACAAATCAGTTATCAATTGCTGTATAAGAAATGACCCAAAAATGAAGTGCCTTAAAAGAACAAGCAGTTACTTCGCTCACAGTTTTGCAGGTTGGCAGTTTGGGGTTCTTCTGGTCTGGGGCAGACTCAGCCGCTCTCGGCTGGGCGCCCTCATGTATCTGGAATCAGCCACCATGTCAGCTGGCGGGCAGAGGGCCTGAAATCTTCTCAGCTGGATTCTCTCTCTAATGGTCTCTTGTCATTTATTAGGGTGGCCTGGGCTGTTCCCATGGGTTCTCAGTGTTTGAAGAGCAGCAAGAGGGCAAGGAGGAGCCCTGGTGGTGCAGTGGTTAAGGGCTCAGTTGCTAAAGGAAAGGTAATCAGTTTGTACCCACCAGCTGCTCTGCGGAAGAAAGACATGGCACTCTCCTTCTGTAAAGATTACAGCCTTGGAAACCCTATGGGGCAGTTCTACTCTGTCCTTCAGGGTCACTATGAGTTAGAATATACTTGAGAGTGATGGGTTTCATTTTTGGTAAGAGAGCAAGTCACGATGTGTCTAATTATATTCGGTCTCTGCTTCTATTGGTCTTTACACTGTCCCAAAGGCCAAAAGAATCATAGATCAGTCCAAATTCAAGGACTGGAGGAGGAATCTTGCTCTTGAGAAAGGGAGCTGTAGGTCATATAATATGTATGGATACATACATATTAGAACATGTGGCCATTTTTGCTATCCATCACAACATGTAAATGCAATCAAGTTTGTCCCTAGTTGTGGCAGAAGCGTTTCTTAAATACAATAGAGTGTGGAGCACGGTTGCGAAATTCTACCAGGTGTAGGGTCGGAAAGGCTCCACCAGGAAGTGATGCTTGACCTAAATTTTGAAATACGAGTGGATGGTTAGGAGATTTTCTTTTTTTATATATTTCCAACCACTTGCCCACATTCTACCATCTGTCGTCACACAAAGCGAGCCCTCTGCTCCCATGTTGACATCTTTCATTTTCCTTCAAATCCTCAGGCTCTCCTCTACCTACCAAGCACAACTTCCCAAACCCTGCCTTAAAATGTTTCAACAATTTGCTTGTTCCTTTTCTAATTGCCCCCTGGACAAAAAAGGAGATCAAGCAGAGGACAGTGGACCTTTCCCCGAGGGCTCTCCTAAGCCTCCCAGGCAGGTTGACCATAGACGTCTGGAGTCTCAGTGCTTTTCTGTGATGATGTAATCCTACCCTTTTTAGTGGCTCCAAGGGAGAAGCGTGTGGACAGGCCAAGAGGCTTCACAGGGTTTAGAGTCAGGAGGTCAAGAGAGAGTGGCCTAGACACCACCACTGAGTGATGGTACCTCCAGGCAACAGACCAAAAACTCCATTGTACATGGATGGCTACGAAGGGTGAGTCTTTTGGAAGAGTTTTCTTTTATTTAATCAATAGATATATATTGGGTATCTCCTATGGGTGGGGTTCTGTCTCACTTTCTGGGACTGCCAAATATGAGGCAGACCTCATCTTTGTGCCCAAGTTATTTACAACACATTTGGAAGACACAAATGGGAAATTGAGCATCTCCTATGACTCAGTGCTATGATGGAGGATTACTAAAAGATTACTAGGTCCTCTGAATACATAAACCAGAAGCACAGACTGGGTACCTTGGAGGAGGAACCAGTCAACAGGAAGGGAGAGAACGTCTACTAGTCAGAGGGAACAGCCTGTGTGAAGCCTAAGTGGCAAAGGGGGCCTGAGAGGTGTTCAGAGTGGACATTGTGTTTCTAGGGCTGGAGAGATTTGATTCAGGGCCAGAGAAGAGGTTTGGGAGAAATAGCGACTCATTATACTCTTCTATTTCCTCAACTCACAGTTTCCTTCCTCTTAGATGTTGACTTCTTTAAGTGAACATTTCAATTCATTTTTAAGATATAATTTCCCTCCTCCCAGCCTCCTAGCCTCTCCCACAACAGTTGCCATATTTTTTCCTAGTGCGCTGTTTAGATTCAAACTGGGCCCTTGGAACTGAGCGATGTCAGCGATGATGTCACACAAGAGTTACTGGAAACCTTGGTGCTCACTCAGATCCCAACTGCTCTTTGGAGAGGTTGTGGCTCTGAGGTCTCCTGTGGGAGAGCGACTTTGGATACCAAATTACAAACGGTTCTGCCTAAATCAAGGTCCCCAACTTGTGAGAGTTTGGGACATCATCTCTACGTGGGAGGAGGAGAAACGTCTTGCCAGTGACCATCCTTCGTGGTTCATCTTCACCCAGCCAGAATGGAGCGGCAATACGTGAGGAAGAGGCCTTTCTCTAAGGCCCGAGGTAAGGGTTGGAGGAAAATTCAGTCTGTGCGATGGGTGTTGGGCAGCAAGGGGTTTGATTCACCCCGGAAACAAGGACCACAAGGGATCACCGAGGCTTTCACCTGAAAAAACTTCCTGTCCATTAGTAAACAGTAAGAAATTATAGTGTGAATAAATAAACGAAGGAATAAATATGTAAGTGAAGTATAGAATTCTACTGTCATCTGAGGGGCTTTCCGTAACAGTAGCAGACAAGTCAGATTTGTGAACTCTCCTGCTTTGTTAGTGGAAAGAACGCAGGTGGGCAACTGGGGCAGTGGGTATAGAACCAGGGAGAAGGGTGGTTACAGAGACTTCTACTTAATTTTTTCAAGAGAATGAATTAATATATCATGCGAATTAAAAAAATATATCAAATTTATCAGGAGGTTTTGGGAGTGGGTGGTGTGATGGAGCACAGTACGACACGTTCATTCAGAGTTCCCAGTCAATGTAAGCTGCCACAGTCCTCAGCCTGGACTCAGGCGGAAGAAGGTCCAGGAAGGCCCTGCCCCTCTAGCTCTAGGGATTTCCCTTCTCCTCCAAGGTCTCCTGACCATCTTTACCTAAGGGTTTAACATTTCTTCTAGGTAAAGACAGCTATAGTATAGATTGTTTTTTTTTTTCTCTTGTAACTGCAAAGTTTTAATTTTTTAAATTGTGTTGAAAATATACATAAAACATAACTGAATAATTTCTAATGTATGAGTCAGTGATACTTATTACATTCTTCAAGTCATATAACCATTCTCAATATCCTTCTCCAAACTTTTCTACAACCATTAACATAACCTCAATGCCCCAGTGGAAAAACTTCCCCTTCCCCCTGCCCACACCTGGCAACGACCAATAATCCTTGCTTTCTATATATTTGCTTATTTCGTGTAAGTCAGATCGTACAGTATTTGCCCTATACTTAGGGCAAATACTAACTTATTCCATTTAGCATTATATTTCCAAAGTCTAGCAGGAAAGAATTTTAAAATTCCAACTATAGCTAACCTCAGTTTCTGCTATCATTCTTAGTTATCCATTCTTTCTCCGACTAGTCTGCCCCCCCTTTGTCTTCTTGGTTGCTGCCCCATTCTGCCCTTCAGTGGGTGAGCCCTGCTTTCTGCTCCCTCCTTGATCTCTGTATCCTTCTAACCAACTGCTGGCATGTTCCATCTCTGAATCTTGTCTCTCTCTCGAGCTTTCCCTCCATCCAACGCACCCGACCTAGCTCCATCTCTTTCTGCATCCTGAACTCTGCAGTCCTTCCCACAGATTCAGAAACATACACAGACCTTTAGGTTGACACAGACAACCCACTGAGACATACACAGCGGAGAAGGCTGTGTGTTCTCCATCTGAAGTTCTCGCATCAAGGTTCTCAGATACGGCCATCTCTTTCTGCCTCACTTCATCTACTAAGGACTGGGCTTCTATTCTGAGAAAAACAATTTTCATCTTCTACTGTGGCTGGGTTAAGAAGGGTGCAAGGAAGAGGTATACATGTAAGAATCATAACTAAATATACACATTCTTCTCTTTACGTATACCTCCTCTATAAAAAGCCTTTCAGTAAAAAGAGGATGAAAAGAGGTGACCATTGCTCTGGAGTGTTTACCCTCCAAATTTACTAAGAATATCACCCGCATACAAAACATCAAGTCACACATTTATTATGAAGCTTCATGGGAATGAGGTCATTTCTAAGTTCCAAAGGAACAAATTCATTGGAATTCAATAAATGTGGAATTAAAGAAAAATAACTTCTTAAAAAATGAACTACCATAAACAGTGCCACCTTACAATGGAGACTTTGTCTTCCACAGCAGTGCCCCCAAGGGTGGTGGGTCTCTGGGGAAGAAGAAAGAAACCATGGGGTCTGTAGAGGTGGAGGATGTGGTGATGGAAAAGCCTCCAGGGATCCCTATGACCAAAGATTTGAGGTCACAGGTGAGAATAAGGACCCTGAAAGCTCAAGTAAATTGACTCTCTATTCTCAGAGGTCTCTATCCAAGAGGAAAATGTGCAACAGTCAACAACATGCCATGAAAAAAGTCGAAGCTCCAGGCCCAGGAAGATTCCAAAACAATCTGAGAACTCTTTTCTGTCATCTTCCACCGAGCAGACCTCTCACTCCTCCAGCTACGGGGCAGCCCCAGGAAAGCCATGGGTCAGGTGTGCATATTTCACCAAGGTGCGCACGGTCAAGGGGGTGGCGGTCTCCTGGCAGACCAAAACCTCCTTTGCTCCCGTGGGCAAGATGCCCCAGGTCTTTGAAGCCGAGCTCTCTGAGGAGAGCACCATCGGCTCTGCCCCCAGTCTGGCCAACACTGAGTCCCTGGTCAGCAACCTGGAGCCCTGGCAGGAGGGGCCCCAGACCTGTACCCAGGAGCCCACCGACCAAGGGGAGGAGCATGGGGAGAGACCCCGCGCAACCACCCCGGAGTGGCTGGTGACCCGTGAGCGCGGCTTCCGCTGCGTGGCCTGCTGCCGCGTGTTCGAGTCCGGGGAGGCCCTCGTGGCCCATGTGGAGCATGGTGTGACTCAGGGCTTCAGCTACCGGGTCTTCTTTGAAGAGCTGCTGGAGAGGCGGCTGCCAGGCTCAGTGCAGCGCAGGCCCAGACGCTGCCACCAGCTGGCCAGGCGTTGCCTGATGGCGGCCAAGAAGAGGGAGGTGAGGGAGAAGAGAGCAGTCTGCAGACGCCTGGAGGAGCAGCTGGAGAAGCAGAGAGAAGAACTGAAGAGGCTGAGGCACCAGCTGGACAGGCTGAAGAGGCAGGAGACCAGGCTGCAGAAGGAGCAGGCACACCACCGAGGCCAGAGGGGGAAGCGCCTGAAGACGTTCTAGAACCCCAGGAATAGGAGGAGCAGGGCCTTTGGGCTGGAAACGTGGGCCCTTCAGGAGAGACCTCCATTCAGGTTTGTTTAACCCAGCTCCCCTGGAAGATCATACCCTCCTTCCACTGTGACCCCAACCCTCCCAACCCAAGTGCACAGAGAACTCCAGCCCTAAGGGGGATCTGGATGGAAGAAGCCCCAGATAGCTGACCACAGACACCAGGTCCCCTCAGAGGCTCCCCTGACCCAGGAGAGGACAGGACAGGCCTCACCTGGATGGTGAGATCTTGGGACCCTAAGGATGAGCGCAGCATAAATAGGGAAAGGGAAATGGGATTTCAGTGGGACTTGGGAGGATTGGGGGGGGCCCTGCTGAGGTGTGATGGTGAAGGGGGTGTCACTGAGTTCTTTGGAGGAGAAGGAATAAGAGAGATGTCAGGCTGGTGGGAAACATGTCTGCAGGTGAGCAGTGGACATAAAGCCCTAAACAAACAACTCTGGGTCCCTTCCCAGCACTATAGAGGCAGAGAAAGAGGCAGGGCTTGGTAGGAGGAGAGGAGGGCAGGTTGAAGGAAAATGAACTCACCCCAGCCATGTCTTCTGGTCTCCTAGGGTGAATTTGGGTTTATGATTGGGATGCATCCTTTTTGCCACATTAGGGGAATGTAAATGGGAGGTGGTGTAGAAAAATCCTCCTGGGTGTTAACTGTTTCTGGATAAGAGTTGATCCAGGGCTTGCAGGATATTTCCTGTAGAGCATGTCCTAGGGGAAGGGGTAGAGCTTTGGAACTTTTTCTTCGCCTAAATCAAGCTGTACATTCCGGTTCTTGACATGTCAAACAAACTTGCTAATTTTCTTTTTGTTTTCCTGTGGTCAAATCTGACCTGTCGCGAGGTCAAAGAACTGGAAGAAAAAGGCCCTCTGAGGTGAAAGAACCAAAAGAGAGGACAGGCTTCAAACCCAGGGAGAACAGCGAGAACACAGGTGATCAGAGGTAATGGTGGGAAGGGGCAGATTCAGGGCCAGACTCAACAGTGGACAACAAAGCCCCAGTCTCAGTCGCGACATCAAATCCCAAGTCTGGGGAAGCCCTGGACATGATAGGGGTGTATCCATCTCTCTGGGAAATGAGACCACAAGTATCACAGGGAACCCCCCAGGGGCAGAGGAATGGAGGGCAGGGCCTCTAGGATGGGCACCTCCATCCACAGTCTGTCCTGTGTGTATTCCTCAGAGTGACAGAGACGGCTCCTGCGAGGCAGAGGGTCACAGGCAGAGAAGAACCAAGGTGTTCAGACCAGGTAAATTCTGCAGTCTCCTAAGGATCCAAAACGAAAAATCAGAGATTCTCAGAGGTATCAGGGTGGGAGGGGTTGGTATTCCCAGGCTGGGGAGAGGCTGGCTGGGGAGGTGCTGCTTTCTGAAATCTTTTCATCAACATCTTTCTTCTTAAAAGCTACCTTCCCAGTTGATGTCCTCTATGATCTAGGCTCAGACCTGAATGGGGCCTAGAATGCACAAAGGCGGGTTATCCAGTGGGGCTAGGCAGGGAGGAGGTGGAAGCAGCATATCCGGGAAAGAGAATCTTCTAGAGGTGCATGAGTTACCTAGTGAATTGCACATGGCGTCCAGCCTTCTACATTTAGCTGTAGACGTGTGCTTGCAAGACGTGTTTGAGGGGTAACTCTACTGACTTCCCAAAATTATTTTTGGTCATTTCCAGTTATAGAGACCAGAAGAACTCACTGCCTCCAAGAACAACAAGAAATCCACTGGATCTGATTATTACTCTCTGTGGTGTGCTCTCCGGCCAGTGATTCAAATCTTTTGTCTGTCATTCTGGAGAATTTTCACCTATTTTAAATATCTAACAAAACACGTTAAAATATACATATATCTATGATGTTTATGAATTTCCAAAGCTCTGAAATTGTTTTTTATCACATTTGCAAGATCACAGATTTGTATGACAAAAAAATTTATGTCAGGGTCCCACCCTCATATGTAATTTGGTCCCGCTCCCACAAGGTATCCAATGGTAATAGACACACGTGTATCCTTCCCTACACCTCTCTGCAGGGACGCATACACACAGTCACAGGTACACAAGTACATCTGCTGGGGTGTTTACTTTTATGAAAGCCTGGTCACACTCCACCCACAATGCTCTCGCCCCTTATTTCACTTAATATTCTACCTTGATTCTCTTTAAGTCATTAGATATGGCACTGACACTATATTTTTTGATCTTTTAACTTACATGAATAATTTAAATAGATGATATCAATTCAGTACACTTTATCTGGACTTCTACATGTTGTTGTCAGAAGCTATCAAGTCAGTTCTGACTCACAGTGGCCCTTTGCACCACAGAACAAAACACCACCCGGTCACGTGCAATCCTAATAATCTTTGCTCTATTTGAGCACACTGTTGCAGCCACTGTATCAGTCTCATTGAGGGTCTTCCTCTTTTTCACTGGACCTCTGCTTTACCAAGCATGATGTCCTTTTCCAGGGACTGGCCCCTCCCTCTTGATAACATGGCCAAAGCCATCCTTGCTTCTAAGGAACATTCTGGCTTTCTCCCTTTAAGACAGATTTGTTCATCCATACATAACACTACTAAAATGGAAACATGATCATCCATGCTTTTTAAGTCCACTCTTCCTGCGTGTTCTACCTCTCCTCCCTCTGTTCTTTCCTGCAAGTGAATCCAAGATAATTCAGGTTAACAATTTGGTAAGTAGTCTCTCTTATCCTTGCTTAAACAAGCACACGGACTTATACACACTCATAAACATAAACAGGTATTCAAGCATATTCAAACAATTGATATTGTTTAACCCAGATGTGATCATTTTATATACACTTCTCTGCATGCACCTTGATTTTTTCAGTAATACTTCAATAATACTTCACAGAGATTTCTCCCACTCAACTACTACAACTCATTTATTGATGATGTAGCTTTACCATAAGTTATCTATCATTCAACTATCAATGTACAGTCAATGTTTGGTCAACACTAATAATAACTATCAGTTGTATACTACAGGATCTGTTTCTGTGGAATAGACTCCATAGAGTGAGATTTCCAGCTCAAAGTATGTTTTAAAAGTACAGAGCCATGGCCATGTCTTTCCCCTAGAGGCTGTCCTAAAGCACCTTTCCAGCCATGTCTCAGGGTATCCTTCTCCCCACAGCCCAGCCAGCCATAGATGGTGTTGATTTTTAAATTGTGCCAGTTTCACTGGGACTTTGATATTTTCTTAACTACCAGTGTTTTTGAGCAACTTGGACTATGTTTATTGGGCATGTGGATTTGCTGTGAACGATCTGTTTGAATTCACTGCTCATTTTTCAAGTGCTTAACTTTTATCCTTCTGTGTAAAATGGAAATTGTTATTAAGTCTTGTCATCTCCATTTCACATGATTTTCCAAATCTATCATTTGTGTATCACATTTTTGCAAGCTTTGTCCCCCAGAACGATCACTTGAGTCAGCACTGTTTATTAAATAAATATAATTTTCTCAAAATACCACCTTTGTATCAATGGTTATTGTGACTTCTTAGCAGATTTTGTTTCATTGGTCGACTTGTCAGTTTCTATGCTATGTAATATCAATTTGTTCTGTTACGTGAAGAGGTAGACACCTGTTAGTACCCTGCTTTTTCATGTTTTTCTTCTCTATACCTTTTAAAGCAGCCGTGGTGTTGCAGTGATTAAGTGCTCATCTGCTAATCCAAAGAAGGTTTGGCAGGTCGAACCCACCAGGGGGCACTGAGGGGAAAGACCTATTGTTCTCCTCCCATAATGATCACAGCCTAGAAAACCCTATGGGGCAGTGAAATGGGATCACTATGAGTCAGAAATGGACTCCAAGTCTCCTAACACCAGCAACATCCTCTGCTATCTACTGTACTATTTGTAGCATATCATTACTGTATACAATTCAAAAACAACTATCTTAATATTCCGACTGGAAATACATTCCACTTATATATTAGTTTTAGGGACCTCCATTTAATTGACAAGACTTCTCATTTGAAAATATGGCATATTTTTTGCATATATTCAGGTTTCATTTTATGTATTTTAGTACATTAGTTTTCATCATAGAGGTCCTTTGCTGCTCTGGTCAAAACAATGTTTTCCTAAATATTTTACAGTTTTGAACACAGTTTGATCCAGTCAAGTAGTAGGGGAAAGAGAACGGTCTGCCCTTCTCACCCTTGCCAATTTGAGACCCTCATGTCTATACTGGAGACAAACCATTGATTTTGATGTATTTGTCTTTTATTCAGGTATGCAATTATATCATCATTCTTTGAAAAATCTCTTATTATACTTATACTAGTTATTTAAATTTTCTAGTTTATTCCTTCACCTTAAAACTATGTTGAGTGATACCAAAATTTTTGTCTAGTTCCAAATTTATCAGAATGAGTTGAATATTAATTTTCCATTTATCTCACACCTGCTAAGTTTGGGGAAATCTATTATGCCCCAATAGATAACTACTACTCTGACCTGCTGACCATTATTAGAATCACACACAACTTGTTTCTGACGGTTAAGTACTTCCACCTGGCCTCTGTGGAGCTGGGATCCCATGATTTGCATTGCTACTAGGCAGCCCAGCTCCCACTAACAACCTGAGCCTATAGACGATTGTTGCTGTTAGTTGTCATCAAGTCATTTCTGACTCATGACCACCCCATGTGGGCATAGTAGAACTAACTGTTCAATAGTGTTTTTAAGGCTTTCATCCTTTAGTAGTTGATGGCCAGGACTGTCTTCCAAGGACCCTCTGAGTATGTTCAAACTGCCAGACTTTCAGATAATAGTCAAGCACTTAACTGTTTGTGGCGCCCAGGGACTCCCTACAAAGTATACATATTGGTAAGCTCTGTGTTGCTGGTGCTCCCTCATGTCCGCATTCCTTATTCTTGTGATGAAATGGGTGTCCTTCAGGACCTCCAAGAAATGGTCTTATAGAAGACTAACTCAGACATGCCCACATATTGGAGGCTTTTAATCCCTCTTCCAACATCTGACACAGCAGGTCTGGCATTTCGATTTCATAGAATGTGGGCCATTGCCTTTTCTAAGCTTCCAAAAGCAATCCCACAGCATATTAAACCCATTTCCAGAACCCTTGCTACAGCAATAAATCCTTGTCAACAAACTCTCCTTGACCCAACTTTATACTAAATGCCCCTTGACTCAGCACCTTCAGCACCCACTCCTCAGCACACCCCTGTCCTGCTCACACAAGGCAGCCAGGTCTTGCAGCTCCTTCAGTGTACAGTCCCTCCCCCCTCAACCACAACAGCACTGCCCCCGGTGGCTATGCTGGTATCTGACAACTAAGTATCTGGACAAATGCATGGGACACTATCTCAGGACTCTGCAAAGGAAAGTGTTGAAGGTGGATGGGGGCGGGGCGGAACCAGAACATAAAGTATGAACATTCTAGAGGCTGAAATTAAATGAGCCCAAATCTCACAGCTGCACACCCATTGTGGACAGAAACAGCCCCGAGAGAAGCCCTCTCTCATATAAATGGGATAGAAGGTCCGTAAAGGAGAGAGACAGGCAGCTGGGCAGGTGGGCAGACACCTGAAACTCTGGCAGAGGAGAATCCTTCTCTCTGACCAGAGTATGGAAGAACCAAATATTGTAGAGAAAGCTCCATTACATTTTCTCTCTCTGCTGTTAACTGACACCTAGTCAATTCTACCTCAAAGGCTGAGACTTTTCAAAAGCTGATCGCCAGGCTTATCTTCTGAGGCGCTTCTTGACACGTTGAAAGTGCCAGCCTTTTGGCTGGTTGTCCAGTGCTTTGGCCCCATAGGCAGAACCAGTCACTGATGTGCACAACAGAATGAGGAGATTAAAGCCCAAGCATTCCCGCCAGTGGGCCAGGAAAGCACTCCTTCTGAACTCAGAGAGCAGAAGAGAAAGAGAAAGAGGAGGCTGTGCAAGAAAGAGATTCTGCAGACTTGCTATGAACTCCTGGTTCACCCCCCAGGTGCGTATCCATTGCCCTGACCCTAAGAAGCATTATCAAATCCTTTAAGACCCGCACTATGGGTTAGAATGCCATCAAGGTTCCATACTGAGTGGCGCTCACATAGGTTAGACCTAAATACACCTGCAAAGCCTTCAAAAATTGAACTAACATTTGAACCACAGAATACAGAAGATGGGACAGAACTTGGAGCCTGAACATAACTGGGTCAATTGACTGCTAAAAACAAAAAAAATTCTCCATAAAATTTAAGCAGGACTTGTACTCTCAAAATCGTAAGACACAGATTTTAAAATGCTATTCTAATCCAAGAAATAACAGGGACACTTTTTAAATAAATGGAAAGATAATAGGTGCTATTTGCAAATGAAAATTTTACATGTTAAAAGTACAACCGTAGAAATCAAAAATTCAGTTGATATTTTCACAATAGCAGAATGGTGATGACAGAGAAAAAAACTAAATAGTTGAAATAGATCAGTAGAAAATATCCATTCTGCAAACAGAGAGGAAAATATGGAAAAAAATGGACAGTGCCTCAAGAACTAGACAAAAAGCCTATTTATTGGAACTCCAGAAGAAGTGGACAAAATGTGTGGTGAAGAAAATAGTATTTGAAAAAATACTGGCTGAACACTTTCCAAATGTGGTGAAAGACATAAACTTACAGATTCAAGAAGTTCAGCAAAGCACAGCAAGTTAAAGAATTCCATGCCCCAATACTGAATTTGCACAAAAATATTCTGCGGGTTATGGGTTTTTTGCCAACCCAGTGGGCCTTACCCCACATCCCAAGTATATTTGTAAGTACATTACTCTAATTTTTTTTTTTTTTTTTAACAGCAGCGTGTAAAAAGAAAAGAAACAGTATACTGTAGTTACAGACATACCCGGGAGGGGAAAAAGTGTTGACACACAGATATATATATAGAACATGGGTTACTTGCATAAAAATACTATACATCATAATCAACTGTGGAATAACAAAGGTCAAGAAAATACTCAGGAAGGAGGTAGACAGAAAACACATTTCACCTGAGAAAAACAATTTGAATGACTCTGTATTCACTATCAGAAGCCAAGGAAGCCAAAAAAATAAATTGTGAAACAACATTTTTTCAGCGCTGAAAGATGGAAATACTAACCCAGAATTCTACATCCAATCATTACCTTCAGGAGTAAAGCACAAATAATGCCATTCTTAGGGGAAAGAAAACTGAGAGAATTCATCACCACCAGACTTCTAAGTGAAACACTAAGGGAAGTACTTCAGGTGGTAGACTTGGAACTTCAGTTGTTATTTAAGGAAAGCAGAAAACGTGGAAACTATGTGGTTAATATACTGCGTCAACACTGTAGTTACTGCACAACATGGCACTGGACAAGCCTCTTTGGAAAGTTTTTCCAGTCTCTTGGAAACGCTTGGAAATATGTCCTGGCAAATCATTATTAGAGAATGGAATTAATTTTGACAATACCTGAGAGATGTCTGCAGTTAAGTCTCGTGAATAAACTGGAAAATAAATTTATTGACTGAAACTAAGGTGTGGTAACAAAACATGAGCCTCAGTTCCCGTGTGGCCAAGAGCTGGCTCTGAAGGCCAACCTTCCCCAGAGAGGCACTTCAAGCACATGGGGGGCAACGGCTTCCTGTTGTTATTGCTAGGTGCCATTGAGTGGGTTTCTGAGTCATTGTGGCCCAGTGTAAAAGGAGAACTGCCCCGATAGGGTTTCCTGGTTTGTAATCTTAACAGAAGCAGTTCGCCAGGTTGGTGGGTTCAAAAAACTAACCTTCGGTTAACAGCCGAGTACTCAAACTTGGCACCACCTGGGCTCCTTGGAGCAATGGCAGCACCACAGAATTTGGTAGAAACCTTCCCATAGGCCTTCTCTGAGAGGTAACCCCTTGCTTAAGGACCAAGTTTAGGTTTTATATATACTCATTCTACATAAAGTCTAGATAAGAACTACAGTGCTTCCTTGAGCAGACAATATGTATATGCCCTCCATAAACGAAAAGTGTCAAGGGCAAAGTTCAATATTAAACCAAGGCATTTCCCCTCAGTCCTTACCTGAGAGAGTCTTCATGAGAATTTCCTGAGACTCTTGGAAAAGGACTTAGTAGACACTGCTTTCTTTTTACCTCTTCGCTCCTGAACAGAAACCTCTGCTAAGAGGTCATGCGTAAAGCTCCAAACGCCTCTTCTTATCCTGAATGTAAGCCGTGTAATAAGACCAGGAACTAGGCATTCAGCTGGGTGAAGAAACCCAGGAGTACTTCCTGTCTTCAACACCTTCCAGTTCCAGCGAAATCCTGTTACAAGTCACTAGATCAGCCCAGGAGCTGGAAGACTGAAATTCCTGGTCCTCTGACAAGTGGGAAGGGCAGGGTGGGGTTAGGCAGAGCCTCCTTGACCATCACTTGCCCCAAGAGGCTCTGGAGGCTGCTTCATGTTATAAGTCAAAGGCCCTTCCAGCCCAGGCACATAAGAGCAGGGGAAGACTTTGTCCATTGAAAGAAAAGATGGGCACAGGAGTGGCAGGTTTTAGGGCACTCAGCATTGGTCAGCTTTGCGACTTCAGGACATCCTGGCTCATGGTCGCCTTCACGACTGGGCCTTTATAGCCTCTTCACCTCTCCGTCCTTCCCAGTTTTCTCCCAGCACCATGAGCTGTGGCTTCTGTTAGTTTCAATGATTTCAGTATTTCAGTAGCTCCTCACCCCACTCAGGGGAGGCAGTTTTGCAGACTGCGGGACACAAATCCACAGTGCTGTTTACGTGTCCTTCAGCAGAAACACTTCTGAGGGTACAAGTTGGCCTCAAAGATTCTGAGACCCAGGGAGGGAGAAGCCCAGGGGGAGGGTCACTGGCTTCAGGAAGTGTCAGCACTCTCAAGGGTCATGTCCCTGGGGTCGTGCCCAACTGCAGGAAAAACAAAGTGGGCTCTGAGGCTCCGTGTGTTGACCGTCCAGTACACAGGCCCTGGAAGCCTTGGAAGGATTCTGTCTTAGTCTAACCCAGCACTGGGGAAATCCTCACAGGGTCACAGCAGTGATATGCCTGGGGATCTTTATTCTAAAAGTCTCAAAGCAGTTGATACAGTCTTGTGAGGTGGGAGATGAGAAAGCTTGGGACCACCGAGAGAGGGTGGCAAAAGAAGGAAGACTTTATCACTCCCTCTGTTCAAGTTTTTTTTTTTTTAATTGCAACTGGGGCTCCAAACAGGTCTTTGTTGTTAAAGTTGTATTTCTCTGTGTTAATTTATGATCCTTAACTCAAATCTAGAGTTTCGAGCTCATTTTGATAATTCCTCTTTAGTCTGTGGAGACAGGAGTCTGCCTTCAGCCAGTGGTGAGAGTGGAAGAAATAAAGTCCCTAGTCCAGACTGGGGCAGGCTCTGCTGCTCCGCAAACTAGGGGTGCGGTCCCTGGAGAGCCCTTCTGAGGGCAGCACAGGAGGGGCGTCCCGCCTGGAGAAAGGGCAGAGGGGGGTGGGGGATTGTTTGTGTGAGCAGTGTGGCCTCTGTGGCTTCACCTACTCCTGCTGGAAGTGCAACCTGGGGCCCTTCACGTGCGGAGCCAGAGTCCGAGGGTGACCACAACTCTCCCACCCTTTCTGGTTCACCCTCTGGACCCAAGTCCCCATACGCCTCCTCTGCCCTCCTATTCCAGCATAAGCACTGTGACTGGGCTCAGGGGTATACCCTGGGACTTGACATCGGTAGCCTCAGGCTTCCCCTAGTTCTGGTGGGACCTGTGAGCCTAGCGGGTCTGAGTTCAGGGCAAGGCTGGGTGGGCTGGGACTCTCGCGAAAGGCTCCTGCAGCCAGCTGCTTCCTAATGCACATGAGATTGTGGTGGGGCAGCCTCCGAGCTGGCACCTCCCCTGGGCGTCCCTCTCCACACAGCCCTCCCCAGTTCCCTCCCCCACCCCGCAACCGCCCAACCACCTCCTCCTGCCTCCTAGTTCTAGAGGAGTGCTCTTTTGATGCCCATTTGCAACTGGCACCACATGGCCCTGCACAGAGTCAATCAAGCTAATGACCTCAACCTGAAGGGCACAACTTTGAAACTGCTAGATACCTGGGAAATGAACAAAAAAAAAAAAAAGAGGAGAAACACTTAACAACAGTTACAAAAAAAGTTATATGGGACTGTACTCTCACATCATGGACTCAAAGATGCTGGGTTGTATTTTTGTTTGCAAACAAGTCTTAGATAAGGGAATTGGTGCCAGGAATAGATGTAGAGTCTAACTTTGGAAAAATGAGGGAAAATCTGGGATTGATTAATTGACGTGGATGAGACTGAAAATAGTGATAACAACATAACATTTAAAGATGAAACCCTAGCAGCCTAGAACATGCAGTGGAAATTTTTCTAAGTAGCACCAGAAAAGACCTTTAATCACTACACAAAATGGGTCAGTAGTTCAAGATCTCCCTAAGAAAATAGGAGGCCGAGACCACTTTCATTCAGGTTGCAGCAAACAGGCAAGAAACAGAGCATTTTCATCTTGTGCAAAGTCAGAAAAGAAGAGAAAAAGATGAGATGCTCCTCTACTTCATCCCTAAGGCTAGTTTAATATTGACACCAAATTAGACAAGGATCGTAGAAGAAGAGTTACAGGGCAAGCACACCAAGTAACTGAGATGCAAAAACCTACATAAAATACTGGCAAAGGAAATCCAGCAAAGTATAAACCAGGTAATACGCCATCATCAAGGGGGGTTATCGTCAGCATGCAAGCTTGAGTGAACATTAAAGATTGAATAATTTAATTCACCATAAGCATAGATGGAAGAAGAAAAGACATGCTCACCTCAAGAGATGGGGACAAAGCAGTTGATAAAATCCAATCACACTGAGAGATAAGGACTCTGAGCAATCATGGACCAGAAAAGGAGTTCCTTAAGTTGGAAAAATACAACTGGCATGATAGTTCATGGTGAAATGTGGGACATTCTCTTTAAAATTAATTAGCATTAAAATAAGGATGCTTTCCCAATTTGAAGACTGGCATCTGGCGTCTTAAACATTAGAAAGCAGCCATCTTAGGTGCATCCATTGGTCTCAACCCACCTGGATCAAAGGAGAATGAAGAACACCAAGGACACGAGGTGATCACGAGCCCAAGAGGCAGAAAGGGCCACATGAATCAGCTACTACATCATCCTGAGACCAGAAGAACTAGATGGTGCCCGGCTACAACTGATGACTGCCCTGACAGGCAACACAACAGAGAAACCCTGAGGGAGCAGGAGAACAGTGGGATGCAGACCCCAAATTCTCATAAGACCATACTTAATGGTCTTACTGAGACTGGAAGGATCCCAGTGGTCATGGCCCCACAGACCTTCCGTTGCCCCAGGACAGGAACCATTCCCGAAGCCAACTCTTCAGACATAGATTGGACTGGACAATGGGTTGGAGAGGGATGCTGGTGAGGAGTGAGCTTCTTGGATCAGGTGGACACTTGAGACTGTGTTGGCATCTCCTGCCTGGAAGGGAGATGAGCGGGTGGAGGGGGTTTAGAAGCTGGCGAAAAGGACACGAAAAGAGAGAGTGGAGGGAGAGAGCAGGCTGCCTCATTCGGGGGAGAGTAATTGGGAGTGTGTAGCAAGGTGTATATGCGTTTTTGTGTGATTTGAAAACTTTCACTTAAAGCACACAAAAAAATATTTAAAAAATAAGGATGCTTTCTATCATTATTTATATTAAATATTTAACACTGGAGGCCCAAGCTAGAACAAAATGACAACAAAAAGAAGGAAAAGCTGCAACTGCTATTACCCATAGATTACAGAAATGCCTCCACAGAAAAATTAACAAACCATTGAAATTAATGCTAGTCAATCATAAATATAAACTAAAAAATAAACTGCATTTCTATGCATCAGCATCAAGCCAACTCTGTTGTAGCTCTTAGTGAAGGCAGAGGACACTGATAAGGAAATAGCAGGATTCGGGTGGGCTAGACAAGGAGGGGAGAACACTATTTTACACCAGGCTTCATGTATAACCATGGGTATGTGTTAGTCATCTAGTGCTGCCATAAGAAAAAAATAACACAATTGGGTGGCTTTAAAGAACAGATATTTATTTTCTCACAGTTCGGGAGGCTAGAAGTAGGAATTCAGGGCATGGCTCATGTCTACTTCAGCTTCTAGCAGCTTCCAGCCACCCTTTGCCTTCCTGGCCTTGTAGATTATCTTCCCCTTTGTCTGTCTCCCTCTTCCCCTGTTTGTGTCTGTGTCTATTCTGTTCTTTTTGTAACTCAGAAGGGATTAGGTTTAGGACCCACCCTACACTGGTATGGCCTCATTAAAGTAATTTTAAAAATCCCCTATTTGCAAATCAGGTCACCTTTATAGGTACAGTAGTTAGGATTTCAACGTACCTTTGGGGTTACACAATTCAGTCCATATAGTACCCTCACCAGATATTCTAGGCTGAGAGTACAAATATGAGCAGCTGAGAGTTCTATTTTTTTGTCTATATTAGTTGGCTATCACTTGTCTGAGTCCACCCATATAAACTTTGGAGCAACTTATTATGAAGGACCAGGCCAACCTTTATTAGCCATGTCCATTAGGTGGAAAAACGCACACATTCCCATCACTGAAGCCCTGAGAAATTCATCGATAAGGGTGGAATGGGGTTGGGACCAAGAATTGTTTCATGGCGTTGATAACATGGCACAGCTGTTAGACATCTACGTGGAGATGGCAGGTAATAATACTGACAGCTAACACTTACTGGTGCCAGGACTCCTGTGAGGGCTTCTCCTTTCTTAAGATACTTGCTCTGCATGATACCCATGTGAGGAATGTATCATTATAAGGCACATTTTACAGATGAAGAACTCGGTACAGAGAGTTACGCTGACATTTGAATAGAAGTCATGAACCAGGAGGAGTTGAAATGGATGGAGGTGTAAACATCACATCCTCAGCTACAGACAGACAGCAACCGACTCCCTGAGGCATCCTAGAGAGAGGGTGTCAATAGAGAGAGAGGACTAAGCACTGAGCCTGGGGGCACTCTGACATCTAGAAGCCGGACAGATGAACGGCAGCCAACAAAGCTCTCTGAAGTCCAGTGTGGTTCCTGGAGCATGGTCCGTCCTTTCTTTGGACTGCATTTTACCAGTCCCCCTCCCACCCGCACTGGGTGTCCCCTTCACAATGGCAGGGACAATGTGTACTTTCACCACTGCGTCCACATGATGTAGACTATTCCTGGCACATGGAATCTTTATCTGAAATTCCACAGCATATCTCCAGAGGCTCATGTTCTCATAGCTTCTGTCACCTCTGCAGCCCCTGCTTCTGTCTGTCCGTCTGCTGGGGTGCACCACACGGAACCAGTTATGAAATTCAAGCCCATCTTACACTCGCCAAGGTCCTACTCACACAAAATTTGTATTAGCTTAAAAGAAAAGGTGTGTAGATAAGATACACAAGGGATTTAATTGCAGAAAACAAACCTTAAAATGAAATGGCTGGGAATGGTGGGCCTCCCTTTGTAAAAAGGCTTCTCTGTACAGACTACGGGAAAATGCAGTTAAGATATGGGTCATGGAAAAAGGCGCGTTTGTAGCAATTTGGTAATCACTCAGACCACCTGTAAAAACGTTTTCATCCTTTTTCTCATACCTTACACAAAACAAAATTCCAGATGGATCGAATATTTAAAATTAAAATATGCAACCATAAAAATTTTAGAAGTTTTTATTTTCTTTTTATTGATAAAAGAGAAAGACTTTTTAAAAATCCCAAAATATGAAGGCTAAAACTGTTAAGATCTATAGATCTTTGGCATATCAAAAAGTACATGAAGAGAGTAAAAATACAGGCAAAAAGCTCAAAAAAGTTTGCAGGCTAAGGATTTGAATAGAGATTTCTCGAAAGCAGATACAGAAACTCTCAACAAGCATAGGAAAAGAAGCGTAACCTCATTAGTTATCAGGGAAATGCAAATCTAAACTAAAGTGCACTATTATTTCAAAAGCAGTAAGATGGCTAAACTCAACAGGATGGACAACAAGTGTCGGCGACGATGTGGAGAAGCTGGAATACCGCTGGTGGAAATGTAAAATGATCCAATTGTTTTGGAAAATGGTTTGGCAATTCTGCAGAAAGTTAAACACAGAATTACCACACAACACTGCAATTGCACTCCTAGGTCTGCACCCGGAGAATCAAAAGCATGTTCACATACAACTTACACAGAGGATTCCTAGTAGTGTTATTCGTAACAGCCAAACTGTGGAGAGAACCCAAATGTCATGACCTGATAGACAGGATGTGGTATATTCATAGACTGGAATATTACTCAGCCACAAAAAGGCACCAAGTACTGATACATGCCACAACATGGACGAACCTTGAGAACATTACGCTAAATGAAAGAAGCCAAACACAAATGACCGCATCGTGTATGATTCCATTTACATGAAATGTCCAGAACAGACAAACCAACACAGACAGAAGTAGATTAGTGGTTGCTATGGCTTGGAGGAAAGGAGTAATGAGGGTGACTGTTAATACGCCTTTATTAACAAGGGCCTTTATTTACTGGGCACTGAAAATATTCTGAAGCTAGACAGTGGTGACTGTTGTGCCAAGTCTGCCCATATACTAAAAGCCAAGGTATTGTGCATATTTTCAAAGGCAGTGTTACGGCAGGTGAATTGTATCTCAATAGATGTATTCGTGATTCCTAAAAGACTAACTTTTCAATTCACATATAGAACCTATAAATCAGTAGGGAAAAAACAATCCAATTTTAAAATGTCTCCCTCCAGAGCAAAGGGAAGGGGGTACATTCCATCCGTACAGCTTATTTTTTTTATCTCTTCATTATTCAAGTTCTATTCTCATCTTATGTAACTCTAAATTATACAAATAATTGTCTCCATTTTCCTTATCCCTGTTTTCACTATTTAACTAAATAAAGACAGCAACACAGTGTTTTTTTATAAAAACCCACCCACATTCACTCAAATCATTTTTTAGCACTTCTTAGGCGCCAGGTACCAGGATGCTCTGACAAACACAACAGACAAGTTCCTGCCTGCATGGGCCTTCTATTTTTTTGAAGCAGGCAGATCATAAACCAGCCAACCAGCTCTTAACGTAACCTAACATTAAGGAGGGAAACGTAATTTTGGAGCTATCTCAAGCTGTGTCTCTCTCACAAACATTTCTCCGAATCTAGTGAAAAGTAAACACCTCGAAGGAACTCTGTGGGGCCAATAAATGTGAAAAAGCCATTACATTTCAGTTTTGTTTTGTTACTTTCTCACCTGGTACCTTGTCATTACTTTTTAATAACACGATTATGGAGCTGACATCAAACTCTCACCACCTGCCTGAAAGAAAAAACCAAACCTGTAGCCATCTAGTCAATTCTGACTCAGAGACCCTATACGACAGAGTAGAACTGCCCCATAGGGTTTCCAGGGAGCAGCTGGTGTTAGGACACAATTCCCTCTTATAAGAATCTGAAAGCTGTTCACTGTGGATGTGCGAGGGACTCAGTAACACTTGCAGAGATTTCCACATGGGTGGGGTGCTCTAGTGTGAGCATCGGGGGAATGGACCCCATGTGTACTTTGCAGCCTTCTGCAGATTATGACACAACAAACATTCACTCTTCATCGTCCTACATCTTGGAAGAGAACAGAGGGAATTGTTAGGCAGGACCCTTCGAAAATGCAGGGCAAGAAATTTTATTGCAACATTAAATGGAAAATAAAATCTTTCTACATTTTTCCTCCTTCCCTACCTCATTTCAAGGAGATAGCTGGACTCACAGTGTTGAAGCCCTGAAACTTCAAGACTCTGAAGAGTCTGTGGTAAAAGCCTCAGCTCACTGGGGTGATCACACTGAGGGAACTGGAGCCCAGGGGAAGAGTTACAGTCAGATAGTAGGGTCCTAGACATTGGGAAGGGGTAGGACCTCCTTCTTGACAGTGCCCTGGAGTAGGTTACAGCACCTCAAAGGCTGATGCAGGCACATAAGTAGACAAACCCTGTTATGCTGTTGACAGCCCCACCAAGCTTCTCATGCTCCAGCTGAGAATGGAAACAGCAGAACGAATGCTTCTAGAGAGATCACCCACATAGGCTGAGGCAATGGGTGTGTTGAAGGTCTTCTCCAAGCACTGGTCCTTCATTAGACCCTGGGAATTACTGCATATCTGGAGGAGGGAGTACCCTAAAAGTAAGTGAGGTTAAAAACTCCCCTCAATTTTGTAAGCACGTAGTTCTGAGCCTCAATTTATTTTATTTTTTAAAAAATCATGCTTTTTTTCATACATGATTTTGTGCAGACTCGCACATACAATTCGTATTACTAATTCATGCATTAAGTCAACAAAGATTTCCTGTATAAACAGCTACATGTCAGACCCTAGGCCAGATGCTCTTGGTGATGAAATGACTTAGAGAAGTTGCCTCACTGCCTGGTAAGAGAAACGGCCAAGTTAACAGGTGTATCAGTCACGTATTGCTGTGTAACAAATGACTCCAAAAGGTAGTGTCTTAAAAAAACAACCATTTACTAAGCTCACAATTTTTCAGGTTGTCAATTTGGGGTTCTTCTGATCTGGGCCAGCCTCAGTGGCTCGCAGCAGGGCTTACTCATGTGTCTACAATTTGATTCCAGGTCACCTGCGAGCCAGTTTCATAAAATCAACTCAGTGAAACCGCTGGATCCTCTTTCCAATGGTCCCTCATCATTCAGCAGGCTGGCCTGGGGTCATTCCCACAGGTTCTCAGGGTTTAAGAGCAACAAAGGGGCAAGACTCAATGTAAAATCTTTTCAATTCTCTCCTTCTATCATCTCTGCTACTATTTCAATGGCTGAAGCAACCGTAAGGTCGGCCTTCAACAGGTAGAAGAAGACTCCTCCTGCTAATGAAAGGTGCTCCGGAGTCTCATAGAAGGCATGGGCACAGAGAGGGGAAGAATGTGTAGTAAATACAATTGTGTTTTATGCTGTGGTAAAGGGTTTCCTGGGTACAATGGAGTACAGAGCAAGAAGTGGACTCATCTACCAGGAGAAGATTCAGGGAAGACTACAACCAGGAAGTCATGCCTGAACCAAGTTGGGAATATGACTGAATAGTTAAGGGGTGAAAAAAGGCCGAGCATCCAGGAAGCCCCAGGTATTTTCCAGAGGGTTCAGTAAAAGGGGAAGGATGTCTTGATGAGAAAAGTCTGAGGAAACAGGGTGAAAACACTGGGACATTTGTTATATTTGTGAACAGGCACAGATTATCTTTTGTTCTATTGTTTCCCTACCATTCCTGCCTCTTCTGTCCTTTGGGGTCACACAAAACAAGCCCCTACCATCCCCATGTGGAAACTTTTATTTTCCTTGGAGAAGTCTGCTCCTTCCACATCACCACCCCAACCTTCTTAATTTCTTCCTCAAATGGTCTCCCCATTTGCTGGTTTCTCTTCTAAATGGCATCCTAAACAAAAGCAGAGTCTGTCATGGGCTTTCCCCAAGTCAACTCCCAAACTTCCCATTCTGGCTGACCACAAAACTCCTGAGTCTTAGGGCTTTTTGGTAAGTCATAAGCCTAATCTGTTTCAATGGGGTCAGTTTTCTTCACCTCCACGCTTCACCAGGGAGAGTAGGCCAGCAGATGGGAAGGGAGAGAACATCTCCTAGTCAGAGAGCAGAGCCTGTGTGAAGACTCAGAGGCTAAGGAGACCTAAGTCGGGCTCAGACTGGACATTTTATAACCAGAGCTGGAGAGACATGATTCCAACAGAGTCAAATGAGAGGATTGGGAGAAAGCAGCTGCCCATGATACTGTTATCATTCCCTGTGCTCTCATTACCCACCAAGGGATAGTAACCCCTTACAGGGCACGGAAACGTTGCAATTCATTTTTGATATCTAATCTCCTTCTTCCCACATTGGCCCTAGCACTTCTCAAGCACCTACCTGACAGTTTCATGTTTTTCTGGTTGCCGTGTTTAGCTTCAAACTGGGCCCATGGAACTCAGCAGTGTCAGCAATGATGTCACACAGGATTACGGAAGCCTTGGTGCTAACTCAGATCTCAGCTGCTTTTTGAAAAGGGTGTCGACCTCAGGTCTTGTGGGAGAGAAACCGTAGCTACTGAATCAAGGAAATTCAGGAGCAAGCCAGGGTCCCCAGGTTATCAAAGGTTCCTGCTGGGAGAAGGGATAAAAGTCCTTCAGAAGACCATTATGTTTGGACATCTTCACCCAGGCAGGATGAAACAGTGATACAGGAGGAAAAGGCCTTTCTCTAAGACTCTAGATAAAGATGAGGAAAAATTGTCCCAGATTGATGAGCGCTACAGAACAAAAGGTCTGACTTCCACCAGAAAAGAGAGCCATGGTAGGACAAGATGAAGGGTTTGGGGTGAATGGATAAGGTCATAAGGAAGATTCTCCTGAGAAAGCACTTTCTGTCATTTAGTAGATAATTAACCGAAGTTTATTTTGTCAATAAGAAATGTAGGAATAAATGAGGGATGAAACGAAAGAATCCAATTGTAAGTTTCAGAGCTTTCCAGAATAGCTGCAGACAAGGCACTCTATTGTTCTGGATCTGAACATGATGGAAGGGAAGGAAGCCAGTGGGCAACTGGGGCAGAGAGTATAGGATGCTGGAAAGGGTGGGTTGCAAGAAGTGTACTTAATTATTATATTTTCTAATGAGATGGAATTAATATACCATGTGAAGAACTAAGGAAATTTCTCAGGAGGTTCTGGGAGTGGTAGGTTGAAGAGCCCAGAATGCACATCATTGAGGGCAGAAGGGTTGTAGACTCCTTCCTAGATCCAGGAACTCCCCTTCCCCTCCTGTGTCTCCTGCCCACCTCCCTCAAGAGCCTAACAACCCCTAACCACAAACATGGATAGAATTTTTTATTTTCCTACTTTTCTTAACCTGAGTTTCATCTAGGACCCGTCATGTATCACTCTTTTCAGGCCAGTTTTGTTGCCCTCCCCACTACTATTACCTCTGCTGTCCTCCTCCACCCAGTGCTGCCCTCCACTGGCCCTGCTTCCTGCTGCTTCCTGCTTTTCTGACTGGCCTCTAATACCCTTTGAGAGATCCCCCACCCCATCTTCTGTCTGTCACTGGAGTTTACACTCCCCTCCCAAACTCCTTCTCTTTCTTCCTTAACTCGCCAATCCTTCCCTCATACTCAGAAAAATACTGAGCCTTATGCTGACAGATTCAAGCCCTGACCCCCCCCACAGGAGGCATGGTTGTGATTTGGCTACTAAGGTTTGTGCCATCAGACTCTCATATATGGACATCTGTTTCTGCCTCACCCTGAAGGACGTGGTAATGGGCTTCTGTTCAGAGAAAGGCAATTTTAATCTCCTGGTGTAGGCTAGTTAAGGGTACGAGGAGAAGTTTTCAATTATACAGAAAAGTACAAATAACGCTGTCTCTTTAAGTATAATTCCTTCTATAAAAGCCTTCCCTTAAAAGTAGGATGAAACCAAGTTACAAAGAGGAGACCGATTCTCCTGTTTCAATGTTTACACTCTAAATTTACTAAAAAAAATAACTTTCATAGAAAACAGCTTTTAGAGAAACCATGTATTATCATGAAGGTGCAGAGGATGAGGTAATTTCCATATTCCACAGGAGCAAATTCACTTCCATCCAACAAATGCAAAAAAAAAAAAAAAAAAATTTTTTTTTTAATGTGGCGATCCTCTGTTTATATTATAAACTATCACTGGATAAACCTTTGGCTGCTAACTAAAAGGCTGGCAGTTGGAATCCACCAGCCGCTCCTTGGAAACCCTATGGGGAGTCCTACTCTGTCCTATAGGGTTGCTATGAATTGGAATCTACTAAAAGAAAACTGGGAGTTTTTTTTTTTTAAATCAATGTATTATAATTTTTTGAAAAACAATAGGCTTTTACTATAAGGTAGTACCATCACTGAAATTTTCTGGAGGAGACTTTATTGCCCAGAGTAAATTCCCTAAAGTATGGTCGGTGCCTGGGGAAGAAGAAAGAAACCATGGGGACTGTGGAAGTGGAGGATGGTGGTGATGGAGAGGCCTCCAGGGATCCCTGAGACCAGAGACTTAGGTCACAGTTGAGAAACCAGAGCCAGAGGGCTCATGTAAATTAACTCTCCATTATTGCAAGTCTCAACCCAAGAGGAAAGTGTCACTCAGGGTAGAACATGAGAACAAAAAGCCCAAGTTCCAAGCCCAGGAGGATTCCCCAAGTATCAGCGAGGTCTTTTTCATCAGCTTCCACTAGGCAGAATTCCCACTCATCAAATTACTCCAGAGATCAATAGGTCAAGTCTGAGTATTTTAGCCAAGTGTGTAAGGTCAAGGGGTTAGCCATGGTCTGGCAGACCAGACCAAAACATCTCGCACCCCTGTCGGCAAAAGGCCCCTGGTCTTGAGGCTGAGTTTTTGAAGAAAGTGAGTGCCATCAGGTCTGCCCTCAGTCTAACCAACACTGAGTTCCTGGTCAGCATCCTGGAGTCCTGGCAAGAAGAGCCAGGCACCTCCAGGAGCATCTGGAGGAGGAGACAGGGGCTGAAGAGGCTACCACACCTACTGGTGCTGCTGCACTTGTGGGAGATCTGGCTGCAGAGGGTGCAGGCATGGCCTCAAGGTCAAAGGAGAAAGCGCCTGAAGACGTGCTAGGACTCTTAGACTGAGAGGAGCAGGATGTCTGGACTGCAAAATATGCACCCTTCAGGGAAGAACTTCATTCAGCCTTTTTTAGGGGTTTTAGAATATACAATTAAAATAAATGTAAACAATTATTAGAAAAAAAATCTCTGAAAATAAAATTTAATTTTTTTAAATCACTGCTCCATACCCCAAATCTAAATGGCTTGATATAAAGCACTGGTCTTTGTGATTCACAAAAAGCAGGTACCAATTCCTGAACAAGAACTGAAGTGACAGGAGAAACTCCCCATGCTGTTAGAGCCCTGAGTATGGGCCCTAATCCAATAATCTGTCCTCATTAATTCCTTTTCATTTCATCTCTGTGAAAGAGGGGTGGGAGAAGGTGAGAGAGGGTTACATGTGCCTATTCTGTTCTTTAGCATCTAGTTAACTGCCAGGAACACGTATTCATAACAGTCTAAAAAATGTTAAAGTACAAATAAGGAGGAAAACCTCCTAGTATATATATGTATGAGGTGGCACAAAGAGTTAAGTGCTCAGCTACTAACTGAAAAGTTGGCAGTTTAAATCCACTCAGAGTTGCCTTGGAATAAAGGCCTGGCAATCTACCTCCAAATGGTCACAGCTATTGAAAACCGTATGGAGGGCAGTCCTACTCTGAAAACTCACGGGGTCGTCATGAGTGAAAATCTACTCAACGAGAACTGGATTGGTAATCTATATATGGCATAAATCTTCGGAAAATTAGTTTCTGAACATATATACGGCATATAGAATACACTGTACATTAGTATTATGTGCCAAAACCCACTGTCATCAAGTCGATTCTAACTCATAGTGACCCCAAAGGACAGAGTAAAACTGCCCCATAGGGTTTCCAAGGCTGTAAGTTTTCACTGAAGCAGACTGCCACATCTGTCTCCTGCAGAGAGGCCGGTGGGTTCGAACCACTGACCTTCCAGTTAGCAGCCAAGTTCTTTAACCACAGAGCCACTAGGGCTCACTACTGTCATGCACAGCGATTACATAAGCAAATTCTGAAACAAACTGCCTGGGTTTAAATCCTAACTCAATTTAACACCTGGGTGATCTGGGAACATTACCTCTCACTGCCTCAGTTTCCCATTTCTAAAACGGATCTTATTCAAAAGGTTGTTACGCAAGTTAAATAAAACACACAAGGCACTTAGAAAAAGGCCTTACACACAGAATGAACACAATAAATGTTAGCTTTCATAATTATTAAGGGAATACAAACAAACGACTAGGTTGAAGGAACTTCCATTGAGAAAGAGTTGAGTTCCAAAATTCATGTCTAAACTCATTTACATCAACTGTTAAAGTTGTATGTTTAGATTCAAGTGATTACTGAGGTGTGTTATGATCTTGAACAGAGTTCTGGGGACTATACAGGCAGACTCTGCATGCCCTTCTCCTGCACATCCATTCCATCTCCCTTGGAGCCCAGACATCATGTTATCAATTAAACCCCTCCCACACTGGTGGTGTACTGTTTAAGGGCTATGGCTGCTAACCAAAAGGTCATCAGTTCAAATCCACCAGGCGCTCCTTGGAAAGTCTATGGCACAGTTCTGCTCTGCCCTGTAGGGCTGCTATGAGTTGGAATAGACTCAGTGGCAATGGGTTTTTAACGGGTATGAGGTAACTGTTCAGTTCTTAAAGACATACCCAAAGCAACCACTAACACAAAAATATAGTAAAAGGTTCTTATTTCAGAGTAGCAAAACCTTTTTCTAACACAGTGGTGAATTAGGGTGGACTGTGGATCAAGAAGAGCCCTGGTGGTAGAGTGCTTAAGAGCTCAGCTGCTAACCAAAAGGTCAGCAGTTCGAATCCACCAACTAGTCCTTGGAAACTCTATGGGGTAGTTCTACTCTATGCTATAGGGTCTCTGTGAGTTCAAATCACCTAGGGTCTCTAGGGGTTGGAATCAACTTGATGGTGACAAGTTTGGTTTGGTGGGTGTCATGGATTGAATTATGACCCTAAAAAATGTGTGTCTCAACTTGGTTAGGTCATGATTCCCACTATTGTGTAGTTGTCCTTCATTTTGTGATTGTAATTTTACTTTAAGAGAATTAGGGTGGGATTGTAACACCACCCTCACTCAGGTCACCTTTCTCTGGGGTGTGGCCTGCACCACCTTTTATCTCTCCAGAGATAAAACCAAAGGGAAGCAAGCGGAGAGTTGGGGGCTTCATACCATCAAGAAAGCAGCACCAGGAGCAGAGCATGTCTCCTGGACCCAGGGTCCCTGCACCTGAGAAGCTCCTTGACCATGGGAAGGCTAAGGACAAGGACCTTCTTCCAGAGCCGAAAGAGAGAGAAAGCTTTCCCTTAGAGCTGATGCCTTGAATGTGGACTATTAGCCTACTTTAATGTGAGGCATTAAATTTCTCTTGGTTAAAGCCATCCACTCATGGTATTTCTGTTATGGCAGCACTAGATGATGAAGACAGTGGGTCAAGGTGGAAGGGGTGGATGAAGGACAAAAAAAGAAAAATGGACAACAGGAGAAATATAAGAATTCAGAGAACTGTGAAAATTTAATTCCTGAATATACTTTCTTTCTCCTCCCTATAACTGGAAGGACTTTTCTCATATACAGCATATATAAGTAAATCCTTGCAATATTTAAAACACTTGGATTTTTGTAAAACTCATTCTCTGAAAACTCATGGTGGCCCCATTAATTTGTGGCTTAAAAACAACTCAGAACTAAAAAGAAGCATAAATAAATAAATAAAGGCACTGCTGTCATTTGCGGGTGATATTCTTTTCCTGCTATCCACAACCCACACACTCGGGTTAATTTTCCAGGGTCAGTGTTCATAGACCATCCTCTTTCTCTTACCACCACCCCACCACCCTTAATTATTTAGAAAAGGCAGGGCCAGTCAGTGCTCCAAACATCAAGTTTTCTCTCCAAAATGCCAACTCGCACTTGGGGAGCAGGCTACATTCTCAGCTATCAGCACTTGCACTAGCCCCTGCAGATAAGGAATGTGTCTCCACTGAACTGTTCATTGTAATTAAAAAAAAAAAAAGTAAAAAACTGTTTCTTAAAAAAAAAAAAAAAACCAGGCATTTCCCTATTACCCACCCACCCCACTCTCCCACACCCAGTGCTCCCCTCACCACACACACACTCAAATATTTCATACCAACGGTGTGTCCCAAGCACGGGGTCTGGCTCCGCTCTTCTTGTACACCCCTTGGAGGCCTCTGGAGAAACCATACCTTTGGTTGGCAATTCCCTGAACCCTGCCTATTCAAGCTGGCACTTATTCAAAAAGGCAGGTGAGTCTTCAAGTCAGGTTTTTAAAAGGAGTTTAAGAGGAGCCAGGTGATATGCCTACTCACCCTCAAGTTTCTCAAAGGTAATAATTTCTTCAGATGTTTACAATGTCTCAACTATGGGTTAATTAAATCCCTTAGGATGGTGGGCATGGGAAAATCCTCCATCTCAATGCCCCCCATTTTGAAAAAAAAGAGGGGGAATCTCCAAAATTACAAATTTGAATTTCTACATACTTGATTGAACTAAGGAGTAAGTTCCTCACATGTGTTATTCTTGGTTTGAGCCCTAGTGGTGCAGTGATTAAGAGCTCCGCTGCTAAACAAAAGCTCTGCTTTTTGAATCCACCAGTTGCTCCTTAGAAACTCTATGGGGTAGTTCTACTCCGTCCTATAGGGTTGCTAAGATTCAGAATCCACTAGATGGCAATTGGTTTGTTTGTTTTTCAATCTTTGGCTGAAAGGTGGACTTTGTTATCAATTTATTAAATCAACTGGTAATTTGCTGGATATTCCTCATACAGGAACTTATGATGTCTTCAAATCCAGCCAATCAGGTTTAGGAAGAGAGAAACTTCTCTACCTTAGCCTCCCTGCCACTCCCACACCTTTTTCATTGATTTCCATGCCCTGCTTAAGTAACATCACTCATCACTTCTCACTGCCTAGGTTATTTGAGCTAATTCAGGGCAGTCAATTCCACCTGAGCCCTAGGATACCCTCATTTACATACTCTGCCCTATTGTTCGTTTACCCATGGCTGACTACATCTCCCCTTGAATGTCTACTAGGCATCTCAAACTTAATGTGGTTCAAATAAAATTCTTGGTCCAAGCGTCTTATTTACCTTCCAGTCTTCCTTATCTCAGCAAGTGTTCTCACTATCCTCTGGGTTGTTCAGGACAAAAACCTAGGAATCATCCTTGATTCCTCTCCTTTATTCAAATCTTGCATTCAATCCATTGATACATAGTCTGGACTCTTGGCTCTACTTTAAAATAAATCCCGACTCTATCCACTTCTCACTACCTCCACCTTACAGCCACCATCATCTCTTGGTTATAACTGGACTCCATGCCACCAATCTTCTCTCTTACAATCTACATAACAGCATCATCTCAGTGGCTTCTCATGGCGATTAGGAAAAATTCCCAAATCCTTCCCATGGTCTTTCATGATGCGGGGCTTGCCCACCATACTAACCTCATTTCCTAACAGTCTTCCCTCAGTTCACTCCACACTAGCCATGACTTATTTCCTGAGCTTCCTCAAACATGCCAAAACACTTGGTTATTTAAGGGCCTCAGAAACAACTCTTTCCTTTATTGGCAATATCCTCCCTCCAGAACTTCATACAGCTATTCTCTCCTTTGATATCGGTCAGTTATCTCCTCAAATATCCTACTCCCATAAGCCTTTACTGACTATTAATCTAAAACAGCTCACCCCACTCATTCCCTCACATGCAACTCTTATTTTCAAAATATTTAGCTCTCCTTGACATTTGTTTAATTATTACCTGTAAATTTATTTTTTGTGGTTGAGAATATATGCAGCAAAACATACCCCAACTCAACAGTTCCTACCTGTACAATTTAATGACATCGATTACATTCAAGTTGTGCAACTATTCTTACCCTCCTTTTCTGAGTTGTTCCTCTGTCATTAACATAAACCCACTGCTCCTTAAGGTTCCTATCTAATCTTTTCAGTAGCTGTTGTCAATCTGATGCCACATAGAGAGTTCTTAAAAGAGCATATGCTTAAGGTAGACCATTTGTATTAGTTAAGTAAGCCAATGTTCTGGAGCCCTCGTGGCACAGTGGTTAAGTGATACGGTAGCCAAGCAAAAGAAGAGCAGTTTGAATCCACCACCTGCACCTTGGAAACCCTATGGGGCAGTGCTATTCTGTCCTACAGGGTCTCTGAGTCGGAATCAACTCAACAGCAACAGTTTGGTTTTTTCTTTTTTATACTTCGGTTTTAAGATGATTCAAGGGAATGCTTTTGGTGTAATGTTTAAAGATTATCTCACGGCAATAGTTTCAGGAGTTCATTCACCCTCAACGGCTCCAAAAAGTCCAGGGTTCATGAGAATTAGAAATTCTGTTCTGCATTTTCCCCCTTTTAATCAGGGCCTTTCTATGGACTGTTTGATCAAAAGGTTCAGCGACAGCAGCTGGGAACCTTCTGGTTCTTCTGGTCTCATGGCATGCTAGATGTTCTTTTAAAAAACATGAGTGGATGCTGAAGGTTATCAAATACTTATTTTATTTTTTTTATTAATATAATCACATTTATTTTTCCTGTACATATAGCAAATTATACTGATTCATTTTTGAATGTTAAACTAACCTTGAATTCTTGGGATAGACCCAACTTGGTCATAATATATTCTTCTTTATAGTATTGCTGGATTTCTTTTGCCTATTTACTTTTATATTTTGCATCTATGTTCATCAGTGACATTGGCCTGTAATTTTCCCATCTTGTGCTGCTCTTGTCAGGTTTTGGTATCAATATTCATTCTACAAGCTTTATAAAATGAGTTTGGGTATATATTTCATTTTATATTGAAGAATTTGTGAAATATTTCTTGAATATTTGGCAGAATTTGCAGGAAAAGCCATCTGACATGAAGTTTCCTTTTTGCAAATAGTTTGAGCTCTAATTCAATTCTATGAACAGTTGTGGAATTACTTTTGCTTCCTGTTTCTTCTTGAATCGTTGTTATTAACCTACATGGTATGATACGTTTGCCTACTTTACCTAAATTTGCAAATTTATTGGCTAATATGGTTCATAACATTCTCACATTATCTTTGTTCTGCAAGATCTTTAGTCATTTTCTTTCTAATTCCTGATATTTGTTATTTATACCTTCGTTCTTTTTCACTTAATCAATCTTGCCTGAAGTTTGTCAATTTTACTAGCATTTTCTAAGAATCAACTTTAGTCTTTGTTGATCGTCTGTTGCATGTATTCAATCATTAATAGAAACAAAAATTCCTATGAATGTTTGTTTCTGGTTTTTTCCCAACATTTTGAATGGATGTTTAACTCACTTATTTTTCAAGATTTGTTCTTTCCAATTATATTTTTAAGGCTATAAGTTTCCTGTATTATATTGTCTGTACTGCACAAATTTTTATATGCACTATGTTCATAATTGTTCACTTCAAAATATATTCTAATTTTCATTATGATGTCTTTTTTGACTCATAGTATTTTAAAATATACAAGGACTTGGAGATTTTGTATTTTCTTTTTCTAAGATGGTTTTTTTTAAATTATGGTGTACTTACATAGTATCCTCTATATTATTGCAGACTCTTGAAATTTGTTGAGACTTGCTTTATAACACAGTATATAGTCAATTTTTATAAACACTATGTATTTTCTGCATGAGATGAATGTATATTCTTTCATGGTTAGATAATACACACACATACACATATATCAATTTGGTATTTTTATACATGTTAAATCTTCTGTATCCTTGATAATTTATGGACTTCTACGTTTCTGGGGGGTGTGTTAAAAATCTATTATGATGCATGATGTCAAAAGGAGCCCCAGTAGTGCAGTGGTTAAGCACTCAGCTGTTAAACCTTTTGATTTGATCCACCAACTACTCCACAGGAGAAAGATATGACAGTTTCCTTCCATAAAGATTACAGCCTTAGAAACCCTTTGGAGAAGTTCTACTCCATCCTATAGCCATTATGAGTCAGAATTGACTCAACAGCACATAAGAAAAAAAGTATGATGTGACGGAAACTCAGGAGTACGAAGCTCAAAGAATTGGTCCTATCTTCAGGGTCAAAGGATGAAGGACAGAGAAAACAGCAGAGACTTCCAAAAGCTTGGAAAAAAGGAGGCTGAGAGGACGATGTTTAGAGGTTTAAGGACTTTGAAGGGCTACCACAAATACTGAGCAGTCTGGAGTGCAATGTTCTTGCCTAAGGATGAAGACAAGCTCATAAAGATCCTGACAAAACTTTAGGCTTGCACCTCTGGCTGATCTTTGGGCTCCATGGGGGCAGGAAGTGAAGGCTAAGGCAGAGTTTTAGGCACTCTTGCTTAGCATTGAAAGAACGCCCCAGTTCAGAGCCAATCTGCAAAGACTGGGATAATGTTACTTTTCCTTTTTGGCTACAAGCATTTAAAGAAATCACTGTCAGGTCATGAACTGACTGCTGAGATAACAGAACAGAACTTCAGTGTCCACACATGAGAAGACATACAATCTTTGCAGAAATAGTTTGGAAACATCACTAAGCAAATGGATGACTGGGCCTCAAGAACTAAAAAAAAAAAAAAAAAAAAAAAAGCAAACCCTAATACAGGAGGGAATCTGATTTCCAGAGTTACATTATAATCTTTAAGATATCCAGTTTTCAACACGCTATTTCAAGTCATAAAAAGACAAAGAAAAGGATGGTTCATTTGTTAAGAAGAAAGAAAGAAGAGAAATGAACAGAAAGCATCCCTAAGTAAACATAGATATTGGGATTACTAGACAAAATTTTTAAACCAATTGTCTTAAATTTCCTCAAAGAGCTAAACAAACCATAGACAAAAAAAAAAAAGGAAACCAAGAGAAGAATGTTATGAACAAGTAGAAAATATTAATAAAGAAATATTATACAAAAGAACCAAATAGAAATTATAGAGCTGAAAAGTAGAATAGCTGAAATAAAAATTTCATTAGAGGAGCTCAACAGCAGATTTGAGCAAGAAAGCAGGAAAATGTAAACTTGAAAAAGCACAACTGAAATTGTTCTAACTGAGGAGCATAAAGGAAAAAGAATGAAGAAAATGAACAGAGCCTAAGGGACCTGCGGGACAACATCAAGCATACCAATATACTCATTAAGGGAGTCCCAGAAAGGAAAGAAAGATGAAAGGACAGAAAGAATATTTAAAAACGTAATGACTGGAAGTTTCCCAAATGTCATCTAGATATCCAAGAAGCTCAATAAACTCAAAGGACAGTAAATACATAGACATCCACAGACAGACATAATCAAAATGTCAAAAGACGAAGACAGAAACTTGAAAGCAGCAAGAGATAAGTGACCCCTAATGTACAAGAGAGTCTCAACAAGTTTAACTGTTGATTTTTCATCAGAAACCATTGAGACAAGAAAATAGCGGGATGACGTATTTAAGGTACTGGAAAAAAATACAGAAACAAACCTATGAACCAAGATTTCAATATCTACCAAAACTATCTTTCAAAAATGAAGGCGAAATTAAGACATGCCCAGATACACAAAACCTGAGGGAGTGTGTTAGTAGCAGAACTGCCTTATGAGGAATGCTACAGGGAATCATTCTGGCTGCCATGAAAGGACACTAGACAGTAACTTGAAGCCATAAAAACAAACAAAGACTCCGTAAAGGTAACTACTTAGATAAAACAAAGTCAGTAATATTTTTATATCACGCCTCTCTTTTTTTCATATATGATTTAAAGCACGAATGCATAAAAATACTTACACTTCTCTCTTAATGGACACACAATGTATAAAGATGCAATTTGTGTAACAGCAAAGTAAGTAGGGGAGGTAACTGAGCTAAATAAAAGCAGAATGTTGTATACTGTTGAAGCTAAATTTGTATTAATTAAAAGAAGATTGTTATAAATATAAGACATTAATTGTAATCCTCATGGTCACCACTAAGAAGTTAAAAAATATAAGGAAAGGAAATAAGGAGAGAATCAAAATTGTACACTTGAAAAAAATCAGTCAAACACAAAAGTGGACAGTAGTGAAAAAAATGAGAAACAAAATACGTATACGACCTACTACAAAGTAGAAGATACAAGTCCTTCCTTATCATTAATCGCTTTAAATATAAATAGATTAAATTCACAATTGGGATCATTAAAGTTGTGTGTCAACTTTGTTGGACCATGATTCTCAGTGCTTTGGCAGTTATGATGTAGTTTAGCAGTCGTATAACGATGCAATCACTTCCATGATGAGATGTGACATAATGTGATTACCTCCATGATGGGATCTGCTGTGAGTAGCCAATCAAATGTAAGGGAGTTTCCTCGGGGGTGGGGACTGCATCCAATATAGGTGGACTTTCTGGCAAGGCTCTTGAGCTTTTGCTCACTCTGAATCCTGCAGCTGGCTCCTCTTCATCTGATCTCAAGTTTTTGGGACTTGAACTCTCAGCTTACCTTCCAATTTTGGGATTCATCAGCCTCCGCAGTCTGTGAGTTGCGGGCTGCCAGCTTATCTGCCGATCTTGAGATTTGTCACCCTTTGCAGCCTGTGAGCCACAGACCTGTTGTATGACCTGCAGATCTTGAGTTCTGCAGTCCCTGCATCTATGTGAGTCAGGAGAAGCCACCACCCTGACCCATGGACTTGAGACTTACCAGCCTCTACAGCCTCGTGAGCCATTTCCTTGTTATAAATCTATTTATATATAAATACATATATATATATACCTCACTGGTTTTGCTTCTCTAGAGAACCCAGCCTAAGATACCAATTAAAAGGCAAACATTGAAAGAATGAATAAAAAAATCATACAATTGCTATCAAGCTGATCTGACTCAGGGTGACCCCTCCCCCATGTGTGTCATAGTAGTACTGACACACAACTGTGTCAGTTCAATGGCTAATTTTTCAAAAGTACATCACCAAGCCTTTCTTCCAAAGTGCCTCTGGGTGAACTCAAACCTCCAACATTTTGATAGCAGCTGAATGCATCAACCGTTTGTACCTCCCAAGGACTACAACATATATCTATGTTTATTTCTGTATTACTTGTCTTTATACTATATACATACATATACACATACACACACACATAGACATCCATGAGTGGTTCATACAGATGCTTTGGACTTCAACTAGCAGGGCTCTATTAATTATTGATAGAAAAGTACTGATATCGATTATAAATGTGTATTTGTCCATTTCCCCTTTCAGATTTATTAGTTTTTGTATTTTGGAGCCCTGTTGTTAAATACATACACATTTAGGATTGTTGTATCTTTTTGGAGAATTGAACTTTTATTATGTTATGTCCCTACTTATTCCCAATAATACTCCTTTTTCTGAAGTATAATTTGTCTGATATTAATACAGCTACTGCAGTAGAACTGGATAATTTTCAACCACTTCAAGAGGTAGCATAAGATCAAGAACTGATGGTATAAAAGGAAGAAATCGAAGCTGCATTGAAGGCATTGGTGAAAAACTATCCTCTCTCCACCATCTTCACTAACTCTGACACCAACTGTCCCTCACACAGCACTCCCTACTTCTCTGCTGGGTTCAGTAATTCATTGCAATGGCCACACAGAGCTCATAGTCCATATTCATGATTATGGGGTTTATTAGGGAAGTAACATTTATAACTCAGGCTCAAAGACATTCAGAATACAGTTCTTCTATCAGGACAGCTTCTTCCCTCCTGTGCTCATAGGTGTGACGCTGCCTGGCCTTGGGCCTCTCTCCAAAGGCACTCAGCTTTCCTTCTCCATGGGCCAGCATCTCCTATACCCGGGTCCCTGTTGCTTGGTCTCTCCTGCCATGGCATCTTACCGTCTTCAGGGTTACAGCTTCCTCTCTCTATCTCAGTCTCCTGCTTCTAGGAGCTTCTCAGTGCAGGGATCTCAGGTCCATAATATATGCTCAGCTCCTGGCTGTTCTTCCTTGATGGGAGTTGAATCCTCCTCTTTGCTCTGGAACTGGTTCTCTTTGAAGGGAAAACTAAGCAATCCCCTTGGTGAGCCACAATTACCCTATCACACAGTCCTGCCCAAGCACCAGGGTGGATGTTATAAGACCATGGCTAGAAAGGCCACACAAAGTAAAAAATCACATCACAGTACCTTGGACTCATTTTTCAAGTGAAGTATCAAAAATCCCATACAAACAGATTGGTAATGAACATAATCAATAGCAAGAACATTTTCATAATTATGTTTTCTGTATTTGGAAAATCTATAGCACTATTCTTATTTTGCCAATTCACAGGGATCACAGAGATTAGTGGTAGATATTGCAGTACCAGAAAACTCTCTGGTGAAACAGTCTGTGAGCAGTCTTACAAACACGGATATTCCACCAGAGTCAAAAGAATGACGTTACATTAGTCATCAAAGAGAACATTTCAAGATCTAGCCTGGAGTACAATGTTGTCACTGATAGGCTAATATCCACACACTTACAAGGAAGACCAGTTTATACGACTATTCAAATTTATGCACCAACCACCAATGCCAAATATAAAGAAATTGAAGATTTTAAACAACTTCTGCAGCCTGAAATTGATCAAACATGCAATCAAGATGCATTGATAATTACTGGTCTTTAGAATGTTAAAGTTGGAAACAAAGAAGGAAAAGTAGTTGGAAAATACAGCATTGCTGATAGAAATGATGCCAGAAATCTCATGACAGAATTTTGCAAGACCAGTGACTCATCCACTGCAAATATCTTTCTTCACCAACATGAACGGCAGCTATACACGTAGACTTTACCAGTTGGAATACACAGGAATCAAACTGACTGCATCTGTGGAAAGAGAAGATGGGAAAACTCATATCATCAGTCAGAACAAGGCCAGGGATCAATTGTGAAACAGACTGTTAATTGCTCATATGGGAATTCAAGTTGAAACTGAAGAAAATGAGAATAAGTCAGAAAGGGCCAAAGTATGACCTTGAGTATATCTCACCTGTATTTAGAGACCACCTCAAGAATACATTTTATGTGTTAAACTTAACAACTGAAGACCAGGTGAGTTGTGGAATGACATCAAGGACATCACAATGAAGAAAGCAAGAGGTCCTTTAAAAGACAAGAAAGAAAGAAAAGACCAAAACGGATGTCAGAAGAGACTCTGAACCTTGCTCTTGAATGTCGGGTAGCTAAAGTGAAAGGAAGAAATGATGATGTAATAGAGCTGAACAGAAGATTTCAAAGGGGGGCTTGAGAAGAAAAAGTATTATAATGACATGTGTAAAGATCTGGAGATAGATAACCAAAAGGGAAGAACACACTCAGCATTTCTCAAGCTGAAAGAACTGAAGAAAAAATTCAACCCTTGAGTTGCAATACTGAAGGATTCTAAGGGTATAATATTAAATGACGCAGGAAGCATCAAAAGAAGATGAAAGTAATACCCACAGTTACTATGCCAAAAAGGATTGGTCGACCTTCAACCATTTCAGGAAGTAGCATATGATCAGAAACCGATGGTACTGAAGGAAGAAGTCCATGCTGCACTGAAGGAATTTGTGAGAAAAAAAAGCCTCCGAGAATTGATGGAATACCAACTGAGATGTTTCACCAAATGGATGCAGCACTGGAATCGCTCACTTGTCTAATCCCAAGAAATTCGGAATACAGCTACCTGGCCTATGAACTGGAAAGGATCCATATTTACGCCTATTCCTAAGAAAGGTGATCCAACCAAATGTGGAAATTATCAAACAATATTATTAATATCACATGCAAGTAATATTCTGCTAAAAATCATTCAAAAGCAGCTGCAGCAGTACATTGACAGGGAACTGTCAGAAATTTAAGCAGGATTCAGAAGAGGACATGGAAGGAGGGATATCACAGCTGATGTCATATCGATTCTGGCTGAAAGCAGAGAATACCAGAAAGATGTTTACCTTTGTATTATTGACTACGCAAAGGCATTTGACTGCTTGGGTCATAATAAATTATGGATAACATTGCGATGAGTGGGAATTCCAGAACACTTAATTGTGCTGATGAGGAACCTGATCAAGAGGTAGATGTTCAAACAGAAAAAAGCGATACTGTGTGGTTTAAAGTCAGGAAAGGTGTGTGTCAGGGTTGTATCCTTTCACAATACTTATTTAATCTGCAAATAATCTGAGAAGCTAGACTATACGAAGAACACCACATCAGGATTGGAGGAAGACTCATTAACAACCTGCATTTTGCAGATGACACAACCCTGCTTGCTAAAAGATAAGAGGACTTGAAGCACTTACTGATGAAGATCAAAGACCGTGGCCTTCAGTAGAGAGTGCACCTCAACATAAAGAAAACAAAAATCCTCACAACTGGACCAATGAGCAACATCATGATCAACGAAGAAAAGATTGAAGTTGTCAAGGATTTCATTTTATTTGGATCCACAATCGACACCCATGGAAACAGCAGTTAAGAAATCAAAAGATGCACTGCCATCAGGCAAATCGGCGCAAAAGACCTCCAAAGTGTTGAAAAGCAAAGACATCACCTTAAAAACTAAGATGCAACTGATCCAAGCCACAGTGTTTTCAGTGGCCTCGTATGTGTGGGAAAGCTGGCCGATGAATAAGGAAGACCGAAGAAGAATTGATGCCTTTTAATTGTCGTGTTGGTGAAGAATTCTGAATATACCATGAACTGCCAAAAGAACAAAAAAATCTATCTTGAAAGAAGTATAACCAGAATGTACCCTAGCCTAGAAGCAAAGATGCCTGGGCTACATCCTACATACTTTGGACCTGTTTTCAGGAGGAATTAGTTCATGGAGAAGGATATCATGTACTATTTCTTTGGACTATCTAAGACCTCAAGAACAAAATCTCATGGTCCAAATTAATGTTTTTACTTACTAATTTTCAAATGTAGCCCTGGTGGAAGAGTGGTTAAGAGCTTGGCTGAAACTAAAAGGTTTCAACCAGCCTCTCCTTAGAAGCCCTGCTGTGCAGTTCTATTCTGTCCAATAGGGTCACTGTTAGTTAAAATTTAATCCACAGCAATGAGTTATTTAATTTTCAAATACAAATTTGTTGTGTTAATGTCTAAATTCTAAAGTAAATTCTATTTTATAAACTACCTGTTTTATAAATTTATTTTCTATTATTCAAATTCATTGTTATAGTAGAATCAAACTTAAAAAGTAACATAATTTTATATCCAGGCAAAATGAAATGCCAATAACTAAGTGGAGTGCAAAAATGGAAGCCTGCAGAAGATAAAAAGAAAATGATTTGTGAATCCCTAAAGACAATTCCAAAATTCCTTTTTAGAATGTAATAAATCAGAAGAGACTTCTGCCATTAAAGGTACGTGCTTAATGGGTGGGAATCATCCTACTAGTACCACTAGTGCTGAAATTAACGATGGCAATACAAATATAACAGAATTTGTTCCAAATTCTGCATCCATTTCTTGATGTAGTAAAAAAAAAATTAGTAATGATCTACAAAGTGAAACTAAGAATATTAAATTGTCACATCTGCAGACCCCATAAATAACAGACATGCAGATCCTGCCTTGTGGAATAATTTTCTTCCAACGAAGTAAATTACTGGATCAAAAGAGGCCCAAGTGATTGTCAACATCACAGTTGTCCACTCGTAAATTTGTGTGGAAAATTCCTGGACGGTAAACAAAGTTCTGTAGCCAGAATTTTTTCTAGAGTGCAAAGTTAATGATGAAAATTATAAGAGGGAGTGGCTACTGCAATCTCCATCAGTCAGCTCCCTGTATTGTTTTGTTTGCAAACCTACTAACCAAACAAACAAACCCGTCATCCTCATTTAATTCTTGAATTGTTACAGATGAATTTAGCAATTGGTGCAAATTGAATAGGATCAGTAAACATGAAAATAGTTCAATTCACAGAGATCATGTTATCATATTTAAACCAAACACATTGTTCTGGCTTAATTTATGAACTGGAATCACAAATTAATGAACATCAGTATTGAAAAGCCATTTTGTAATGTGTCGTTGTTGTCATAACAATCACTGAATGGGGACTATCTTCGTGAAAAAGAAATGAATTCTTTGGGTCCCCACGAAAGGGAAAATTTTAAAGTTGACTTCAACTTGTTGCTCATTTGACCTATTTTTAGCAAGTCACATCTCAAAATACAGTAACACAGGAAAGGGCAATCCATCCTATAATTCTAAAATAATGTGTAAAAATTTATAATCTTGATAAGTGATGAAGTTCAATCAACTACTGTCAGTGAAATAAGTATAGCTCGATATTTCATTTTGTCTGTGGATTCCACTTCTGAGGCTTCTCATACAGGCCAGCTAAGGATTGTTTAAAGATCCGTATCTCCAACAGATAGAAAACCTGTGTGGTGACTTATCACATTTACTAGCTTAAAAAATCATACTGGTAAAGACATTGCAAAGCAAGTGTTTCACTAATTATGTGAAGTTTGCAAAATTGATTTTTCTAAGTGCAGAGACCAGTCCTATAACAATGCTGCCATTACGTCACTGCATTATAAAGGCATACAACAGAAAATTCTGGAATGAAATTAATATGCCATTTTCATACCAAGGTGCTGCACATTCCCTTAATTTTGTAGGATGTATCACAATAGTTTTTTTTGTCCAAAAGCAATTGATGTTTTTTCTAATATTCAGTTACTTTATAAATTTTTTGCCACCTCTACTCACTGATGAGCTGTTCTTAAAACACATTCAGGCAATGATTGAGCATTAAAATGTCTAATACACATTGGGAAGCACATGCTATAGCAACAAGTACAATTCTCGGCGCCACACAGAATATTGCTGAAGACTAGATACAAAAAGGAAACTCCAAAACAGAAGCTAAAATCATCGCTGCCTTAGTCATCTAGTGCTGCCATAACAGATACCATAAGTGGATGGCTTTAACAAAGAGAAATTTGTTTTCTCACAGTCTAGTAGGTTACAAGTCCAAATTCAGGACGTCAGCTCCAGGGGAAGGCTTTCTCTCTCTGTTGATTCTGGAAGAAGGTCCTTGTCCTCCATCTTCCCATGGTCAAGGAGCTTCTCAGGCGCCGGGACCCCGGGTCCAAAGGACATGCTCTGCTCTTGGTAGTATGAGGTCCCCAACTCTCTATCCTTTCATCTCTTGAGAGATAAAAGGTGGTGCAGGCCACACCCTAGGGAAACTCCCTGTATCTCGGATCAGGGAGGTGTTAAAATCCCACCCTAATCCTCTCAACATAAAATTACCATCACAAAATGGAGGACAACCTCACATGGCCTATCCAAGTTGATACACATATTTTGGGGGGACATAATTCAATCCATGACATTCTAGCCTTTGACCCCACCCAAAATCACATTCTTGCAAATGGAAAACATATTCATCCCATCACAAACCAAAACCAAACCCACTGCCGTCCAGTCGATTCTGACTCATAGTGACCCTATAGGACAGAGTAGAACTTCCCCATAGAGTTTCCAAGGAGCGCCTGGCAGATACGAACTGCTGACCTTTCGGTTACCAGCCGTAGCACTTAACCACTAGGCCACCAGGGTTTCCTCATCCCATCATAGCATAGAAAAAGTCTTAAATCAAGTCCAAGTCCAAAATTCAAAAATCCCTCTTCATCTGTGAAATCTAGGACACAAGTTATCTGCTTTCAAAGGTACAATGGCATAAAAGGCACAAGCTAGACATTTCCGTTACAAACTGAAGAAACTTGAGGGAAAGAAGGCATAACATGCACCAAGCGAGTCAGGAGAACACATCGCATTAGCCCTCAAAGACATTGCAAACCAAGTGTTTCACTAATTAGGCGAAGTTTGCAAAATTGGTTTTTCTAAGTGCAGAGACCAATCCTATGACAATGCTGGGAAATGTCACTGCATTATAAAGGCATGCAACAGAAAATTCTGGAATGTAATGAATATGCCATTTTCATACCAAGGTGCTGCATATTCACTTAATTTTATAGGATATATCACAATGGATTTTTGCCAAAAAAATGATTTTTTCTTCTATTCAGATATTTTACAAATTTTTTGCCATCTCTATTCACCGATGAGCTGTTCATAGGCAATGATCAGCATTAAAATGTCTTTCTAATACCCACTGGGAAGCACATGCTATAGCAACGAGTGCAAACCTGGAATCACACACTCAGATTCTAGGTGCCATAGAGAATATTGCTGAAGACCAGTCACAAAAAGGAGACACCAGAACAGAAGCTTAAAACGTCACCAACAAAATATAAATGCAGACCATATAATTGTTTGTTATGTATAATAATATATTGCATCATTTTCATTTGACGAGTCAATTCTCCAAGATTCAGAAGTAAATTTGTAGACATGCATAGATCTCTATCAGCTATTAACAAGATATTTACATAAGAGAACATTTTGAAAACACAATAAAACAAATACTGCCAAATACTGATTATCAAGCAGTTTATTGTTGCAGAAGCATTAAAAGAAACAAGTAAATGACAGAAATGCTCCAGAAGTATTGAGTGCCAGAGATGAATTTCACATAACCATCATCACTAACACACTTGAATCTTGCATGAAATGAAGGGTGAAGACGTATAAAGTTCCTTCTGATATTTTTTTCTTTCTTAACGTGAATATAACTGATGAAGAATTCCTGAAGGCACCCAATAAATCAGCACAGGCTTATCCTGATGAGGAAAGCCTGGTGGCATAGTGGGTAAGTGCTACGACTACTAACCGAGAGGAAGGCAGTTCAAATCCACCAGGCGCTCCTTGGAAACTCTATCGGGCAGTTCTACTCTGTCCTATACGGACAGGCTTAGTCAGAATCGACTCGACGGCAGTGGGTTTGGTTTTTATCCTGATGACTTAAGACAAACCTTTATGGAGAAGTGCTACAATATCATTCTTACGTTAGAATTAAGTTTAGAGATTCAAGACAAATTTTACTCATGTAGGCATGTAAACCAAAAAAACCAAACCCATTGCTGGTGAATTGATTTCAACACATAGCAACGCTATAGGACAGAGTAGAATTGCCCCCATGTTTCCATGGAGCAGCTAATGTATTCTAACTGCCAAGCTTTTGGTTAGCAGCTGAGTTCTTAACCACTGCACCGCCAGTGCTCCAAATATACTCTGGCCCAGTAGTTCAAATGCAACAGCCGCTCCTTGAAAACCCTATGAGGCAGTTCTACTCTGAGCTATAGGGTCATTATGCATCAGAATTGACTCCAACCCAACGGGTTTGTTCTGCCTACTGCCTCATCCCTGTTTCATTTTCTCAGAGATAAGTTTCTCTGATAGTGTCAGATTCAGGAATGTGATGGCCCTGAACATCAAAGGTGAAGTTACAGAATTGGACTTAGTAGCAGGGGGAGGGGGATATGGTTCGGAGCAGTGAGAGGTTGACAGACCTGACCCGGCAGAAACCAGCACCCTGCAGGCTGGATTGGATGGCATGTGCGGTGACGCAAGCAGTGATGCTCGGGACATGTTTTTCACATCAGAAGAGACCGAGTGGTGGAAAGTCTACACAAGCCTCCAGAACCAGTGAAAAGCAGTGCTAAGTTGGCAAAAGATAAGTACATGCATTTAAAATGCCACACAAATCAAAAATCATCCCCTTTGGGAAAAACATCTCTCCCATTTACCTGCTTCCTCCCTCTCTGTTTTTAGTCTTGGACCAGCTTCAGCTATTTCTGGGTCCCCTGGGCCAGAAGTAGGAACTATCACATGCCCTGGAGCAGGAACAAACAACAAAAAATAATCTGCCAGCTTCCCTAAGCCAGGAACTCAGGGAAGGCACAGACATAAGGGGTCCAAGGACTCTGAATGCCTTTCACCCTTGCATAGACCTGTGTGGGCCCATTTCAATAGCGTAGGCCCTCGTTAGCACACTACGACAGGGTATATACCTGAAGCCTATTTTCAACTCTATTAGCTATAAAGTAGAGTGGCAGATTTGTGATATTTGACAGTGTTCTGCCAATTAAGCAGGGTCCTCACCTACCCACATCAGTGACCTGAGGGTTGGTGGCTCCATCCATGCCACCTAGCCACCCGATTCAGGAGTCCAGGAATAAGTGGTGAATCCCAGTCCTTACAACCAACAGCATTGGGTGACCATGGTCTGGCTGCAAAACCCACCCACCTATGTTCTCTAGGGAACAGGGACATGCTTTCCTCCCAGACACTCAAGGGCAGTCATTCCCCCCACAGTAGCCAGACACCTGTACCTACACCAATCAACCCTGTCTATGTAGGACTGTAGGTGAGAGCCCACACCACACACTTGGTGACCAACTACCTGGACACCTGAGCTGAATGCATACAAGAAAAGTAAAATGGCTCCTCGGCTCACATACCTAGTAACAGCTCTGATCACCTGGTGACAGGATGTAAGAGCTTCAAAGGTGCCAGTAATCAAACTAGCTCACCCAAGGAGCCTATTTGGGCATATCAAAATAAAACAAGAAGCTAGGACACAGTACACCAAAAAAAAAAAAACAAACCCAGTGCCGTCAAGTAGATTCCGACTCAGTAAGCAAGCATAAAATAAATGAACATAATAACTCATTGATGGCTCAGAGACAAGTGTAAATATCAAATAACATAAAGAGGCAGACCATGATGGATTCAGGAAGCTTCCAAAACAACAAATCAAGAAATCTTCCAAATGAAGAGAAATTCCAGGAATTACTGGAGGTAGAATTTAAAAGATTAATACACTGAGCTCTTCAAAAGATCCAGGAGGAGATCAGGCAAAACGAAGAACAAGCCAAGGAACACAGAGATAAAACAATAGAGGAACTTAAGAAGGTTATATAAGAGTATAAAGACAAATGTAACAGGCTGCAAGAATCCATAGAATGACAGCAAGCAAATCCAAAAGAGTAACAATAAAATTTCAGAATTAGACAACTCAATAGAAAATGAGAGGAGCAGAATTGAGGCACTGGAAGTCAGAATTAGTGAGATTGAAGATAAAGTACTTGACACCAACTAATTTGAGGAAAAATCAGATAAAATAATTTTTTTTAATTGAAGAAACTCTAAGAATTATGCGGGACTCTATCAAGAGTGATTGGAACACCAGAATCAGGGCGGGGGGTGGAGGGATAACAGAAAACACAGTGAGAATTGTTGAAGACTTCTTGGCTAAAAACTTCACTGATCTTGTGAAAGATAAGAAGATATCTACCCAAGATGCTTACTGAACCCCACGCAAGGTAGATGCCAAGATAAAGTCACCAGGACATATTATAATTTCGCTTGTCAAAACCAAATATAAAGAGAGAATTTTAAGAGTAGCTAGGGATAAACAAAAAGTCACCTATAAAGAAGGGTCAGTAAGACTAAGCTCAGACTACTCAGCAGAAACCATGCAGGCAAGAAGGACGTATACAAAGCCCTGAAGGAAAAAAAAAAAAAATTGCGAGCCAAGAATTATATATCCAGCAAAACTGTCTCTCAAATATGATGGTGAAATTAGGACATTTCCAGATAAGCAAGTTTAGGGAATTTTTAAAAACCTAACCAATATGACAAGAAATAATAAAGGGAGTTCTCCAGTTAGGAAAGCAATAATATCAGGTAACAACCCAAGGCTAGAACACAAGACAGAACAACCAGATACCAACCCACGTAGGGACGTCACAAATAAATGAAAGCTAACACACTGAAAATATAGAAACAGAGACATCGATCTATAAAAGATGACAACATTAAGACAAAAAAGAGAGACTAAATAATGTAGTCATAGATCTTTCATATGGAGAGAAAGTCAAGACGATATAAAGACATAAAAGATTGGTTTAAATTTAGAAAAACAGGTAAATGTTAGGTAACCCAAAGGAAACTAACAATCCTACACATTAAAATAAAAAAAAAACAAGGAAAACATAAATTTTCAGCAAATACAAAAGCAACAAGAAAAAGATGAAAGACTAAAAAGAAAAACGATTCAGCACAGAAAAAAATAAATTAGCAGTAAATACAAAGGCAACAAAAATGAAGACGATGGAAAAAAATGCACAAAGAACAACGACTCAAGAAAATTAAGTGGAATCAGGAAAATGTCAACAAGACATACACAAAAAAAGACGAAAATGACAGCACTAAACTCATAACTATGAATAATTATGATAAATGTAAATGGTTTAATTGCACCAATAAGGAGAGAGAGAGTAGCAGAATGGATTAAAAAACATGATCTGTCTGTATGCAGACTGCAAGAGACACACCATAGACGCAAAGACATAAACAAACTAAATCTCAAAAAATGGAAAAAAAAATACATATATATCAAGCAGACAATAAAAAATAAGAGTGGCAATATTAATCTCTGATAAAACAGGCTTTAAAGTAAAATACACCACACAGGAAAAGGAAATACACTATATAATGATTAAAGGGTCAATATACCAGGAGCACAAAATCATATTTATATACCCAATGACAGGGCTCCAAAATACATAAAAGAAACTCAAACAGCATTGAAAAGAGAAATAGCTCCACAATAATAGTAGAAGACTTCAACATACCACTTCTGATGACAGACAGGATATCCATAAACAAGCTCAATAAAGACACAGAAGGTCTAAATACCACAATCAGCCAACTGATCTCATAGACTTATACACAACACTCCACCCAATGGTAGTCAAGTACACTTTCTTTTCTAACACTCATGGAGCATTCTTGAGAATAGACCACGTATTAGGCCACAAAGCAAGCATTAAAAGAATCCAAAACATCAAAATATTACACAGCATGTTTCCTGACCATAAAGCCATAAAAGTCAAACCGCTGTAGTTATCATACATTTTAATTTCTTACATATTTTAAACCCAATAAAGTCTATTCTTATTATGTCATGCAGTCAGTAATCCTCTATTTTTACCCATTTCATTAACTTTCATTCCTTCTTGCATCTTAAGCCTTTCACCTTATTTTCTTCCTGCTTGAAGAATACCTTTGGAATTTTCTTTAATGTGGGCACGCTAATGTTAACTTATCTAGGTTTTGTTTCTCTGAAAACAAAAGGTCTTTGCTTATTCATGAAGGATGTTTTTCCTCAGCACAGAATTCTGGGTTGCCACGTATTTTCTCTCTATAATTTAAATATACCATCTTATTGTCTTAGGGTTTTCACTAATTCTGTAGAGAAGTCATCAGCCAGTTTTTTTGTTTGTCCTTTAAAGATAATCTCTTCCATTCTTTAGTTGTGTTAAATTATTTGTTTTTTTGTGGGGTTTTTTGTCTTTAGCTTCAGCAGTCCTACTATGATGTACCTAGATACGAATTTCTTTGTATTTACCCTACATGGGTCTTATAAGGAAACCCTGGTGGCGTAGCGGTTAAGTGTTATGGCTGCTAAGCAAAAGGTCAGCAGTTCGAATCCACCAGGCACTCCTTGGAAACTCTACGGGGCAGTTCTACTCTGTCCTATAGGGTCGCTTTGAGTCGGAATCGACTTGACGGCAGTGGCTTTGTTCTTTTTTTTTTTTTGGTTTGGGTTTTGTAAGTCTTCTAGGATCTCTGACTTGATATCTTTAATTATTTGAAGAAAATTCTCAGCCATAATCTCAGTTTTTCTGCCTCATTCTTTTTCTTCCTTCTTAAAGTATCTTATGCTAGATATTCTCATCGTATTCTCTATATCTTATTCCTTTTTATATTATATATATTTTTCCTTTTGTCTATGCCTCTACTTTCTTCCAACGTATCTTCCAGTTCACTAAATCTCTCTTCAGCATTTTTAATCTGCTGTTATATACATACGTTAAGATTTTAACTTCAGCTATAGTTTTCAGTTGACTTTCTAAGTTGATCTTTTCCTTAGTTTCTAGTTTTTTGCCAAATTTCTAAGTCTTGCCTTTATTTCTTTGAACATAATAGAGTTATTTCAGTGTCTTTGTCTGAAAGCTCCAATATCTAGTTTTTCTGTGGATCTCATTCTGTTATTTGTTGTTTCTACAGGTTTCACTTTTTTCTTTCTTTTTTTAAAAAATTGTTGATTATATTAGAGAGGCGAGGCCAAGATGGCAGAGTAGTGAGACGCTGCCAGTGATCCCTCTTACAAAAAAGACACGAAAAAACAAGTGAAGCGATTATATTTATGACAAGCTAGGAGCCCCGAACATCAAAGGCAAAGTTAGAAAACGGACTCAGCGGCAGGGGGAAGGAGAGACTATTCAGAAGTGGAGAGGAGTTACTGGACCCGAATAGCCAGGAACCCTCAGGCACCGTTCCCTGGAGCGACTGCAGTGGGGCTGGCAGTGGCGTTCCAGAGGCGCTTAGCTCAGGGAAGGACAGCAAGTTGCACACATTACTCACACCTCCAGAACAAGAGAAGAATGGCACTCTCGGCAAAAGCTAATTACTTGTGTTTATTTTACCACGCCCCCAGCCTCCAAGCCGGCTTCAGTGGTTGTCAACTTCCCTGGGCCTGAGATAGGCCCTGGTACCACTCTGAGCCATTCTTCCGTCCTTGAAGAAGGTATAAGTTCACAACTGGGGGAAAGATAATCTGCCAGCTCAATTAAGCTGGGGAGCTCAGGACAGAAGCAGCTCTTGTTCAGGCACAAACAGTCCATGGGCTTTGAATACCTTTCACCCCAGCATGGACCTGTGTGGGCCCATTTCAGGAGAATAGGCCCTTGTTGCCAGACTGCAACTGTTTCAGCTGGACGGTGGAAAGATGGGTGTTTGATGTTTGACACTGCTTTGCCTATTAAACAGGGTCTTCACCTACCCACATCAGGGGCCTAAGGACTGGTGGCCCCACCCATAATACCTATCCACCTGTGACAGGGTTCCAAGGATAAGTAGTACCGCCCAGAACTTACAACCAAAAGCATTGGGTACCCATCGCCCTTCTGCAGAACCCACCCGTGTGCCCTACAGAACAGGGATGCGCTTTCCTCACAGACACTCAGAGCACAGCTGTCAGACCCCTGCCTTGATCAGAGTCTGACCCCCTACTGCAGCCAGATACTTCTGCCTACACCAATAACCCCTGCCCCTCTAAGACTGTAGGACAGAGCCCGTACCACACACTTTATGACCAACTACCTGGGCACCTGAGTTGAATCCATACAAGAAAAGTAAATGAACTCCTAGGCTCATATACCTGGCAACAGTGCTAGCCATCTGGTGATAGTACATTAGAGCTTCAAGGGTGAAAATAATCAACCTAGTGCACTCAAGCAGCTTATTTGGGTATACCAAAACTAAACAAAGCAAGAAGTTAGGATACAAAAAGCAAGCATAAAATAAACTAATACAATAACTTATAGATTGCTCAGAGACAACAGTCAATATCAAATCACATAAAGAGGCAGACACGGGGGCAGGACCAAGATGGCTCACTAGGTAGAAGCTTCCGCTTATCTCTCTTGAAACAAAGACTCAAAAAAACAAGTGAATCAATTACATAAAGGACAATCTACAAACCTTGACCATCAAACACAGAACTAAGGAATTGACCTGAGTGACAGGGGAGCACAAAGCCACACTGCAGCAGGGACCGATTCCGGAGCCAGTGTCCCACGCCACAGCCTTGAGCCCTCACGGTTCCCTGGTGTCAGAGTGGTGGGGCTGATTGTGGCTTACTGAGACAGGGAAGCACGGATGTAGCCCTAGGAGGGGACCCAGACAGCACACGCAGGCTCCACACAGATGCAGCTGACAGGGAAATGAAAAACCACGGGGAAGCAGCAACTGGTTTTGGAGCCTGGAGTGCAGCGTCCCAGAAAGGAAACCTTGGTGCTGGGCTTTGGACTAAGTGTGGGGGAGCTGATTGTGGCTTCCTGAGACAGTGTGAGCATGGATGCAGCTCTAACCCACTGGGACAGTCTCAGCAGGGATCCAGCCACCACACACAAGCTACACAACGCTCTGGAATCTCAGAAAAAACAGTCCTCACCAAACAACATAAGTAACTTTCTATATTTTGCCAGGCTACTCTCTTCTATATATCTGATTCCACCCCTCATTGCCCCAGCCAGCTTCATTAACATTGGAATTCTCTGTGCCAGACAGTGAAGTGCACTGCTGGATTTTTTTTCTTCTTTCTTTTCTAACCCATTCTCCTGGCCTGAGAAAAGCAGCATTTAACCATCAAAGAAAAAATCCTTCCCTGACTTCCGTAAACTGGAATTAACAATACACAATCAGCTCCATCCAGGCATTAACAGACCCATAGTCTTTGGCTTTCACCCTACAGGTAACTAGGTGGCTATTATAATGCAAAGGCAATTCTGATAGAGATCTGACCATAACTGTTTTAGCTCAGCAGTGGAAAGGCAAGTTTTGGAGTCCAGATACCTGTGCACCTACTAAACAGAGCCCTCGATGATCCACACCAGTGAACTGAGGGCTGAGACTCCACCCACACCACCTAGCCACCTGCTAGAGGGGTCTGACAATAGTGATGTCTACCCAAGCATTGGGTGCTTAAGATACAGTTGCAAAGCCCACCCACCAGAGCACTCTAGAGAATAGAGCCACATGTACCTCACTGACACTTGAAGGAAGGCTGTCAGCATCCTGCCCTCCTCGAAATGTGACCCCATGCCACTAATAGAAACTGGTGCATACAACCATCACCACTACTCCTCTAAGATAATAGGTGAGAGCCTACACCACACACTAGGTGACCACCTATCAGGACACCTGAGCTGATTCTATTCAAGAATAGTGAATGGACTCATACACTTATATACCTGGTAACAGCTCAGGCAAGCTGGTAATAGGACGTAAGTGATTCAAAAGCTACAGCAATCACGATACCACAATCTAGTAGCCCGTCTGGGTGTATTGTAACAAAACAAAACAAGAAGATAAGACTCAGTGAACAAATATAAGAGAAAACACTACAATACCTTATAGATGACTTTGAGACAGCAGTCGACATCAAATCACATGAAGAAGCAGGCCATGATTGCTTCTACAAACCCCCAAATCAAAGAATCAAAATCATTCCCGGATGTAGATACATTCCTAGAATTGCCAAATGTAGAATATAAAAAAATTGTATACAGAATGCTTCAAGACATCAGGAATGACCTCACAAATGAAATAAGGCAATCTACAGAAAAAGCCAAGGAATACACGGATAAAGCAGTTGAAGAAATCCGGAAGATTATTCAAGAACATAGTGAAAAAATTAATAAGCTGTAAGAATCCATAGAGAGACAGCATTCAGAAATTCAAAAGATTAACAATAAATCACAGAATTAGATAACTCAATAGGAAGTCAGAGGAGCAGACTCGAGGAACTGGAACGCACAGTGGGGGAGCTGGAGGGTAAGGCAATTGACACAAATATAGTTGAAGAAAAATAGAATTTAAAACTATGAAGAAACCCTAAGAATCATGGGGGACTCTATCAAGAATAATTTGCGTGTGATTGGAGGTCCACAACAGGGAGGGATAACAAAAAATACAGAGAGAATAGTGGAAGATCTGTTGACAGAAAAATTCCCTGGCATTGTGAAAGATGAAAAGATATCTACCCAAGATGCTCATTGAACCTCATACAAGATACATCCCAAAAGAAAATCACCAAGACATATCATCAAACCTGCCAAAACCAAAGATAAAGAGAAAATTTTAAAAGCACCCAAGCATAATCAAAAAGTTACCTACAAAGGAGAATCAATAAGTTTGCACTACTCGGCAGAAACCATGCAGGCAAGAGGGCAATGGGATAACATATATAGAGCACTCAAAGAGGAAAAACTGTCAGCCAAGAATCATATATCCAGCAAAACTCTAAAACATGAAGGTGAAATTAAGATATTTACAGATAAACACAAGCTTAGAGAATTTGCAAAAACTAAACCAAAACTGCAAGAATTACTAAAGGAAATTCTTTGGTCAGAAAATCAATATCAGATACCAACACAACACAAGGTCACAGAACAAAACATCCTGATATCAACTCAGATAGGGAAATCACAAAAACAAAATAAGATTAATTAAAAAAAATTGCTCAAAACAGGAAATCATTGACTTGATTATGTAAAAGATCACAATAGTCAAAAAAAAGGGACTAAATACAGGACACATAGATCTTACTTATGGAGAGAAAACCAAGGCGATACAGGGCGAAACAACTTAGGTTTTTACTTAGTCAAACTGGGGTAAATATTAAGGTAACCACAACGATGTCTAATAATTCCATACCTCAAAATAAAAACCAAGATAAACATAAAGACTCACCAACATAAATTCAACCTTACTATAAAAAGGAGGAACACACATTCTACAAAAAAAAACTCAGCACAAAAAAGTAAATGGAAAAATGAAATTGTCAAAAACAGGCATCAAAATGACAGCACTAAACTCATACTTATCTATAATTACACTTAATGTAAATGGGCTAAATTCACCAATAAACAGACAGAAAGTTGCAGACTGGATAAAAAAACACGATCAGTCTGTATGCTTCCTAAAAGAGACACACATTAGACTAAGAGACACAAATAAACTAAAACTGAAAGGATGGATAAAAATATATATCAAGCAAACAACAATCAAAAAAGAGCAGGAGAGGCAATATTAATTTCCAACAAAATAGGATTTAAAGTTAAATCCACCACAAAGGATAAAGAAGGACACTACATAATGATTAAAGGAACAATTGACCAGGAAGATATAACCGTATTAAATATTTATGCACCCAATGATAGGGCCGCAACATTCATAAAATAAATGTTAACAGAATTAAAAAGTGAGATAGACACCTCCACAATTATAGTAGAAGACTTCAACACAACACTCTCGGTGAAGGATAGGAAATGCAGTAAGAAGCTCAATAGAGACACGAAAGATCTAATTGTTACAATTAAACAACTTCACTTCATAGACTTATACAGAACACTCCACCCAACAGCTGCAAACTATAGTTTCTTTTCTAGTGCACATGAAACATTCTTTAGAATAGATCACATATTAGGTCATAAAACAAGCCTTTGCAGAACCCAAAACACTGAAATATTACAAAACATCTTCTCTGAATGAAAGACCATAAAAGTAAAAATCAATAACAAAAAAACCAGAGAAAAGAAATCAAATGCTTGGAAACTGCACAATACCCTGCTCAAAAAAGACTGCGTTATGGAAGACCTTAAGGAGGGAATAAAGAAATTCACAGAATTCAACGAGACTGAAAACACTTCCTATGAAAACCTTTGGGACATGGTGAAAGCATTGCTAAGAGGTCAATTTATATCAATAAAGGCACACATATTAAAGAAGAGCCAAAATGAAAGAACTGTCCCTACAACTTGAACAAACAGAAAGAGAGCAACAAAAGAAACTGTCAGGCACCAGAAGAAAGCAAAAAATAAAAACTACAGCAAAATTAAATGAATTAGAGAGTAGAAAAACAATTGAAAGAGTTAACAAGGCCAAAAACTGCTTCTTGGAAAAAATTAACAAAATTGATAAACCATTGGCCAGACTGACTAAAGAAATACAGGAAAAGAAATCAATAATCCGAGTAAGAAATGGGATGGGCCATATCACAACAGATCCAACTGAAATTAAAACAATCATAACAGATTACTACAAAAAATTGTACTCTAACAAATTTGAAAACCTAGAAAAAAATGGATGAATTCCTAGAAACACACTACCTACCTAAACTAACACAAACTGAAGTAGAACAACTAAATAGACCCATAACAAAAAAAGAGATTGAAAAGGGAATCAAAACACTCCCAACAAAAAAAAGCCCTGGCCCTGACGGCTTCACTGCAAAGTTCTACCAAACTTTAAGGGAAGACTTACCACTACTACTGAAGGTATTTCAAAGCATGGAAAAGGACGGAATACTATCTAACTCCTTCTATGAAGCCAGCATAACCCTGATACCAAAACCAGCTAAAGACAACACAAAAAAAGATTACAGACCTATATCCCTCATGAACATAGATGCAAAAATCCTCAAGAAAATTCTAGCCAATAGAATTCAACAACATACAAAAAAAATAATCCACCATAACCAAGTAGGATTTATACCAGGTATGCAAGGTTGGTTCAATATTAGAAAAACAATTAATGTAATCCACCACATAAAAAAAAAAAGACAAGAACCACATAATTTTATCAATTGATACAGAAAAGGCATTGGACAAAGTCCAACACCCACTCATGATAAAAACTCTCAGCAAAACAGGAATAGAAGGAAAATTCCTCAACATAATAAAGGGTATTGATACAAAGCCAATACCCAGCATCATCCTAAATGGAGAGAGCCTGAAAGCATTTTCCTTGAGAACAAGAAACTGACAAGGATCCCCTTTATCACCGCTCTTATTCAACATTGTGCTAGAGGTCCTAGCCAGAGCAACTGGGCTAGACAAAGAAATAAAGGGCATCCAGATTGGTAAGGAAGAAATAAAATTATCTCTATTTTCCAATGACATTATCTTATACACAGAAAACCCTGAGGAATCCTCAAGAAAACTATTAAAACTAATAGAAGGGTTCAGCAAAGTTTCAGATTACAATATAAACATACAAAATCAGTTGGATTCCTCTATATCAACAAAAGGAACACTGAAGAGGAAATCACCAAATGAATACCATTCACAGCAGCCCCCAAGAAGATAAAATACTTAGGAATAAACCTTACCAAAAATGTTAAAGAGCTATACCAAGAAAACTACAAGGTACTACTGCAAAAAAACAAAAGGGACCTACGTAATTGGAAAAACATACCTTGCTCATGGATACGAAGACAACATTGTAAAATTGTCCATTCTACCAAAAGCCATCTATAGATCCAATGCACTTCCAATCCAAATTCCAATGACATTTTTTAAAAAGATGGAGAAACAAATCACCAACTTCATATGGAAGGGAAAGAAGTCGCGGAGAAGTAAAGCATTACTGAAAAAGAAGAAGAAAGTGGGAGGCCTCACTCCACCTGATATCAGAACCTATTATACAGCCGCGGTAGTCAAAACAGCCTGGTAGTGGTACAACAGACACACAGACCAATGGAACAGAACTGAGAATCCAGATATAAATCCATCCACATATGAGCAGCTGATATTTGACAAAGGCCCAGTGTCAGTTAATTGGGGAAAAGATAGTCTGTTTAACAAAAGGGGCTGCCATAACTGTATATCCATCTGCAAAAAATGAAACAGGACCCATACCACTCACCATGCACAAAAACTAACTCCAAATGGATCAAAGACCTAACCATAAAATCTAAAACGATAAAGATCATGGAAGAAAAAATAGGGACAACATTAGGAGACTTAATACATGGCATAAACAGAATACAAAACATTACTAAAAATGACGAAGACAAACCAGATAACTGGGAGCTCCTAAAAATCAAACACCTATGCTCATCTAAAGACTTCAGCAAAAGAGTAAGAAGACCACCTACAGCTAAGACATCTCCACCAGGTGCCTGATCTCTAAAACCTACATGACTCTGCTAAAACTCAACCACAAAAAGACAAACACCCCAATTAAAAAATGGGCAAGGGATATGAACAGGCACTTCACTAAAAAAGACATTCAGGCAGCTAACAGATACATGAGGAAATGCTCTCGATCATTAGCCATTAGAGAAATGCAAATCAAAACTACAATGAGTTTCCATCTCACTCCAACAAGGCTGGCATTAATCCAAAACACACAAAATAATAAATGTTGGAGAGGCTGTGGAGAGATTGGAACACTTATACACTGCTGGAGGGAATGTAAAATGGTATACAACCACTTTGGAAATCAATTTGACTCCTCCTTAAAAAGCTAGAAATAGAACTACCATACAACCCAGCAATCCCACTCCTCGGAATATATCCTAGAGAAATAAGAGCCTTTACACAAACAGATATATGCACATCTATGTTTATTGCAGCACTGTTTACAATAGCAAAAAGATGGAAGCAACCAAGGTGCCCATCAACGGATGAATGGATAAATAAATTATGGTATATTCACACAATGGAATACTACACATCAATAAAGAACAGTGATGAATCTGTGAAACACTTCATAACATGGAGAAATCTGGAAGGCATTATGCTGAGTGAAATTAGTTGCAAAAGGTCAAATATTGTATAAGACCACTATTATAAGATCTCGAGAAATAGTTTAAACTGAGAAGAACATATTCCTTTGTTGTTATGAGGGGGGGAGGGAGGGAGGGTAGGAGAGGGGTATTTACTAAAGAGATAGACAAGAACTACTTTGGGTGAATGGAAGGACAACGCTCAACACAGTGGAGGTCAGCACAACTGGACTAAACCAAAGCAAAGCAGTTTCCTGAATAAACTGAATGCTTCGAAGGTCAGCAAAGCAGGGGCAGGGGTTTGGGGACCACGGTTTCAGGGGACATCTAAGTAAACTGGCATAATAAAATCTATTAAGAAAACATTCCACATCCCACTTTGAAGAGTGGCATCTGGGATCTTAAATGCTAGCAAGCAGCCATCTCAGATGCATCAATGATTCTCAACCCACCTGGATCAAGGGAGAATGGAGAACACCAAGAACATAAGATAATAACGAGCCCAAGAGACAGAAAGGACTACCTGAACTAGAGACTACATCATCCTGAGACCAGAAGAACTAGATAGTGCTGAGCCACAACCAATGACTGCCCTGACAGGGAACATAACAGAGATCCCTTGAGGCAGCAGGAGAACAGTGGGATGCAGACCCCAAATTCTCATAAAAGACCAGACTTAATGGTCTGACTGAGACTGGAAGGACCCCAGTGATCATGGCCCCCACACCTTCCATTCACCCACTACGGGAACCATCCCCAAAGCCAGTTCATCAGACATGGATTGGACTAGACAATGGGTTGGAGAGGGATGCTGGTGAGGCATGAGGTACTTGGTTTGGGTGGACATTTGAGACAATGTTGGCATCTCCTGCCTGGAAGGGAGATGGGTGGGTAGAGGGGCTTAGAAACTGGCAAAATGGTCAAGAAAAGAAAGAGTGGAAGGAGGGGGTGGGCTGTCCCATTGGGGGGAAAGTAATTGGGAATATGTAACAAGTTGTGTATAAGTTTTTATGTGAGAGACTGGCTTGATTTGTAAACTTTCACTTAAAACACAATAAAAATTATTAAAATAATTAAAAAAAAAAAGAAGCTGACCCATGATTGCTTCAACAAGCTCTCAGAACAAAGACTCAAGGAATCTTCTGGATGAAGGTGCAATCCTGGAATTACCAGATGCAGAATACAAAAGATTAATATACAGAACTCTTAAAGACATCAGGAAGGAAATGAGGCAAAATGCAGAACAAGCTAAGGAACATAAAGATAAAGCAGCTGAAGAAATTAAAAAGGTTTCTCAAGAACATAATTAAAAATTTAATAAGCTGCAAGAAACCATAGAGAGACTGCAATCAGAGATTCAGAAGATTAACAATAAAATTACAGAGTTAGAAAACTCAATTAGAAAGTAAGAAGAGCACAACTGAAGAACTGGAAGGCAGAATTACTGAGATTGAAGATCAAACTCTTGGGACTAATATATTTGAAGAGAAACCAGATAAAAGAATTTTAAATGAAGAATCCAAATAATCATGTGGGACTTTATCAAGAGAAATAACTATGAGTGATTGGAGTATCAGAACAGGGAGGGCTAACAGAAAATACAGAGGGAACTGTTGAAGATTTGTTGGCAGAAAACTTCCCTGATATCATGAAAGATGCTCATCAAATTCCACATAAGGTAGATCTCAAAAGAAAGTGACCGAGACATATAATAATCAAACTTGCCAAAATCAAATATAAAGAGAATTTTAAGAGAGGCTAGGGATAAACGAAGTCACCAACAAAGGAGAGTAAATAACAGTAAACTTGGACTATTCAGCTGAAATCATGGAGGCAAGAAGGCAATGGGATGACTTATACAAAATATTGAAGGAAAAAAATTGCCAGCCAGGAATCAAACCTTAACCCTGGCCCTCTGGCCTTCTGGCCCTCTGGCCTTAGCCTTCTAACTCTAGCCCCTAAGCCCTAAGCCCCAAAGCCCCTAAGACCCTAAGCCCTTAGGTCCTAACCCCCAAGGCCCGAAACTCTAACCCTAACCCAAACCCTAACCCCTATACCCTAAACCCTACAACCTAAACACCTACACCCCAAAACACTACACACCAAAACCCTACACTCTAAACCCTATACTCTAAGCCCCAAACCCTAAACCCAAACCTCAAACGGCAAAGCCCAAACCCTAAACCTAACCATAAACCATAAACCCTAAACCCTAACACGTAACCCTAACCCCTAACCACCCTAACCCTAAAGACCCTAAACCTAACCCTGGAACCATAACCCTCTAACGCTAACCTGAAACCCTAACCCGAAACCCTAACCCTCTAACTCTAACCCTCTAACCCTAACCCTCTAACCCTAGCCCTAAACCTAACCCCAACCCCCAAACCCTAAACCTCAACTCCCTAGCCCTAAACCTAAGAATGAGCCTAAGCCTAACCCTATCACTTAACCCTAAACCCTAAACCATAACACTTAAAACCCTAACACCCTTAGCCCTAACACATTTAACCCTAACACCCTAAACGCCAAAACCCTAAACACTAACACCCTTAACCCCAACCCCTAAACTCTAAACTTAAACGCTAAACCATCTAACCCTCTAACCCTAATACCCTAACCCTAAACCCTAACCCCAGCCCCTAGCCCTAACCCTCACTCTAAGCCTTAAACCCTAAACCTTAAGCCCTAAACCCTAGGCTCTAAGCCCTAAGCCCTAAGTCCTAAAACCCTAAACTCTAAGCCCAAAGCCCTAAACCTAACCCTCTAACCATAAACCCTAAAACCTTACCCCAAACCCCTAAACCTGAACCTCTAAACCCTAGCCCTAACCTCTAACCCTAAACCTCTAAACCATACCCCAATCCTCTAACCCTAAACCTCTAACCCTAACCACACCAACCCCAACCTCTGAACCCTGAAACCCTACACCCCTAACCCGCTAACCCTAAGCCTCTGAACCCTAAGCCTAAACCCTCTAACCCTAAACCCTAATCTTCACCCCCTCACACCCTCACCTTCTCACTCCCTCACTCTATAATCTTCTCAACCTCTAACCCCCTCACCCTCTAACCCCTCACCCTCTAACTCCCTCAATCTCTAACCCCCAACCCTCTAAACCTCAACCCTCTAACAACCACCCTCTAACAGCAAACCACATACCCCAAACAAACCCAACACCAACCCCAACCATAAACCTAAACCCTAACCCCTAAAACCTAACCCAAACCCTAATCACTAAACCCCAAAACCCTAAACCCCAAACTGCAACCCCTAACACCTAACCTGTAACTCCAAACTCTAACCTCAAACCCTAAACCTAACCCTAACACCTAACCCCAACCCAAAAACCCTAACCCCAAACCCTAACAACCCTAACTCTAACAACCCTAACCCTAACATCCTGAACCTCAAACCCTAACCCTTTTTGTTAGCAGCCGTAGCACTTAACCACTAGCCACCAGGGTTTCCATGAGCAGTCATAGGAACAGACATAGGCACACTCGTGTTCACTGCAACATTATTCACAGTAGCAAAAAATGGGAACAACCTAAGTGCTCATCCAGAGGAATGGATAAACAAACTACGGTACATACACACAGTGGAACACTACACGACAATAAAGACCAATGATGAATCTCCGAAACATCTCACGCCATGGATGAATCTGGGGCGCATCATGCTGACTAAGTCAATCACAAAACGACATATACAGTAAGAGACCACTATCATAAAAACTCATGAAAACATTTACGCACAGAAACAATCCTTGATGTTCACCAGGGAGACGAAGAGTGGGGAGAGAAAAGCCAACTAAACAATAACCAAAAAAAAACCAAACCCACTGCCGTCGAGTTGATTCCAGCTCATAGCGACCCTATAGGACAGATTAGAACTGCCCCATAGAGTTTCCAAGGAGCACCTGGTGGATTTGAACTGCAGACCTTTGGTTAGCACCGGTGGGTCTTAATCACTACGCCCTCAGGGCTTCCAACCAAACAACAGATATGTGGTAACTCTGGTGAAGGAAGAGACAGTACACAAGACTGGGGAATCAACCTCAGCCTCACTCTAACCCTAACCCTAAACCACTTGTGCCCGAGCCTAGTAACCCCAGCCCTAACCCCAACCCCCAACCACCTAAAACCTATACCCCTAAACCTAACTCCCAAACCTCTAACCCCCAAACCTGAACCCCTAACACCAAACCCTAACCCCCAACCCTAATCCCCTAACCCTTCTGCATCTGTGGGCCTCTCGACTCTCCATTTTCTCCCTCCAAATCCTACTAACACTCAGTGGAATTTTGAAGTTTGAGCTGTGCTTTGCTTCTTGTTGTCTCCACCGGTCCCATCAAGGCACTGCATCATTTATTTGCTCTGCTTCACTATTGAATTCCAAAACCCTGGCTTAGAATCCCCCAACACTGAACTTCAGCGATTCGGCGCAAGGCCACGAGAGGGCGCGCGCAACGCCGGTTCTGTTCTGCCCACCAGGGCCTCCGAGCATGGGAACCTCCTGGACCTAAGCCCGGACCGACCTGGGCACGGATCCAGTGGCGACAGCAGAAGCTTTTCTTCCCCAGGGACCCAACGCCCCAGGACGCTCTCTCAATACTCCCATTAATGCTATGATTATCCTAACCCACTCCTTCTGCGCGACCTAGTGGGTCCTCGACCAGGCCCAGCCTTCACGACCTGCACCCCCCTGCCGTGGTCACGTACAGGAACCTGCAGGGCCTCGCCCTCCCTGCCCAAGCTCTGCCCCTCCACACCCTGATGCCCTGCAGGCCTCTACTAGGTACCCGCCCAGGGGAGAGTTGTCGCCCCGCACGGGGGGGGGAGGACAAGAGGGAACATTCGGAAACCACCCCCCAGGCACGAAGCCGACTGCCCTACTGCCCGTATTCAGACCATGTGAGCAGGGCTGCCCCGCCGACTGGAGCCTGCAGGGCATCACTCACGTTTGTCAGCTTCTCACCGCCCTCTGGGCTCGGGGTCCCAGAGCAGCCAATCCCCCCCGGGGGCGGGGGGCGGTCCGTCCGCAGGGGCTGGAAAATCAGGTTGGCGCCCATGGCCGGAGCACTTAAAACCCTTATAAACCCTCACAAACCGTGAGCTCCAGACCTTCAAATGTCAGCCCGAGAGACACCTAATCTCCTCCAACCTAAAAAAAAAAAACACACCCGTTGCCGTCGAGTCAATTCTGACTCATAGCGACCCTACAGGACAGAGTAGAACTGCCCCACAGAGTTTCCAAGGAGCCCCTGGTGGATTTAAACTGCCAACCTTTTGGCTAGCAGCCTTAGCACTTAACCACTACGCCACCAGGGTAACCCACTGCCACCAGGGTAGAGGCTCCAAATCCCGCCAGTGTGAGGAACCCTCAAATCCCCTCAGCACCAGAGACCGCGTCCACAGCGACCGGTACACAGCGCCGCACAAACGTTTAAGTTAACAAACAACATGGTTGCTCAGGACCCCTTCCTGCTACCCCCACCCCCGCCACCCAGAGGGGGAGCGGGACCCGGCATCCACACTGTTAACAGACACTGAATCGCTGCTGCTTCCACAAGGAGTAGGATCCCCGCGCTGCTCCACAGATTCCCAGGACCCCTTCCTTTCCCGATGGGGCCGGGACCGCGCCGACGCCCCAGCCCCGAGAGTAGACCAGCGGGGCGCGGGCGAGGGCGTGGGGTGCCTCAGCCTCCCAGGCACAGCGCCCAAAACAGTAAGGGGCAGCGGGGCCTTGGGCGGGGGATCGCTCTCTCCCCGTCCCTGGCACCCTACGGAGTCTGGTGGGGGTGGGAGGACGAATGTGGGCGAGTGCCCCGCCCTCAGTCTGGAGTCTCACGCCCCCGGGCGAACTCTGGGCCTCGGTTTCCCCCCTGGCATAGGGAGCAGGTGGGGGGCGGGGGGGCAGGCGCCCATCCCCCAGCTTGGCCCACAAACCCGCCCCAGGCAGAGTAGGGACCTGGGCGCAGCCCTGGACATGGCCTTTCTCCCCAGGCCCTTCAAGCCCCCAGGCCCGAGGGCACTCCGCAGCTGGATCCCACGGCTGGACGCCCCCCCCCCGCAAATCCATGGGGATGCAAATTTCACAGACCAGCTGCGTCTCCCGGGCCAGAGGCTCGCTCTCGCAGCCCCTAGAGTGGCCGCGTCCGCCCGCCCCCGCGCCGCGTCCAACCCTGGGGATCACTCGGGACGGGGTACGCCGGAGGGGGCGATGCCAGCTGCTAACCCAACGTCCGGACTCCCCAACCTCTGGAGCCCAGGGATGCTGGGACTGGGACCCGCCCTCCTGGCGCCTTCCCTCCACGCCTTCGAGGGGCCGGGCTTGTTCAGTCTGGGAGCGGGTCCCTCTACCCACCTGCCGGAGTTTCACACCTTTCAGAAAACACGGCACGGAAAGCAGCACGAACACCATCCTCTCTAAGGCGCGCCATCCGGCCCGGGCCCCTCACCACCCCTCCCGGCGCTTCCGGGAGTAACTGGCTGGACGGCGTGGAACATGGCTGCCGGCCCCGCCCAGCGGCCCGGGTGTGGGGGGCGGGCGTGGGGGGGTTGGGCCTCCAGAGGGGAGGGTGGGGTCTAGAAGCAAGGACAATGCCAAGGAGTGCTGCGTGAGGAGACAGGAGACGTCAGGAGAGGGCCCTCTCGCGTGCAGAGTTAAGTATTGGAGGTGCAACGGTTAAGTGCTTGGCTAACTGAAAGGTGGGCCGTTGGAACCCACCAGCTCAGGGGTTGAAAAGATCTGGAGATGGGCTCCCATAAAGATTCTAACCAAACAAAATCCAAACCAGTTGCTGTTGAATCAATTCAGACTCATAGTGACCCTATAGGGCAGAGTAGAACTGCCGCATAGGGTTTCTAAAAGTATAAGTCTTTACAGAAGCAGACTGCCATGTCTTTCTGCCAAGAAGCAACTGGTGGATTCGAACTGTCCACCCTTTGGTTAGCAGCCAAGCTCTTAACCACGGGGCCACCAGGGCTGCGCCATGAAGGCTGCAACCTAGGAAACCTTGTGAGGCAGTTCTAAGTTGTCATACAGGGTTGATATGAGTCAGAATCTCTTGATGGCACACAACCATGATTGTACTAAGAAAAATTCCTCCAAGCATCTGTCTACATGACCCCTGAAGCACACATGCATGCACGCTATCAAAGCAGTGCAGCCAAAGACAAGAAATTGGGATAGAGACATTATAGAGTGCACAGTGAAAAGTGATTTCTGAGGGGCGTGCAGCTCAAGCGGAGGAGGTAGCATACAACTAAATGCCCTTCTCCTTCTATTGTTCAATGGTCTTGAGAAAGAATGTGTCCCAGGAATTAACTGTAGCCCAGGAGAACTTGAAGACAGCAAATACAGAGGACGGGTCAGGATGCTTCTGCAGTGGTCAGGGTGAGGAGTGATGGTGGTACTGCAGGTGGGAACAGTGGGCAGGCTTGAGGTGTACTTTGGAGGTTGAGCTGCCAAGAATTGCTGGTCAATCAGACATATGGGATGAGGGGAATGGAGAATCAAAGGTGACTTCTAGAATTCAGGTACCATGAGTGCATGGTCAGCAGAGCCATTCTCTACCATGCGGAAAACCATGGAGGAACAAACTTGAGAAAATGACCAAAAGATTTTTTCTGGACATGTTAGATTTGGATGTCTGAGTTCGTCCAAGTGTGGAGAACAGTTCCCAGCTGTGGACACTACTCTGAGGTAGTTTTCTGGGTTCTAAGAATTTGGAGATCATCAGCCTATAGCTGATTTGAAAGCCACTGGTGGTGCGATGATTATGCATTTGGGTGCTACCAAAAGGTCTGCAGTTTGAATCTACTAGTCGCTCCTTGAAAACCCTGTGGGGAAGCTCTACTCTGTCTTATAGGGTCCCTATGAGTCAGAATCCACTCGACAGCCACTTTTTTGTTTTGTTTTGTTTTAATACTAAGCTCAGAAAAGTTGTGTGTCAGGGTTGTATTTTTTCACAATACTTATTCAAGCAGTTCGAATCTACCAGCCACTCCTTGGAAACCCTATGGGTCAATTCTACTCTGTCCTTTAGGGTCGCTATGAGATAGAATTGACCCAACAGCAATGGACTTAGAACTTGGACTTAGAGGAGCCCTTTCTTTGTCAAAGCTGAAAGTTTTACTTCATACTTTTTAAAAACCGCCATGTCTCATGCTACACAGCTACCCTTACAGGAGTATTTTTGGTGCTAACTTGACTTGTTCTTGGTGAAGGGCTCTGTATTCATTTTCTAGGGCTGCCGTAGTAAATTAACAAAAACTGAGTTTCTGTAAAAAAAAAAAGTATAATCCATACAGTCCAAGAAGCTGGACTATATGAAGAAGGGGCACGAGGATTGGAGGAAGACTCATTAACAGCCTAGACATGCAGATGACACAACCTTGCTTACGGAAAGTGAAGAGGACTTGAAGCACTTACTGATGAGGATCAAAGACTTCAGCCTTCAGTATGGATTACACTTCAACATAAAGAAAACAAAAATCCTCACAACTGGAACAATAAAAAAAAATCACAATAAACAGAAAATACTGAAGTCGTCAAGGATTTCATTTTACTTGGATCCACAATCAACACCCATGGAAGCAGACTTCGAGAAATCAAATGACATATTTTATTGGGCAAATCTGCTACAAAAGACCTCTTTAAAGTCTTAAAAATCGAAGATGTCACTTTGAGGACTAAGGTGTGCCTGAACCAAGCCATGTATTTTCAATTGCCTCATTTTTTCATATGCATGCTAAAGCTGGACAATGAATAAGGAAGACAAAAGAACTGAAACTTGAATTATGTTGTTGGTGAAGAATAATGAATATACCATGGACTGCTAAAAGAATGAACACACCTGTCTTGGAAGAAGTACAGCCAGAATGCTCCTTAGAAAGGTGGGTGGCAAGACTTGGTCTCACGTACTCTGGACATATTATCAGGAGGAATCAGTCCCTGGAAAAAGACATCGTGCTTGGTAAAGTAGAGGGTCAGTGAAAAAGACAAAGATCCTCAATGAGACAGATTTAGACGGTGGCTGCAACAGTGGGCTCAGACATAGCAATGAGAAAGGCCCAGGGCTGGGCACTGTTCCGTTCTGTTGTACACAGGGTCGCTATGAGTTGGAACTGACTCAACAGCACCTAACAACAACATTATAAACTCACTGGATCTCCTGGGGATAGAATGTCACATTCACTGTAGAATAGATAGAGTTTTTTTGTTTGTTTGTTTACCATATTTACTAATACTATGATTTACATTTGATAACTTCCACAATCAGTTGGATCGCTTTTCTTTGGAATGGACACAAACGTGCATCTCTTGCAGCCTGTTGGCCAGGTAGCTAGCTTCCAAATTTCTTTGCATGGTGGAGTGGGCATGAACAGGGCTGCATCTGTTTGTTGAACCAACTCAGTGGGTATTCTGTCCGTTCCTGGAGCCTTGTTTTTCGCCAGTGCCTTCAGTGTAGCTTGGACTTCTTGCTTCACTACTACCAGTTCTTCATCATATGCCACCTCATGAAACGACTGAAAGTCGACCATTTCTTTTGGTGCTGTGACTCTGTGTATTCTTTCCATCTTTTGTGTGTGTGTGCTTTAAGTGAAACTTTACAAATCAAGTCAGTCTCTCATACAAAAATTTGTATACAGCTTGCTATGTACTCCTAGTTCCTCTCCCACTAATGAGACAGCACACTCCTTCTCTCAGCCCTGTATTCCCCGTGTCCATTCAGCCACTTTCTGTCCCCCTCTGCCTTCTCACCTCCCCTCCAAACGGGAGCTGCCCACATAGTCTCATGTGTCCACTTGAGACCAGAAGGTCACTCCTCACCACTGTCATTTTCTATCCTATAATCCAGTCCAATCCCTGTCTGAAGAGTTGGCTTTGGGAATGGTTCCAGTCTTGGGCCAACAGAAGGTCTGGGGACCATGACCTACAGGGTTCCTCTAGTCTCAGTCAGATCATTAAGTCTGATTTTTTTATGGGACTTTGAGGTCTGCATCTCACTGCTCTCGTGCTCCATCAGGGATACTCTGTTTCGTTCCCTGTCGGGGCAGTCTTCGGTTGTAGACGGGCACCATCTAGTTCTTCCGGCCTCAGGCTGATGTAGTCTTGGATTTACGTGGTCATTTCTGTCTTTTGGACTCATAATTACCTAGTATCTTTGGTGTTCTTTATTCTCCTTGCTCCAGGTGGGTTGAGACCAATGGATGCACCTTAGATGGCCGCTTTATAGTGTTTTTAAGACTGCAGATGCCACTCACCAAAGTGGGATGCAGAATGTTTTCTTAATAGATTTTATTATGCCAATTGACCTAGATGTCCCCTGAAAACATGGTCCCCCCACTGCTGCCCCTGCTACTCTGGCCTTTGGAGCATTTGGTTTATTCAGGAAACTGCTTTTGATTTAGTCCAGTTATGCTGACCTCTCCTTTATTGTATGTTGCCTTTCACCTTCATGTAAAATAGTTCTTGTCTACTATCTAAATTTGCGAATATCCTTCTCCCTCCCTTTCTCCCCACCCTCATAACCATCAAAGAATATTTTCTTCTCTGTTTAAACTATTTCTTGAGTTCTTATAATAGTGGTCTCATACAATATTCGTCCTTTTGCAACTGACTAATTTCACTCAGCATAATGCCCTCCAGATTCCTCCAAGCTATGAAATATTTCATGGATTCATCATTGTTCTTGATCTGTGTGAAGTATTCCATCGTGTGAATGCACCACAATTTATTTATCCATCCATCTCTTGATGGGCACCTTGGTTACTTCCGTCTTTCTGCTATTGTAAACAGTGCTGCAATGAACATGGTTGTGCATATATCTGTTCATATAAAGGCTCTTATTTCTCTAAGATATATTCCAAGGAGTGGGATTGCCATGTCCTATGGTAGTTCCATTTCTAGCTTTTTAAGGGAGTGCCAGATTGATTTCCAAAGTGGCTGCACCATTTTAAATTCCCACCAGCAGTGAATAAGTGTTCCTGGCTCTCTACAACCTCTCCAACATTTATTATTTTGTGATTTGGGCTTAATGGCAGCCTTGCTGGAGTGAGATGGTATCTCATTGTAGTTTTGATTTACATTCCTCTAATGGCTAATGATTGTGAGCATTTCCTCATGTATCTGTTACCTGCCTGAATGTCTTCTTCGTTGAAGGGCCTGTTCCTATCCTTTGCCCATTTTTAAAATGGGTTATTTGTCTTTTTGTTGTTGAGTTTTTGCAATATCATGTAGATTTTAGAGATCAGAGGCTGATCGGAAATGTTATAGCTAAAAACTGTTTCCCAGTCTGTAGGTAATCAGTTTACTCTTCTGGTGAAGACTTTGGATGAGCGTGTTTGATTTTTAGGAGTTATCTAATTTTTCTTTGGGTGCTTGTACATTGTTCGTAATGGTTTTTGTACTGTTTATGCTATGTATCAGGGCTCCTAGTGTTGTCCCTGTTTTTTCTTCCATGATTTTTATCATTTTAGATTTCATATTTAGGTCCTTGATCCATTTTCAGTTAGTTTTTGTGCCTGGTGTGAGGTATGGATCTTGTTTCATTTTTTTGTGGAGGGATATCCAGTTATGCCAGCACCATTTGTTAAAGAGGCTGTCTTTCCCCCATTTAACTGACTTTGAGCCTTTATCAAATATCAGCTAATAAGTGAATGGATTTATGTCTGGATTCTCAATTCTGTTCCATTGGTCTATGTGTCTGCTGCTGTACCGGTACCAGGCTGTTTTGACTACCATGGCGGTATAATAAGTTCTAAAATCAGGTAATGTGACGCCTCCCACTTTGTTCTTCTTTTTCAGTAATGCTTTATTTATCTGGGGCCTCTTTCCCTTCCATATGAAGTTGGTGATTTGTTTCTCCATCACATTAAAAAATGTCCTTGGAATTTGGATTGGAATTGCAGCATATCTATAGATCGCTTTCAGTAGAAGAGACATTTTTACAATGTTCAGTGTTCCTATCTATGATCAAGGTATGTTTGTCCACTTATGTAAGTCTCTTTTGATTTCTTGTAGTAGTGTCTTGTAGTTTTGTTTGTATAGGTCTTTTATGTCTCTGGTTACAATTATTCCTAGTATTTTATCTTCTTGGGGGCTACAGTAAATGGTATTGATTTGGTGATTTCCTCTTTGATGATCTTTTTGTTGGTGTAGAGGAATCCAACTGATTTTTGTATGTTTATCTTGTATCCTGATACTCTGCTGAACTCTTCTATTAGTTTCAGTAGTTTTCTTGAGGATTCTTTAGGGTTTTCTCTGTATAAGATCATGTCATCTGCAAATAGAGATACTTTCATTTCTTCTTTACCAATCTGGATGCCCTTTATTTCTTTATCTGGCCTAATTGCTCTGGCTAGGACCTCCAGCACACTGTTGAATGAGTGGTGATAAAGGGCATCCTTGTCTGGTTCCCCATCTCAAGGGAATGCTTTCAGACTCTCTTCATTTAGGATGATGTTGGCTGTTGGCTTTATATAAATGCCCTTTATTGTGTTGAGGAATTTTCCTTCTATTCCTATTTTCTGAGAGTTTTTATCATGAATGGGTCCTGGACTTTGTCAAATGCCTTTTCTGCATCAATTGATAAGATCATGTGGTTCTTGTCCTTTGTTTTACCTATATGGTGGATTACTTTGGTTGTTCTTCTAATGTTGAACCATCCCTGCATACCTAGTATGAATCCCACGTGGTCATGGTGAATTATTTTTTTGATATGTTATTGAATTCTATTGGGTAGAATTTTGTGGAGAATTTGTGCATCTAAGTTCATGAGGAATATAGGTCTGTAATTTTGTGTGTGTGTGTGTGTGGTGTCTTTACCTGGTTTTGGTATCAGGGATATGCTGGCTTCATAGAATGAGTTTGGGAGTATTCCATCTTTTTCAATGCTCTAAAATACCTTTACTAGTAGTAGTGTTAACTCTTCCCTGAAAGTTTGGTAGAACTCACCAGGGAAGCTGTCAGGGCCAGGGCTTTTTTGTTGTTGTTGTTGGGAGATTTTTAATTTTTTTTAATGACCTTTTTCAACCTCTCCTTCTGTTATGGGTTTATTTAAGTGTTCTACCTCTGTTTCTGTTAGTTTAGGTAGGCAATGTGTTTGTAGAAATTTATCCATTTCTTCTAGGTTTTCAAAGCTGTTAGAGTATGATTTTTCATACTAATCTGATATGATTCTTTTAATTTCAGTTGGGTCTGTTGTGATGTTGGGTAATTTGCTTCTTCTCCTGTTTTTCTTTTGTCAGTTGGGCCAGTGTTTTAGCAATTTTGTTAATTTTTTCAAAGAACCAGCTTTTGGTCTTGTTAACTCTTTCAATTTTTTTTCTATTTTCTATTTCATTTAATTCTGCTCTACTTTTTATTATTTAATTTCTTCTGATGCCTGAGGGTTTCTCTTGTTGCTCTCTATTTGTTCAAGTTGTAGGGATAATTCTTTGATTTTGGCCCTTTCTTCTTTTTTGATGTGTGCGTGTATTGCTATAAATTGACCTCTGAGCACTGCTTTACCTGTGTCTCAAAGGTTCTGGTAGGAAGTGTTTTCATTCTCATTGGATACTGTGAATTTCTTTATTCCATCCTTAATTCCTTCTATAACCCAGTCGTTTTTGAGCAAGGTATTGCTCAGTTTCTGAGTGTTTGATTTCTTTTCCCTGCTTTTTTTTTTGTTTTGTTTTTGATTTCTACTTTTATAGCTTCCTGGTCAGAGAAGATGCTTTGCAATATTTTGATGTTTTGGATTCTGTTAAGGTGTGCTTTATAGCCTAATATGTGGTCTCTCCCAGAGAATGTTCCATATGCATTGGAAAAGAAAGTATACTTGGCTGCTGTTGGTGGAGTGTTCTGTATATGTATGTGAAGTCAAGTTGGTTGATTGTGGCATTTAGATCTTCCATGTCTTTACTGAACTTCTTTCTGAACGTTCTGTTCTTCACCAAAGTGGTATGTTGGAGTCAGCTAATATTATTGTGGAACTGTCTATCTCACTTTACAATGCTGTTAGAGTTTGTTTTATGTATCTTGAAGCCCTGTCATTGGGTGTGTAAATATTTAATATGGTGATATCCTCCTGGTATGTTGTCTGCTTAATCATTATATAGTGTCCTTCCTTATCCTTTTTGGTGAATTTAACTTTAAAGTCTATTTTGTCAGAAATTATTGCCACTCTTGCTCTTTTTTGATTGTTGTTTGCTTGATATTTATTTTTGCCATCCTTTGAGTTTTAGTTTGTTTGTGTCTTTAAGGAGTGTCTCTTGTAGGCAGTATATAGATGGATCGTGTTTTTTAATCCATTCTTTCACTCTCTGTCTCTATTGGTACATTTAGTCCATTTACATTCAGCGTAATTATGATAGTTATGAGTTGTGTGCCATCATTTTGATATCTTTTTTGTATGTTGTTGAGTTTCTTTTTTCTGCTTAATTTTTTGTACTGAGTAGTGTTTCTTTGTATATTGCCTTTTCCTCTTATTCATTGTTGATTTTTTTTTTTTTCTGAGTTGTTATGTTTTTCTTGTATTTTATTTCAATGTGTAGGATTGTTAGTCTCCTTTTTGGTTACCTTAATATTTACCATTATTTTTCTAAGTTTAAACCTGACTTTTATTTCTTTCTATCCCTTTGACTATCTCTCTGTGTGAAAGATCTATGACTACATTTTTCAGTCCCTCTTTGTTATTTTAGTATTGTCATCCTTTACATAATAACATCCCTGTTTCCCTGTTCTGAGCATTTTTTTATCGTGATTTATTTTTGTAATTTCCCTACCTAGGTTGATATCTGGTTGCTCTGTCCTGCATTCTGGTCTTGGGTTGATATCTGATATTGTTGATTTTCTAACCAGAAAACCCTCTTTAGTATTTCTTGTAGGGTTTTTTTTTTTTTTTTAAATTCCCTAATCTTCTGTTTATCTGGAAATGTCCTAATTTCACCTTCATATTTGAGAGATGGTTTTGTTGCATATATGATTCTTGGCTGGCAATATTTTTCCTTCATCACTTTATATAAGCCATCCCATTGCCTTCTTCCCTGCATGGTTTCTCTCGAGTAGTCTGAGCTTATTCTTATTGAGTCTCCTTTGTAGGTGGCTTTTCATTTATTCCTAGCCACTCTTAAAATTCTCTTTGTCTTTGTTTTTGGCAAGTTTGTTTATAATATGTCTGGGTGACTTTCTTTTGAGATCTACCTTATGTGGGGTTCAATAAGCATTTTGGATAGATATCTGCTGCTCATCTTTCATGGTATCAAGGAAGTTTTCTGCCAACAAATCTTCAACAATTCTCTCTGTTTTTTCTGTTCTCCCTGCCTAATCTGATACTTCAATCACTCATAGATTATTTCTCTTGATAGAGCCCCACATAAATCTTAGGGTTTCTTCATGTTTTTTTAAAATAATTTTATCTGATTTTTCTTCAAATATATTGGTGCCACATTATCTTCAATCTCACCAATTCTGCTTTCCATTTCCTCAATACTGTTCCTCTGTCTACTGAGTTGTCTAATTTTGTAATTTTATTGTTAATCTTCTGAATTCCTGATTGCTTTCTTTCGATGGATTGTTGCAGCCTATTAAATTTTTCTTTATGTTCTTGAGTAACCTTTTTAATTTCTTCAGCTACTTTATCTGTGTGTTCTTTGGTTTGTTCTGCATTTTGCCTGATCTCCCTGATCTCTTGAAAGTTCTGTATATTAACCTTTTGTATTCTACATCTGGTAATTCCAGGAAAACACCTTCATCTGCAAGATTCCTTGATTCTTTGTTTTGAGAGAATGTTGAAGTGATCATGGTCTGCTTCTTTATGTGATTTGATATTGACTGATGTCTCTGAGCCATCTAAAAGTTATTTTATTTTATTTTTTTACTTTTGCCTACTGTATCCTAGCTTTTTGCTTTGTTTTGCTTTGATATGCCCAAATAGGCTGCGTGAGTGAGCTCGCTTGATCATTTGCAACTTTCAAGATTTAACGTCCTGTCACCAGATGGCTCGAGCTGTTACCAGGTATATGAGCCAAGGAGTCCATTCACTTTTCTTGTATAGATTCAGTTCAGGTGTCTAGGTAGTTGGTCATCAATTGTAGGTCATCAAGTCCTATAGTCTTAGATGGGGAGGGGTGATTGTTGTAGACACAGGTATCTGGTTGCAGCAGGGGGTCACACTCTGAACAAAGGCAGGGGGCTGACAACCATCTCCCAAGTGTCTGTGAGGAAAGTGCACCTCTGTTTTCTATAGTGCACAGGTAGGTGGGTTCTGCAGTCAGACCACAGGCACCCTATGCTTTTGTTTGTAAGGACTGGGAGGCACCTGTTATCCTTGGACCCCTGTCTTGGGTGTCTAGATGATGTGGGAGGAGCCACCAGTTCCCAGGCCCCCAATGTAGGTAGGTGAGGACCCTGTTTAATAGGCAGAGCAGTGTCAAACATCAGAAACACACCTCTCCACTGCAAGGTGAAACAGTTGAAGTTGGATACCCAGCACATACACCATTGCAGTAACAAGGGCCTAATCTCACGAAATGGGCCTACACAGGTCCATGCAGGGGTGAAAGGTATTCAAAGTCCGTGGACCATTTGTGCCTGGAAAGGAGCTTCTTCTGTCCTGAGCTTCCCAGCTTAGTGGAGCTGGCAGATTATCTTTTTCCCCAATTGTTAATTTATTCCTTCTCCAAGGCCAGGAGAATGGCTCAGGCTGCACAGCAACACCTATCTCAGGTGCAGGGAAATCTACAGCTACTGAAGCTGTCTTGGGGGCTGAGCGCACAGTAAAATGAATGCAAGTACTCAGCTTTTGCCAACAGCACTGCTCTTCTCTGGTTCCGGAGTTGTGAGTAGACTGTGAGACTTGCTGTCTTCCCCTGAGGAGACTGCATCCTGAATGCTACTGCCAGCCCTGCCACTGTCCCTCCAGGGGACTGTGTCCAAGGGGCGCCATTTCTCACCAAGTCAGGTCCGGCAACTGCTTGCCACTTCTGAACCGTGTCTCCCTCCCCCAGCCACTCAGTCTGATTTCCTAACTTTGCCTTTGATGTTTAGGGCCCTTATCTTGTCATGTATAAAATTGTTCCACTTCTTTTTCAGGTCTTTCTTGTTGTTGTTGTTTTTTTTTTTTTTTGGTTTTTGTTGTAAGAGGAATCACTGGAAGTGTCTGACTACTGTGCAATCTTGACTCCACCTCTCTCTATCTTCTTTTGATTTTTTCTGCGTCATTTAATATTTTCCCTGTAGAATCCTTCAATATTGCAACACAAGGCTTGAATTTTTTCTTCAGTTCTTTCAGTTTGAGAAATGCTGAGCATGTGCTTCCCTTTTGATTTTCTAACTCCAGGTCTTTGCACATTTCATGGTAATATTTTACTTTGTCTTCTTGAGGTGCCCTTTGAAATCTTCTGTTCATCTCTTTTACTTCATCATTTTCTTTTTGCTTTAGCTACTCTACATTCAAGAGCAAATTCGGAGTCTTTTCTGACATCCATTTTGGTCTTCTTTTTTTCTTTCCTGTCTTTTTAATGACCTCTTGCTTTCTTTTTTTTCCAACAGATATACATATATATTATATTTTATATCTTTATTGTCATACTTTAGATGAAGGTTTACAGAACAAACTAGGTTCCCATTAAACAATTAGTACACATATTGTTTTGTGACACTAATTACCAACCCCACAATATGTCAACACTCTCCCCTTCTTGACCCTGGGTTCTCTATTACCAGCTTTTCTGTCCCCTCCTGCCTTCTAGCCCTTGCCCCTGGGCTGGTGTGCCCCTTCAGTTTTGCTTTATGGGTCTGTCTAATCTTTGTCTGAAGGGTGAACCTCAGGGGTGGCTTCATTACTGAGCTAAAAGTGTGTCCGGGGGACATACTCAGCATTTCTCCAGTCTCTGTCAGGTGAGTAATCTGGTCTTTTTTGTGAGTTAGAATTTTGTTCTACATTTTTTCTCCAGCTCTCAGACCCTCTATTGTGATCCCTGTCAGAGCAATGACCTCTTACTTTCTTCAAGTATGATGTCCTTGATGTCATTCCACAACTCATCTGGCCTTCAATCATTAGCCTTCAATTCATCAAATCTATTCTTGAGATAGTCTCTAAATTCAGGTGAGATATAATCAAGGTTGTACTTTGGCTCTCGTAGACTTGCATATGAGAAATTGATGGTCTGTTCCACAGTCAGCCCCTGGTCTTGTTCTGACTGATGATATTGAGCTTTTTCATTGTCTCTTTCCACCGATGTAGACATTTGATTCCTGTATATTCCATCTGGTGAAGCCCATGAGTATATTCACCATTTAAGTTGTTGAAAAAAGGTATTCGCAATGAAGAAGTCATTGGTCTTGCAAAATTCTATCATGCTGTCTCCAAGGCCAGATTTTCGAACTACTGTTCCTTCTTCTTTGTTTCCAACTTTCACATTGCAATCATCAGTAATTATCAATGCGTCTTGATTGCATGTCTGATCAATTTCAGACTGCAGAAGTTGGTAAAAATCTTCAGTTTCTTCATCTTTGGCATTAGCAGTTGGTGCATAAATTTGAATCATAGTCATGTTAACTGCTTGTCATGGATTGAAATGTGTCCCTAAAAAATATCTGTCAACTTGGCTAGGCCATGATTCCCAGTATTGTATGATTATCTACCATTTAGTCATCTAATGTGATTTCCCTATGTGGTGTAAATCCTATCACAATGATGTGATGAGATGGATTAGTCGCAGTTATGTTGATGAGATCTATAAGATTAGATAGTGTCTTAAGCTAATACCTTTTGAGGTATAAAAGAGATAAGCAAGCAGAGAGATATGGGGACCTCATAACACCAAGAAAGCATCCCCAGTAGCACAGCATGTCCTTTGGACCCAGGGTCCCTGCACCTGAGAAGCCCCTTGACCAGGAGAAGATTGATGATGGAGACCTTCCCACAGTGCTGACAGAGAAAGTTTCCCCTGGAGCTGACACCCTGAATTTTGAATTCTAGCCTACTAGACTGTGAGAAAATAAATTGCTCTTTGTTAAAGCCACCCCCTTGTGGTATTTCTGTTATAGCACCACTAAGACACTGGTCTTCCTTGTAGGCATATGGATATTATCCTATCACTGACAGCACTGTACTTCAGGATAGATCTTGAAATGTTCTTTTTGATGATGAACTCTCTTTGATTTGGCACAGTAGTCCATAAAAAAAAAAGTCCATATGATTGTCCAATTCAAAATGGTGAATATCAGTCCATTTCAGCTCACTAATGCCTAAGATATTGATGTTTATGTGTTCCATTTCATTTTTTAATGATTTCTTATTTTCCTAGATTCATACTTCATACATTCTATGTTTCTATTATTAATGGATGTTTGCAGCCATTTCTTCTCATTTTGAGTCATGCCACATCAGCAAATGAAGGTCTCGAAAGCTTGATTCCATGCATGTCATTGAGGTCAACTCTACTTTGAGGAGTGTGTGCGGTTTTGTTCTTATGTAACTTGTATCTTTTAAAATAAATCTTATAAAGCTTTTGTTTAATTAAATGGTTTTGAAAATTCATCTAAAATCATTGCTAAGCTTTCTGTTACAACTCATCAATTGCATTTAATTTCTATTAGGTTTTCTGTTTAGACTATTGTATAACCTTCAATAATAATTTTTATATCAATTCACAACCATTATAATTTCTTTCTCTTTTTTGGGGGAGGTGTTTAAATCTGAAATATAATTATGAATAGAAGTGTTAATAGCAGATATTATTTTCTCGTTTCTTCTGTTAAATAAAGGTTTGAACTTAAAACTGTTGGATGATCTGTTTCATCTAAAAAACTCCATCTTTTTTTTTTTAAGAAATAAACTATTAGTCTTATTTTGTTTATTTATTATATATATATAACTATATGTGTCTTTCTTTACTCTCTGGTTCTTTTTAAGATTTTTATTGTATTCATGTACTGAAGTTACACTACATTATATCTTGATTCAGATTTATTTTTACTTTGCCCTCTTGGGACATCTTTGCCTTCCCTAATCTAAGGATTGGTATATTTCATTGTTTTTAGTCACTAGTTCCCCAAATGTTTTTTCCTATATTTTTGAAGGGATAGAATTCCTCCACGTTTTGTGAATATACATACATCATATTTACAATCACGTTTTTAAAATGATTTTGCCCATGAGGTAGCTAATATTTTCCTAAATTAAAGAAGTGGGGAAAACAGCACAATACAGAAATAATGAATGCCACATCAGATCAGTTATTTGATGCCATGTCTTATGACTGCCAATGCAACATATTGTTTTTTATCCATGTCTCCCTGTTTATGTGCTAGTATCCTGTCCTGTGAACTCATTTCAAGGGCTGTGTGCCTGACCCGGAAGCAGCTTTCAGCATTTTCCCCAGGTCTAAATAGAAGAGGATGTTTTTTCTTCTGTAAAAAGAAATCCAAATAGGTTTTTGTTTTGTCCCTTTTATTTTTTCCATTGAAAGAGAAATAAATATTTATTTGTAGTCTATTTACAAAACTTTTTCACCTGTCTTTATTTTTAATTTCCCCCCATAATTTTGTGATATGGGTATTAGCATTTATTACATTATACACAAAAAGAAAGGACAAGGAGAAAAAATTCTGATGATAGTTTCAGAGAAGAAACAAAAGTGGGAGAAACAAGCCTTAAATCTGGACCATGACCATACATGGGAGGTAAAACTTTTATTCACCACCTTTACTGGGTGACACCTAAAATATTTCAGGATTTGTGTCAGGATTAAATTGTAGTTTATACTTCACACAACCTCTTAAGGTTGGTATCACCACTGACATTTTATACATGATAAAATTGATATGAGGAGATTTTAAGTAGTTTTTCCTAAATGTCCAGCTAAATTATATATATATAAAACCTTTTCAAATACATACCCTATAAACCAAACCCATTGCCATACAGTTGATTCCAACTCACAGCTACCCTATATTATCTCTCAACTATTTGGAACTGGTGAATCTAAAGGATGGTACACTTTTTAATGACATAGAACAGAAAGAGAGACAGAAAGGAAAGAAGTAAAGGAAGGGAGGGAGGGAGGAAGAGAAAGAGAGAAGGAGGAAGGAAGGAAGGAAGGTAGGAAGAAAGAAACGAAAGTTATTAAAATAGAAATTCTCTGTATATAGTAGAGGATCAACAATATATATAAAAGAATTTTTATTCCCAGATGAAATTGTTTTAGTGTTAAAAATTTATTCATTTTAACAAATTCTTGTGTTTATATTTCATCATATGTCCTGGCTCTAACATATTCTCATTCAACAGCGAGTTATTCTAAAACAACCCAAATCTAATGAATGATAGAAGAAGACATATACACTATTACAGAAAAATGGCTTCTCAGAGCCTTCTAATGAACTCCAATTAATGTATTGCTCCCATTTCAAAAGTATTTGTTCTTAGGAGATTTTGCTTACAAAGAAACACTCATGTTGTCTCCTTAGCAAGTCAGGGTGTACATATTATGTAAAGGAATATCCTCCAATGGCTTCCAAGTTTGAAATAAATTACATATCATCATGACGTGTATTGCCTTGCATTGTTGTTGTTAGTTCCCTCAAGTCAGTTCCAAGTCATAGTGGCACTATGTACAACAGAATGAAACACTGCCAGGGCCTGTGTCTTCTTAGGACTTCCTTATTCATAGTCCAGCTTTCACGTGCATATGAGGCAACTGAAAACACCGTGGCTTGGATCAGGGACACTTGAGTCTTCAAGGTGACATCTTTGCTTTTTAACCCTTGAAAAATTTCTTTTGCAGCAGATTTTCCCAATGCAATGCATCATTTGATTTCTTGACTGATGTTTCCATGGGTGTTGATTGTGGATCCAAGTAAAATGAAATCCTTGGCAATTTCAACCTTTTCTCCATTTCTCATGATGTTGCTTATTGCTCCACCGATGAGGATTTTTGTTTTCTTTATGTTGAGGTGTAATTCATACCTAAGTCTTTATAGTCTTTGGTCTTTATCAGTAAGTGCTTCAAGTCCTGTTCAGGTTCAGCAAGCAAGGTTGTGCAATCCGCATATCACAGGATGTTAATGAGTCTTCTTCCAATCATGATGCTCTGTTCTTCATATAGTTGTTTGTTGGACTATGTGCACTGCATACAGATTGAATAATTATAGTGAAAGGATTCAACCCTGATGCACACCTTTCCTGACTTTAAACCATGCAGTAGTAGCCCATTGTTCTGTTTAAATGACTGCCTCTTGATCTATGCAGAGGTTCCCCATGAGCACAATTAAGTGTTCTGGAATTCCCGTTTTTTGTGATGTTATCCATAATTTGTTATGATTCACAGAGTCAAATTCCTTTGCATAGTCAATGGAACACAGGTAAACATCTTTCTGATATTCTCTGCCTTCAGCCAGGATCCATCTGACATGAACAATGACATACCTGTTCCCACGTCCTCTTTTGAATCTGGCTTAAATTTCTGACAGTTTCTGTCAATGCACTGCTGCAGCCACTGTTGAATGATCTTCAGCAAAAATTCACTTGCATGTGATATTGATGATAATTTCTGCATTTGGTTGAAACACCTTTCTTTGGAATAGGCATAAATATGGATCTCTTCCAGTCAGTTGGCCAGGTAGCTGTATTTCAAATTTCTTGGCATAGACAAATGAGCACTCCCAGTATTGCATTTGTTTGTTGAAACATCTCAATTAATATTCCATCAATTCCTGTAGCCTTGTTTTTCTCCAATGCCTTCAGTACTGCTTGGACCTCTTCCTTCGGTACCATTGCTTCCTGATCATATGCTGCCTCCTGAAATAGTTGAACATCTACCAATTCTTTTTGGTGTAGTGACTCAGTGTATTCCTTCCATCTTCTTTTGGTACATTCTGAGTCGTTCAATATTTTCTCTGTAGAATCCTTCACTATTGCAACTTGAGGCTTGAATTGTTTCTTCAGCTCTTTCAGCTTGAGAAATGCTGAGGGTGTTCTTCCCTTTTGATTTCTAACTCCAGATCTTTGTATATGTCATTATAATACTTTGCTTAGTCTTCCGTAGCTACTCTTTGAAATCTTCTGTTTAACTCTTTTACTTCATCATTTCTTCTGTTCTTTTTAGCTACTAGATGTTCAAGAGCACATTTCAGAGTCTCTTAAATGACATCCATTTTGATCTTTTCTTTCTTTCTTGCCCTTTTAATGACCTCTTCTTTTCTTTGCATGCCTGATGTCCTTGATGTCGCTCCACTGCTCATCTGGCCTTCAGTCATTAGTGTTCAACATGTCAAATCTATTCTTGAGATGGTCTCTAAATTCGGGTGGGATATACTCATGGTCATACTTTGGCTCTCATACACTTGTTCTAATTTTCTTCAGCTTCAACTGGAACTTGCATATGAGCAGTTGACTGTTCTGCAGCTGGCCCCAGCCGTGTTCTGACTGATGGTATTGAGCTTTTCCATCATCTCTTTGCACAGATGTAGTCAATTTGATTCCTGTGTATTCCATCCAGTGAGGCCCACGCTTATACTTGCTGTTCATGTTGTGGAAAAAAGTTATTTGCAATGAAGAAGTCGTTTGTCTTGCAAAATTCTATCATGTGATCTCTGGTATCATTTCTATCACCAAGGCCATATTTTCAACTACCGATCCTTCTTTGTTTCCAATTTCTCATTCCAATCACCAGTAGTTATCAATGCATCCTGATTGCACATTCCATAAATTTCAGACTGCAGAAGTTGGTAAAAATCTTCAATTTCTTCATCTTTGTCCTTAGTGGTTGGTGTGTAAATTTGAATAGATTGTATTAACTGGTATTCCTTGTGGCGTATGAATATTATGCTATCAGCGGCAGTTTTGTACTTCTGGATAGATCTTGAAATGCTCTTTTTAGTGATTAGTGCACAGCCATATTCATTGCAGCACTGTTTGCAAAAGCAAAAAGATGGAAACAACCAAGATGCCCATCAACAGATGAGTGGATAAACAGATTATGGTATATTCACATAATGGAATATTACACAGTGATAAAGAACAACGATGAATCCATGAAACATCTCATAACATGGAGGAATCTGGAAGGCTTTATGCTGAGGGAAATTAGTCACAGAAGGACAAATATTGTACGAGACCATTTTTATAAAAACTCAAGAAAAGATTTAAATACAGTAGAAAACATTCTTTGATGGTTGCCACTGTGGGACGGATGGAGAAGGGTTTTCACTAATTAGATAGTAGATGGAATTATTTTAGGTGAAAGGAGGGACAACACACAATGCAGGAGAAGTCAGCACAACAGGACTTATTCAAAAACTAAGAAGTTTCCAGGATACCACCAAACATTTTGAGGGATAGAGTAGCAGGGGCGGGGGTCTGGGGACCATGGTTTCAGGGGACATCTAGGTCAATTGGCATAACAAAGCATATTAAGAAAACGTTGTTCATCTGACTTTGTTGAGTGGCATCTGGGGTCTTAAAAGCTAGCAAACTGCCATCTAAGATGCACAAATTGCTCTCAACCCATCTGGAGCAAAGGAGAATGGAAAACATAAAAGACGCAAGGAAAATATTAGCCCAAGAGACAGAAAGCGCTACATAAAGCAGAGACTCCATCAGCCTGAGACCAGAAGAACCAGATGGTGCCTGGCTACCACCAATAACTGCACTGAAAGGGAACATAGCAGAGAATCCCTGATGAAGCAGGAGAAAAGTGGGATGCAGACCTCAAATTCCAGTAAAAAGACCAGACATAATGGTCTGACTGAGATGGAGGTACCCCAGAGGTCATGACCCCCAGACTGTCTGTCAAAACTAAAACCATTCTTGAAACCAACCCTTCAGACAAAGATTAGACTATAGGACCTAAAATGATACTGGTGAGGAGTGTGATTCTTAGCTTAAGTAGACACATGAAACTATATGGACAGCTCCTATCTGGAGTCAAGGTGAGGAGGGAGAGGAGAACAGGAGCTGGTTGAATGGACACAGGGAACACAGGTGGAGAGAAGGAGTGTCCTGTCACATTGTAGTGAGAGCAACTAGGGTCACATAACAATGTGTACATAAGTTTTTGTATGAGAAACTGACTTGGATTGTAACTTTTCACTTAAAGCACAATAAAAAAAAATAAAAGAAAATCTAATATAGACTCATAAACAACTTTTATGACCTTCGGGAGATGATGCTTTTCTTCTAAACTTATATCCTAAGATTTGCTGAAGCAGTGCATCTGCTCCCGTTGAGGAGCTGTATTTCTTCCTTGGGTGTTCTGTGCACAATAATGCCAAAGCAAACTTTCTCGAAGTCAGGTGTCATTACCTGGATCTTCTGCTCAGAAATCCATGATGAATTATCACTGCCAATTACTAGCTACACAAAGTTATTTTAATTCATATATATATATATATATATCTTCAGTTTCTCTACTATGCATTCCTTTCTACCCCCTCACCCAATTTCCAAAGTTCTAGTTAACCAGACCTTTTTCTGGAGCGTCTGTATGACATGGTCATTGTAGCTGCCGTGACTCTGCTCAAGCTTTCCGCAAAGAAGTGCATTCTGTCACTCTGGTTCCCTGATGCCCAGCTGACACAAAGTATTGCACAGTGGCGCCTTCTCTTACTCATTTCTCTTTTTTTGAATTTTTTTTTTGTATTTAAAACTCAAGATATATGATGATTAAGTAATAGAAATGTTATAAATTTAAAAAGAAAAAGTATAGAGAGTATAAAGAGATTAAGAATGAGAGCATGAGATGAGACAGTGAAAGATTTCAGGCCCTTCCCACCTCCCTGTCACAGCTGGCAACCCCCAATAATCTTTGGTTTCTATATATTTGCTTATTTCATGTAAGTAAGATCATACAGTAGTTGTCCTTTTGTGACTTTCTTCAATCAGCATGATGTTTTCAAAGCCTAGCAAGAATTTTCAAGTTCCAACTAGCTAACCTCAGTTTCTGCTATCATTCCCAGTTCTCCATCCTTTCTCCAACTAGTGTACCCCCTTTGTCTTTTCTGTTGCTGCCCCATTCTGCCTTTCAGTGGCTGAGCCCTGCTTTCTGCTCCCTCCTTGGTCTCTGTATCCCTCTAACACACTACTGCCAGGTTCCGTCTCTGGATCTTGTCTCTGGAGCTTTCCCTTCATCCAACACACACGACCTAGCTCTATCTCTTTCTGGATCCTAAAGTCTACAGTCCTTCCCACATATTCACAAACATACACAGACCTTTAGGTTGACATAGGCAACCCACCCAGACACACCCAGTTAAGATGGTTGTGTGCTGTCTGTCTGAGGTTTCTGGCATCAGGTTCTCAGATACAGACATCTCTTTCTGCCTCAAGCTGAAGGAGTTCCTCTAATAAGGGCAAGGGCTTCTATTCCGAGAAAAGCAATTTTAAACCTCTACTGTAGCTTGGTTAAGAAGGGTACAAGAAAGAGGTATACATGCAAGAGTCTTAACTAAATATACGCATTCTTCTCTTTAAGTATAACTTCTCCGTAAAACAGCCTTTCAGTAAAAGACGTTGAAAAGAGGTGAGCATTGCTCTCGTTTGAGTGCTTACACCCCAAATTTACTAAGAAAATCAACCTCATAGAAAACTATTTTCAATGACGTCATACATTTATTACGAAGTTTCAGGGGAATGAGGTCATTTCTAAGTTCCAAAGGAACAAACTCATTGGAATTCAATAAATGTGGAATTAAAGAAAAATAACTTCTTAAAAAATGAACTACCATAAACAGTGCCACTTTACAATGGAGACTTTGTCTTCTACAGCAGTGCCCCCAAAGGGTGGTGGGTCTCTGGGGAAGAAGAAAGAAACCATGGGGTCTGCAAGGTGGAGGATGTAGTGATGCAAAGGCCTCCACGGGTCCCTATGACCAAAGCTTTGGGGTCACAGGTGAGGATAAGGACCCTCAAAGCTCAACTAAATCTACTCTCTATTCTCAGAGGTCTCTATCCAAGAGGAAAATGCGCAAGAGTCAACAACATCCCAAGCAAAAAGCCCAAGTTTCAGGCCCAGGAAGATTTCAAAACCATCCGAGAGCTCCTTTCCTTCATCTTCCACAGAGCAGACCTTGCACTCCTCCAGCTACAGGGCTACTTCAGAGAAACAATGGGTAAGGTGCGCATATTTCACCAAGGTGCGCACAGTCAAGGGGGTGGCGGTCGCTTGGCAGACCAAAACCTCCTTTGACCCCGTGGGCAAGATGCCCCAGGTCTTTGAGGCCGAGCTCTCTGAGGAGAGCACCATCGGCTCTGCCCCCAGTCTGGCCAAAACTGAATCCCTGGTCTGCACCCTGGAGCCCTGGCAGGAGGGACCGCAGATCTGTACTCCGGACCCCACCGACCAAGGGGAGGAGGATGGGGAGAGCCCCTGCGCAGCCACCCCGGAGTGGCTGGTGACCCGTGAGCACAGCTTCCGCTGCGTGGCCTGCTGTCGCGTGTTCGAGTCCCGGGAGGCCCTCGTGGCCCACGCGGAGCATGGTGTGACTCAGGGCTTCAGCTGCCTGGTCTTCTTTGAAGAGCTGCTGGAAAGGCAGCTGCCACGCTTAGTCCAGCAAAGGCCCCAACGCTGCCACCAGCTGGCCAGGCGTTACCTGATGGCCTCCAAGAAGAGGGAGGTGAGGGAGAAGAGAGAGGTCTGCAGGCGCCTGGAGGAGCAGCTGGAGAAGCAGAGAAGAATTGAAGAGGCTGAGGCACCAGCTGGACAGGCTGCAGAGGCAGGCCAGGCTGCAGAAGGCGCACCACCAAGGCCAGAGGGGGAAGCGCCTAAAGATCTGCTAACACCCTGGGACTAGGAGGAGCGGGGCCTTTGGGCTGGACACGTGGGCCCTTCAGGAGAGACCTCCATTCAGGTTCGTTTCACCCAGCTCCCCTGGAAGATCATACCCTCCTTCCCCTGTGACCACCACCCTTCCACCCCAAGGGCACAAAGAGCTCTAGCCCTAAGGGTGATCTGGATGGAAGAAGCCCCAGATAGCTGACCACAGATGCCAGGTCCCCTCAGAGGCTCCCCTGGCCCAGGAGAGGACAGGACAGGCCTTATCTTGATGGTGAGGTCTTGGGAGGCTAAGGATGAGCACAGCATAAGTAGGGAAAGGGAAATGGGATTTCAGTGGGACTTGGGAGGCTAAGGGGGACCCTGGTGAGGTGTGATGGTGAAGGGGGTATCACTGAGTTCTTTGGAGGAGATGGAATCAGAGTGATGGCAGGGTGTCAGGAAACCTGCCTGCAGGTGAGCAGTGGGCATAAAGCCCTAAACCAAGGACTCTGGGTCCCTTCCCAGCAGCATACAGGCAGAGAAAGAGGTAGGGCTTGGCAGGAGGAGAGGAGGGCCCGGTGAAGGAAAATGAATTCACCCCAGCCATGTCTTCTGGTCTCCTACGGTGAATTTGGGGTTATGATTAGGATACATTGTTGTTGCCTCATTAGGGGAATGTAAGTGGGAGGTGGTGTAGAAAAATCCCCCTGGGTGTTAACCATTTCTGGATAAGAGTTGATCCAGTGTTTGCAGGGTATTTCTTGTAGAGCATGTCCTCGGGTAAGGGGCAGAGCTTTGGAACTTTTTGTTCTCGTTTAAATAAAGCTGTACATTCCGGTTCTTGACACGTCAATAAATCTTGTTAATTTTTTTTTTTTTTTTCCTGTGGTCAAATCTGACCTGTCCCGAGGTCAAAGAACTGGAAGAAAAGGCCGTCTTAGATGAAAGAAGCAAAAGAGAGGAGAGGCTTCCGAACCTGGGGAGAACAGCGAGAACACATTTGACCAGAGGTATGGATGGAAGAGGCAAATTCAGGACCAGACTCAACAGTGGACAAAAAAGACCAAGTCTCAGTCACAACATCAAATCCGAGGTGTGGGGAAGCCCTGGACATGACAGGGATGCATCCATCTCTCTGGGAGACGAGACCGCAGAGGGCAGAGGAAAGGAGGGCAGGGCCTCTAGGATGGGCACCTCCATCCACAGGCTGTCCTGTGTGTATGCCTCAGAGTGACAGAGACAGCTCCTGTGAGGAAGAGGGTCACAGGCAGAGAAGAGCCATGGTCCTCAGGCCAGGTAAATTCTGCAGTCTCCTAAGGATCCAAAACAAAAATCAGAGATTCTCAGAGGTATCAGGGTGGGAGGGGTTGGCATTCCCAGGCTGGGGAGAGGCTGGCTGGGGAGGTACTGCTTTCTGAAATCTTTTCATCAACATCTTTCTTCTTAAAAGCTACTTCCCAGTTGATGTCCTCTTTTATGCTCTAGGCTCAGACCTGAAAAGGGCCTCGAATGCACAAAGGTGGGTTATACAGTGGGTCAAGGCAGGGAGGAGGTGGTACCAGCACATCCAGGAAAGAGAATTTTCTGGAGCGTCATGAGTTACCTAGTGAATCGCACATGGTGTCCAGCCTTCTACATTTAGCTGTAGACATGTGCTTGCAAACGTGTTTGAGGGGTAACTCTACTGACTTCCCAAAATTATTTTTGTTCATTTCCAGTTTTAGAGACCAGAAGAGCTCACTGGTTCCAAGAACAAGAAGAAATGCACTGGATCTGATTATTACTGTCTGTGGTGTGCTCTCCTTCCAGCGATTAAAATCTTTTGTCTGTCATTATAGAGAATTTTCACCTATTTAAAATATCTAACGAAACATGTTAAAATATACATGTATCTATGATGTTTATCAATTTCCAAGATCTGAAATTGTTTTTCATTACATTTTCAAGATTACAGATTTGTATGACAAAAAAGTTCCATCAGGGTCCCACCCTCATATGTAATTTGGTCCTGCTCCCACAAGGTATCCAATGTTAAGAGACACATGTGTATCCTTCCCTACACCTCTCTGCAGGGAAACATATACACAGTCACAGGTACACAAGTACATCTGCTGGGATGTTTGCTTTTATGGAGACTTGGTCTCACTCTACCCACATTGCTCTCGCCCCTTCTTTCACTTGACATTCTACCTTGATTCTCTGTAAGTCATTAGATGCGGCACTAACACTATATTTTTGGGTCTTTAACTTTCATGAATAATTTAAATAGATGATATCAACTCAGTACACTTTATCTGGACTTATACATGTTGTTGTTAGAAGCTATCAAGTCAGTTCTGAGTCACAGTGACCCTAGGCACCACAGAACAAAACTCGGCCCAGTCATTGCAATCCTAATAATCGTTGCTATATTTGAGCACACTGTTGCAGCCACTGTATCAATCTCATTGAGGGTCTTCCTCTTTTTCCCTGGACCTCTGCTTTACTAAGCATGATGTCCTTTTCCAGGGACTGGTCCCTCTTGGTAACATGTCCAAAGCCATCCTTACTTCTAAGGAATATTCTGGCTTTCTCTGCTCAAGATAGATTTATTCGTCCATACGTAACACCACTAAAATGGAAACATTATCATCCATGCTTTTTAAGTCCACTCTTCCTGCATGTTCTAACTCTCCTCCTCCTGTTCTTTCCCACAAGTGAATCCAAGGTAATTCAGGTTAACAATGTGGTAAGCAGTCTCTCTTATCCTTGCTTAAACAAGCACACACAGACTTACATGTATCCTCGTCTTCTCATTTATACACACACATAAACAGGTATTCAAGCATATTCAAACAATTGATATTGTTTAACCCAGATGTGCTCATTTTATATACATTTCTCTGCACCTTGATTGTTTCAGTAATACTTCCATAATACTTCATAGAGATTTCTCCCACTCAACTACTGCAACTCTTCTTCATTCTAATGACTCCCTGTTTTCTTGAGGATGTAGCTTTACCATAAGTTATCTATCATTCCACCATCAATGGACAAAGTTTGGTCATATTAATAATAACTACCCTTTCTATACTATAGGATTTGTTTCTGTGGAATAGACTCCACAGAGTGAGATTTCCAATTCAAAGAATATTAAAAGTACAGAGCCATGGCCATGTCTTTCCCCTGGAGGCTGCCGTAATGCACATTTCCAGCCATGTCTTGGGGTATCCTTCTCCTCACAGCCCAGCCAGCTATAGGTGGTGCTGATTTTTAAATGTGCCAGTTTCGCTGGCAGTTTGAGATTTTCTTAACTTGGACTATGTTTATTGGGTATGTGGATTTACTCTGAATGATCTGTTTGAATTCACTGCTCATTATTCAAGTGCTTAACTTTTATCCTTCTGTGTAAAATGGAAATGGTTATTAAGCCTTGTCATCTCCATTTCACATGATTTTCCAAATGTATCATTTGTGTATCACATTTTTGCAAGCTTTGTCCCCCAGAACGATCACTTGAGTCAGCACCATTTATTAAATAAATATAATTTTCTTGAAATTTGACCTTTGTAAGTTCTTGTGGCTTCTTAACAGATTTTCTGTTTCATTGGTCGACTTGTCAGTTTCTATGCTATGTAACATCAATTTGTTCTGTTACCCGAAGAGGTAGACACCTGTTACTATCCTGCTTTTTCATGTTTTACTTTGGTAAAACTGCCCTGGTTTTGCAGCGACTAAGTGCTCAACTGCTAATCCAAAGAAAGTTTGGCAGGTCGAACCCACCACGTGGCTCCAAGGGAGAAAGACCTGGTGTTCTGCTCCCATAATGATTACAACCTAGAAAACCCTATGGGGCAGTCAGATGGGATCGCTTTGAGTCAAAAATCGCCTCCAAGTCTTGTGACAACAGGAATATTCTTTGTTATCTATTCTTTGTTATCTACTGTACTATTTGTAGCATATGATTACTTTAGACAGTTCAAAAACGACTATTTTAATATTCTGGCTGGAAATGCATTCCACTTATATATTACTTTTAAGGACCTCCATTTAATTGACAAGACGTTCCATTTGAAAATATGGCATATTTTTGCATATATTCCCGTTTCATTTAATGTACTTTAATACACTGTTTTCCCTCACAGAGGTCCTTTGCTGCTCTGGTTAAAACCATGTTTTGCTAAATATTTTACAGTTTTGGACACAGTGTGGTACAGTCAAGTAGTAGGGGAAAGAGAACGGTCTGCCCTTCCCACCCGTGCCAATTTCAGACCCTTATTCTATACTGGAGAGAAACCATTGATTTCGATGCATTTGTCTTTTATACAGGTATGTAATTATATCATCATTATTTTAAATATTTCTTTTAATACTAGTACTAGTTATTTAAATTTTCTAGTTTATTCCTTCACCTAAAAACTATGTTGAGTGAGACCAAAAATTTTTGTCTAGTTCCAAATTTACCGGAATGGGTTTAATATTTTTCCATTTATCTCACACCTGATAAGTTTGGGGATAATTTGTTATGCACCAATAGATAACTAATACTCTGACCTACTGACCTTTATGGTAATCTACACACAACTTGTTTTTGACAGTTAAGTACTTCCACCTGGCCTCTGTTCAGCTGGGATACCATGATTTACATTGCTACTAGGCAGCCCAGCCTCCACTAAAACCTGAGCCTATAGAGAATTGTTCTTGTTAGCTGTCATCAAGTCATTTCTGACTCATGACAACCCCATGTGGCCATAGTACAAGTGTTCAATAGGGTTTTCAAGGTTGTGATCCTTTAAAAGCAGATCGTCAGGACTGTCTTCTGAGGTGCCTTTGGGTAGGTTCAAATCACCAAACTTTCAGCTAGTATAGAACACTTAACTGTTTGTGGCACCCAGGGACCCCCTGCAAAGGATACATATTGGTAAGCTCCATGTTGCTGGTGCTCCCCTCATCTCCGCATTCCTTATTCTTTTGATGAAATGGGTGTCCTCCAAGAAATGGTCTTATAGAAGACTAATTCAGACATGCCTACATATTGGAGGCTTTTATTTCTTCTTCCAACACCCGACACAGTAGGTCTGGCATTTCAGTTTCATAGAATTTGGGCCGTTGCCTTTTCTAAGCTTCCAAAAGCAATCCCACAGCATATTAAACCCAGTTCCAGAACCCTTGCTACGGCAATAAATCCCTGTCGACAAACTCTCCTTGACCCAACTTTATATTAAACTCCCCTTGACTCAGCACCTTCAGCACACGTCCCTCAGCACACCCTGGTCCTGCTCAAACAAGGCAACCAGGCCTTGCAGCTCCTTCAGTGTACAGTCCCTCCCCCCTCAACCACAACCAGCACTTCCCCCGTGGCTATGCAGGTATCTGACAGCTAAGTATCTGGACAAATGCATGGGACTCTATCTGAGGATTCTGCAAGGGAAACTGTTGAAGGTGGATGGAGTGTGGGGTGGGGTGGGGCAGGAAACCAGAACATAAAGTATGAATATTCCAGAGGCTGAAATTAAATGAGCCCAAATCCCAGAGCTGCACACCCGTTGGACAGAAACAGCTCCAAGAGAAGCCCTCTCTCAAATAAATGGGATAGAGTGTCCGTAAAGGAGAGAGACGGGCAGGTGGGCAGACACCTGAAACTGTGGCAGAGGAGAATCCTTCTCTCTGACCAGAGTATGGAGGGGCCAATGAGTGTAGGGGAATCTCCAATATATTTTTTCTCTCTCTCTGCTGTTAACTGGCACCTCGTCAATTCTACCTCAAAGGCTGAGACTTTTCAAAAGCAGATCGCCAGGCTTGTCTTCTGAGGCGCTTTGTGACAGGTTCAAACTGCCAGCCTTTTGGCTGGTTGTCCATCAGTGCCTTGGCGCCATAGGTAGAACCAGTCACTTATGTGCACGACAGAATGAAGAGATTAAAGCCCCAGCATTCCTGCCAGTGGGCCAGGAAAGCACTCCTTCAGAACTCAGACAGCAGCAGAGAAATAAAGAGAGGAGACTGTGCAAGAAAGAGATTTTGGAGACTTGCTGTGAACTCCTGGTTCACCCCCCAGATGCATCTGCATTGCCCTGACCCTAAGAAGCATTATCAAATCCTTTAAGAGCTGCCCTATGGGTTAGAATGCCATCAAGGTTCCAGACTGAGTGGCGCTCACATAGATTAGATCTGAATACAGCTGCAAAGCCTTCAAAAATTGAACTAACATTTGAACCATAGAATACAGAAGATGGGACAGAACTTGGAGCATGAACATAACTGGGTCAATAGACTGCTAAAAGAAAAAAAAGAAAAAATTCTCATAAAATTAAGGAGGACTTGTAGACTCGAAATCATAAGACACAGATTTTAAAATGCTATTCTAATCATTCTCCAAGAAATAACAGGGACACTTTTTAAATAAATGGAAAGATAATAGGTGCTATTTGCAAAGGAAAATTTTACATGGTAAAAATACATGGTAGAAATAAAATTCATTTGATAGTGTCAACAGCAGAATGGTGATGACAGAGAAAAAAAATAGATGAGTTTAAAATATTTATTCTGAAAAGAGAGAAAAAACATGGAAAAAAATGAACAGAGTCTCAAGAATTAGAGAAAAAGTCTGTTTATTTATTAGAACTCCAGAAGAAGTGGAGAAAATGTGTGCTGTAGGAAAACATATTTGATGAAATACTGGGTGAACACTTTCCAAATTTGATGAAAGACGTAAACTTACAGCTTCAGAAGGTCAGCAAACCCCAACAGGTTAATCCTAAAGAATTCTATGTGAAAATATATTTTTATGCAAATATTGTGTTACGTGTTTTTTGAAATCACATGCTCCCCTCCCCCCAAACCGGCATATTTGCAAGTATGCTATGCTAGTTTTTTACACCAACATATAAAAAAAAAAAAATAAAATTAGGCACCATTCTCATAAGAGTACCCGGGAAGGGGAAGGCTCAGTTGGCAAAAAATATCTATAATGTGTGCATTATTTGCACAAAAATACAGTACATCATAATCAACTGCAGAATAACAAAGATCAAGAAAATACCCAGGAAGAAGCTAGAGAGAAAACAATACATTTCACATGGGAAAAATAATTTCACTGACTCTTTCTTCATTATCAGAAAACCACAGAGGCTGAAATGTTGTGAAAAAACATTTTTTCAACACTGAAAGATCAGAAACATTACCCCAGATTTCTATATCCAATCCTTACCTTCAGGAGTAAAGAAAAAATAGTGCCATTCTTAGCGAAGGAAAACTGAGAGAATTCATCGCCACCAGGCTTCTCCCAAATGAGACGCTAATGGAAGTGCTTCAGGAGGCAGACTTGGAATTTCAGCCGTATTTCAGGAAAGCAGAAAACATGGGAACTATGTGGGTAAATATACTGTTAATACTGTAGTCACTGCACAACATGGCGCTGGACATGACTCTTTGGAAAGTTTTTCCAGTCTCTTGGAAACGCTTGGGAACATACTCTTGACAGAAAATCATTACTAGAGAATAGAATTAATTTTGACAATATCTGAAAGATGTCTGTAGTCAAGTCTGGTGAATAAAATGGAAACTAATTTTGGGACCCAAAATAAGGTGTGGTAACAAAAAATGAGTCTCAATTCCAATGTGGCCATGAGCTGGCTCTGAAGGCCGGCCTTCCCCAGAGAGGCGTTTCAGGCACATTGGGAGCAATGGCTTGTTGTTCTTGTTGCTAGGTGCCATCGAGTGGATTTCTGAGTCATTGCGGCCCAGAGTGAAGGCAATACTGTCCCAACAGGGTTTCCTGAGTTTTAATCTTAATGGGAGAGGATTGCCAGATCTTTACTCCTTTGAGCTTTTGGGTGGGTTCAAACCATTGACCTTTCGGTTAGCAGTCAAGCACTTAAACTTTGCACCATCAGGGCTCCTTGGAATAATGGCAGCACCACAGAATTTGGTACAAACTTCCCCATGGGCCTTCCCTGAGAAGTAACCTCTTTGCTGAAGGACCAAGTTTAGTTTTCATACATAGTCATTCTGTACAAAGTCTCCATAAGAATTAGAGTGCCTCCTTGAATGGACAACATTTTACATGTCCTCCATGAAGAAAATGCCTCAAGGGCAAAGTTTAAGAGTAAACCAAGGCATTTCCCATCACTCCTTACCTGAGAAAGTCTTCGTGAGAATTTCCTAAACACCCGGAAAAGAACATAGTAGACACTGCCTTCTTTTTACCTCTTCCCTCCTAAACAAACAGAAACCTTTGCTGAGATGTCAGGTGTCAAGCCCCAAACTACTCTTCTTATCCTGTATGTAAGTTCTGTAATGAGACCAGGACCCAGGCAGTATTTCCCATCTTTCAAAGTTTCGAGGTCCAGTGAAATCCTGTTACAAGTCACTAGATCAGCCCAGGAGCTAGAAGACTGAAATTCCTGGTCCTCTGACAACTGGGAAGGGCAGGGTGGGATTGGGCAGAGCCTCCTTGACCATCACTTGCCCCAAGAGGCTCTGGAGGCTGCTTCATGTTATAAGTCAAAGGCCCTTCCAGCCCAGTCGCATAAGAGCAGGGGAAGGCTTTTTCCATTGAAAGAAGAAATGGGCTCAGGAGCACCAGGTTTGAGGCCATTCAGCTTCTGTCAGCTTTGTGGCTTCGGACATCTTGGCCGCTGGTTGCCTTCACAACTGGGTCTTTATACCTCTCCACCTCTCTCTCCCTCCCAGTTTTCTCCCAGTACCATGGGCTGTGGCTTCTGCTAGTTTTAATGATTTCAATGTTTCAGTAGCTCCTCGCCCCACTCAGAGGAGGCAGGTTTGCAGGGTGTGAGGGACAAACCCATAGTACTGCTTAGGTTTCCTTCAACAGAAACACTCCTGAGGTGACAAGCTGTCCTGACTGATCTTGAGACCAAGACAGACAGAAACTCAGTGAGAGGGTCATTGGCTTCTCGAAGTGTCAGCACTCTCAGAGACATGTCCTGGGGTCATGCCCAATTGCAGGAAAAATGAAGTGGCTCAGAACCTCGGTGTGTTGACTGTCCAGTACACAGGACCCGGAAGCCTCTGGAGGATTCTCAGTCTTAGTCTAACCGAGCACTGGGGAAATCCTCACAGGGTGGGAGCAGTGATATTCCTGGGTATCTTTATTCTAAAAATCTCAGAGCAGTTGCTACAGTCTTGTGAGGTGGGAAAAGAGAAAGCTTGGGACCACAGGAGGGTGGCAAAAGAAGGAGGCTCCAATCACTCACTCCCTCTTGGATCTTGTTCAGGTTTTTTTGTTTTTTAATGCAACTTGGGCTCCAGGCAGGCACTTATTGCTAAACTTGTATTTCTCTGTTTTAATTTATGATATCTAAGTCAAATCTGGAGTCTTGAGCTCATTTTGATAATTCATCTTTTGTCTGTGCAGACAAGAGTCCGCTCACACCCATGATGAGAGCAGAGGAAGTAAATTCCCTAGCCTAGACCAGGGCGAGCTCTCTTGCTCCTCAAACTAAGAGGGGAGCTCTTCTAGGGCACCACAGGCGGTGAGTCCAGTCTGGGGCCCTGGGAAGGGGACGGGGTGGGTGCCAGGCAGTGTGGCCTCTGTGGCTTTGCCTTCTCCTCCTGGAAGTGCATCTCGAAGGCCTCCACGTTCGGATCCTGATGCTAACCACCAGTTCTCACCCTTCTGTGTCCACTGTCTGGACCCAAGTGCCTATATACTTCCTCTGCCCTCCTATCTCATCACATGCGCTGTGATCAGGCTCAGGTATGTACCCTGGGTCTCGCCCTCTATGGCCTTAGGCTTCCCCGAGTTCTGTTGGGACCTGCCAGTCTGGCCAGTCTGAGGTGTGGGTGGGGCTGGGTGGGCTGGGACTGTCACAGAAGGCTCCTGAAGCCAGGTGTTTCCTGCTCCCCACCAGCTTGTGGTAGGGCTGCCCAGGACCCCGCACCTCCCCCGGGTGCCCTTCTCTGAGCATCCCTGCCACCCCCTCCCCTAGTTCTCGAGGCGCCTTCTCTTGAAGCACAGATGCAACTGGGCACCTCACCGCACTGAACCTGGAGTCGGTTCTCAGCTAGATTAAAGACCTGAACCTGAAATGCACAACCTTAAAACCACTAGAACCAACAAGTTGTTGTTGTCTAATCCATCCTGACTCATAGGGACCATAAAGGACAGAGTAGAACTGCCCTATAGGGTTCCCAAGGAGCGCCCGGTGGACTTGAACTGCCAACCTTTTAGTTACCAGCTGTAGCTTTTAACCACTACTCCACAAGGTTTCCTAAAACTGCTAGATAGGTGTGAAATGAAAAAAGAAAAAAAAAGTAAATAAAAAAATTTTAAGAAAAAGAAAAATTACATAATATATAAAAGAAAAAAATAACAAAACAGAAAAACAACTACAAAAAAATGACATAATATGACACTGTAACCTCACATTATGGAGTCAAGGAGGCTAGGTTGTATCTTTCTTTGCAAATAAGCCTTAGATTAGGGAATTGGTACCAGGAGTAGATATACACTCTCAGTTCAGGAAAATGGAAAATCTGGGATTAATTGACCTGGATGAGGTAGAAAACAGAGATAACCACATAATATTTAAAGATGAAATCTTAACAGCCTAAAACATGCAGTGGAAATTTTTCTAAGTAAAGTAGCATCAGAAGAGGCCTTTAATCACTACACAAAATGGGTCAGTAGTTCAAGATCTCCCTACAAAGATGGAATCAACTCAATGACCAACTGGTTTTGGGTTTGGTAGATCACTTTCAGGCAGGTTCCAGCAAACATGCAAAAAACAGATCATTTCAATCTTGTACACAGTCAATAAAGAAGAGAAAACTATGAGATGCTTCCCAACTTGTTCCCTAAGGCTACTTTAATATTGATACCAAATTAGAAAAGGAAGGTACAAGGGGAGTTACAGGACAAGCACACTAAGCAATTGAGATGCAAAAACCTACATAAAATGCTGGCAAAGAAATCCAGCAAGGTATAAAGCGGGTAATACGCCATAATCAAGGGGGTTTATTTAAAGGATGCAAGCTTGAGTGAACATTAAAGGTTTAATAATTTAATTCACCACATGTGTAGGTTAAGGAAGAAAAGACACAGGTTCACCTCAAGAGGCGGTGAAAAGGCAGTGATAAAATCCAACCACACTGAGACATAAGAACTCTGAGCAAACATGGAACAGAAAAGGAGTTCCCGAATGTGGAAAACTACAACTAGCATGATAGTTCCTGGTGAAATATGGGACATTCTCTTTAATATTAATTAGCAATAAAATAAGGATGCTTTCTCTCATTATTTCTATTAAATATTTAACACTGGAGTACAAAAAGAAAAAGAAAACGTATAACTCTTATTATTCATAGATTATAGGAATGTCTCCACAGAAAAATTTAAAAACCATAGAAAATATTAGAATTAATATTAGTTAATCAAGTAAAAAATAAAGTTAATGTCTATGCAGCGGCATCAAGACAACTCTGTCACAGCTCTCAGTGAAAGCAGAGGACACTGACAGGGAAACAGCTGAATTCAGGTGGGCTAGACCAAGGACGGGAGAGCGCTATTTTACACTGGGCTGGATTTATAAGCACAGGTATGTGTGTTAGTTACCTAGTGCTGCCGTAGGAAAAAAAAAATAACACAGTCAGGTGGCTTTAGAGAATAGAAATTTATTCTCTCGCAGTTCAGGAGGCTACCTGTCTGAATTCAGGGCATGGCTCATGTCTACTCCAGCTTCTAGCAGCTTCCAGACACCCTTTGCGTTCCTGGTCTTGTAGAAGCATCTGCTCCGTTGTCTGTCTTCCTCTCCCACCAAATGTGTCTGTGTCTATTCTGCTGTTTTTATAACTCAGAAGGGACTAGGTTCAGGACCCACCCTACACTGGTATGGCCTCATTAATATAATTTTAAAATCCCCTATATCCAAATCAGGTCACATTTATGGGTACGGTGGTTAGGGTTTCAACATACCTCTTGGGATTATACAATTCAGTCCATAATAGTGCCCTCACCAGATATTCTGGACTGAGAATACTAGCATGAGCAGTTGAGAGTGGTTCTATTTTTTTCCCGCATTAGTTGGTTGTAACTTGTCTCAATGGTCACTCATATGAACTTTGGAGCAGCTTACTATGAAGACCCTGGCCAACCTTTCGCACCCATGTCCATTGTGTGGAAAAACACACAGACTCCCATCACTGAAGCCTTGGGAAATTCATTTATAAGTGTGGAATGGAGTTGGGACCAGAATTGTTTCGTCGCCTTCATAACATGGCATAGCTGTTAGATACCCACATGGAGATGTCAGGTAATAATACTAACAGCTAACACTTACTGAGTACATGCACTGGTGCCAGGATTCTTGTAAGGGCTTCTCCTTTCCTAAGATATTTGTTCTGCATGATAGCCCTATGAGGAATGTATCATTATAATGCACATTTTATACATGAAGAGGCCGATACAGAGATTTAAGCTGATATTTGAGTATAAGTCTGGACCCAGGAGGAGTTGAAACGGCTGGAGGTGTAAATCTCACGACCTCAGCTACAGACCGATGACTGTGGACACACTGAGGCATTCCAGACAGAGGGTGTCAATAGAGAGAGAGGGCTAAACACCGAGCCCTAGGGCACCCGGACGCCTACAGGCTGGCCAGGTGAACGACAGCCAACAAAGCTGTCTGAAGGCCAGTGTGGTTCCTGGAAGGTGGTCTGTCCTTTCTCTAGGCCGAATTTCCCCACTGCCCCTCCCACCCGCACTGGCTTGTCCCCTTCATAATAGCAGGGACAGTGTGTAACTTTCACCACTGCCCAAGATCCCAAGGTTACAATAACATTGGTATGGAAAGCAGAATGATGGAGTCAGGAAGCCTGGTGGTCATATACAGCCAGTTGGAAACAGAAAAGAGCAAATAAAGAAGGGGAGAAGACCATGAGTCAGAGGAGTGGGAGAAATGAATATTTCCTGAGTGCTAAGTAAGGCTGGGCGTCTGCTAGTGGCATGTAGTTCCTCATTTAAACTTCAGAGGGACACAGTGGGTGGAATAGACATTGCTGTCCACTTTCATCATGCAAACGTTTTATTTCCTTTGATTTTAACAGTAACTTCTTATGAAAACAAATGAGAAAACAGAGAAGAGAATAATAAAAGAATACATCTCATCAATTCAGTACTATCATTTTGCCTCAGCAGCTACACACTTTTGTTGTTGATGTAAATATAACACAAAACCTTTGCCAAGTGAACGAGTTGTACAGGTGTACACACTATTGAAAGGAATTGCATTAATCGGCTGTGGAACCCTACCCTTAATCAGTGTGATTTTTCCATCATTGTAAACAGAAACTCAGTTTCCATATGCAATAACACCCCTTTATTCCCTCCTTCCTGGCCCTGGGAACCCTTATAAACTTTCGTCTCTATACATTTGCCTGTTTTTGTAAAACGCATGCTTTTTAATTTGAAAGTTCATGACAAGCTACAAGGGAGAATTCATGTGGAAGCAGAAGTTATTTGCAATACATACATCCTACTACAAACTTGGTTCTAGAATATACAAAGGATGATTCATAAAGAAAAAAAAAAGAGAATTCAATAGAAAGACAAGTAAATACTTGAGCGCTCTATAAAAGATTTCTGTATGGCCAACATACATATGGAAAGGGACTACATCAGTTATCAGAGGAATTCTAATAAAAACTCACAATGTGATCCTAACCCTGCACACCAGAATGGCTAAAATAAAAAAAAAAATGGAAATACCAACTATTTGGTAGAACATGGAGCAACTGGAATTCTAATCTACTGCTAGTGAAAGTGTAATTTGGTACAACCACTTTAAAAATGCTTTGGCCGTATCTACTAAAGCTGTGAACATCCATATATTCTATGACCCAGCAATTCCACTTCTAGATACATACCCAAGAGATGGGTACATATGTTCACCAGAACACATAAGTCTAACCATCTGCTAAGAAATGAACACCCTCCTTCTGAATGCCTAACTTTTGTTTTTAATTGTTCTTTAGATGAAGGTTTACAGAGCAAAGTAGCTTCTCATTAAACAGTTAGGACATATATTGTTTTACGACATTGTTTACCAACTTCAAGACATGTCAAGACTCTTTCTTCTTAGACTTGGGTCCCCTATTACCAGCTTTCCTGTCCTCTCCTGCCTTCTAGTCCTTGTTCCTGGGCTGGTATGCCCCAGGAGTCTCATTTTGTTTTATGGGACTGTCTAATCTTTGGTTAAGGGTGAACCTCAGGAGTGACTTCATTATTGAGCTAAAAGGATGTCTGGGGGTCATATTCTCAGGGTTTCTCCAGTCTCTGTCAAGCTAGAATTGTTTTTTTTTTTTTTTTTTGAATTAGGATTTTGTTCTACATTTTTCTCCAGTTCTGTCCTGAATGCCTCACTTAAAAAGCACTATTCTCGTCTGTTCTAAGGTGATGGCCATATATCATGATAAGCTTATAAAGAAAAGTCTAGAGCTTTCTGTGAAATGCAGCAGCAAATCTCTAGAGGCTCATGTTCTTATAGCTTCTGTTCCCTCTGGAGCTTCCGCTTCTGTCTGTCCTTCTGCTGGGCTGCACCACATGGAACCAGTTATAAAATTCAACTTCATCTTATAAATTCACAGGAGTCCTACTCACACAAAATTTTTATTGGCTATGAGAACAGGTGTGTAGAGGAGGTATAGAAGGGATTTCTATTGCAGCAAAGCAGAACCTTAAAATGAAATGGCTGGGAATGGCGGGCCTCCTTCTGTAAAAATGCTTTTCTACATGGAATATGGGAAAATGCAGTTAAGATATGGCTTATGCAAAAAGGCAAAAAGGAGTGCTTGCTGCAATTTGGTAATCATTTAGATCACCTGTAAAAATATTTTCATCCTTTTTCTCATAGCTTGCAGGAAACGAAATTCCAAAAGGATCGCATATTTAAAAGTAAAATATGCCACCATACAAATTTCAGAAGAAACTATGAGAGATTTTGTTTTGCTTTTTGTTGGTAAAAGAGAAAGATTATCTAAAAATCCCAAAGATGTGAAGGCTAAAACTGGTAAGATACAGATATAGATGTTAGGCATATCAAAAACTATATGAAGAAAGCAAAAATACAGGCAAAAATCTGAAGAAAAATTCGTAGGCTAAGGATTGGAATAGACATTTCTCCAAAGAAGATATAGAAATGGTCAATAATCACATGAAAAGAAGCTCAACCTCATTAGTCATTAGGGAAATGTGAATCAAAACCAAAACGCACTATTATTTCAAAACCACTAAGATGGCTCAAATCAACAGGATGGACAACACAAGTGGTGAGGATGTGGAGAAACTGGAACCCTCATACATTGCTGGTGGACATGTAACATGATCCAATCGCTTTGGAAAACAGTTAGGTACTTGCTCAGAAAGGTAAACATAGAGTTAACATGCAACATAGCAATCCCACTCCTAGGTATGCATCCAGGACAACTGAAGCACGTTCACATAATAACTTACAAAAGAATTTTCATAGTAGAATTATTTATAAATAGCCAAAATGTGGAGAGAATCCAAAAGTCATGAACTGATAGATAAACTGTGGTATACTCGTAAAATGGAATATTACTCAGCCATTAAAAGGCATCAGGTACTAATACATGGCACAATATGGACAAACCTTGAGAACGTTATGCTAAGTGAAAGAAGCCAAACAGAAATGACCGCATGGTGCATGATTCCATTTACATGAAATACCCAGAACAGACAAACCAACACAGACAGAAAGTAGATTAGCAGTTGCTACGTCTTGGAGGAAAGGAGTAATGAGATGACTACTAATATGTAGGGCGTTTATTTACAGGGTACTGAAAATATCCTGAAGCTAGACAGTGGTGATTGTTGCACAACTCTGTCCATATACTAGAAACCACAGAATTGTGCACATTATAAAAGGCAATGTTATGGCGGGTGAATTATATCTCAATAGAAATATTTGTGACTCCCGAAAGACTAACATTTCAATTAAATATACAGAACCTATAAATCAGTAGGCGAAAACAACCCAATTTTACCATATCTCTCTCCAGCCAAAGTGAAGGGGTACATTCTATTAATACATCTTATTTTTTTATCTCTTCATTAACAAGTTCTGTTCTCATTATACATAACTAGTCTCCATTTCTAATCATACATAACTAGTCTCCATTTCTAATCATACATAACTAGTCTCCATTTCCTTGTGCCTGTTTTCACTATTGTAACTACATAAAGAGAGCACTTCCATGGTTTTTATAAAAACCCACCCACTCATTCAATCAGACATATCATTTTTGGAAGCTTCTTAGACACCAGGAACCAGGATACTCTGACCAACACAGCAGACAAGGTCCTGCCTGCATGGGCCTTCTATTTTTGTGGAGCAGTCAGATGATAAACTAGCCAAACAGTATGTAATGTTACCTAACATCAGGAGGGAGACGTATCATTTTGGAGGTGTCCCGAGCTGTGTCTCTCTCATGAAGAGTTCCCTCTTGCCTCTGAACCCAGTGGAAAGTAAACACTTTGAAGGAAAAAAGACATTTCATTTCAGTTTCATTTTGTTGGTTTTACCTGCTACGCTGTCAACATTTTTTTAAACACTATCCTGCAGCTGACATCAACCACCCCCCCAAAAAGCAAAAACAAAACCCGATGCCATGGAGTCTATTCTGACTCACAGTGACCCTGTAGGACACAGTAGGGTCTCCAAGGAGTTCCTCGTCTTTGGACACAAATGATGGACACAAATAATTCCTGCTTATGAGAATCTGAAAGTTGTTCACTGTGGATGTGTGAGGGACTCAGTAACACTTGCAAACGTTTCCATGTGGGTGTGGTGCTCAAGTGTGAGCATCAGGGGGAATGGACCCCATGGCACTTTGCATCCTTCTGGAGATTATGACACAACAAACATTCCCTCTTCATTGTCCTGCATCTTGTAAGAGAACAGAGGGAATTGTTAGACAGAACCATTTGAAAATGCATGGCAAGAAATTTTATTGAAACATTAAATTCAAAATAAAATCTTCCTATGTTTTTCAATCTTCCCTACCTCATTTCAAGAGGTAACTGGACTCACAGAGTTAAAGCCCTGAAACTTCGAGACTCTGAAGAGTCTGTTGTAAGAGTCTCAGCTCATTGCAGTAATCACACTGAGTGAACTGGAAACCAAGGGAAGAGTGGGAGTCAGACAGCAGAGACCTACACATTGGGAAGGGGTGAGGCCTGCTTCTTGATAATGCCCTGGGGTAGGTGGCAGCACCTCAAAGGGTAATGCAGGCACACAAGTAGACAAACCACGTTATGGTGTTCCCAGCCCTGCCAAGGTTCTCATGCTCCATCTGAGAATGGAAGCAGCAGAGACAATGCTTCTAGAGAGATCACCCACATAGGCTGAGGCGATGGGTGTGTTAAAGATCTCCAAACCTTGGTCTTTCTTTAGACCCCGGGGTACCTAGAAAATAAACCAACACCAAATATACCCCTACAAAGAAGTAAGGTTAAAATTTTACCCCAATTTTGTAAGCCGAGAGCTCTGAGTTGGAATTCAGTTTATTTAAAGAAATATCAAGTTTTCTTGCACACATGAATTTGTGCTGATTCACTTACAATTCATATTATTCATTCATCCACGAAGTCAGCAAACATTTACACTATAACAGCTATATGTGAGACCCTATGGCAGTTGCTCTTGATGATGAAATGACTCAGAGAATTTCCCTCAATGCCTGGTGAGAGAAACAGCCAAGTTAACAGGTGTATCAGTCATGTATTGCTGTGTAACAAATGACCCCAAATTGTCGTGTCTTAAAAGAGCAACAATTTACCAGCTCACAATTTTTCAAGTTGTCAGTTTGGAGCTCTACTGATCTGGGCCAGCCTCAGTGGCTCACAACACGGCTTCCTCATGTGTCTACAATTTGCTTCCAGGTAGCTGGGAGCCAGTTCATAACATCAAGTCAGTGAAACCGCTAGATCCTCCCTCCATTGGTCTTCCATCATCTAGCAGGCTGGCCTGAGGATGTTCCCATGAGTTCTCAGGGTTTAAAAGCAACAAAAGGGAAAGTCTCAATGTAAAGTCTTTAAACTGTGTCCTTGTATCAGGTTTCCTACCATCCCAATGTCCAAAACAATAATGTCAGCCCCAACTAAGGGATGGAGAAAGACTCCTGCTGCTAATGAAAGGCACTCCAGAGTCTCATAGAAGGCATGGGCACAGAGAGAGGATAAATGTGTAGACATTTCTTACATCAACCACAAAAAGTAAATGCAATTGTGTTTTATGCTGTGGTAAAGGGTTTTGCAGGTACAATGGAGTAGGGAGCAAGAAGTAAACAAATCTACCAGGAGGATATTTAGGGAAGAGCACAACCAGGAATTGATGCCTGAACCAAGTTCAGAATATGATTGGATAGTTAAGGGGTGACAAAAGGCCCGGGTCCAGGAAGCCCCATGTCTTCTCCAGAGAGAAGTCTGAGGAGACAGGCTGAAGCCACTGAGGCATTTGAAACATTTTGACCAGATGCAGATCATCTTTTGTTCTGCTGTTTTCCAACCACTCATCCCTATTTATAGTTTGGAGTCATACAAGAGTAGACCCCAGCATTTCCCTGTTGAAACTTTTATTTTCCAGAAGAACTAGATGGTGTGCAGCTACAGTCAATAACTGCCCTGACGAGAACACTTGCTAGATATAAAAATGATAGTACCCTCAAATACAGCCCTTATACTGAAAGAAAAGACCAAAATGAATGTCAGAGATACCCTGAAACTTGCTCTTGAATGTAAAGTAGCTAAAGCAAATGAAAGAAATGAGGAAGTAGAAGAGCTGAAGAGAAGATTTCAAAGGGCGGCTCGAGAAGACAAAGTATGATAATGACATGTGCAAAGACTTGGCGTTAGAAAAACAAAAGGGAAGAACATGCTTGGCATCTCTCAAGCTAAAGGAACTGAAGAAAAAATTCAAGCCTCGAGATGCAGTAGTGAAGGATTCTATGGGCAAAATACTGAACAACACAGGAAGCATCAAAATAAGATGGAAAGAATACACAGGGTCACTGCACAAAAAAAAAAAAAAAAAAAAAGCATGGGTCGATGTTCAACCATTTCAGGAGGTAGCATGTCATCAAGAACTGATGGTATTGAAGGAAGAAGTCCACGCTTCACTGAAGGCATTGGCACAAAACAAGACTCCAAGAACTGACAGGTACCAATTGAGATGTTTCAACAAACAGATGCAGCACTGGCCGAATAATTTAGCCATCCGATTGGACGAGATCCATGTTTGTGCACATTCCAAAGAAAGTGATTCAACAAAATTCAGAAACTATCAAACAATATCATTAATATCAACACCCAGTAAAATTTTGCTGAAGATCATTAAAAAGAAGTTGCAACAGAAATTCAAGTCAGATTCAGAAGAGGATATGGAATGAAGAATATCATTGCTGATGTCTGATGGATCTGGGCTGAAAGCAGAGAATACCAGAATACCAGAAAGATGTTTCCATGTGTTTTATTGACTATGAAATCGCATTATACTGTGTGAATCATAACAAATTATGGGTAACACTTCAAAGAACGGAAATTCTAGAACACTTAAGTTTGCTCATGTGAAACCTGTACATAGACCACGAGGCAGTTTTTCAGAGAGAACAAGGGGCACTATGTGGTTTAAAATCAGGAATAGTTTGTGTCAGGGTTCTATCCTTTCATCACATTTATTCGATCTGTATGCTGAGCAAATAATCCAAAAAGCTGCACTCTATGAAGAAGAACGTGGCATTAGGTTTAGAGGAAGATTCATTAACAACCTACGATATGCAGATAACACAAACTTGGTGAAAGTGAAGAGGACCTGAAGCATTTAGCGGTGAATATCAAAGACTACAACCTTCAGTATGCACCTCAACATAAAGAAAACAAAAATCTTCACAACTGGACCAGTAGGCAACATCATGATAAACAGAGAAAAGATTGAAGTTATCAAGGATCTCATTTTATTTGGTTCCCCAGTCCATGCTCATGGAAGTAACAATCAAGGAATCACATGATGTATTGCAAATCTGCTGCAAAAAAACTTTTCAAGGTGGTGAGAAGCAGAGATGTCACTCTGAAGGCTAAGGTGTGCCTGACGCAAGCCATGACGTTTTCAAACGCCTCATATGCATGTGAAAGCTGGACAATGAATAAGGGAAAGCAAAGAAGAAATGCTGCCTTTGAGTTATGGTGCTGGTGAACAATACTGAATATACCACAGACTGCCAGAAGAACAAACAAGTCTGTCTTGGAAGAAGTACAGCCAGAATATTCCTTACAAGCACAGATGGTGAGTGTTTGTCTCACACACTTTGGACATGTTATCAGGGGAGACCAGGCCCTGGAGAAGAACATTATGCTTGGTAAAGTAGACAGTGAAAAAGAGGAAGACCCTCAGTGAGATGGATTGACACAGTGGCTGCAACAATGGGCTCTAGCATAATAACAAGTGTGAGGATGGCACAAGACTGGCCAGTGTTTTGTTCTGCTGTATATAGGGTCACTATAAATTAGAACTGACCTGATGACACCTAACAACAACAATACGCTGTTCAGCTCACTGCCTGTCTCTTAGTTTGCTGTACTGTGGTGGTTTGGATGCTGCTATGATGCTGGAAGCTAGGCCACCAGTATTTTAAATACCAACAGGGTTATCCATGGTGGACAGGTTTCAGTGGAGCTTCAAGACTAAGACACACTAGGAAGAAAGACCTGGAGACTTACTTCTGAAATTTAGACAATTAAACCCTTACAGATCACAAGAGAATACTGTCCAATTCACTTGCTTTGGACATGTCATCAGGACAGATTAATCAGTCCTAGAGGAGAATATCATGGTTGGTGAAGAAGAAGGCCAACAAGGCTGTAGGAGACCCTTGGTGAGATGGACTGGCACATTAGCCATAATGATGGAATCTAAATTGCTGGCACTTGTGAGGATGACACAGGACCTGGCAACCTTTAGTTCTGTGGTACCTAAGTTCACCATTAGTCGGAGTCACCTCAATGGCAGCTAGCAAAAAATTACTGTTTGAGAGGAGAACTGAGACATGAACTTGATACAATATACCAAATATTAAAATGTTCAAAGATCTCATGTTTACTATGAAAGAACAAGAATTGAAAATACAACCTTCAAATAGCTAGAAGGAAAAAGAAAGTAAGAGAAATTTCATCATTTCAATAAAAAAGAAACAGAAAAGGCAGAATAATAATAAAAAAAAGAACAGTGAATGTGAAGTATAATATGGGAATTATGTCTAAATGTATGAGTAATAGCAAGAAAAAGGGATTAATACCTAAGGAAAAAACATGTACACTCAGCTTAGACTTGCAAATCCAGCCATATCTTATTTATAAAACAAAATTAAAACATAATGACAGAAACTTTAACTGATGTAAATGAAATTTCTACTGTCTAATGACTACATGAACAACCCTCTGCCAGATACTGTTGAAACAGAAATGATTAAGATTCCTTGCAGTCTGGTGAGAGAAACAGCCCAGTTAACAAATCAGTTATCAATTGCTGTATAACAAATGACCCCAAAATGAAGTGCCTTAAAAGAACAAGCAGTTACTTCGCTCACAGTTTTGCGGGTTGGCAGTTTGGGGTTCTTCTGGTCTGGGGCAGACTCAGCCGCTCTCGGCTGGGCTCCCTCATGTATCTGGAATCAGCCACCATGTCAGCTGGCGGGCAGAGGGCCTGAAATCTTCTCAGCTGGATTCTCTCTCTAATGGTCTCTTGTCATTTATTAGGGTGCCCTGGGCTGTTCCCATGGGTTCTCAGTGTTTGAAGAGCAGCAAGAGGGCAAGGAGGAGCCCTGGTGGTGCAGTGGTTAAGGGCTCAGTTGCTAAAGGAAAGGTAATCAGTTTGTACCCACCAGCTGCTCTGCGGAAGAAAGACATGGCACTCTCCTTCTGTAAAGATGACAGCCTTGGAAATCCTATGGGGCAGTTCTACTCTGTCTTTCAGGGTCACTATGAGTTAGAATATACTTGAGAGTGATGGGTTCGGTTTTTGGTAAGAGAGCAAGCCATGATGTGTCTAATTATATTCGGTCTCTGCTGCTATTAGTCTTTGTACTGTCCCAAAGGCCAAAGCAATCATAGATCAGTCCAAATTCAAGGACTGGAGGAAGAATCTTGCTCTTCAGAAAGGGAGCTGTAGGTCATATAATATGTATGGATACATACATATTAGAACATGTGGCCATTTTTGCTATCCATCACAACATGTAAATGCAATCAAGTTTGTTCCTAGTTGTGGCAGAAGCGTTTCTTAAATACGATAGAGTATGGAGCAGGGTGGGAAATTCTACCAGGTGTAGGGTCGGAAAGGCTTCCACCAGGAAGTGATGCTTGACCTAAATTTTGAAATACGAGTGGATGGTTAGGAGATTTTCTTTTTTTATATATTTCCAACCACTTGTCCACGTTCTACCATCTGTCGTGACACAAAGCAAGCCCTCTGCTCCCATGTTGACATCTTTATTTTTCCTTCAAATCCTCAGGCTCTCCTCTACCTACCAAGCACAACTTCCCAAACCCTGCCTTAAAATGTTTCCTCAATTTGCTTGTTCCTTTTCTAATTGCCCCCTGGACAAAAAAGGAGATCAAGCAGAGGACAGTGGACCTTTCCCGAGGGCTCTCCTAAGCCTCCCAGGCAGGTTGACCATAGACGTCCGGAGTCTCCGTGCTTTTCTGTGATGATGTAATCCTACCCTTTTTAGTGGCTCCAGGGGAGAAGCGTGTGGACAGGCCAAGAGGCTTCACAGGGTTTAGAGTCAGGAGGTCAAGAGAGAGTGGCCTAGACACCACCACTGAGTGATGGTACCTCTGGGCAACAGACCAAAAACTCCATTGTGCATGGACGGCTACGAAGGGTGAGTCTTTTGGAAGAGTTTTCTTTTATTTAATCAATAGATATATATTGGGTATCTCCTATGGGTGGGGTTCTGTCTCACTTTCTGGGACTGCCAAATATGAGGCAGAACTCGTCTTTGTCCCCAAGTTATTTACAACACATTTGGAAGACACAAATGGGAAATTGAGCATCTCCTATGACTCAGTGCTATGATGGAGGATTACTAAAAGATTACTAGGTCCTCTGAATACATAAACCAGAAGCACAGACTGGGTACCTTGGAGGAGGAACCAGTCAACAGGAAGGGAGAGAACGTCTACTAGTCAGAGGGAACAGCCTGTGTGAAGCCTAAGTGGCAAAGGGGGCCTGAGAGGTGTTCAGAGTGGACATTGTGTTTCTAGGGCTGGAGAGATTTGATTCAGGGCCAGAGAAGAGGTTTGGGAGAAATAGCGACTCATTATACTCTTCTATTTCCTCAACTCACAGTTTCCTTCCTCTTAGATGTTGACTTCTTTAAGTGAACATTTCAATTCATTTTTAAGATATAATTTCCCTCCTCCCAGCCTCCTAGCCTCTCCCACAACAGTTGCCATATTTTTTCCTAGTGCGCTGTTTAGATTCAAACTGGGCCCTTGGAACTGAGCGATGTCAGCGATGATGTCACACAAGAGTTACTGGAAACCTTGGTGCTCACTCAGATCCCAACTGCTCTTTGGAGAGGTTGTGGCTCTGAGGTCTCCTGTGGGAGAGCGACTTTGGATACCAAATTACAAACGGTTCTGCCTAAATCAAGGTCCCCAACTTGTGAGAGTTTGGGACATCATCTCTACGTGGGAGGAGGAGAAACGTCTTGCCAGTGACCATCCTTCGTGGTTCATCTTCACCCAGCCAGAATGGAGCGGCAATACGTGAGGAAGAGGCCTTTCTCTAAGGCCCGAGGTAAGGGTGGGAGGAAAATTCAGTCTGTGCGATGGGTGTTGGGCAGCAAGGGGTTTGATTCACCCCGGAAACAAGGACCACAAGGGATCACCGAGGCTTTCACCTGAAAAAACTTCCTGTCCATTAGTAAACAGTAAGAAATTATAGTGTGAATAAATAAACGAAGGAATAAATATGTAAGTGAAGTATAGAATTCTACTGTCATCTGAGGGGCTTCCATAACAGTAGCAGACAAGTCAGATTTGTGAACTCTCCTGCTTTGTTAGTGGAAAGAACGCAGGTGGGCAACTGGGGCAGTGGGTATAGAACCAGGGAGAAGGGTGGTTACAGAGACTTGTACTTAATTTTTTCAAGAGAATGAATTAATATATCATGCGAATTAAAAAAATATATCAAATTTATCAGGAGGTTTTGGGAGTGGGTGGTGTGATGGAGCACAGTACGACACATTCATTCAGAGTTCCCAGTCAATGTAAGCTGCCACAGTCCTCAGCCTGGACTCAGGCGGAAGAAGGTCCAGGAAGGCCCTGCCCCTCTAGCTCTAGGGATTTCCCTTCTCCTCCAAGGTCTCCTGACCATCTTTACCTAAGGGTTTAACATTTCTTCTAGGTAAAGACAGCTATAGTATAGATTGTTTTTTTTTTTCTCCTGTAATTGCAAAGTTTTATTTTTTTAAATTGTGTTGAAAATATACATAAAACATAACTGAATGATTTCTAATGTATGAGTCAGTGATACTCATTACATTCTTCAAGTCATGTAACCATTCTCAATATCCTTCTCCAAACTTTTCTACAACCATTAACACAACCTCAATGCCCCAGTGGAAAAACTTCCCCTTCCCCCTGCCCACACCTGGCAACGACCAATAATCCTTGCTTTCTATATATTTGCTTATTTCATGTAAGTCAGATCGTACAGTATTTGCCCTATACTTAGGGCAAATACTAACTTATTCCATTTAGCATGATGTTTTCAAAGTCTAGCAGGAAAGAATTTTAAAATTCCAACTATAGCTAACCTCAGTTTCTGCTATCATTCTTAGTTATCCATTCTTTCTCCGACTAGTCTGCCCCCCCTTTGTCTTCTTGGTTGCTGCCCCATTCTGCCCTTCAGTGGCTGAGCCCTGCTTTCTGCCCCCTCCTTGATCTCTGTATCCTTCTAACCAACTGCTGGCATGTTCCATCTCTGAATCTTGTCTCTCTCTCGAGCTTTCCCTCCATCCAACGCACCCGACCGAGCTCCATCTCTTTCTGCATCCTGAACTCTGCAGTCCTTCCCACAGATTCAGAAACATACACAGACCTTTAGGTTGACACAGACAACCCACTGAGACACACACAGCGGAGGAGGCTGTGTGTTCTCCATCTGAAGTTCTCGCATCAAGGTTCTCAGATACGGCCATCTCTTTCTGCCTCACTTCATCTACTAAGGACTGGGCTTCTATTCTGAGAAAAACAATTTTCATCTTCTACTGTGGCTGGGTTAAGAAGGGTGCAAGGAAGAGGTACACATGTAAGAATCATAACTAAATATACACATTCTTCTCTTTACGTATAACTCCTCTATAAAAAGCCTTTCAGTAAAAAGAGGATGAAAAGAGGTGACCATTGCTCTGGAGTGTTTACCCTCCAAATTTACTAAGAATATCACCCGCATACAAAACATCAAGTCACACATTTATTATGAAGCTTCATGGGAATGAGGTCATTTCTAAGTTCCAAAGGAACAAATTCATTGGAATTCAATAAATGTGGAATTAAAGAAAAATAACTTCTTAAAAAATGAACTACCATAAACAGTGTCACTTTACAATGGAGACTTTGTCTTCCACAGCAGTGCCCCCAAAGGGTGGTGGGTCTCTGGGGAAGAAGAAAGAAAGCATGGGGTCTGCAGAGGTGGAGGATGTGGTAATGGAAAGGCCTCCAGGGGTCCCTATGACCAAAGATTTGGGCTCACAGGTGAGAATAAGGGCCCTGAAAGCTCAAGGAAATTAACTCTCTATTCCCAGAGGTCTCTATCCAAGAGGAAAATGTGCAACAGTCAACAACATCCCATGAAAAAAGTCGAAGCTCCAGGCCCAGGAAGATTCCAAAACAATCTGAGAACTCTTTTCTGTCATCTTCCACCGAGCAGACCTCTCACTCCTCCAGCTACGGGGCTGCCCCGGGAAAGCCATGGGTCAGGTGCGCATATTTCACCAAGGTGCGCACGGTCAAGGGGGTGGCGGTCTCCTGGCAGACCAAAACCTCCTTTGCCCCCGTGGGCAAGATGCCCCAGGTCTTTGAAGCCGAGCTCTCTGAGGAGAGCACCATTGGCTCTGCCCCCAGTCTGGCCAACACTGAGTCCCTGGTCAGCAACCTGGAGCCCTGGCAGGAGGGGCCCCAGACCTGTACCCAGGAGCCCACCGACCAAGGGGAGGAGCATGGGGAGAGACCCCGCGCAACCACCCCGGAGTGGCTGGTGACCCGTGAGCGCGGCTTCTGCTGCGTGGCCTGCTGCCGCGTGTTCGAGTCCCAGGAGGCCCTCGTGGCCCATGCGGAGCATGGTGTGACTCAGGGCTTCAGCTGCCGAGTCTTCTTTGAAGAGCTGCTGGAGAGGCGGCTGCCATGCTCAGTGCAGCGCAGGCCCAGACGCTGCCACCAGCTGGCCAGGCGTTGCCTGTTGGCCGCAAAGAAGAGGGAGGTGAGAGAGAAGAGAGTGGTCTGCAGACGCCTGGAGGAGCAGCTGGAGAAGCAGAGAGAAGAACTGAAGAGGCTGAGGCACCAGCTGGACAGGCTGAAGAGGCAGGAGACCAGGCTGCAGAAGGAGCAGGCACACCACCGAGGCCAGAGGGGGAAGCGCCTGAAGACGTTCTAGAACCCCAGGACTAGGAGGAGCAGGGCCTTTGGGCTGGACACGTGGGCCCTTCAGGAGAGACCTCCATTCAGGTTCGTTTCACCCAGCTCCCCTGGAAGATCATACCCTCCTTCCCCTGTGACCCCAACCCTCCCAACCCAAGTGCACAGAAAACTCCAGCCCTAAGGGGAATCTGGATGGAAGAAGCCCCAGATAGCTGAACACAGACACCAGGTCCCCTCAGAGGCTCCCCTGGCCCAGGAGAGGACAGGACAGGCCTCATCTGGATGGTGAGATCTTGGGACCCTAAGGATGAGCGCAGTATAAATAGGGAAATGGGATTTCAGTGGGACTTGGGAGGATTGGGGGGGGCCCTGCTGAGGTGTGATGGTGAAGGGGGTGTCACTGAGTTCTTTGGAGGAGAAGGAATCAGAGAGATGGCAGGCTGTTGGGAAACATGTCTGCAGGTGAGCAGTGGACATAAAGCCCTAAACAAACAACTCTGGGTCCCTTCCCAGCAGTATAGAGGCAGAGAAAGAGGCAGGGCCTGGTAGGAGGAGAGGAGGGCAGGTTGAAGGAAAATGAACTCACCCGATCCATGTCTTCTGGTCTCCTAGGGTGAATTTTGGTTTATGATTGGGATGCATCCTTTTTGCCACATTAGGGGAATGTAAATGGGAGGTGGTGTAGAAAAATCCCCCTGGGTGTTAACCATTTTTGGATAAGAGTTGATCCAGGGCTTGCAGGATATTTCCTGTAGAGCATGTCCTAGGGGAAGGGGTAGAGCTTTGGAACTTTTTCTTCTCCTAAATCAAGCTGTACATTTCGGTTCTTGACATGTCAAACAAACTTGCTAATTTTCTTTTTGTTTTCCTGTGGTCAAATCTGACCTGTCGCGAGGTCAAAGAACTGGAAGAAAAAGGCCCTCTGAGGTGAAAGAACCAAAAGAGAGGACAGGCTTCAAACCCGGGGAGAACAGCGAGAACACAGGTGATCAGAGGTAATGGTGGGAAGGGGCAGATTCAGGGCCAGACTCAACAGTGGACAACAAAGCCCCAGTCTCAGTCGCGACATCAAATCCCAAGTCTGGGTAAGCCCTGGACATGATAGGGGTGTATCCATCTCTCTAGGAAATGAGACCACAAGTATCACAGGGAACCCCCAGGGGCAGAGGAATGGAGGGAAGGGCCTCTAGGATAGGCACCTCTGTCCACAGTCTGTCCTGTGTGTATTCCTCAGAGTGACAGAGACGGCTCCTGCGAGGCAGAGGGTCACAGGCAGAAAAGAACCAAGGTGTTCAGACCAGGTAAATTCTGCAGTCTCCTAAGGATCCAAAATGAAAAATCAGAGATTCTCAGAGGTATCAGGGTGGGAGGGGTTGGTATTCCCAGGCTGGGGAGAGGCTGGCTGGGGAGGTGCTGCTTTCTGAAATCTTTTCATCAACATCTTTCTTCTTAAAAGCTACCTTCCCAGTTGATGTCCTCTGTGATCTAGGCTCAGACCTGAATGGGGCCTAGAATGCACAAAGGTGGGTTATCCAGTGGGGCTAGGCAGGGAGGAGGTGGAAGCAGCATATCCAGGAAAGAGAATCTTCTAGAGGCGCATGAGTTACCTAGTGAATTGCACATGGCGTCCAGCCTTCTACATTTAGCTGTAGACGTGTGCTTGCAAGATGTGTTTGAGGGGTAACTCTACTGACTTCCCAAAATTATTTTTGGTCATTTCCAGTTATAGAGACCAGAAGAACTCACTGGCTCCAAGAACAACAAGAAATCCACTGGATCTGATTATTACTTTCTGCGGTGTGCTCTCCTGCCAGTGATTCAAATCTTTTGTCTGTCATTCTGGAGAATTTTCACCTATTTTAAATATCTAACAAAACACGTTAAAATATACATATATCTATGATGTTTATGAATTTCCAAAGCTCTGAAATTGTTTTTTATCACATTTGCAAGATCACAGATTTGTATGAGAAAAAAATTTATGTCAGGGTCCCACCCTCCTATGTAATTTGGTCCTGCTCCCCCAGGGTATCCAATGTTAATAGACACACGTGTATCCTTCCCTACACGTCTCTGCAGGGACACATATACACAGTCACAGGTACACAAGTACATCTGCTGGGGTGTTTACTTTTATGAAAGCCTGGTCACACTCCACCCACATTGCTCTCGCCCCTTATTTCACTTGATATTCTACCTTGATTCTCTGTAAGTCATTAGATATGGCACTGACACTATATTTTTTGATCTTTTAACTTACATGAATAATTTAAATAGATGATATCAATTCAGTACACTTTATCTGGACTTCTACATGTTGTTGTCAGAAGCTATCAAGTCAGTTCTGACTCACAGTGGCCCTTTGCACCACAGAACAAAACACCACCCGGTCACGTGCAATCCTAATAATCTTTGCTCTATTTGAGCACACTGTTGCAGCCACTGTATCAATCTCATTGAGGGTCTTCCTCTTTTTCACTGGACCTCTGCTTTACCAAGCATGATGTCCTTTTCCAGGGACTGGCCCCTCCCTCTTGATAACATGGCCAAAGCCATCCTTGCTTCTAAGGAATATTCTGGCTTTCTCCCTTTAAGACAGATTTGTTCATCCATACATAACACCACTAAAATGGAAACATTATCATCCATGCTTTTTAAGTCCACTCTTCCTGCGTGTTCTAGCTCTCCTCCCCCTGTTCTTTCCTGCAAGTGAATCCAAGATAATTCAGGTTAACAATGTGGTAAGTAGTCTCTCTTATCCTTGCTTAAACAAGCACACAGACTTATACACACTCATAAACATAAACAGGTATCCAAGCATATTCAAACAATTGATATTGTTTAACCCAGATGTGCTCATTTTATATACACTTCTCTGCAACTAGATTTTTTCAGTAATACTTCAATAATACTTCACAGGTATTTTTCCCACTCAACTACTACAACTCATTTATTGATGATGTAGCTTTACCATAAGTTATCTATCATTCAACTATCAATGTACAGTCAATGTTTGGTCAACACTAATAATAACTATCCGTTGTGTACTACAGGATCTGTTTCTGTGGAATAGACTCCATAGAGTGAGATTTCCAGCTCAAAGTATGTTTTAAAAGTACAGAGCCATGGCCATGTCTTTCCCCTAAAGGCTGTCCTAAAGCACCTTTCCAGCCATGTCTCAGGGTATCCTTCTTCCCAGAGCCCAGCTAGCCATAGATGGTGTTGATTTTTAAATTGTGCCAGTTTCACTGGGACTTTGATATTTTCTTAACCACCAGTGTTTTTGAGCAACTTGGACTATGTTTATTGGGCATGTGGATTTGCTGTGAACGATCTGTTTGAATTCACTGCTCATTTTTCAAGTGCTTAACTTTTATCCTTTCTTGTCATCTCCATTTCACATGATTTTCCAAATCTATCATTTGTGTATCACATTTTTGCAAGCTTTGTCCCCCAGAACGATCACTTGAGTCAGCACCGTTTATTAAATAAATATAATTTTCTCAAAATACCGCCTTTGTATCAATGGTTATTGTGACTTCTTAGCAGATTTTGTTTCATTGGTCGACTTGTCAGTTTCTATGCTATGTAATATCAATTTGTTCTGTTACCTGAAGAGGTAGACACCTGTAAGTATCCTGCTTTTTCATGTTTTTCTTCTCTATACCTTTTAAAGCAGCCGTAGTGTTGCAGTGATTAAGTGCTCATCTGCTAATCCAAAGAAGGTTTGGCAGGTCGAACCCACCAGGGGGCACTGAGGGGAAAGACCTGTTGTTCTGCTCCCATAATGATCACAGCCTAGAAAACCCTATGGGGCAGTGAAATGGGATCACTATGAGTCAGAAATGGACTCCAAGTCTCCTAACACCAGCAACATCCTCTGCTATCTACTGTACTATTTGTAGCATATGATCACTGTATACAATTCAAAAACAACTATCTTAATATTCCAACTGGAAATACATTCCACTTATATATTAGTTTTAGGGACCTCCATTTGATTGACAAGACTTCTCATTTGAAAATATGGCATATTTTTTGCACATATTCAGGTTTCATTTTATGTATTTTAGTACATTAGTTTTCGTCATAGAGGTCCTTTGCTGCTCTGGTCAAAACAATGTTTTCCTAAATATTTTACAGTTTTGAACACAGTTTGATCCAGTCAAGTAGTAGGGGAAAGAGAACGGTCTGCCCTTCTCACCCTTGCCAATTTGAGACCCTCATGTCTATACTGGAGACAAACCATTGATTTTGATGTATTCGTCTTTTATTCAGGTATGCAATTATATCATCATTATTTGAAAAATCTCTTATTATACTAGTTATTTAAATTTTCTAGTTTATTCCTTCACCTTAAAACTGTGTTGAGTCATACCAAAATTTTTGTCTAGTTCCAAATTTATCAGAATGAGTTGAATATTAATTTTCCATTTATCTCACACCTGCTAAGTTTGGGGAGAATCTATTATGCCCCAATAGATAACTACTACTCTGACCTGCTGACCATTATTGGAATCACACACAACTTGTTTCTGACGGTTAAGTACTTCCACCTGGCCTCTGTGGAGCTGGGATCCCATGATTTGCATTGCTACTAGGCAGCCCAGCTCCCACTAACAACCTGAGCCTATAGACGATTGTTGCTGTTAGTTGTCATCAAGTCATTTCTGACTCATGACTACCCTATGTGGGCATAGTAGAACTAACTGTTCAATAGTGTTTTTAAGGCTTTCATCCTTTAGTAGTTGATGGCCAGGACTGTCTTCCAAGGACCCTCTGAGTACGTTCAAACTGACAAACTGCCAGACTTTTGGATAATAGTCCAGGACTTAACTGTTTGTGGCGTCCAGGGACTCCCTACAAAGTATACATATTGGTAAGCTCTGTGTTGCTGGTGCTCCCCTCATCTCCGCATTCCTTATTCTTTTGATGAAATGGGTATCCTTCAGGACCTCCAAGAAATGGTCTTACAGAAGACTAACTCAGACATGCCCACATATTGGAGGCTTTTAATCCCTCTTCCAACATCTGACACAGCAGGTCTGGCATTTCGATTTCATAGAATGTGGGCCATTGCCTTTTCTAAGCTTCCAAAAGCAATCCCACAGCATATTAAACCCAGTTCCAGAACCCTTGCTACGGCAATAAATCCTTGTCAACAAACTCTCTTTGACCCAACTTTATATTAAACTCCCCTTGACTCAGCACCTTCAGCACCCACTCCTCAGCACACCCCCGTCCTGCTCACACAAGGCAGCCAGGTCTTGCAGCTCCTTCAGTGTACAGTCCCTCCCCCCTCCAACCACAACCAGCACTGCCCCCGATGGCTATGCTGGTATCTGACAACTAAGTATCTGGACAAATGCATGGGACACTATCTCAGGACTCTGCAAAGGAAAGTGTTGAAGGTGGATGGGGAAGGGGCGGAACCAGAACATAAAGTATGAACATTCCAGAGGCTGAAATTAAATGAGCCCAAATCTCACAGCTGCACACCCGTTGTGGACAGAAATAGCTCCAAGAGAAGCCCTCTCTCATATAAATGGGATAGAAGGTCCGTAAAGGAGAGAGACAAGCAGCTGGGCAGGTGGGCACACGCCTGAAACTCTGGCAGAGGAGAATCCTTCTCTCTGACCAGAGTATGGAAGAACCAAATATTGTAGAGAAAGCTCCATTACATTTTCTCTCTCTCTGCTGTTAACTGGCACCTAGTCAATTCTGCCTCAAAGGGTGAGACTTTTCAAAAGCAGATCACCAGGCTTGTCTTCTGAGGCGCTTCTTGACAGGTTCAAACTGCCAGCCTTTTGGCTGATTGTCCAGTGCTTTGGCCCCATAGGTAGAACCAGTCACTTATGTGCACAACAGAATGAGGAGATTAAAGCCCCAGCATTCCCGCCAGTGGGCCAGGAAAGCACTCCTTCTGAACTCAGAGAGCAGAAGAGAAAGAGAGAGAGGAGGCTGTGCAAGAAAGAGATTCTGCAGACTTGCTATGAACTCCTGATTCACCCCCCAGATGCATATGCATTGCCCTGACCCTAAGAAGCATTATCAAATCCTTTAAGAGCCGTACTATGGGTTAGAACGCACTCCTTCAGAACTCAGAGAGGAGAAGAGAAAGACAGAGAGGAGGCTGTGCAAGAAAGAGATTCTGCAGACTTGCTATGAACTCCTGGTTCACCCCCCAGATGCATATGCATTGCCCTGACCCTAAGAAGCATTATCAAATCCTTTAAGAGCCGCGCTATGGGTTAGAATGCCATCAAGGTTCCATACTGAGCGGCGCTCACATAGATTAGATCTGAATACAGCTGCAAAGCCTTCAAAAATTGAACTAACATTTGAACCACAGAATACAGAAGATGGGACAGAACTTGGAGCCTGAACATAACTGGGTCAATTGACTGCTAAAAAAAAAAAAATTCTGCATAAAATTTTTGCAGGACTTGTAGTCTCAAAATCATAAGACACAGATTTTAAAATGCTGTTCTAATCATTCTCCAAGAAATAACACAGACACTTTTTAAATAAATGGAAAGATAATAGGTGCTATTTGCAAATGAAAATTTTACATGTTAAAAGTACAATGGTAGAAATAAAAAATTCAGTTGATATTTTCACAATAGCAGAATGGCGATGACAGAGAAAAAACTAAATACTTGAAATAGATCAGTAGAAAATATCCATTCTGCAAACAGAGAGGAAAATATGGAAAAAAATGGACAGTGCCTCAAAAACTAGACAAAAAGCTTATTTATTGGAACTCCAGAAGAAGTGGACAAAATGTGTGGTGAAGAAAATAGTATTTGAAAAAATACTGGCTGAACACTTTCCAAATGTGGTGAAAGACATAAACTTACAGATTCAAGAAGTTCAGCAAACCACAGCAAGTTAAAGAATTCTATGCCCCAATACCGTATTTGCACAAAAATATTCTGCGGGTTATGGGTTTTTTGCCAACCCAGTGGGCCTTACCCCACATCCCAAGTATATTTGTAAGTACATTACTCTAATTTTTTTTTTTTAACAGCAGCGTGTAAAAAGAAAAAAACAGTGTACTGTACTTACAGACATACCCGGGAGGGGAAAAACAGTTGACACACATATATATATATATAGAACATGGGTTACTTGCATAAAAATACCATACATCATAATCAACTGCAGAATAACAAAGGTCAAGAAAATACTCAGGAAGGAGGTAGAGAGAAAACAACACATTTCACCTGAGAAAAACAAATTGAATGACTCTGTATTCACTATCAGAAGCCATGGAAGCCAAAAAAAAAAAGATTGTGAAACAACATTTTTTCAACCCTGAAAGATGGAAATACTAACCCAGAATTCTATGTATCATGTATCTATGTATCATTACCTTCAGGAGTAAAGCACAAATAATGCCATTCTTAGGGGAAAGAAAACTGAGAGAATTCATCACCACCAGACTTCTAAGTGAAACACTAAAGGAAGTACTTCAGGTGGTAGACTTGGAACTTCAGTTGTTATTTAAGGAAAGCAGAAAACGTGGAAACTATGTGGTTAATATACTACGTCAACACTGTAGTTACTGCACAACATGGCGCTGGACAAGCCTCTTTGGAAAGTTTTTCCAGTCTCTTGGAAACGCTTGGAAATACGTCCTGGCAAATCATTATTAGAGAATGGAATTAATTTTGACAATACCTGAGAGATGTCTGCAGTCAAGTCTTATGAATAAGCTGGAAAATAAATTTACTGACTGAAACTAAGGTGTGGTAACAAAACATGAGCCTCAGTTCCCGTGTGGCCATGAGCTGGCTCTGAAGGCCAACCTTCCCCAGAAAGGCATCTCAAGCACATTGGGGGCAATGGCTTCCTGTTGTTATTGCTAGGTGCCATCGAGTGGGTTTCTGAGTCATTGTGGCCCAGTGTAAAAGGAGGACTGCCCCGATAGGGTTTCCTGGTTTGTAATCTTAACGGAAGCAGTTCGCCAGGTCTTTACTCCTTAGAGCCTTTTGGTGGGTTCAAAAAACTAACCTTCGGTTAACAGCCGAGTGCTCAAACTTGGCACCACCTGGGATCCTTGGAGCAATGGCAGCACCACAGAATTTGGTAGAAACCTTCCCATAGGCCTTCTCTGAGAGGTAACCCCTTGCTTAAGGACCAAGTTTAGGTTTTATATATACTCATTCTACATAAAGTCTAGATAAGAACTACAGTGCTTCCTTGAGCGGACAATATGTATATGCCCTCCATAAACAAAATGTGTCAAGGGCAAAGTTTAATATTAAACCAAGGCATTTCCCGTCAGTCCTTACCTGAGAGGGTCTTCGTGAGAATTTCCTGAGACTCTTGGAAAAGGACTTAGTAGACACTGCTTTCTTTTTACCTCTTCGCTCCTGAACAGAAACCTCTGCTAAGAGGTCATGCGTAAAGCTCCAAATGCCTCTTCTTATCCTGAATGTAAGCCGTGTAATAAGACCAGGAACTAGGCATTTAGCTGGGTGAAGAAACCCAGGAGTACTTCCTGCCTTCAACACCTTCCAGTTCCAGAGAAATCCTGTTACAAGTCACTAGATCAGCCCAGGAGCTGGAAGACTGAAATTCCTGGTCCTCTGACAAGTGGGAAGGGCAGGATGGGGTTAGGCAGAGCCTCCTTGACCATCACTTGCCCCAAGAGGCTCTGGAGGCTGCTTCATGTTGTAAGTCAAAGGCCCTTCCAGCCCAGGCGCATAAGAGCAGGGGAAGACTTTGTCCATTGAAAGAAAAGATGGGCACAGGAGTGGCAGGTTTTAGGGCACTCAGCATTGGTCAGCTTTGCGACTTCCGGACATCCTGGCCCATGGTCGCCTTCACGACTGCGCCTTTATAGCCTCTTCACCTCTCCGTCCTTCCCAGTTTTCTCCCAGGACCATGAGCTGTGGCTTCTGCTAGTTTCAGTGATTTCAATATTTCAGTAGCTCCTCACCCCACTCAGGGGAGGCAGTTTTGCAGACTGCGGGACACAAATCCACAGTGCTGTTTACGTGTCCTTCAGCAGAAACACTTCTGAGGGTACAAGTTGGCCTCAGAGACTCTGAGACCCAGGCAGAGAGAAGCCCAGGGGGAGGGTCACTGGCTTCAGGAAGTGTCAGCACTCTCAAGGGTCATGTCCCTGGTGTCATGCCCAACTGCAGGAAAAATGAAGTGGGCTCTGAGGCTCCGTGTGCTGACTGTCCAGTACACAGGCCCTGGAAGCCTTGGAAGGATTCTGTCTTAGTCTAACCCAGCACTGGGGAAATCCTCACAGGGTAACAGCAGTGATATGCCTGGGGATCTTTATTCTAAAAGTCTCAAAGCAGTTGATACAGTCTTGTGAGGTGGGAGATGAGAAAGCTTGGGACCACCGAGAGAGGGTGGCAAAAGAAGGAAAACTTTATCACTCCCTCTGTTCAAGTTTTTTTTTTTTTAATTCCAACTGGGGCTCCAAACAGGTCTTTGTTGTTAAAGTTGTATTTCTCTGTGTTAATTTATGATCCTTAACTCAAATCTAGAGTTTCGAGCTCATTTTGATAATTCCTCTTTAGTCTGTGGAGACAGGAGTCTGCCTTCAGCCAGTGGTGAGAGTGGAAGAAATAAAGTCCCTAGTCCAGACTGGGGCAGGCTCTGCTGCTCCGCAAACTAGGGGTGCGGTCTATGAAGAGCCCTTCTGAGGACAGCACAGGAGGGGCGTCCCGCCTGGAGAAAGGGCAGAGGGGGGTGGGGGATTGTTTGTGTGAGCAGTGTGGCCTCTGTGGCTTCGCCTTCTCCTCCTGGAAGTGCAACCTGGGGCCCTTCACGTGCGGAGCCAGAGTCCTAGGGTGACCACAACTCTCCCACCCTTTCTGGGTCACCCTCTGGACCCAAGTCCCCATACGCCTCCTCTGCCCTCCTATTCCAGCATAAGCACTGTGACTGGGCTCAGGGGTGTACCCTGGGACTTGACATCGGTAGCCTCAGGCTTCCCCTAGTTCTGGTGGGACCTGTGAGCCTAGCGGGTCTGAGTTCAGGGCAAGGCTGGGTGGGCTGGGACTCTCGCGAAAGGCTCCTGCAGCCAGCTCCTTCCTGATGCACGTGAGATTGTGGTGGGGCAGCCTCCGAGCTGGCACCTCCCCTGGGCGCCCCTCTCCACACAGCCCTGCCCAGTTCCCTCCCCCCCCAACAACCGCCCAACCACCTCCTCCTGCCTCCTAGTTCTAGAGGAGTGCTCTTTTGATGCCCATTTGCAACTGGCACCACATGGCCCTGCACAGAGTCAATCAAGCTAATGACCTCAACCTGAAGGGCACAACTTTGAAACTGCTAGATACGTGGGAAATGAACAAAAAAAAAAAAAAAAAAGGGGGGAGAAACACTTAACAAGAAAAACAGTTACAAAAAAACTTATGTGGGACTGTATTCTCACATCATGGACTCAAAGATGCTGGGTTGTATTTTTGTTTGCAAACAAGTCTTAGATAAGGGAATTGGTACCAGGAATAGATGTAGAGTTTGACTTTGGAAAAATGAGGGAAAATCTGGGATTGATTAATTGACGTGGATGAGACTGAAAATCGTGATAACAACATAACATTCAAAGATGAAATCCTAGCAGCCTAGAACATGCAGTGGAAATTTTTCTAAGTAGCACCAGAAAAGACCTTTAATCACTACACAAAATGGGTCAGTAGTTCAAGATCTCCCTAAGAAAATAGGAGGCCGAGACCACTTTCATTCAGGTTGCAGCAAACAGGCAAGAAACAGAGCATTTTCATCTTGTGCAAAGTCAGAAAAGAAGAGAAAAAGATGAGATGCTCCTCTACTTCATCCCTAAGGCTAGTTTAATATTGACACCAAATTAGACAAGGATCGTAGAAGAAGAGTTACAGGGCAAGCACACCAAGTAACTGAGATGCAAAAACCTACATAAAATACTGGCAAAGGAAATCCAGCAAAGTATAAACCAGGTAATACGCCATCATCAAGGGGGTTTATCGTCAGCATGCAAGCTTGAGTGAACATTAAAGATTGAATAATTTAATTCACCATAAGCATAGATGGAAGAAGAAAAGACATGCTCACCTCAAGAGATGGGGACAAGGCAGTTGATAAAATCCAATCACACTGAGAGATAAGGACTCTGAGCAATCATGGACCAGAAAAGGAGTTCCTTAAGTTGGAAAAATACAACTGGCATGATAGTTCATGGTGAAATGTGGGACATTCTCTTTAAAATTAATTAGCATTAAAATAAGGATGCTTTCCCAATTTGAAGACTGGCGTCTGGCGTCTTAAACATTAGAAAGCAGCCATCTAAGGTTCATCCATTGGTCTCAACCAACCTGGATCAAAGGAGAATGAAGAACACCAAGGACACGAGGTGATTACGAGCCCAAGACACAGAAAGGGCCATGTGAATCAGTTACTACATCATCCTGAGACCAGAAGAACTAGATGGTGCCCGGCTACAACCAATGACTGCCCTGACAGGGAACACAACAGAGAAACCCTAAGGGAGCAGGAGAACAGTGGGATGCAGACCCCAAATTCTCATAAGATCATACTTAATGGTCTTACTGAGACTGGAAGAATCCCAGTGGTCATGACCCCCAGACCTTCCGTTGCCCCAGGACAGGAACCATTCCCGAAGCCAACTCTTCAGACATGGATTGGACTGGACAATGGGTTGGAGAGGGATGCTGGTGAGGAGTGAGCTTCTTGAATCAGGTGGACACTTGAGACTATGTTGGCATCTCCTGCCTGGAAGGGAGATGAGAGGGTGGAGGGGGTTTAGAAGCTGGCGAAAAGGACACGAAAAGAGAGAGTGGAGGGAGAGAGCAGGCTGTCTCATTCGGGGGAGAGTAATTGGGAGTGTGTAGCAAAGTGCATACGCGTTTTTGTGTGAGAGACTGACTTGATTTGAAAACTTTCACTTAAAGCACACAAAAAAATTCTTTAAAAAAATAAGGATGCTTTCTATCATTATTTATATTAAATATTTAACACTGGAGGCCCAAGCTAGAACAAAGCGACAACAAAAAGAAGGAAAAGCTGCAACTGCTGTTACTCATAGATTACAGAAATGCCTCCACAGAAAAATTAACAAACCATTGAAATTAATGCTAGTCAATCATAAATATAAACTAAAAAATAAACTGCATTTCTATGCATCAGCATCAAGCCAACTCTGTTGTAGCTCTTAGTGAAGGCAGAGGACACTGATAAGGAAATAGCAGGATTCGGGTGGGCTAGACAAGGAGGGGAGAACACTATTTTACACCAGGCTTCATGGATAACCATGGGTATGTGTTAGTCATCTAGGGCTGCCATAAGAAAAAAATAACACAATTGGGTGGCTTTAAAGAACAGATATTTATTTTCTCACAGTTCGGGAGGCTAGAAGTAGGAATTCAGGGCATGGCTCATGTCTACTTCAGCTTCTAGCAGCTTCCAGCCACCCTTTGCGTTCCTGGCCTTGTAGATTATCTTCCCCTTTGTCTGTCTCCCTCTTCCCCTGTTTGTGTCTGTGTCTATTCTGTTCTTTTTGTAACTCAGAAGGGATTAGGTTTAGGACCCACCCTACACTGGTATGGCCTCATTAAAATAATTTAAAAAATCCCCTATATCCAAATCAGGTCACATTTATAGGTACAGTAGTTAGGATTTCAACGTACCTTTGGGGTTACACAATTCAGTCCATATAGTACCCTCACCAGATATTCTAGGCTGAGAGTACAAATATGAGCAGCTGAGAGTTCTATTTTTTTGTCTATATTAGTTGGCTATCACTTGTCTGAGTCCACCCATATAAACTTTGGAGCAACTTATTATGAAGGACCAGGCCAACCTTTATTAGCCATGTCCATTAGGTGGAAAAACGCACACATTCCCATCACTGAAGCCCTGAGAAATTCATCGATAAGGGTGGAATGGGGTTGGGACCAAGAATTGTTTCATGGCGTTGATAACATGGCATAGCTGTTAGACATCTACGTGGAGATGTCAGGTAATAATACTGACAGCTAACACTTACTGGTGCCAGGACTCTTGTGAGGGTTTCTCCTTTCTTAAGATACTTGCTCTGCATGATACCCATGTGAGGAATGTATCATTATAAGGCACATTTTACAGATGAAGAACTCGGTACAGAGAGCTACGCTGACATTTGAATAGAAGTCATGAACCAGGAGGAGTTGAAATGGATGGAGGTGTAAACATCACATCCTCAGCTACAGACAGCCACCGACTCACTGAGACATCCTAGAGAGAGGGTGTCTATATAGAGAGAGAGGACTAAGCACTGAGCCTGAGGGCACTCTGACATCTAGAAGCCGGACAGATGAACGGCAGCCAACAAAGCTCTCTGAAGTCCAGTGTGGTTCCTGGAGCATGGTCTGTCCTTTCTCTGGACTGCATTTTACCAGTCCCCCTCCCACCCGCACTGGGTGTCCCCTTCACAATGGCAGGGACAATGTGTACCTTTCACCACTGCGTCTACATGATGTAGACTATTCCTGGCACATGGAATCTTTCTAAATATTGATTGAATGAAAAAATGAAAATGATGAATGAAATCATAGTTTGCTACCCCCACGTGTCTGACAGTTTGTCATATTGTGGGTGCTTGTGTGTTGCTGTGATGCTGGAAGCTATGCCACCGGTATTCATACCAGCAGGGTAACCCATGGAGGACAGGTTTCAGCTGAGCTTCCAGACAAGAGAGCCTAGGAAGAAGGACCCGGAAATCTACTTCTGGAAAGCATTAGCCAGTGAAAACCTTATGAACAGCAACGGAACACTGTCTGATACATGGCCGGAAGATGACCCCCCCAGGTTGGAAGGCACTCAAAACATGACTGGGAAAGAGCTGCCTCTTCAAAGTAGAGTCAACCTTAATGACATGGATGGAGTAAAGCTTTCAGGACCTTCATCTGCTGATATGGCACTTCTCAAAATGAGAAGAAACAGCTGCAAACATCCATTAATAATTGGAACCTGGAATGTACGAATTATGAATCTTGGAAAATTGGAAATCATCAAAAATGAAATGGAATGCACAAACATCAATATCCTAGGCATTCGTGAGCTGAAATGGGCTGGTACTGGCCATTTTGAATCAGACAATCATATAGTCTTCTACGCTGGGAATGACAACTCAAGGAGGAATGATGTTGCATTCATCGTCAAAAAGAACATTTCAAGATCTATCGTGAAATACAACGCTGTCAATGATAGGATAATATCCACACTTCTACAAGAAAGACCAGTTAACACAACTATTATTCAAATTTACACACCAACCACCAGGGCCAAAGATGAAGAAATAGGAGATTTTTTTCAGCTGCTGCAGTCCGAAATTGATCGAACATGCTATCAAGATGCATTGATAATTACTGGCTATTGGAATGCAAAAGCTGGAAATAAAGAAGGATCAGTAGTTGGAAAATAGGGCCTTGGTGATAGAAACAATGCCGGAGATCAAATGATAGAATTTTGCAAGACCAACGACTTCTTCATTGCAAATACCTTCTTTCACCAGCATAAACGGTGACTATACACATGGACCTCGCCAGATGGAACACACAGAAATCAAATTGACTACATCTGTGGAAAGAGACGATGGAAAAGCTCAATATCATCAGTCACAAAATGGCCAGGGGCTGATGTGGAACAGACCATCAATTGCTCATATTCAAGTTCAAGCTGAAATTGAGGAAAATCAGAGCAAGTCCATGAGAGCAAAAATATCCCACCTGAATTTAGAGACCATCTCAAGAATAAATTTGACACATTGAACACTAGTGACCGAAGACAAGACAAGTTTTTGAATGACATCAAGGACATCATCCATGAAGAAAGCAAGAGGTCACTGAAAAGATAGGAAAGAAAGAAAAGACCAAGATGGGTGTCAGAGGAGACTCTGAAACTTGCTCTCGAACCTCGAGCAGCTAAAGCAAAAGGAAGAATTGATGAAATAAAAGAACTGAAGATTTCAAAGGGCCTCTCAAGAAGACAAAGTAAAGTATTATAATGACATGTGCAAAGAGCTGGAGATGGAAAACCAAAAGGGAAGAACATGCTCGGTGTTTCTCAAGCTAAAAGAACTGAAGAAAAAATTCAAGCCTCGAGTTGCGAAAGTGAAGGATTCCATGGGGAAAATATTAAACGACGCAGGAAGCATCAAAAGAAGATGGAAGGAATACACAGAATTATTATACCAAAAATAATTGGTCACTATTCAACCATTTCAAGAGGTGGCCTATGATCAGGAACCAATGGTACTGAAGGAAGAAAAGTCAAAGCTGTTCTGAAGGCATTGGCGAAAAACAAGGCTCCAGGAATTGATGGAATATCAATAGGGATGTTTCAGCAAACAGATGTAGCACTGGAGATGCTCACTCGTCTATGCCAGGAAATATGGAAGACAGCGTCCTGGCCAACTGACTGGAAAAAAAAAAAAAAGAAATATATATATATATATATATATTTTTTGGAAGAGATCCATATTTATCCCTATTCCCAAGAAAGGTGACCCAAACGAATGTGGAAATTATAGAACCATATGATTAATATCACACACAAGCAAAATTTTGCTGTAGATCTTTCAAAAACGGCTGCAGCAGTATATCAACAGGGTACTGCCAGAAATTCAGGCCAGTTTCAGAAGAGGACGTGGAACCAGGGATATCCTTGCTGATGTTGGATGGATCCTGGCTGAAAGCAGAGAATACCAGAAGGATGTTTATCTGTGTTTTATTGACTATGCAAAGGCATTCAACTGTGTGGATCATAACAAACTATGGATAACACTGGGAAGAATGGGAATTCCAGAATACTTAATTGTGCTCATGAGGAACCTTTACATAGATTAAGAGGCAGTTGTTCAGACAGAACAAGGGGATACTGATTGGTTTAAAGTCAGGAAAGGTGTGCGTCAGGGTTGTATTCTTTTACCATACCTATTTAATCTGTATGCTGAACAAATAATACGAGAATCTGGACTATATGAAGAAGAACGGGGCATCAGGATTGGAGGAAGACTCATTAACAACCTTCATTATGCAGATGACACAACCCTGCTTGCTGAAAGTGAAGAGGACTTGAAGCACTTACTAATGAAGATCAAAGACCACAGCCTCCAGTATGGATTACACCTCAACATAAAGAAAACAAAAATCCTCACAACTGGACCAATGTGCAACATCATGAGAAATGGAGAAAAGACTGAAGTTGTCAAGGATTTCATTTTACTTGGATCCACAATCAACAGCCATGGAAGCAGCAGTCAAGAAATCAAAAGACACATTGCATTGGGCAAATCTGCTGCAAAGGACCTCTTCAAAGTGTTGAAGAGCAAAGATGTCACCCTGAAGACTAAGGTGCGCCTGACGCAAGCCATGCTATTTTCAATCACATCACATGCATGTGAAAGCTGGACAATCAATAAGGAAGACGGAAGAAGAGTTGACGCCTTTGAATTGTGGTGTTGGTGAAGAATATTGAATATACCATGGACTGCCAAAAGAACGAACAAATCTGTTTGGGAAAAAGTGTGGCCAGAATGCTCCTTAGAGGCAAGGATGGCGAGACTGCGTCTTATATACTTTGGATATGTTGTCAGGAGGGATCAGTCCCTGGAGAAGGACGTCATGCTTGGCAGAGTACAGGGTCAGTGGAAAAGAGGGTGACCCTCAATGAGGGGGATTGACACAGTGGCTGCAACAATGAGCTCAAGCATAACAATGATTGTAAGGATGGCGCAGGACCAGGCAGTGTTCCGTTCTGTTGTGCATAGGGTCCCTATGAGTCAGAACCGACCCGACGGCACCTAACAACAACAACGACAATCTTTGAATACTTTAAGGGCCTTCGTGTGTAAGAGGGAGAAAATATGATCTGAGTTGATCCTGAGACTATCTCCTAGTGTTAAAGAATGCTGAATAACAAATAAAAAAAAAGGTTCAATAGCAAAGATTTTTGTTAAAAGATTTAAGTATAGGTTGAAGATTACTAGAAACATGCACATTTAATATTTCAACTATACTCAAATTGCTAAAATTATATACTCCTTGCACACAGCAGAATATAATAAAACAATTTGATGTTGTCTGTAAAATAAACAAAACTTTATCATGGAAATATAATATTGAGTGAAAGGAGCAGGATATAATATTTATGTGAATATACATAAATGTGTGTGACACACATATAAAACCCACTGCCGTGGAGTCTATTCTTACTCATGGTGTTCCCATGTGTGTTAGGGTAGTCTCCAAATTTTCAATGACTAGAACATACTTCTATAAGTAAGACAAAATTAAAGGGATATATTTAAATAATAAATTAATAGAAATGAAAGAATTAAACCTGCGGAGAGGCTGCCCAGGAACCCAAGACTACAATAACATTGGTATGGAAAGCAGAATGATGGTGTCGGGAAGCCTGGTGGTCACATGCTTCCAGCTCTAAAGAGAAGAGCAAATAAACCAGGGGAGAAGACAGTGAGCCAGAAGAGTGGGAGAAATGAAGCATTTCTCGAGCGCCAACTAAGGCTGAGCCTCCACTGATGGCATGTACTCCCTCATTTAAACCTTAGAAGGATGTAATGGGTGGGATAGACCCTGTTATCCACTTTCATCATGCAAACATTTTATAAATTTGAACAGTAGCATGTTATAAAAACAAATTAGAAAATAGAGAAAAGTATAATAAAAGAATACGCCTCATCCGTTGAGTACTATTATGTTGCCCCAGCAGCTGCTCATCGTTGTTGTTGTAAACATACCACACAACCTTTGGTGACTGAACAACTGACAGTAATTACCATTAATTGGCTGTGCAACCCTGCCCTTAATCAATGTGACTTTCCTACCACTGTTAACCAGAACTCAGTCTCCATATGCAGGAACACCACTTTATTTCCTCCCTCCTGCCCCTGGTAACCCCTAATAAACTTTTATGTCTACACCATTTGCTTGTTTTTGTAAAAGACGGGTGTTTGCATCTGAAAGTTCACGACAAGCCACAAGGGTGAATTCAGCAGAAGTTATTTGCAATACATATATCCTAATACTGACTTGGTTCTGGAATACATAAAGAACAATCCAAAAAGGAAAAAGGAAGCGGACAGTTCAATAGAAAAATGAGCGAATACTTGTACACTGTATAAAAGATTTCTATATGGCCAAGAAACATATGAAAAGTGACAAAACTTCACTGGTTATCAGAGAAATTCTAATAAAAAGCCATAATGTGATACTATCCCCTACACGCCAGAATGGCTAAAATGGAAAGGATGGAAAAGACCAACTATTGGGTATAACGTGGAGTAAATGGAGCTCTAATCTACCGCTACTGGAAGTGTAATTTGATACAACCAGTTTAAAAATGTTTTGTCTGTATTTACAAGAGCTGTGAACATACATATATCCTAGGACCCAGCAATGCTACTTCTAGATACATACCCAGTAGAAATGGGTACATATCTTCACCAAAACACATACACTTCTCAGCATCTGCTAAGGAATGAACACCTTCCTTAGGAATGTCTAACTTTTAAAGCATTATTCTCTGTCTGTTCTAAGGTGATGTCCATATATGATGATAAGTTTACACAGAAAAGTCTAGAGCTTTATGTGAAATTCCACAGCAAATCTCTAGAGGCTCCTGTTCTCATAGCTTCTGTCGCCTCTGCAGCCCCTGCTTCTGTCTGTCCGTCTGCTGGGCTGCACCACACGGAACCAGTTATGAAATTCAAGCCCATCTTACACTCGACAAGGTCCTACTCACACAAAATTTGTATTAGCTTAAAAGAAAAGGTGTGTAGATAAGATACACAAGGGATTTAATTGCAGAAAACAAACCTTAAAATGAAATGGCTGGGAATGGTGGCCTCCCTTTGTAAAAAGGCTTCTCTGTACGGACTACGGGAAAATGCAGTGAAGATATGGGTCATGGGAAAAGGAGCGTTTGTAGCAATCTGGTAATCACTCAGACCACCTGTAAAAATGTTTTCATCCTTTTTCTCATACCTTACACAAAACAACCTTACACAAAAAAAAATTCCAGATGGATCGAATATTTAAAATTAAAATATGCAACCATAAAAATTTTAGAAGTTTTTATTTTCTTTTTATTGATAAAAGAGAAAGACTTTTCAAAAATCCCAAAATATGAAGGCTAAAACTGTTAAGATCTATAGATCTTTGGCATATCAAAAAGTATATGAAGGGAGTAAAAATACAGGCAAAAAGCTGAAAAAAAGTTTGCAGGCTAAGGATTTGAATAGAGATTTCTCAAAAGCAGATACAGAAACTCTCAACAAGCACAGGAAAAGAAGCGTAACCTCATTAGTCATCAGGGAAATGCAAATCTAAACTAAAGTGCACTATTATTTCAAAACCACTAAGATGGCTAAACTCAACAGGATGGACAAGTGTCGGCGACGATGTGGAGAAGCTGGAATACCGCTGGTGGAAATGTAAAATGATCCAATTGTTTTGGAAAACGGTTTGGCAATTCTGCAGAAAGTTAAACAGAGAATTCCCATACAACACTGCAGTTGCATTCCTAGGTCTGTACCCGGAGAATCAAAAGCATGTTCACATACAAACTCACACAGAGGATTCCTAGTAGTGTTATTCGTAACAGCCAGAATGTGGAGAGAACCCAAATGTCATGACCTGATAGACAGGATGTGGTATACTCATAGACTGGAATATTACTCAGCCACAAAAAGGCACCAAGTACTGATACATGCCACAACACGGACGAACCTTGAGAACATTACGCTAAATGAAAGAAGCCAAACACAAATGACCGCATCGTGTATGATTCCATTTACATGAAATGTCCAGAACAGACAAACCAACACAGACAGAAGTAGATTAGTGGTTGCTACGGCTTGGAGGAAAGGAGTAATGAGGATGGCTGTTAATACGCCTTTATTAACAAGGGCCTTTATTTACTGGGCACTGAAAATATTCTGAAGCTAGACAGTGGTGACTGTTGTGCCAAGTCTGCCCATATACTAAAAGCCAAGGTATTGTGCATATTTTCAAAGGCAGTGTTACGGCAGGTGAATTGTATCTCAATAGAAATATTTGTGATTCCTAAAAGACTACCTTTCAATTAACATATAGAACCTATAAATCAGTAGGGAAAAAACAATCCAATTTTAAAATGTCTCCCTCCAAAGCAAAGGGAAGGGGGTACATTCCATCCGTACAGCTTATTTTTTTATCTCTTCATTATTCAAGTTCTATTCTCATCTTATGTAACTCTAAATTATACAAATAATTGTCTCCATTTTCCTTATCCCTGTTTTCACTATTTAACTAAATAAAGACAGCAACACAGTGTTTTTTATACAAACCCACCCACATTCACTCAAATCATTTTTTAGCACTTCTTAGGTGCCAGGTACCAGGATACTCGGACAAACACAACAGACAAGTTCCTGCCTGCATGGGCCTTCTATTTTTGTGAAGCAGGCAGATCATAAACCAGCCAACCAGCTCTTAATGTAACCTAACATTAAGGAGGGAAACGTAATTTTGGAGCTATCTCAAGCTGTTGTCTCTCTCACAAAGATTTCTCCAAATCTAGTGAAAAGTAAACACCTCGAAGGAACTCTGTGGGGCCAATAAATGTGAAAAAGCCATTACATTTCAGTTTTGTTTTGTTGCTTTCACCTGCTACCCTGTCATTATTTTTTAATAACATGATTATGGAGCTGACATCAAACACTCACCACTCGGCTGAAAGAAAAAGCCAAACCTGTAGCCATCTAGTCAATTCTGACTCAGAGACCCTATACGACAGAGTAGAACTGCCCCATAGGGTTTCCAGGGAGCAGCTGGTGTTGGGACACAATTCCCTCTTATAAGAATCTGAAAGCTGTTCACTGTGGATGTGCGAGGGACTCAGTAACACTTGCAGAGATTTCCACATGGGTGGGGTGCTCTAGTGTGAGCATCGGGGGAATGGACCCCATGTGCACTTTGCAGCCTTCTGCAGATTATGACACAACAAACACTCCCTCTTCATCGTCCTACATCTTTGGCTTGTTCTGCATTTTGCCTGATCTCCCTGATCTCTTGAAAGTTCTGTATATTAACCTTTTGTATTCAACATCTGGTAATTCCAGGAAAACACCTTCATCTGGACGATTCCTTGATTCTTTGTATTGAGAGATTGTTGAAGTGATCATGGTCTGCTTCTTTACGTGATTTGATATTGACTGCTGTCTCTGAGCCATCTATAAGTTATTTTATTTTATTTTTTACTTTTGCCTACTGTATCCTAGCTTTTTGCTTTGTTTTGTTTTGATATGCCCAAATAGGGTGCTTGAGTGAGCTCGCTTGATCATTTGCAACTTTCAAGATTTAACATCCTGTCACCAGATGGCTAGAGCTGTTACCAGGTATATGAGCCTAAGAGTCCATTCACTTTTCTTGTATAATTCAGCTCAGGTGTCTAGGTAGCTGGTCATCAATTGTAGGTCATCAAGTCCTATAGTCTAAGATGGGGAGGGGTGATTGTTGGAGACACAGGTATCTGGTTGCAGCAGGGGGTCACACTCTGAACAAAGGCAGGGGGCTGACAACCATCTCCCAAGTGTCTGTGAGGAAAGTGCACCCCTGTTTTCTATAGTGCACAGGTAGGTGGGTTCTGCAGTCAGACCACAGGCACCCTATGCTTTTGTTTGTAAGGACTGGGAGGCACCTGTTATCCTTGGACCCCTGTTGTGGGTGTCTAGATGATGTGGGCGGAGCCACCAGTTCTCAGGCCCCCAGTGTAGGTAGGTAAGGACCCTGTTTAATAGGCAGAGCAGTGTCAAACATCAAAAACACACCTCTCCACTGCAAGGTAAAACAGTTGAAGTTGGATACCCAGCACATACACCATTGCAGTAACAAGGGCCTAATCTCCCGAAATGGGCCTACACAGGTCCATGCAGGGATGAGAGGTATTCAAAGTCCGTGGACCATTCGTGCCTGGAAAGGAGCTTCTTCTGTCCTGAGCTTCCCAGCTTAGTGGAGCTGGCAGATTATCTTTTCCCCCAATTGTTAATTTATTCCTTCTCCAAGGCCAGGAGAATGGCTCAGTGCACAGCAACACCTATCTCAGGTGCAGGGAAATCTACAGCTACTGAAGCTGTCTTGGGGGCTGAGCGCACAGTAAAACAAATGCAAGGACTTAGCTTTTGCCAACAGCACTGCTCTTCTCTGATTCCAGAGTTGTGAGTAGACTGTGTGACTTGCTGTCTCCCCCTGAGGAGACTGCATCCTGAATGCTACTGCCAGCCCTGCCACTGTCCCTCCAGGGGACTGTGTCCAAGGGGCGCCATTTCTCACCAAGTCAGGTCCGGCAACTGCTCGCCACTTCTGAACCGTGTCTCCCTCCCCCAGCCACTCAGTCTGATTTCCTAACTTTGCCTTTGATGTTCAGGGCCCTTATCTTGTCATGTATAAAATTGTTCCACTTGTTTTTTCAGGTATTTGTTTTTTTTTTTTTTTTTTGGTTTTTGTTGTAAGAGGAATCACTGGAAGTGTCTGACTACTGTGCAATCTTGACTCCACCTCCCTCTATCTTCTTTTGAATGCTTTCTGCGTCATTTAATATTTTCCCTGTAGAATCCTTCAATATTGCAACACAAGGCTTGAATTTTTTCTTCAGTTCTTTCAGTTTGAGAAATACTGAACATGTGCTTCCCTTTTGATTTTCTAACTCCAGGTCTTTGCACGTTTCATGATAATATTTTACTTTGTCTTCTTGAGGTGCCCTTTGAAATTTTCTGTTCATCTCTTTTACCTCATCATTTTCTTTTTCCTTTAGCTACTCTACATTCAAGAGTAAATTTCAGAGTCTTTTCTGACATTAATTTTGGTCTTCTTTTTTTCTTTCCTGTCTTTTTAATGACCTCTTTTTTTTTTTTTTCTGACAGATATACATATATATTTTATTTCATATCTTTATTGTCATACTTTAGATGAAGGTTTACAGAACAAACTAGGTTCCCATTAAACAATTAGTACACATATTGTTTTGTGACACTAATTACCAACCCCACAATATGTCAACACTCTCCCCTTCTTGACCCTGGGTTCCCTATTACCAGTTTTCTGTCCCCTCCTGCCTTCTAGCCCTTGCCCCTGGGCTGGTGTGCCCCTTTAGTTTTGCTTTATGGGTCTGTCTAATCTTTGTCTGAAGGGTGAACCTCAGGGGTGACTTTATTACTGAGCTAAAAGTGTGTCCAGGGGACATATTCAGCATTTCTCCAGTCTCTGTCAGGCGAGTAATCTGGTCTTTTTTGTGAGTTAGAATTTTGTTCTACATTTTTTCTCCAGCTCTCAGACCCTCTATTGTGATCCCTGTCAGAGCAATGACCTCTTACTTTCTTCAAGTATGATGTCCTTGATGTCATTCCACAACTCATCTGGCCTTCAATCATTAGCCTTCAATTCATCAAATCTATTCTTGAGATAGTCTCTAAATTCAGGTAAGATATAATCAAGGTTGTACTTTGGCTCTCGTAGACTTGCATATGAGAAACTGATGGTCTGTTCCACAGTCAGCCCCTGGTCTTGTTCTGACTGATGATATTGAGCTTTTCCATTGTCTCTTTCCACAGATGTAGACATTTGATTCCTGTATATTCCATCTGGTGAAGCCCATGTGTATACTCACCATTTAAGTTGTTGAAAAAAGGTATTTGCAATGAAGAAGTCATTGGTCTTGCAAAATTCTATCATGCTGTCTCCAAGGCCAGATTTTCCAACTACTGTTCCTTCTTCTTTGTTTCCAACTTTCACATTGCAATCATCAGTAATTATCAATGCATCTTGATTGCATGTCTGATCAATTTCAGACTGCAGAAGTTGGTAAAAAATCTTCAGTTTCTTCATCTTTGGCATTAGCAGTTGGTGCACAAATTTGAATAATAGTCATATTAACTGCCTGTCATAGATTGAAATGTGTCCCTAAAAAATATCTGTCAACTTGGCTAGGCCATGATTCCCAGTATTGTATGATTGTCTACCATTTAGTCATCTAATGTGATTTCCCTATGTGGTGTAAATCCTATCACAATGATGTGATGAGATGGATTAGTCGCACTTATGTTGATGAGATCTATAAGATTAGATAGTGTCTTAAGCTAATACCTTTTGAGGTATAAAAGAGATAAGCAAGCAGAGAGATATGAGGACCTCATAACACCAAGAAAGCATCCCCAGTAGCAGAGCATGTCCTTCGGACCCAGGGTCCCTGCACCTGAGAAGCCCCTTGACCAGGAGAAGATTGATGATGGAGACCTTCCCACAGTGCTGACAGAGAAGGTTTCCCCTGGAGCTGACGCCCTGAATTTTGAATTCTAGCCTACTAGACTGTGAGAAAATAAATTTCTCTTTGTTAAAGCCACCCATTTGTGGTACTTCTGTTATAGCATCAGTATATGACTAAGACACTGGTCTTCCTTGTAGGCATATGGATATTATCCTATCACTGACAGCACTGTACTTCAGGATAGATCTTGAAATGTTCTTTTTATGATGAACTCTCTTCGATTTGGCACAGTAGTCCATAAAAAAAAAAGTCCATATGATTGTCCAATTCAAAATGGTGAATATCAGTCCATTTCAGCTCACTAATGCCTAAGATATTGATGTTTATGTGTTCCATTTCATTTTTTAATGATTTCTAATTTTCCTAGATTCATACTTCATACATTCTATGTTTCTATTATTAATGGATGTTTGCAGCTGTTTCTTCTCCTTTTGTGTCATGCCACATCAGCAAATGCAGGTCTCGAAAGCTTGATTCCATGCATGTCATTGAGGTCAACTCTACTTAGAGGAGTGTGTGCGGTTTTGTTCTTCTGTAACTTGTATCTTTTAAAATAAATCTTATAAAGCTTTTGTTTAATTAAATGGTTTTGAAAATTCATCTAAAATCATTGCTAAGCTTTCTGTTACAATTCTTCAATTGCATTTAATTTCTATTAGGTTTTCTGCTTAGACTATTGTATAAACTTCAATAATAATTTTTATATCAATTCACAACCATTATAATTTCTTTTTCTTTTTTGGGGGGGAGGTGTTTAAATCTGAAATATAATTATGAATCGAAGTGTTAATAGCAGATATTATTTTCTCGTTTCTTCTGTTAAATAAAGGTTTGAACTTAAAACTGTTGGATGATCTGTTTCATCTAAAAAACTCCACCTTTTTTTTTTTTTAAGAAATAAACTATTAGTCTTATTTTGTTTATTTATTATATATATATAACTATATACGTCTTTCTTTACTCTCTGGTTCTTTTTAAGATTTTTTATTGTATTTATGTACTGAAGTTTCACTACATTATAACTTGATTCAGATTTATTTTTACTTTGCCCTCTTGGGATATCTTTGCCTTCCCTAATCTAAGGATTGATATGTTTCATTGTTTTTAGTCACTAGTTCCCCAAATGTTTTTTCCTATATTTTTGAAGGGATAGAATTCCTCCACGTTTTGTGAATATATGTACGTCATATTTACAATCACGTTTTTAAAATGATTTTGCCCATGAGGTAGCCAATATTTTCCTAAATTAAAGAAGTGGGGAAAACAGCACAATACAGAAATAATGAATGCCACATCAGATCAGTTATTTGATGCCATGTCTTATGACTGCCAATGGAACATATTGTTTTTTATCCATGTCTCCCTGTTTATGTGCTAGTATCCTGTCCTGTGAACTCATTTCAAGGGCTGTGTGCCTGACCCGGAAGCAGCTTTCAGCATTTTCCCCAGGTCTAAATAGAAGAGGATGTTTTTTCTTCTGTAAAAAGAAATCCAAATAGGTTTTTTTTTGTCCCTTTTATTTTTATTTTATCCATTGAAAGAGAAATAAATATTTATTTGTAGTCTATTTACAAAACTTTTTCACCTGTCTTTATTTTTAATTTTCCCCCATAATTTTGTGATATGGGTATTAGCATTTATTACATTATACGCAAAAAGAAAGGACAAGGAGAAAAAATTCTGATGATAATTTCAGAGAAGAAACAAAAGTGGGAGAAACAAGCCTTAAATCTGGACCATGACCATACATGGAAGGTAAAACTTTTATTCACCACCTTCGCTGGGTGACACCTAAAATATTTCAGGATTTGTGTCAGGATTAAATTGTAGTTTATACTTCACACAACCTCTTAAGGTTGATATCACCACTGACATTTTATAGATGATAAAACTGATATGAGGAGATTTTAAGTAGTTTTCCCTAAATGTCCAGCTTAATTATATATGTATATAAAACCTTTTAAAATACATACCCTGTAAACCAAACCCATTGCCATAGAGTTGATTCCAACTCACAGCTACCCTATATTATCTCTCAACTATTTGAAACTGGTGAATCTAAAGGGTGGTACACTTTTTAATGACATAGAACAGAAAGAGAGAGAGAAAGGAAAGAAGTAAAGGAAGGGAGGGAGGGAGGAAGAGAAAGAGAGAGGGAGGAAGGACGGAAGGAAGGTAGGAAGAAAGAAAAGTAAGTTATTAAAATAGAAATTATCTGTATATAGTAGATGATCAACAATATATATATAAATGAATTTTTACTCCCAGATGAAATTGTTTTAGTGTTAAAAATTTATTCATTTTAACAAATTCTTGTGTTTATATTTCATCATATGTCCTGGCTCTAACATATTCTCATTCAACAGTGAGTTATTCTAAAACAAATGAATGATAGAAGAAGACATATACACTATCACAGAAAAATGGCTTCTCAGAGCCTCCTAACGAACTCCAATTAAAGTATTGCTCCCAATTCAAAAGTATCTGTTCTTAGGAGATTTTGCTTACAAAGAAACACCCATATTGTCTCCTTAGTAAGTCAGGGTGTACATATTATGTAAAGGAATATCCTCCAATGGCTTCCAAGTTTGAAATAAATTACATATCATCATGACATGTATTGCCTTGCATTGTTGTTGTTGTTAGTTCCCTCAAGTCAGTTCCAAGTCATAGTGGCACTATGTACAACAGAATGAAACACTGCCAGGTCCTGTGTCTTCTTAGGTCTTCCTTACTCATTGCCCAGTTTTCACGTGCATATCAGGCAATTGAAAACACCGTGGCTTGGATCAGGGACACTTTAGTCTTCAAGGTGACATCTTTGCTTTTTAATGCTTTAAAAATTTCTTTTGCAGCAGATTTTCCCAATGCAATGCATCATTTAATTTCTTGACTGATGTTTCCATGGGTGTTGATTGTGGATCCAAGTAAAATGAAATCCTTGACAATTTCAATCTTTTCTCCATTTATTATGATGTTGCTTATTGCTCCACTGATGAGAATTTTTGTTTTCTTTATGTTGAGGTCTAATTCATACCTAAGTCTTTACAGTCTTTGGTCTTTATCAGTAAGTGCTTCAAGTCCTGTTCACGTTCAGCAAGCAAGGCTGTGCCATCCGCATATCACAGGATGTTAATGAGTCTTCTTCCAATCATGATGCTCTGTTCTTCATATAGTTCAGTTTTTTGGACTATGTGGACTGCATACAGATTGAATAATTATAGTGAAAGGATGATGCACACCTTTCCTGACTTTAAACCATGCAGTAGCCCATTGTTCTGTTTGAATGACTGCCTCTTCATCTATGCAGAGGTTCCCCATGAGCACAATTAAGTGTTCTGGAATTCCTGTTTTTTGTGATGTTATCCATAATTTGTTATGATTCACAGAGTCAAATTCCTTTGCATAGTCAATAGAACACAGGTAAACATCTTTCTGATATTCTCTGCCTTCAGCCAGGATCCATCTGACATCAACAATGACTTACCTGTTCTCACGTCCTCTTTTGAATCTGGCTTGAATTTCTGACAGTTTCTGTCAATGCACTGCTGCAGCCACTGTTGAATGATCTTCAGCAAAAATTCACTTGCATGTGATATTGATGATAATTTCTGCATTTGGTTGAAACACCTTTCTTTGGAATAGGCATAAATATGGATCTCTTCCAGTCAGTTGGCCAGGTAGCTGTATTCCAAATTTCTTGGCATAGACATATGAGCACTTCCAGTATTGCATTTGTTTGTTGAAACATCTCTATTAGTATTCCATCAATTCCTGGAGCCTTGTTTTTCTCTAATGCCTTCAGTACTGCTTGGACCTCTTCCTTCGGTACCATTGCTTCCTGATCATATGCTGCCTCCCGAAATGGTTGAACATCTACCAATTCTTTTTGGTGTAGTGACTCAGTGTATTTCTTCCATCTTCTTTTGGTACATTCTGAGTTGTTCAATATTTTCTCTGTAGAATCCTTCACTATTGCAACTTGAGGCTTGAATTTTTTCTTTGGCTCTTTCAGCTTGAGAAATGCTAAGGGTGTTCTTCCCTTTCGATTTCTAACTCCAGATCTTTGTATATGTCATTATAATACTTTGCTTTGTCTTCCATAGCTGCTCTTTGAAATCTTCTGTTTAACTCTTTTACTTCATCATTTCTTCTGTTCTTTTTAGCTACTAGATGTTCAAGAGCACATTTCAGAGTCATAAATCTTATGACGTCCATTTTGATCTTTTCTTTCTTCCCCTTTTAATGACCTCTTGTTTTCTTTGTATGTCTGATGTCCTTGATGTTACTCCACTACTCATCTGGTCTTTGGTCATTAGTGTTCAACATGTCAAATCTATTCATATGTGTAGTTGACTGTTCTGTAGTTGGTCCCGGCCATGTTCTGACTGATGGTATTGAGCTTTTCCATCATCTCTTTCCACACAGGTAGTCAGTTTGATTCCTGTGTATTCCATCCGGTGAGGCCCACACTTATAAAAAAAAAAAACAAAACTTGCTGTTTATGTTGTGAAAAAGTTATTTGCAATGAAGAAGTCGTTTGTCTTGCAAAATTCTATCATGTGATCTCTGGTATCATTTCTATCACCAAGGGCATATTTTCAACTACTGATCCTTCTTTGTTTCCAATTTCTCATTCCAGTAACCAGTAGTTATCAATGCATCCTGATTGCACATTCCATAAATTTCAGACTGTAGAAGTCGGTAAAAATCTTCAATTTCTTCATCTTTGTCCTTAGTGGTTGGTGTGTAAATTTGAATAGATTGTATTAACTGGTATTCCTTGTAGGCGTATGAATATTATGCCATCACTGGCAGTGTTGTACTTCTGGATAGATCTTGAAATGCTCTTTTTAGTGATTAGTGCACAGCTATATTCATTGCAGCACTGTTTACAAAGGCAAAAAGATGGAAACAACCAAGATGCCCATCAACAGATGAGTGGACAAACAGATTATGGTATATTCACATAATGGAATATTTCATTGCAGCACTGTTTACAAAAGCAAAAAGATGGAAACAACCAAGATGCCCATCAACAGATGAGTGGACAGATTATGGTATATTCACATAATGGAATATTACACAGTGATAAAGAACAACGATGAATCCATGAAACATCTCATAACATGGAGGAATCTGGAAGGCTTTATACTGAGGGAAATTAGTCACAGAAGGACAAATATTGTATAACACCATTTTTATAAGAACTCAAGAAAAGATTTAAACACAGTAGAAAACACTCTTCGATGGTTGCCAGTGTGGGAAGGGATGGAGAGGGTTTTCACTAATTAGATAGTAGATAGAATTATTTTAGGTGAAGGGAAGGATAACACACAATGCAGGGGAAGTCAGCACAACAGGACTTATCCAAAAGCTAAGAAGTTTCCAGGATACAACCAAACATTTTGAGGGACAGAGTAGTCGGGCGGAGGTCTGGGGACCATGGTTTCAGTGAACATCTAGGTCAATTGGCATAACAAAGCATATTAAGAAAACGTTGTGCATCTCACTTTGTTGAGTGGCATCTGGGGTCTTAAAAGCTAGCAAACTGCCATATGAGATGCATCAATTGCTCTCAAGCCATCTGGAGCAAAGCAGAATGAAAAACACCAAAGACACAAGGAAAATATTAGCCCAAGAGAAAGAAAGGGCTACATAAAGCAGAGACTCCATCAGCCTGAGACCAGAAGAACCAGATGGTGCCTGGCTACCACCAATAACTGCACTGAAAGGGAACATGGCAGAGAATCCCTGATGAAGCAGGAGAAAAGTGGGATGCAGACCTCAAATTCCAGTAAAAAGACCAGACATAATGGTCTGAGATGGAGGTACCCCAGAGGTCATGACCCCCAGACTGTCTGTCAGCCAAAACTAAAACCCATTCTTGAAACCAACTCTTCAAAGATTAGACTATAGGACCTAAAATGATACTGGTGAGGAGTGTGATTCTTAGCTTAAGTAGACACATGAGACTATATGGGCAGCTCCTATCTGGAGTAAAGATGAGAAGGCAGAGGGGAAGAGAAGCTGGTTGAATGGACACAGGGAACACAGGTGGAGAGAAGGAGTGTGCTGTCACATAGTAGTGAGAGAAACTAGGGTCATATAACAATGTACATAAGTTTTTGTATGAGAAACTGACTTGGATTGTAACTTTTCACTTAAAGCACAATAAAAAAAAAGAAAAGAAAATCTAGTATAGACTCATAAACAACTTTTATGACCTTCAGGAGATGATGCTTTTCTTCTAACTTTATATCCTAAGATTTGCTGAAGCAGTGCATCAGCTCCCATTGAGGAGCTGTATTTCTTCCTTGGGTGTTCTGTGCACAATAATGCCAAAGCAAACTTTCTTGAAGTCAGGTATCATTACCTGGATCTTCTGCTCAGAAATCCAAGATGAATTATCATTCGCAATTACTAGCTACACAAAGTTATTTTAATTAACATATATATACATATATATATATATCTTCAGTTTCTCTGCTATGCATTCCTTTCTACCCCCTCACCCAATTTCCAAAGTTCTAGTTAACCAGACCTTTTACCGGAGTGTCTATATGACATGGTGATTGTAGCTGCCATGACTCTGCTCAAGCTTTGCGCAAAGAAGAAGTGCATTCTGTCACTCTGGTTCCCTGATGCCCAGCTGACACAAAGTATTGCACAGTGGCGCCTTCTCTTACTCATTTCTCTTTTTTTGAATTTTTTTTTTTATTTAAAACTCAAGTTATATGATAATTAAGTAATAGAAATGTTATAAATTTAAAAAGAAAAAGTATTGAGAGTATAAAGAGATTAAGAATGAGAGCATGAGATGAGACAGTGAAAGATTTCAGGCCCTTCCCGCCTCCCTGTCACAGCTGGCAACCCCCAATAATCTTCGGTTTCTATAAATTCGCTTATTTCATATAAGTAAGATCATACAGTAGTTGTCTTTTTGTGACTAACTTTCTTCAATCAGCATGATGTTTTCAAAGCCTAGCAAGAAAGAATTTTCAAATTCCAACTATAGCTAACCTCAGTTTCTGCTATCATTCCCAGTTCTCCATCCTTTCTCCAACTAGTGTACCCCCTTTGTCTTTTCTGTTGCTGCCCCATTCTGCCTTTCAGTGGCTGAGCCCTGCTTTCTGCTCTCTCCTTGGTCTCTGTATCCCTCTTACACACTGCTGGCAGGTTCCGTCTCTGGATCTTGTCTCTGGAGCTTTCCCTCCATCCAACACACACGACCTAGCTCTATCTCTTTCTGGATCCTGAAGTCTACAGTCCTTCCCACATATTCACAAACATACACAGATCTTTAGGTTGACATAGGCAACCCACCTAGACACAACCAGTCAAGGTGGTTGTGTGCTGGCTATCTGAGGTTTCTGGCATCAGGTTCTCAGATACGGACATCTCTTTCTGCCTCACGCTGAAGGAGTTTCTCTAATAAGGACAAGGGCTTCTATTCTGAGAAAAGCAATTTTAATCCCCTACTGTAGCTTGGTTAAGAAGGGTACAAGAAAGAGGTATACATGTAAGAGTCTTAACTAAATATACGCATTCTTCTCTTAAGTATAACTTCTCCGTAAAACAGCCTTTCAGTAAAAGAGGTTGAAAGAGGTGAGCATTGCTCTCGTTTGAGTGCTTATACCCCAAATTTACTAAGAAAATCACCCTTATAGAAAACTTCTTTCAATGACGTCACACATTTATAATGAAGTTATAAGGGAATGAGGTCATTTCTAAGTTCCAAAGGAACAAATTCATTGGAATTCAATAAATGTGGAATTAAAGAAAAATAACTTCTTAAAAAATGAACTACCATAAACAGTGCCACTTTACAATGGAGATTTTGTCTTCCACAGCAGTGCCCCCAAAAGGTGGTGGGTCTCTGGGGAAGAAGAAAGAAACCATGGGGTCTGCAGAGGTGGAGGATGTGGTGATGGAGAGGCCTCCAGGGGTCCCTATGACCAAAGCTTTGGGCTCACAGGTGAGAATAAGTACCCTCAAAGCTCAACTAAATCTACTCTCTATTCTCAGAGGTCTCTACCAGAGGAAAATGCCCAAGAGTCAACAACATCCCAAACAAAAAGTCAAAGCTCCAGGCACAGGAAGATTCCAAAACCATCCGAGAGCTCTTTTCCTTCATCTTCCACCAAGCAGACCTCTCACTCCTCTAGCTACGGGGCTACTTCAGAGAAGCAATGGGTCAGGTGTGCACATTTCACCCAGGTGCACACAGTCAAGGGGGTGGCGGTCGCCTGGCAGACCAAAACCTCCTTTGCCCCTGTGGGAAAGATGCCCCAGGTCTTTGAGGCCGAGCTCTCTGAGGAGAGCACCATCGGCTCTGGCCCCAGACTGGCCAACAGAGTCCCTGGTCAGCAACCTGGAGCCCTGGCAGGAGGGGCCCCAGACCTGTACCCAGGAGCCCACCGACCAAGAGGAGGAGCATGGGGAGAGCCCCCGCGCAGCCACCCCAGAGTGGCTGGTGACCCGTGAGCACGGCTTCCGCTGCGTGGCCTGCTGTCACGTGTTCGAGTCCCGGGAGGCCCTGGTTGCGCACGCGGCGCATGCTGTGAGCCAGGGCTTCAGCTGCCAGGTATTCTTTGAAGAGCTGCTGGAGAGGCGGCTGCCAAGCTCAGTCCAGCGCAGGCCCCAACGCTGCCACCAGCTGGCCAGGAGTTACCTGATGGCCTCCAAGAAGAGGGAGGTGAGGGAGAAGAGAGAGGTCTGCAGGCGCCTGGAGGAGCAGCTGGAGAAGCAGAGAGAAGAACTGAAGAGGCTGAGGCACCAGCTGGACAGGCTGCAGAGGCAGGCCAGGCCGCAGAAGGCACAGCAACAAGGCCAGAGGGGGAAGCGCCTAAAGACCTGCTAGCACCCTGGGACTAGGAGGAGCAGGGCCTTTGGGCTGGAAACCCGGTCCCTTCAAGAGAGACCTCCATTCAGGTTCGTTTAACCCAGCTTCCCTGGAAGATCCTACCCTCCTTCCCCTCTGATCACCAGTCTTCCACCCCAAGGGCACAAAGAGCTCCAGCCCTAAGGGTGATCTGGATGGAAGAAGCCCCAGATAGCTGACCGCAGACACCAGGTCCCCTCAGAGGCTCCCCTGGCCCAGAAGAGGACAGGACAGGCCTCATCTTGATGGTGAGATCTTGGGACCCTAAGGATGAGCACAGCATAAGTAGGGAAAGGGAAATGGGATTTCAGTGGGACTTGGGAGGCTAAGGGGGACCCTGGTGAGGTGTGATGGTGAAGGGGGTATCACTGAGTTCTTTGGAGGAGAAGGAATCAGAGAGATGGCAGGGTGTCAGGAAACCTGCCTGCAGGTGAGCAGTGGGCATAAAGCCCTAAACCAAGGACTCTGGGTCCCTTCCCAGCAGCATACAGGCAGAGAAAGAGGTAGGGCTTGGCAGGAGGAGTGGAGGGCCCGGTGAAGGAAAATGAATTCACCCCAGCCATGTCTTCTGGTCTCCTAGGGTGAATTTGGGGTTATGATTAGGAAGCATTGTTGTTGCCTCATTAGGGGAATGTAACTGGGAGGTGGTGTAGAAAAATCCCCCTGGGTGTTAACCATTTCTGGATAAGAGTTGATCCAGCGCTTGCAGGGTATTTCTTGTAGAGTATGTCCTCGGGTAAGGGGCAGAGCTTTGGAACTTTTTCATCTCCTTTAAATAAAGCTGTACATTCCGGTTCTTGACACGTCAATAAATGTTGTTAATTTTTTTTTTTTTTTCCTGTGGTCAAATCTGACCTGTTCCGAGGTCAAAGAAATGGAAGAAAAAGGCCCTCTGAGGTGAAAGAAGCAAAAGAGAGGAGAGGCTTCTGAACCTGGGGAGAACAGCGAGAACACAGGTGACCAGAGGTATGGATGGAAGAGGCAAATTCAGGACCAGACTCAACAGTGGACAAAAAAGACCAAGTCTCAGTCACAACATCAAATCCCAGGTGTGGGGAAGCCCTGGACATGACAGGGATGCATCCATCTCTCTGGGCGATGAGACCGCAGAGGGCAGAGGAAAGGAGGGGGCAGGGCCTCTAGGATGGGCACCTCCATCCACAGTCTGTCCTGTGTGTATGCCTCAGAGTGACAGAGACAGCTCCTGTGAGGGAGAGGGTCACAGGCAGAGAAAAGCCAAGGTGTTCAGGCCAGGTAAATTCTGCAGTCTCCTAAGGATCCAAAACAAAAATCAGAGATTCTCAGAGGTATCAGGGTGGGAGGGGTTGGCATTCCCAGGCTGGGGAGAGGCTGGCTGGGGAGGTACTGCTTTCTGAAATCTTTTCATCAACATCTTCTTAAAAGCTACCTTCCCAGTTGATGTCCTCTTTTATGCTCTAGGCTCAGACCTCAAAGGGCCTCGAATGCACAAAGGCAGGTTATACACTGGGTCAAGGCAGGGAGGAGGTGGTACCAGCACATCCAGGAAAGAGAATTTTCTGGAGCGCCATGAGTTACCTAGTGAATCGCACATGGTGTCCAGCCTTCTACATTTAGCTGTAGACATGTGCTTGCAAACGTGTTTGGGGGTTAATTCTACTGAGTTCCCAAAATTATTTTTGGTCATTTCCAGTTATAGAGACCAGAAGAGCTCACTGGTTCCAAGAACAAGAAATCCACTGGATCTGATTATTACTGTCTGTGGTGTGCTCTCCTTCCAGTGATTAAAATCTTTTGTCTGTCATTATAGAAAATTTTCACCTATTTAAAATATCTAACGAAACACATTAAAATATACATGTATCTATAATGTTTATCAATTTCCAAAGTTCTGAAATTATTTTTTATTACATTTTCAAGATTACAGATTTGTATGACAAAAAAGTTATGTCAGGGTCCCACCCTCATATGTAATTTGCTCCCGCTCCCACAAGGTATCCAATGTTAATAGACACATGTGTCCTTTCCTACACCTCTCTGCAGGGACACATACACACAGTCACAGGTACACAAGTACATCTGCTGGGGTGTTTGCTTTTATGGAGACTTCGTCTCACTCTACCCACATTGCTCTCGCCCCTTCTTTCACTTGACATTCTACCTTGATTCTCTGTAAGTCATTAGATATGGCACTAACACTATATTTTGGGGTCTTTAACTTACATGAATAATTTAAATAGATGGTATCAACTCAGTACACTTTATCTGGACTTATATATGTTGTTGTTAAAAGCTATCAAGTCAGTTCTGAGTCACAGTGACCCTAGGCACCACAGAACAAAACTCGGTCCGGTCATTGCAATCCTAATAATCGTTGCTATATTTGAGCACACTGTTGCAGCCACTGTATCAATCTCATTGAGGGTCTTCCTCTTTTTCCCTGGACCTCTGCTTTACTAAGCATGATGTTCTTTTCCAGGGACTGGTCCCTCTTGATAAGATCTCCAAAGCCATCCTTACTTCTAAGGAATATTCTGGCTTTCTCTGCTCAAGACAGATTTATTTGTCCATACACAACACTACTAATACAGAAGCATTATCATCCATGCTTTTTAAGTCCACTCTTCCTGCATGTTCTAATTCTCCTCCCCCTGTTCTTTCCCACAAGTGAATCCAAGGTAATTCAGGTTAACAATGTGGTAAGTTGTTTCTCCTATCCTTGCTTAAACAAGCACACACAGACATACATGTATCCTCATCTTCTCATTTATACACACACATAAACATAAACAGGTATTCAAGCATATTCAAACAATTGTTATTGTTTAACCCAGATGTGCTCATTTTATATACACTTCTCTGCACCTTGATTGTTTCAGTAATACTTCCATAATACTTCATAGAGATTTCTCCCACTCAACTACTACAACTCTTTTTCATTCTAAGGACTCCCTGTTTTATTGAGGATGTAGCTTTACCATAAGTTCTCTATCATTCCACCATCAATGGACAAAGTTTCCTCATATTAATAATAACTATCCTTTCTATACTATAGGATTTGTTTCTGTGGAATAGACTCCACAGAGTGAGATTTCCAATTCAAAGAATGTTAAAAGTACAGAGCCATGGCCATGTCTTTCCCCTAGAGGCTGCCATAATGCACCTTTCCAGCCACGTCTCAGGGTATCCTTCTCCCCACAGCCCAGCCAGCCATAGGTGGTGCTGATTTTCCAATTCTGCCAGTTTCACTGGCAGTTTGATATTTTCTTAACTTGGACTATGTTTACTGGGCACGTGGATTTGCTCTGAATGAACTGTTTGAATTCACTGCTCATTGTTCAAGTGCTTAACTTTTATCCTTCTGTGTAAAATGGAAATTGTTATTAAGCCTTGTCATCTCCATTTCATATGATTTCCAAATCTATCATTTGTGTATCACATTTTTGCAAGCTTTGTCCCCCAGAACAATCACTTGAGTCAGCACCATTTATTAAATAAATATAATTTTCTTGAAATGCTACCTTTGTAAGTTATTGTGACTTCTTAACAGATTTTCTGTTTCATTGGTCTACTTGTCAGCTTCTATGCTATATAATATCAATTTGTTCTGTTACCCGAAGAGATAGACACCTGTTACTATCCTGCTTTTTCATGTTTTACTTTGGTAAAACCGCCCTGGTTTTGCAGCGATTAAGTGCTCAACTGCTAATCCAAAGAAAGTTTGGCAGGTCGGACCCACCAGGTGGCTCCAAGGGAGAAAGACCTGGTGTTCTGCTCCCGTAATGATTACGACCTAGAAAAGCCTATGGGGCAGTCAGATGGGATCGCTTTGAGTCAAAAATCGTCTCCAAGTCTCATAACAACAGGAATATTCTTTGTTATCTACTGTACTATTTGTAGCATATGATTACTGTATACAGTTCAAAACAACTATCTTAATATTCCGGCTAGAAATGCATTCCACTTATGTATTAGTTTTAGGGACCTCCATTTAATTGACAAGACGTTCCGTTTGAAAATATGGCATATTTTTGCATATATTCAGGTTTCATTTTATGTACTTTAATACATTGTTTTCCCTCATAGAGGTCCTTTGCTGCTCTGGTTAAAACAATGTTTTGCTAAATATTTTACACTTTTGGACACAGTGTGGTACAGTCAAGTAGTAGGGGAAAGAGAAGGGTCTGCCCTTCCCACCGTTGCCAATTTTAGACCCTTATTCTATACTGGAGAGAAACTATTGATTTTGATGCATTTGTCTTTTATGCAGGTATGTAACTATATCATCATTATTTTAAATATCTTTTAATACTTGTACTAGTTATTTAAATTTTCTAGTTCATTCCTTCACCTAAAAACTGTTGAGTGATACCAAAATTTTTGTCTAGTTCCAAATTTATCGGAATGGGTTTAATATTTTTCCATTTATCTCACACCTGATAAGTTTGGGGATTTGTTATGCACCAATAGATAACTAATACTCTGAGCTACTGACCTTTATGGTGATCTACACACAACTTGTTTCTGACAGTTAAGTACTTCCACCTGGCCTCTGTTCAGCTGGGATACCATGATTTACATTGCTACTAGGCAGCCCAGCCTCCACTAAAACCTGAGCCTATAGAGAATTGTTCTTGTTAGCTGTCATCAGGTCATTTCTGACTCATGACCACCCCATGTGGGCATAGTAGAAGTGTTCAATAGGGTTTTCAAGGCTGTGATCCTTTAAAAGCAGATCGTCAGGACTGTCTTCTGAGGTGCCTTTGAGTAGGTTCAAACCACCAAACTTTCAGCTAGTATAGAATACTTAACTGTTTGTGGCATCCAGGGACCCCCTGCAAAGGTACATATTGGTAAGCTCCATGTTGCTGGTGCTCCCCTCAGCTCTACATTCCTTATTCTTTTAATGAAATGGGTGTCCTTCAGGACCTCCAAGAAATGGTCTTATAGAAGACTAACTCAGACATGCCCACATATTGGAGGCTTTTATTCCCTCTTCCAACACCTGACACAGTAGGTCTGGTATTTCGATTTCATAGAATGTGGGCCGCTGCCTTTTCCAAACTTCCAAAAGCAATCCCACAGCATATTAAACCCATTTCCAGAACCCTTGCTATGGCAATAAATCCTTGTCAACAAACAAAGTCTACATAAGAATTAGAGTGTTTCCTTGAATGGACAACATTTTACATGCCTCCATAAAGAAAATGCCTCAAGGGCAAAGTTTAAGAGTAAACCAAGGCATTTCCCATCACTCCTTACCTGAGAGGCTCTTCGTGAGGATTTCCTGACACACATGGCAAAGGACGTAGTAGACACTGCCTTCTTTTTTACCTCTTCCCTCCTAAACAAACAGAAACCTTTGCTAAGATGTCAGGTGTCAATTCCCAACTCCTCTTCTTATCCTGTATGTAAGTTCTGTAATGAGACCAGGACCCAGGCAGTATTTCCCATCTTTCAAAGTTTGGAGGTCCAGTGAAATCCTGTTACAAGTCACTAGATCAGCCCAGGAGCTGGAAGACTGAAATTCCTGGTCCTCTGACAAGTGGGAAGGGCAGGGTGGGATTGGGCAGAGCCTCCTTGACCATCACTTGCCCCAACAGGCTCTGGAGGCTGCTTCATGTTAGAAGTCAAAGGCCCTTCCAGGCCAGTCGCATAAGAGCAGGAAAAGGCTTTTTCCATTGAAAGAAAAGATGGGCTCAGGAGCAGCAGGTTTGAGGCCATTCAGCTTCGGTCAGCTTTGCGGCTTCAGGACATCCTGGCCGCTGGTCACCTTCACAGCTGGGCCTTTATACCTTTTCACCTCTCTCCCATTTTTCTCCCAGTACCATGGGCTGTGGCTTCTGCTAGTTTCAAAGATTTCAGTGTTTCTGTAGCTCCTCGTCCCGCTCAGAGGAGGCAGGTTTGCAGGGTGTGAGGGACAAACCCATAGTGCTGCTTAGGTGTCCTTCAACAGAAACCCTCCTGAGGTGACAAGCTGTCCTGACTGATCCTGAGACCAAGACAGAGAGAAACTCAGTGAAAGGGTCATTGGCTTCTGCAAGTGTCAGCACTCTCAGGGTCATGTCCTGGGGTCATGCCCAATTGCAGGAAAAATGAACTGACTCTGAACCAGTACACAGGCCCCGGAAGCCTCAGGGGGATTCTGTCTTAGTCTAACCCAGCACTGGGGAAATCCTCATGGGGTGGGAGCAGTGATATTCCTGGAATCTTTATTCTACATTTTCAGAGCAGTTGATACAGTCTTGAGGTAGGAAAAGAGAAAGCTTGGGACCACAGGAGGGTGGCAAAAGAAGGAGCCTCTTATCACTCACTCCCTCTGGGGTCTTGTTCAGGTTTTTTTTTTTAATGCAACTTGGGCTCCAGGCAGGCACTTATTGCTAAAGTTGTATTTCTCTGTTTTAATTTATGATATCTAAGTCAAATCTGGAGTCTGGAGCTCATTTTGATAATTCGTCTTTAGTCTGTGCAGACAAGAGTCCGCTCACACCCATAATGAGAGCAGAGGAAATAAATTCCTCTTGCTCCTCAAACTAAGAGTACCACACTTGGGGAGCTCTCCTAGGGCAGCGCAGGCGGTGAGTCCACTCTGGGGCCCTGGGAGGGGGATGGGGTGGGTGCCAGGCAGTGTGGCTTCTGTGGCTTCACCTTCTTCTCCTGGAAGTGCATCTCGAAGGCCTCCACATTCGGATCCTGACGCTAACCACAAGTTCCCACCCTTCTGTGTCCACTGTCTGGACCCAAGTCCTCACATGCCTCCTCTGTCCTCCTATCCCATCATATGCGCTGTGATCAGGCTCAAGTGTGTACCCTGGGTCTTGTCCTCTATGGCCTTATGCTTCCCCTAGTTCTGTTGGGACCTGCCAGCCTGGTGGGTCTGAGGAACAGGTGGGGCTGGGTGGGCTGGGACTGTCACAAAAGGCTCCTGAAGCCAGCTCTTTCCTGCTCCCCGCCAGCTTGTGGCAGGGCTGCCTGGGACCTCGCGCCTCCCCCGGGTGCCCCTCTCTGAGCATCCCTGCCGCCCCCTCCCCTAGTTCTTGAGGCGCCTTCTCTTGATGCACAGGTGCAACTGGGCACCTCACCGCACTGAACCCGAAGTCAGTTCTCAGCTAGATTATAGACCTGAACCTGAAATGCACAACCTTAAAACCACTAGAACCAATAACTTGTTGTCATCTAATCCATTCCAACTCATAGGAACCATAAAGGGCAGAGTAGAACTGCCCTATAGGGTTCCCAAGGAGCGCCCGGTGGACTTGAACTGCCAACCTTTTAGTTAGCAGCTGTAGCTTTTAACCACTACTCCACAAGGTTTCTTAAAACTGCTAGATAGGTGTGAAATGAAAAAAGAAAAAAAAAGGAAAATAAAAAAATTTAAGAAAAAAAAAACAATTACAGAATATGTAAAAGAAAAAAATAACAAAACAAAAAAACAACTACAAAAAAATCACATAATATGAGACAGTAACCTCACATTATGGACTCAAGGAGGCTGGGTTGTATCTTTCTTTGCAAATAAGTCTTAGATAAGGGAATTGGTACCAGGAGTAGATACACACTCTCACTTCAGGAAAATGGAAAATCTGGGATTAATTGACCTGGATGAGGTGGAAAACAGTGATAACCACATAATATTTAAAGATGAAATCCTAACAGCCTAAAACATGCAGTGGAAATTTTTCTAAGTAAAGTAGCATCAGAAGAGGCCTTTAATCACTACACAAAATGGGTCAGTAGTTCAAGATCTCCCTACAAAGATGGAATCAACTCGATGGCCAACTGGTTTTGGGTTTGGTAGATCACTTTTAGGCAGGTTCCAGCAAACATGCAAAAAACAGATCATTTCAACCTTGTACACAGTCAATAAAGAAGAGAAAGCTATGAGATGCTCCCCAACTTGTTCCCTAAGGCTACTTTAATATTGATACCAAATTAGAAAAGGAAGGTATAAGAAGAGTTACAGGACAAGCACACTAAGCAACTGAGATGCAAAAATCTACATAAAATGCTGGCAAAGAAATCCAGCAAGGTATAAAGCACGTAATATGCGAGCATCAAGGGGGTTTAGTGTCAGCAAAGAAGCTTGAGTGAACTTTAAAGATTTAATAATTTAATTCACCACATGTGTAGGTTAAGGAAGAAAAGACATAGGTTCACCTCAAGAAATGGTGAAAAAGCAGTGATAAAATCCAAACACACTGAGACATAAGAACTCTGAGCAAACATGGAACAGAAAAGGAGTTCCCGAATATGGAAAACTACAACTCGCATGATAATTCCTGGTGAAATGTGTGACATTCTCTTTAAAATTAATTAGAAATAAAATAAGGATGCTTTCTCTCATTATTTCTATTAAATATTTAACACTGGAGTACAAAAAGAAAAACATATAACTCTTATTATTCATAGATTATAGGAATGTCTCCACAGAAAAATTTAAAAACCATAGAAAATATTAGAATTAATATTAAAAAAAAAACCAGAATTAATATTAGTTAATCATAAATTTTTTTTTTTTATAAATACAAAGTAAAAAATAAAGTGAATGTCTATGCAGCAGCATCAAGGCAACTGTGTCATAGCTCTCTGAAAGCAGAGGACACTGACAGGGAAACAGCGGGATCCAGCTGGGCTAGACCACGGAGCGGAAAGCACTATTTTACACTGGGCTGGATTTATAAGCACAGGTATGTGTGTTAGTTACCTAGTGCTGCCGTAAGAAAAAAAAAAAAAAACACAATTGGGTGGCTTTAAAGAACAGAAATTTATTTTCTCACAGTTCAGGAGGCTACCTGTCTGAATTCAGGGCATGGCTCACGTCTACTTCAGCTTCTAGCAGCTTCCAGCCACCCTTTGTGTTCCTGGTCTTGTAGATGCATCTGCTCCGTTGTCTGTCTTCCTCTGCCACTGAGTGTGGCTGTGTCTATTCTGCTGTTTTTATAACTCAGAAGGGACTAGGTTTAGGACCCACCCTACACTGCTATGGCCTCATTAATATAATTTTAAAATCCCCTATATCCAAATCAGGTCACATTTACTGGTACAGTGGTTAGGATTTCAACATACCTTTTGGGGTTACACAATTCAGTCCATAATAGTGCCCTCACCAGATACTCTGGACTGAGAATACTAGCGTGAGCAGTTGAGAGTGGTTCTATTTTTTTTTCTGCATTAGTTGTTTGTAACTTGTCTCAATGGTCACCCATATGAACTTTGGAGCAACTTTTATGAAGACCCTGACCAACCTTTTGTACCCATGTCCATTGTGTGGAAAAACACACAGACTCCCATCACTGAAGCCTTGGGAAATTCATTGATAAGTGTGGGGAATGGAGTTGGGACCAGAATTGTTTCGTGGCCTTGATAACATGGCATAGCTGTTAGATACCCACATGGAGATGTCAGGTAATAATACTAACAGCTAACACTTACTGAGTACATGCACTGGTGCCAGGATTCTTGTAAGGGCTTCTCCTTTCCTAAGATATTTGTTCTGCATGATAGCCCTATGAGGAATGTACCATTATAATGCACATTTTATACATGAAGAGGCCGATACAGAGATTTAAGCTTCTATTTGAGTATAAGTCTGGACCCAGGAGGAGTTGAAATGGCTGGAGGTGTAAATCTCACATCCTCAGCTACAGACCGATGGCTGTGGACTCACTGAGGCATCTCAGAGAGAGGGTGTCAACACAGAGAGAGGACTAAACACCGAGCCCTAGGGCACCCTGACGCCTACAAGCTGGCCAGGTGAACCACAGCCAACAAAGCTCTCTGAAGGCCAGTGTGGTTCCTGGAAGGTGGTCTGTCCTTTCTCTAGGCCAAATTTCCCCACTGCCCCTCCCACCTGCACTGGCTTGTCCCCTTCCTAATGGCAGGGACAGTGTGTAACTTTCACCACTGCCCAAGATTCCAAGGTTACAATAACATTGGTATGGAAAGCAGAATGATGGAGTCAGGAAGCCTGGTGGTCACATGCAACCAGTTGGAAACAGAAAAGAGCAAATAAAGACGGGGAGAAGACCGTGAGCCAGAGGAGTAGGAGAAATGAATATTTCCTGAGTGCTAAGTAAGGCTGGGCGTCTGCTAGTGGCATGTAGTTCCTCATTTAAACTTCAGAGGGACACAATGGGTGGAATAGACATTGCTATCCACTTTCATCATGCAAACATTTTATTATCTTTAATTTTAACAGTAACTTCTTACAAAAACAAATGAGAAAATAGAAAAGAGTACAATAAAATAAAAAAAGAAAACATCTCATCAATTCAGTACTATCATTTTGCCTCAGCAGCTACACATTTTTGTTGTTGATGTAAATATAACACACAACCTTTGCCAAGTGAACGAGTTGTACAGGTGTACACATTATTGACAGGAATTACATTAATCGGCTGTGCAACCCTACCCTTAATCTGTGTGATTTTTCCATAATTGTAAACAGAAACTCAGTTTCCATATGCAATAAAAAAAAAAATACAATAACACCCCTTTATTCCCTCCCTCCTGCCCCTGGGAACCCCTATGAACTTTCATCTCTATACATTTGCCTGTTTTTGTAAAAGGCATGCTTTTTAATTTGAAAGTTCATGACAAGCTACAAGGGTGAATTCATGTGGAAGCAGAAGTTATTTGCAATACATACATCCTACTACAAACTTGGTTCTAAAATATGCAAAGGATGATTCATAAAGAAAAAAAAGAATTCAATAGAAAGACAAGTAAATACTTGAACGCTCTCTAAAAGATTTCTGTATGGCCAACATCCATATGGAAAGGGACTACATCAGTTATCAGAGGAATTCTAATAAAAGCTCACAATGTGATCCTAATCCTGCACACCAGAATGGCTAAAATAAAAAAATAAAAAAAAATGGAAATACCAACTATGTGGTAGAACATGGAGCAACTGGAATTCTAATCTACTGCTAGTGAAAGTGTAATTTGGTACGACCACTTTAAAAATGCTTTGGCCATATCTACTAAAGCTGTGAACATCCATATATTCTATGACCCAGCAATTCTACTTCTAGATACATACCCAATAGAAATGGGTACATATGTTCACCAAAACACATAAGTCTAACCATCTGCTAAGGAATGAACACCCTCCTTCTGAATGCCTAACTTTTGTTTTTAATTGTTCTTTAGATGAAGGTTTACAGAGCAAAGTAGCTTCTCATTAAACAGTTAGGACATATATTGTTTTATGACATTGGTTACCAACTCTAAGACATGTCAACACTCTCTCTTCTTGACCTTGGGTCCCCTATTACCAGCTTTCCTGTCCTCTCCTGCCTTCTAGTCCTTGTTCCTTGGCTGGTATGCCCCTGGAGTCTCATTTTCTTTTATGGGTCTGTCTAATCTTTGGTTAAGGGTGAACCTCAGGAGTGACTTCTTTATTGAGCTAAAAGGATGTCTGGGGGTCATATTCTCAGGGTTTCTCCAGTCTCTGTCAACCTAGAATTCTGGGTTTTTTTTTTTTGAATTAGGATTTTGTTCTATATTTTTCTCCAGTGTAAAAAAGTCTTCCAACTCTCTCATTTTATCAGGTTTTCTACCATCCCAATGTTCAAAACAATAATGTCAGCCCCAACTAAGGGATGGAGAAAGACTCCTACTGCTAATGAAAGGCGCTCCAGAGTCTCATAGAAGGCATGGGCACAGACAGCGGATAAATGTGTAGACATTTCTTACATCAACCACAAAAAGTAAATGCAATTGTGTTTTATGCTGTGGTAAAGGGTTTTGCAGGTACAATGGAGTAGGGAGCAAGAAGTGAACAAATCTACCAGGAGAATATTTACGGAAGAGCACAACCAGGAATTGATGCCTGAACCAAGTTGGGAATATGATTGGATAGTTAAGGGGTGACAAAAGGTCCGGGTCCAGGAAGCCCCATGTCTTCTCCAGAGAGAAGTCTGAGGAGACAGGCTGAAGTCACTGAGGCATTTGAAACATTTGTGACCAGATGCAGATCATCTTTTGTTCTACTGTTTTCCAACCACTCATCCCTATTTATAGTTTGGAGTCATACAAGAGTAGACCCTAGCATTTCCCTGTTGAAACTTTTATTTTCCTCTGAGAAGTCATCACCACCCCAATGTTCTTAATTGCTTCCTCAAATGCTGTCTCCATTTACCAGCTCCTTTTCTATATGGGCTCCAGAGTGAAAGCAGAGCCTGGAAGATGCAGAGGTCATGGACTTTCCCCAAGTCAACTCCTAAACCTCCCATTCTGGCTGACCACAAGTTCCTGAGTCTTAGCATTTTATGGTGAGTCTTAGCATTTTATGGTGACCCCCAGTCTGTTCCAATGGGGTCAGTTCTCTTAACCACCATGCTTCACCAGAGAGTAGGCCATCAGATGGGATGGGAGAGAAAATCTTCTAGTCACAGGGAAGAGCCTGTGTGAAGCCTCACAGGCTAAGGAGACCTGATAGGTGTTCAGAGCGGACATTGTATGACCAGGGCTGGAGAGACATGATTCCAAGAGAGTCAAATGAGAAGTTTTGGAGAAATCAACTGCTGGTCACACTGTAACGATTCCCTGTACTCTCTCTCTCCCCACCAAGGGATAGTAACGACATGGAGTGCAGAGAAAAGTTGCAATTCCTTTTTTATATCTAAGCCCCCTTTTCCCAGTCTGGGACTGGCAGTATTCAAGCTCCTACTTGAACTGTTTCATATTTTTCTTTTTGCTGTGTTTCTATTTAAAGTGGGCCCATGGAACTGAGCAATGTCAGGAATGATGTCACACAGGGTTATGGAAGCCATGCCGTTCATGCTGATCTCACCTACTCTTTTGGAGAGGGTGTCGATCTGAGATCCTGTGGGAGAGCACCTGGAACTACTCTATCACAGAAATTCTGGACTAAACCGGGGTCCCCCAGTCATCAAACGGTCATGCATCATGAAGAATTGGGAAAAGGGATAAAGATCCTTCAGAACATCATTATGATTGGACATCTTCACCCAGAGAGGATGAAACAGTGATACAGAAGGAAGAGGCCTTTCTCTAAGACTCTAGATAAGGGTGAGAGGAAAAATTGTCCCAGATTGATGTGTGTTATGGAACAAAGGGTCTGGTTTCCACCAGAAAAGAGAGCCATGATAGGACAAGATGAAGGAATTGGGAATGGATAAGGTCATAAGAAGGAGCGTCCTGCGAAAGCATTTCCTGTCATTTGGTGGGCAATTAACCAAATTCTTATATCAATAAGAAATGTAGGAATAAGTGAGGGATCAAGCTACAGAATTCATTGGGAGTTCGAGAGCTTTCCAGGCACTCTGTTGTTTAGGATCTGTACCTGGTGGAAAGGCAGGAAGCCAGTGCATAACTAGGGCAGAGAGTATAGGATGGGGGAAAGGGTGGTTAGAGAGAAGCGTACTTATTATATTTTCTAATGACATGATATTAATGTACTATGTGAAGAATTAAGAAAATATCTCAGGAGGTTCTGGGAGTGAGAAGTTGAAGGAGCCCAGAGCCCACATCATTGAGGGCAGAAGATGGCTTGCAGACTCCTCCCCTAGATTCAGGAACTCCCCTTCTCCTCCTATGTCTTCTCCCCACATCTCCCGAAGGGCCTAAAAAACTCTCACAGCAAAGAGAGCTATAGGATAGAATTTTTTTACATTCCTACTTTTCTGAACCTGAATTTTGTCTAGAATCTTTAATTTGCCACTCCTTTCAGGGCAGTTTTGTTGCCCTCTCCACTACCATTATTTTTGCTACCCCCCACCACTACTGTAGTGCTGCCCTCCACTGGCCCTATTTCCTTTTGCTTCCTAGGTTTCTAACTGGCCTCTAAAACCCTCTTGAGAGATCCCCTGCTGCAACTTCTGTCACGGAGTTTGCACTCCACTCCCAAGATGCTTCCATCTCTTTCTTCCTTAACTCGCCAATCCTACCTTCATACTCAGAAAAATACAGACCCTTATGTTGACATATACAACCCACCCACACACACAGTTGATGTGGTTGTGTCTTGGCTACTGAGATTTGTACCATCGGACTCTCAAATATGGACATCTCTTTCTGCCTCACACTGAAAGAGTATTTCTCATAATGACATGGTGAGAGCTTTCTCTTCAGGGAAAGGCAATCTTAAAGGAGAAGCTTTAAGTTATACATAAATATACAAATTTTCCTCTACGTATAATTCTTTGAATAACAGGTCTTCCCTTAATGGCCACATAAACCAGAGACGCCATCAGCCTGAAACCAGAAGAACTAGGTGGCGTGCAGCTACAGTCAATAACTGCCCTGACAGAGGATACTAGCAAGTTATAAAAATGATGGTACCCTCAAATACAGCCCTTATACTGAAAGAAAAGACCAATATGAATGTCAGAGATACTCTGAAACTTGCTCTTGAACGCAAAGTAGCTAAAGGAAATGAAAGAAATGATGAAGTAGAAGAGCTGAAGAGAAGATTTACAAAGGGCGGCTCGAGAAGACAAAGTATGATAATGACATGTGCAAAGACTTGGCGTTAGAAAAACAAACGGGAAGAACATGCTTGGCATCTCTCAAGCTAAAGGAACTGAAGAAAAAAATCCAAGCCTCGAGATGCAGTAGTGAAGGATTGTACGGGCAAAATATTGAACAACAAGGAAGCATCAAAATAAGATGGAAAGAATACACAGGGTCACGGCACAGACATACACACACACACAAAAGCATGGGTCGATGTTCAACCATTTCAGGAGGCAGCATGTCATCAAGAACTGATGGTATTGAAGGAAGAACTCCGAGCTTCACTGAAGGCATTGGCACAAAACAAGACTCCAAGAACTGACAGGTACCAATTGAGATGTTTCAACAAACAGATGTAGCACTGGCTGAATAATTTAGCCAACCGACTGGAAGAGATCCATGTTTGTGCACATTCCAAAGAAAGTGATTCAACAAAATTCAGAAACTATCAAACAATATCATTAATATCAAAACCCAGTACAATTTTGCTGAAGATCATTAAAAAGAAGTTGCAACAGAAATTCAAGTCAGATTCAGAAGAGGATATGGAATCAGGAATATCATTACTGATGTCTGATGGATCTGGGCTGAAAGCAGAGAATACCAGAATACCAGAAAGATGTTTCCATGCATTTTATTGACTATGAAATCGCATTATACTGTGTGAATCATAACAAACTATGGGTAACACTTCAAAGAACGGAAATTCTAGAACACTTAAGTTTGCTCATTTGAAACCTGTACATAGACCACGAGGCAGTTTTTCAGAGAGAACAAGGGGCACTATGTGGTTTAAAATCAGGAATAGTTTGTGTCAGGGTTCTATCCTTTCATCACATTTATTCAATCTGTATGCTGAGCAAATAATCCAAAAAGCTGCACTCTATGAAGAAGAATGTGGCATTAGGTTTAGAGGAAGATTCATTAACAACCTACGATATGCAGATAACACAAACTTGGTGAAAGTGAAGAGGACCTGAAGCACTTAGTGGTGAATATCAAAGACTACAACCTTCAGTATGGGTTGCATCTCAACATAAAGAAAACAAAAATCTTCACAACTGGACCAATAAGCAACATCATGATAAACAGAGAAAAGATTGAAGTTATCAAGGATCTCATTTTATTCGGTTCCCCAGTCCATGCTCATGGAAGCAGCAATCAAGGAATCAAATGATGTATTGCAAATCTGCTGCAAAAGAACTCTTTAAGCTGGTGACAAGCACAGATGTCACTCGGAAGGCTAAGGTGTGCCTGACACAAGCCATGACATTTTCAAACGCCTCATACGTATGTGAAAGCTGGACAATGAATAAGGGAAACCGAAGAGAAGTGCTGCCTTTGAATTATGGTGTTGGTGAACAATATTGAATATACCATAGACTGCCAGAAGAACAAACAAATCTGTCTTGGAAGAAGTACAGCCAGAATATTCCTTACAAGCACAGATGGTGAGTGTTTGTCTCACATACTTTGGACATGTTATCAGGGGAGACCAGGCCCTGGAGAAGGACATTATGCTTGGTAAAGTAGAAAGTGAAAAAGAGGAAGACCCTCAGTGAGATGGATTGACACAGTGGCTGCAACAATGGGCTCTAGCATAATAACAAGTGTGAGGATGGCACAAGACTGGCCAGTGTTTTGTTCTGCTGTATATAGGGTCACGATAAATTAGAACTGACCTGATGACACCTAACAACAACAATACCCTGTTCGGCTCACTGCCTGTCTCTTAGTTTGCTGTACTGTGGTGGTTTGGATGTTGCTATGATGCTGGAAGCTAGGCCACCAGTATTTTAAATACCAACAGGGTTATCCATGGTGGACAGGTTTCAGTGGAGCTTCAAGACTAAGACACACTAGGAAGAAAGACCTGGAGATTTACTTCTGAAAATTGGACAATTAAACCCTTACAGATCACAAGAGAATACTGTCCAATTCACTTGCTTTGGACATGTCATCAGGACAGATTAATCAGTCCTAGAGGAGAATATCATGGTTGGTGAAGAAGAAGGCCAACAAGGCTGTAGGAGACCCTTGGTGACATGGACTGGCACATTAGCCATAATGATGGAATCTAAATTGCTGGCACTTGTGAGGATGACACAGGACCTGGCAACCTTTAGTTCTGTGTTACCTAAGTTCACCATTAGTCGGAGTCACCTCAATGGCAGCTAGCAAAAAATTACTGTTTGAGAGGAGAACTGAGATATGAACTTGATACAATATACCAAATATTAAAATGTTCAAAGATCTCATGTTTACTATAAAAGAATAGGAATTGAAAATACAACTTTCAAATCTCTAGAAGGAAAAAGAAAGTAAGAGAAATTTCATCATTCCAATAAAAAAAGAAACAGGAAAAGCAGAATAATAATAATAAAAAAAAGAACAGTGAATATGAAGTATAATATTGGAATTATGTCTAAATGTATGAGTAATAGCAAGAAAAAGGGATTAATACCTAAGGAAAAAACATGTACACTCAGGTTAGACTTGCAAATCCACCCATATCTTATTTATAAAAGAAAGTTAAAACATAATGTTAGAAACTTTTAAATGATGTAAATGAAGAAATTTCTACTGTCTAATGACTACATGAACAACCCTCTGCCAGATACTGTTGATACAGAAATGATTAAGAAAAGATTCCTTGCAGTCTGGTGAGAGAAACAGCCCAGTTAACAAATCAGTTATCAATTGCTGTATAAGAAATGACCCAAAAATGAAGTGCCTTAAAAGAACAAGCAGTTACTTCGCTCACAGGTTTCCGGGTTGGCAGTTTGGGGTTCTTCTGGTCTGGGGCAGACTCAGCCGCTCTCGGCTGGGCTCCCTCATGTATCGGGAATCAGCCACCATGTCAGCTGGCAGGCAGAGGGCCTGAAATCTTCTCTGCTGGATTCTCTTTCTAATGGTCTCTTGTCATTTATTAGGGTGCCCTGGGATGTTCCCATGGGTTCTCAGTGTTTGAAGAGCAGCAAGAGGGCAAGGAGGAGCCCTGGTGGTGCAGTGATTAAGGGCTCAGTTGCTAAAGGAAAGGTAATCAGTTTGTACCCACCAGCTGCTCTGCAGAAGAAAGACATGGCACTCTCCTTCTGTAAAGATTACAGCCTTGGAAACCCTATGGGGCAGTTCTACTCTGTCCTTCAGGGTCACTATGAGTTAGAATATACTTGAGAGTGATGGGTTTCGTTTTTGGTAAGAGAGCAAGTCACGATGTGTCTAATTATATTCGGTCTCTGCTTCTATTGGTCTTTACACTGTCCCAAAGGCCAAAGCAATCATAGATCAGTCCAAATTCAAGGACTGGAGGAAGAATCTTGCTCTTGAGAAAGGGAGCTGTAGGTCATATAATATGTATGGATACATACATATTAGAACATGTGGCCATTTTTGCTATCCATCACAACATGTAAATGCAATCAAGTTTGTCCCTAGTTGTGGCAGAAGCGTTTCTTAAATACAATAGAGTGTGGAGCAGGGTGGGAAATTCTACCAGGTGTAGGGTTGGAAAGGCTTCCACCAGGAAGTGATGCTTGACCTAAATTGTGAAATACGAGTGGATGGTTAGGAGATTTTCTTTTTTTTTATATTTCCAACCACTTGCCCACATTCTACCATCTGTCGTCACACAAAGCGAGCCCTCTGCTCCCATGTTGACATCTTTATTTTTCCTTCAAATCCTCAGGCTCTCCTCTACCTACCAAGCACAACTTCCCAAACCCTGCCTTAAAATGTTTCAACAATTTGCTTCTTCCTTTTCTAATTGCCCCCTGGACAAAAAAGGAGATCAAGCAGAGGACAGTGGACCTTTCCCCGAGGGCTCTCCTAAGCCTCCCAGGCAGGTTGACCATAGACGTCGTCCGGAGTCTCAGTGCTTTTCTGTGACGATGTAATCCTACCCTTTTTAGTGGCCCCAAGGGAGAAGCATGTGGACAGGCCAAGAGGCTTCACAGGGTTGAGAGTCAGGAGGTCAAGAGAGAGTGGCCTAGACACCACCACTGAGTGATGGTACCTCCAGGCAACAGACCAAAAACTCCATTCTGCACGGATGGCTACGAAGGGTGAGTCTTTTGGAAGAGTTTTCTTTTATTTAATCAATAGATATATATTGGGTATCTCCTATGGGTGGGGTTCTGTCTCAGTTTCTGGGACTGCCAAATATGAGGCAGACCTCGTCTTTGTGCCCAAGTTATTTACAACACATTTGGAAGACACAAATGGGAAATTGAGCATCTCCTATGACTCAGTGCTATGATGGAGGATTACTAAAAGATTACTAGGTCCTCTGAATACATAAACCAGAAGCACAGACTGGGTACCTTGGAGGAGGAACCAGTCAACAGGAAGGGAGAGAACGTCTACTAGTCAGAGGGAACAGCCTGTGTGAAGCCTAAGTGGCAAAGGGGGCCTGAGAGGTGTTCAGAGTGGACATTGTGTTTCTAGGGCTGGAGAGATTTGATTCAGGGCCAGAGAAGAGGTTTGGGAGAAATAGCGACTCATTATACTCTTCTATTTCCTCAACTCACAGTTTCCTTCCTCTTAGATGTTGACTTCTTTAAGTGAACATTTCAATTCATTTTTAAGATATAATTTCCCTCCTCCCAGCCTCCTAGCCTCTCCCACAACAGTTGCCATATTTTTTCCTAGTGCGCTGTTTAGATTCAAACTGGGCCCTTGGAACTGAGCGATGTCAGCGATGATGTCACACAAGAGTTACTGGAAACCTTGGTGCTCACTCAGATCCCAACTGCTCTTTGTGGGTCTGAGGTCTCCTGTGGGAGAGCGACTTTGGATACCAAATTACAAACGGTTCTGCCTAAATCAAGGTCCCCAACTTGTGAGAGTTTGGGACATCATCTCTACGTGGGAGGAGAAGAAACATCTTGCCGGTGACCATCCTTCGTGGTTCATCTTCACCCAGCCAGAATGGAGCGGCAATACATGAGGAAGAGGCCTTTCTCCAAGGCCCGAGGTAAGGGTGGGAGGAAAATTCAGTCTGTGTGATGGGTGTTGGGCAGCAAGGGGTTTGATTCACCCCGGAGACAAGGACCACAAGGGATCACCGAGGCTTTCACCTGAAAAAACTTCCTGTCTATTAGTAAACAGTAAGAAATTATAGTGTGAATAAATAAATGAAGGAATAAATAAGTGAGTGAAGTATAGAATTCTACTGTCATCTGAGGGGCTTCCATAACAGTAGCAGACAAGTCAGATTTGTGAACTCTCCTGCTTTGTTAGTGGAAAGAACGCAGGTGGGCAACTGGGGCAGTGGGTATAGAACCAGGGAGAAGGGTGGTTACAGAGACTTGTACTTAATTTTTTCAAGAGAATGAATTAATATATCATGCGAATTAAAAAAATATATCAAATTTATCAGGAGGTTTTGGGAGTGGGTGGTGTGATGGAGCACAGTACGACACATTCATTCAGAGTTCCCAGTCAATGTAAGCTGCCACAGTCCTCAGCCTGGACTCAGGCGGAAGAAGGTCCAGGAAGGCCCTGCCCCTCTAGCTCTAGGGATTTCCCTTCTCCTCCAAGGTCTCCTGACCATCTTTACCTAAGGGTTTAACATTTCTTCTAGGTAAAGACAGCTATAGTATAGATTGTTTTTTTTTTTCTCCTGTAATTGCAAAGTTTTATTTTTTTAAATTGTGTTGAAAATATACATAAAACATAACTGAATGATTTCTAATGTATGAGTCAGTGATACTCATTACATTCTTCAAGTCGTGTAACCATTCTCAATATCCTTCTCCAAACTTTTCTACAACCATTAACACAACCTCAATGCCCCAGTGGAAAAACTTCCCCTTCCCCCTGCCCACACCTGGCAACGACCAATAATCCTTGCTTTCTATATATTTGCTTATTTCATGTAAGTCAGATCGTACAGTATTTGCCCTATACTTAGGGCAAATACTAACTTATTCCATTTAGCATGATGTTTTCAAAGTCTAGCAGGAAAGAATTTTAAAATTCCAACTATAGCTAACCTCAGTTTCTGCTATCATTCTTAGTTATCCATTCTTTCTCCGACTAGTCTGCCCCCCCTTTGTCTTCTTGGTTGCTGCCCCATTCTGCCCTTCAGTGGCTGAGCCCTGTTTTCTGCCCCCTCCTTGATCTCTGTATCCTTCTAACCAACTGCTGGCATGTTCCATCTCTGAATCTTGTCTCTCTCTCGAGCTTTCCCTCCATCCAACGCACCCGACCTAGCTCCATCTCTTTCTGCATCCTGAACTCTGCAGTCCTTCCCACAGATTCAGAAACATACACAGACCTTTAGGTTGACACAGACAACCCACTGAGACACACACAGCGGAGGAGGCTGTGTGTTCTCTCTCTGAAGTTCTTGCATCAAGGTTCTCAGATACGGCCATCTCTTTCTGCCTCACTTCATCTACTAAGGACTGGGCTTCTATTCTGAGAAAAACAATTTTCATCTTCTACTGTGGCTGGGTTAAGAAGGGTGCAAGGAAGAGGTACACATGTAAGAATCATAACTAAATATACACATTCTTCTCTTTACGTATAACTCCTCTATAAAAAGCCTTTCAGTAAAAAGAGGATGAAAAGAGGTGACCATTGCTCTGGAGTGTTTACCCTCCAAATTTACTAAGAATATCACCCGCATACAAAACATCAAGTCACACATTTATTATGAAGCTTCATGGGAATGAGGTCATTTCTAAGTTCCAAAGGAACAAATTCATTGGAATTCAATAAATGTGGAATTAAAGAAAAATAACTTCTTAAAAAATGAACTACCATAAACAGTGTCACTTTACAATGGAGACTTTGTCTTCCACAGGAGTGCCCCCAAAGGGTGGTGGGTCTCTGGGGAAGAAGAAAGAAAGCATGGGGTCTGCAGAGGTGGAGGATGTGGTGATGGAGAGGCCTCCAGGGGTCCCTATGACCAAAGCTTTGGGGTCACAGGTGAGAATAAGGACCCTGAAAGCTCAAGGAAATTAACTCTCTATTCTCAGAGGTCTCTATCCAAGAGGAAAATGCACAACAGTCAACAACATCCCATGAAAAAAGTCGAAGCTCCAGGCCCAGGAAGATTCCAAAACAATCTGAGAACTCTTTTCTGTCATCTTTCACGGAGCAGACCTCTCACTCCTCCAGCTACGGGGCTGCCCCAGGAAAGCCATGGGTCAGGTGTGCATATTTCACCAAGGTGCGCACGGTCAAGGGGGTGGCGGTCTCCTGGCAGACCAAAACCTCCTTTGCCCCTGTGGGCAAGATGCCCCAGGTATTTGAAGCCGAGCTCTCTGAGGAGAGCACCATCGGCTCTGCCCCAAGTCTGGCCAATACTGAGTCCCTGGTCAGCAACCTGGAGCCCTGGCAGGAGGGGCCCCAGACCTGTACCCAGGAGCCCACCGACCAAGGGGAGGAGCATGGGGAGAGACCCCGCGCAACCACCCCGGAGTGGCTGGTGACCCGTAAGCACGGCTTCCGCTGCGTGGCCTGCTGCCGCGTGTTCGAGTCCCGGGAGGCCCTGGTTGCGCACGCGGAGCATGGTGTGACTCAGGGCTTCAGCTGCCGGGTCTTCTTTGAAAAGCTGCTGGAGAGGCAGCTGCCACGCTCAGTGCAGCGCAGGCCCAGACGCTGCCACCAGCTGGCCAGGCGTTGCCTGATGGCCGCCAAGAAGAGGAAGGTGAGGGAGAAGAGAGCGGTCTGCAGACTCCTCGAGGAGCAGCTGGAGAAGCAGAGAGAAGAACTGAAGAGGCTGAGGCACCAGCTGGACAGGCTGCAGAGGCAGGAGACCAGGCTGCAGAAGGCGCAGGCGCACCACCGAGGCCAGAGGGGGAAGCGCCTGAAGACGAGCTAGAACCCCGGGACTAGGAGGAGCAGGGCCTTTGGGCTGGACACGTGGGCCCTTCAGGAGAGACCTCCATTCAGGTTCGTTTAACCCAGCTCCCCTGGAAGATCATACCGTCCTTCCCCCTGTGACCCCAACCCTCCCAACCCAAGTGCACAGAGAACTCCAGCCCTAAGGGGGATCTGGATGGAAGAAGTCCCAGATAGCTGACCGCAGACACCAGGTCCCCTCAGAGGCTCCCCTGGCCCAGGAGAGGACAGGACAGGCCTCATCTGGGTGGTGAGATCTTGGGACCCTAAGGATGAGCGCAGCATAAATAGGGAAAGGGAAATGGGATTTCGGGGGACTTGGGAGGATTGGGGGGGGCCCTGCTGAGGTGTGATGGTGAAGGGGGTGTCACTGAGTTCTTTGGAGGAGAAGGAATCAGAGAGATGGCAGGCTGTTGGGAAACATGTCTGCAGGTGAGCAGTGGACATAAAGCCCTAAACAAACAACTCTGGGTCCCTTCCCAGCAGTATAGAGGCAGAGAAAGAGACAGGGCTTGGTAGGAGGAGAGGAGGGCAGGTGGAAGGAAAATGAACTCACCCCATCCATGTCTTCTGGTCTCCTAGGGTGAATTTGGGTTTATGATTGGGATGCATCCTTTTTGCCACATTAGGGGAATGTAAGTGGGAGGTGGTGTAGAAAAATCCCCCTGGGTGTTAACCATTTCTGGATAAGAGTTGGTCCAGGGCTTGCAGGATATTTCCTGTAGAGCATGTCCTAGGGTAAGGGGTAGAGCTTTGGAACTTTTTCTTCTCCTAAATCAAGCTGTACATTCCGGTTCTTGACATGTCAAACAAACATGCTAATTTTTTTTTTGTTTTCCTGTGGTCAATCTGACCTGTCCCGAGGTCAAAGAACTGGAAGAAAAAGGCCCTCTGAGGTGAAAGAACCAAAAGAGAGGACAGGCTTCAAACCCAGGGAGAAGAGCGAGAACACAGGTGATCAGAGGTAATGGTGGGAAGGGGCAGATTCAGGCCCAGACTCAACAGTGGACAACAAAGCCCCAGTCTCAGTCACAACATCAAATCCCAAGTCTGGGGAAGCCCTGGACATGACAGGGGTGTATCCATCTCTCTAGGAAATGAGACCACAAGTATCACAGGGAACCCCCAGGGGCAGAGGAATGGAGGGCAGGGCCTCTAGGATGGGCATCTCCGTCCACAGTCTGTCCTGTGTGTATTCCTCAGAGTGACAGAGACGGCTCCTGCGAGGCAGAGGGTCACAGGCAGAAAAGAACCAAGGTGTTCAGACCAGGTAAATTCTGCAGTCTCCTAAGAATCCAAAACGAAAACTCAGAGATTCTCAGAGGTATCAGGGTGGGAGGGGTTGGTATTCCCAGGCTGGGGAGAGGCTGGCTGGGGAGGTGCTGCTTTCTGAAATCTTTTCATCAACATCTTTCTTCTTAAAAGCTACCTTCCCAGTTGATGTCCTCTATGATCTATGCTCAGACCTGAATGGGGCCTAAAATGCACAAAGGTGGGTTATCCAGTGGGGCTAGGCAGGGAGGAGGTGGAAGCAGCATATCCAGGAAAGAGAATCTTCTAGAGGCGCATGAGTTACCTAGTGAATTGCACATGGCGTCCAGCCTTCTACATTTAGCTGTAGACGTGTGCTTGCAAGACGTGTTTGAGGGGTAACTCTACTGACTTCCCAAAATTATTTTTGGTCATTTCCAGTTATAGAGACCAGAGGAACTCACTGGCTCCAAGAACAACAAGAAATCCACTGGATCTGATTATTACTTTCTGCGGTGTGCTCTCCGGCCAGTGATTCAAATCTTTTGTCTGTCATTCTGGAGAATTTTCACCTATTTTAAACATCTAACAAAACACGTTAAAATATACATATATCTATGATGTTTATGAATTTCCAAAGCTCTGAAATTGTTTTTTATCACATTTGCAAGATCACAGATTTGTATGAGAAAAAAATTTATGTCAGGGTCCCACCCTCATATGTAATTTGGTCCTGCTCCCCCAGGGTATCCAATGTTAATAGACACATGTGTAACCTTCCCTACACCTCTCTGCAGGGACACATATACACAGTCACAGGTACACAGGTATATCTGCTGGGGTGTTTACTTTTATGAAAGCCTGGTCACACTCCACCCACATTGCTCTCGCCCCTTATTTCACTTGATATTCTACCTTGATTCTCTGTAAGTCATTAGATATGGCACTGACACTATATTTTTTGATCTTTTAACTTACATGAATAATTTAAATAGATGATATCAATTCAGTACACTTTATCTGGACTTTTACATGTTCTTGTCAGAAGCTATCAAGTCAGTTCTGACTCACAGTGGCCCTTTGCACCACAGAACAAAACACCACCCGGTCATGTGCAATCCTAATAATCTTTGCTATATTTGAGCACACTGTTGCAGCCACTGTATCAATCTCATTGAGGGTCTTCCTCTTTTTCACTGGACCTCTCCTTTACCAAGCATGATGTCCTTTTCCAGGGACTGGTCCCTCCCTCTTGATAACATGGCCAAAGCCATCCTTGCTTCTAAGGAATATTCTGGCTTTCTCCCTTTAAGACAGATTTGTTCATCCATACATAACACTACTAAAATGGAAACATTATCATCCATGCTTTTTAAGTCCACTCTTCCTGCGTGTTCTACCTCTCCTCCCTCTGTTCTTTCCTGCAAGTGAATCCAAGATAATTCAGGTTAACAATGTGGTAAGTAGTCTCTCTTATCCTTGCTTAAACAAGGACACAGACTTATACACACTCATAAACATAAACAGGTATCCAAGCATATTCAAACAATTGATATTGTTTAACCCAGATGTGCTCATTTTATATACACTTCTCTGCAACTAGATTTTTTCAGTAATACTTCAATAATACCTCACAGATATTTTTCCCACTCAACTACTACAACTCATTTATTGATGATGTAGCTTTACCATAAGTTATCTATCATTCAACCATCAATGTACAGTCAATGTTTGGTCAACACTAATAATAACTATCCTTTGTGTACTACAGGATCTGTTTCTGTGCAATAGACTCCATAGAGTGAGATTTCCAGCTCAAAGTATGTTTTAAAAGTACAGAGCCATGGCCATGTCTTTCCCCTAGAGGCTGTCCTAAAGCACCCTTCCAGCCATGTCTCAGGGTATCCTTCTCCCCACAGCCCAGCCAGTCATAGATGGTGTTGATTTTTAAATTGTGCCAGTTTCACTGGGACTTTGATATTTTCTTAACTACCAGTGTTTTTGAGCAACTTGGACTATGTTTATTGGGCATGTGGATTTCCTGTGAACGATCTTTTTGAATTCACTGCTCATTTTTCAAGTGCTTAACTTTTATCCTTCTGTGTAAAATGGAAATTGTTATTAAGTCTTGTCATCTCCATTTCACATGATTTTCCAAATCTATCATTTGTGTATCACATTTTTGCAAGCTTTGTCCCCCAGAACGGTCACTTGAGTCAGCACCGTTTATTAAATAAATATAATTTTCTCAAAATACCGCCTTTATATCAATGGTTATTGTGACTTCTTAGCAGATTTTGTTTCATTGGTCGACTTGTCAGTTTCTATGCTATGTAATATCAATTTGTTCTGTTACCTGAAGAGGTAGACACCTGTCAGTATCCTGCTTTTTCATGTTTTTCTTCTCTATACCTTTTAAAGCAGCCGTAGTGTTGCAGTGATTAAGTGCTCATCTGCTAATCCAAAGAAGGTTTGGCAGGTCGAACCCACCAGGGGGCACTGAGGGGAAAGACCTGTTGTTCTGCTCCCATAATGATCACAGCCTAGAAAACCCTATGGGGCAGTGAAATGGGATCACTATGAGTCAGAAATGGACTCCAAGTCTCCTAACACCAGCAACATCCTCTGCTATCTACTGTACTATTTGTAGCATATGATCACTGTATACAATTCAAAAACAACTATCTTAATATTCCGACTGGAAATACATTCCACTTATATATTAGTTTTAGGGACCTCCATTTGATTGACAAGACTTCTGATTTGAAAATATGGCATATTTTTTGCATACATTCAGGTTTCATTTTATGTATTTTTAGTACATTAGTTTTCATCATAGAGGTCCTTTGATGCTCTGGTCAAAACAATGTTTTCCTAAATATTTTACAGTTTTGAACACAGTTTGATCCAGTCAAGTAGTAGGGGAAAGAGAACGGTCTGCCCTTCTCACCCTTGCCAATTTGAGACCCTCGTGTCTATACTGGAGACAAACCATTGATTTTGATGTATTCGTCTTTTATTCAGGTATGCAATTATATCATCATTATTTGAAAAATCTCTTATTATACTAGTTATTTAAATTTTCTAGTTTATTCCTTCACCTGAAAACTATGTTGAGTGATGCCAAAATTTTTGTCTAGTTCCAAATTTATCAGAATGAGTTGAATATTAATTTTCCATTTATCTCACACCTGCTAAGTTTGGGGAGAATCTATTATGCCCCAATAGATAACTACTACTCTGACCTGCTGACCATTATTGGAATCACACACAACTTGTTTCTGACGGTTAAGTACTTCCACCTGGCCTCTGTGGAGCTGGGATCCCATGATTTGCATTGCTACTAGGCAGCCCAGCTCCCACTAACAACCTGAGCCTATAGACGATTGTTGCTGTTAGTTGTCATCAAGTCATTTCTGACTCATGACCACCCCATGTGGGCATAGTAGAACTAACTGTTCAATAGTGTTTTTAAGGCTTTCATCCTTTAGTAGTTGATGGCCAGGACTGTCTTCCAAGGACCCTCTGAGTATGTTCAAACTGCCAGACTTTCAGATAATAGTCAAGCACTTAACTGTTTGTGGCGTCCAGGGACTCCCTACAAAGTATACATATTGGTAAGCTCTATGTTGCTGGTGCTCCCCTCATCTCCGCATTCCTTATTCTTTTGATGAAATGGGTATCCTTCAGGACCTCCAAAAAATGGTCTTATAGAAGACTAACTCAGACATGCCCACATATTGGAGGCTTTTAATCCCTCTTCCAACATCTGACCTAGCAGGTCTGGCATTTCCATTTCAGAGAATGTGGGCCATTGCCTTTTCTAAGCTTCCAAAAGCAATCCCACAGCATATTAAACCCATTTCCAGAACCCTTGCTACGGCAATAAATCCTTGTCAACAAACTATCCTTGACCCAACTTTATATTAAACTCCCCTTGACTCAGCACCTTCAGCACCCACTCCTCAGCACACCCCCGTCCTGCTCACACAAGGCAGCCAGGTCTTGCAGCTCCTTCAGTGTACAGTCCCTCCCCCCTCAACCACAACAGCACTGCCCCCGGTGGCTATGCTGGTATCTGACAACTAAGTATCTGGACAAATGCATGGGACACTATCTCAGGACTCTGCAAAGGAAAGTGTTGAAGGTGGATGGGGGCGGGGTGGGAAGAGAACATAAAGTATGAACATTCCAGAGGCTGAAATTAAATGAGCCCAAATCTCACAGCTGCACGCCCGTTGTGGACAGAAACAGCCCCGAGAGAAGCCCTCTCTCATATAAATGGGATAGAAGGTCCGTAAAGGAGAGAGACAAGCAGCTGGGCAGGTGGGCACACGCCTGAAACTCTGGCAGAGGAGAATCCTTCTCTCTGACCAGAGTATGGAAGAACCAAATATTGTAGAGAAAGCTCCATTACATTTTCTCTCTCTCTGCTGTTAACTGGCACCTAGTCAATTCTGCCTCAAAGGGTGAGACTTTTCAAAAGCAGATCACCAGGCTTGTCTTCTGAGGCGCTTCTTGACACGTTCAAAGTGCCAGCCTTTTGGCTGGTTGTCCAGTGCTTTGGCCCCATAGGCAGAACCAGTCACTGATGTGCACAACAGAATGAGGAGATTAAAGCCCCAGCATTCCCGCCAGTGGGCCAGGAAAGCACTCCTTCTGAACTCAGAGAGCAGAAGAGAAAGAGAAAGAGGAGGCTGTGCAAGAAAGAGATTCTGCAGACTTGCTATGAACTCCTGGTTCACCCCCCAGGTGCGTATCCATTGCCCTGACCCTAAGAAGCATTATCAAATCCTTTAAGACCCGCACTATGGGTTAGAATGCCATCGAGGTTCCATACTGAGTGGCGCTCACATAGATTAGACCTAAATACACCTGCAAAGCCTTCAAAAATTGAACTAACATTTGAACCATAGAATACAGAAGATGGGACAGAACTTGGAGCCTGAACATAACTGGGTCAATTGACTGCTAAAAACAAAAAAATTCTCCATAAAATTTAAGCAGGACTTGTACTCTCAAAATCATAAGAAACAGATTTTAAAATGCTATTCTAATCCAAGAAATAACAGGGACACTTTTTAAATAAATGGAAAGATAATAGGTGCTATTTGCAAATGAAAATTTTACATGTTAAAAGTACAATCGTAGAAATCAAAATTTCAGTTGATATTTTCACAATAGCAGAATGGTGATGACAGAGAAAAAAACTAAATACTTGAAATAGATCAGTAGAAAATATCCATTCTGCAAACTGAGAGGAAAATATGGAAAAAAATGGACAGTGCCTCAAGAACTAGACAAAAAGCTTATTTATTGGAACTCCAGAAGAAGTGGACAAAACGTGTGGTGAAGAAAATAGTATTTGAAAAAATACTGGCTGAACACTTTCCAAATGTGGTGAAAGACATAAACTTACAGATTCAAGAAGTTCAGCAAACCACAGCAAGTTAAATAATTCCATGCCCCAATACCGAATTTTCACAAAAATATTCTGCGGGTTATGGGTTTTTTGCCAACCCAGTGGGCCTTACCCCACATCCCAAGTATATTTGTAAGTACATTACTCTAATTTTTTTTTTTTTTTAACAGCAGCATGTAAAAAGAAAAAAAACAGTATACTGTACTCACAGACATACCCGGGAGGGGAAAAACAGTTGACACACATATATATATATAGAACATGGGTTACTTGCATAAAAATACCATACATCATAATCAACTGCAGAATAACAAAGGTCAAGAAAATACTCAGGAAGGAGGTAGAGAGAAAACAACACATTTCACCTGAGAAAAATAATTTGAATGACTCTGTATTCACTATCAGAAGCCATGGAAGCCAAAAAAAAAAAGATTGTGAAACATCATTTTTTCAACCCTGAAAGATGGAAATATTAACCCAGAATTCTATGTCCAATCATTACCTTCAGGAGTAAAGCACAAGTAATGCCATTCTTAGGGGAAAGAAAACTGAGAGAATTCATCACCACCAGACTTCTAAGTGAAACACTAAAGGAAGTACTTCAGGTGGTAGACTTGGAATTTCAGTTGTATTTATGGAAAGCAGAAAACGTGGAAACTATGTGGATAAATATACTATGTCAACACTGTAGTTACTGCACAACATGGCGCTGAACAAGCCTCTTTGGAAAGTTTTTCCAGTCTCTTGGAAACGCTTGGAAATACATCCTGGCAAATCATTATTAGAGAATGGAATTAATTTTGACAATACCTGAGATATGTCTGTAGTCAAGTCTAGTGAATAAACTGGAAAATAAATTTACTGACTGAAACTAAGGTGTGGTAACAAAACATGAGCCTCAGTTCCCGTGTGGCCATGAGCTGGCTCTGAAGGCCAACCTTCCCCAGAGAGGCAGTTCAAGCACATGGGGGGCAACGACTTCCTGTTGATATTGCTAGGTGCCATCGAGTGGGTTTCTGAGTCATTGTGGCCTAGTGTAAAAGGAGAACTTCCCCGATAGGGTTTCCTGGTTTGTAATCTTAACGGAAGCAGTTCGCCAGGTCTTTACTCCTTAGAGCCTTTTGGTGGGTTCAAAAAACTAACCTTCGGTTAACAGCCGAGTGCTCAAACTTGGCACCACCTGGGATCCTTGGAGCAATGGCAGCACCACAGAATTTGGTAGAAACCTTCCCATAGGCCTTCTCTGAGAGGTAACCCCTTGCTTAAGGACCAAGTTTAGGTTTTATATATACTCATTCTACATAAAGTCTAGATAAGAACTACAGTGCTTCCTTGAGCGGACAACCTTGTATATGCCCTCCATAAACAAAATGTGTCAAGGGCAAAGTTTAATATTAAACCAAGGCATTTCCCGTCAGTCCTTACCTGAGAAGGTCTTCGTGAGAATTTCCTGAGACTCTTGGAAAAGGACTTAGTAGACACTGCTTTCTTTTTACCTCTTCGCTCCTGAACAGAAACCTCTGCTAAGAGGTCATGCGTAAAGCTCCAAATGCCTCTTCTTATCCTGAATGTAAGCCGTGTAATAAGACCAGGAACTAGGCATTCAGCTGGGTGAAGAAACCCAGGAGTACTTCCTGTCTTCAACACCTTCCAGTTCCAGCGAAATCCTGTTACAAGTCACTAGATCAGCCCAGGAGCTGGAAGACTGAAATTCCTGGTCCTCTGACAAGTGGGAAGGGCAGGGTGGGGTTAGGCAGAGCCTCCTTGACCATCACTTGCCCCAAGAGGCTCTGGAGGCTGCTTCATGTTATAAGTCAAAGGCCCTTCCAGCCCAGGCACATAAGAGCAGGGGAAGACTTTGTCCATTGAAAGAAAAGATGTGCACAGGAGTGGCAGGTTTTAGGGCACTCAGCATTGGTCAGCTTTGCGACTTCAGGACATCCTGGCCCATGGTCACCTTCATGACTGGGCCTTTATAGCCTCTTCACCTCTCCGTCCTTCCCAGTTTTCTCCCAGCACCATGAGCTGTGGCTTCTGCTAGTTTCAATGATTTCAGTATTTCAGTAGCTCCTCACCCCACTCAGGGGAGGCAGTTTTGCAGACTGCAGGACACAAATCCACACTGCTGTTTACATGTCCTTCAGCAGAAACACTTCCGAGGGTACAAGTTGGCCTCAGAGATTCTGAGACCCAGGCAGAGAGAAGCCCAGGGGGAGGGTCACTGGCTTCAGGAAGTGTCAGCACTCTCAAGGGTCATGTCCCTGGGGTCATGCCCAACTACAGGAAAAACGAAGTGGGCTCTGAGGCTCCTTGTGTTGACTGTCCAGTACACAGGCCCTGGAAGCCTTGGAAGGATTCTGTCTTAGTCTAACCCAGCACTGGGGAAATCCTCACAGGGTAACAGCAGTGATATGCCTGGGGATCTTTATTCTAAAAGTCTCAAAGCAGTTGATAGAGTCTTGTGAGGTAGGAGATGAGAAAGCTTGGGACCACCGAGAGAGGGTGGCAAAAGAAGGAAGACTTTATCACTCCCTCTGTTCAAGTTTTTTTTTTTTTAATTCCAACTGGGGCTCCAAACAGGTCTTTGTTGTTAAAGTTGTATTTTTCTGTGTTAATTTATGATCCTTAACTCAAATCTAGAGTTTCGAGCTCATTTTGATAATTCCTCTTTAGTCTGTGGAGACAGGAGTCTGCCTTCAGCCAGTGGTGAGAGTGGAAGAAATAAAGTCCCTGGTCCAGACTGGGGCAGGCTCTGCTGCTTCGCAAACTAGGGGTGTGGTCCCTGAAGAGCCCTTCTGAGGACAGCACAGGAGGGGCGTCCCGCCTGGAGAAAGGGCAGAGGGGGGTGGGGGATTGCTGTGTGAGCAGTGTGGCCTCTGTGGCTTCGCCTTCTCCTCCTGGAAGTGCAACCTGGGGCCCTTCACGTGCGGAGCCAGAGTCCTAGAGTGACCACAACTCTCCCACCCTTTCTGGGTCACCCTCTGGACCCAAGTCCCCATACGCCTCCTCTGCCCTACTATCCCAGCATAAGCACTGTGACTGGGCTCAGGGGTGTACCCTGGGACTTGACATCGGTAGCTCACAGGTCCCCCTAGTTCTGGTGGGACCTGTGAGCCTAGCGGATCTGAGTTCAGGGCAAGGCTGGGTGGGCTGGGACTCTCGCGAAAGGCTCCTGCAGCCAGCTCCTTCCTGATGCACGTGAGATTGTGGTGGGGCATTGTGGTGGGGCAGCCTCTGACCTGGCACCTCCCCTGGGCGTCCCTCTCCACACAGCCCTGCCCAGTTCCCTCCCCCCTCCCGCAACCGCCCAACCACCTCCTCCTGCCTCCTAGTTCTAGAGGAGTGCTCTTTTGATGCCCATTTGCAACTAGCACCCCATGGCCCTGCACGGAGTCAATCCAGCTAATGACCTCAACCTTAAGTGCACAACTTTGAAACTGCTAGATAGGTGGGAAATGAACAAAAAAAAAAAAAAAAAGGAGAAACACTTAACAACAGTTACAAAAAAGTTATATGGGACTATATTCTCACATCATGGACTCAAAGATGCTGGGTTGTATTTTTGTTTGCAAACAAGTCTTAGATAAGGGAATTGCTGCCAGGAATAGATGTAGAGTCTGACTTTGGAAAAATGAGGGAAAATCTGGGATTGATTAATTGACGTGGATGAGACTGAAAATCGTGATAACAACATAACATTTAAAGATGAAATCCTAGCAGCCTAGAACATGCAGTGGAAATTTTTCTAAGTAGCACCAGAAAAGACCTTTAATCACTACACAAAATGGGTCAGTAGTTCAAGATCTCCCTAAGAAAATAGGAGGCCGAGACCACTTTCATTCAGGTTGCAGCAAACAGGCAAGAAACAGAGCATTTTAATCTTGTGCAAAGTCAGAAAAGAAGAGAAAAAGATGAGATGCTCCTCTACTTCATCCCTAAGGCTAGTTTAATATTGACACCAAATTAGACAAGGATCGTAGAAGAAGAGTTACAGGGCAAGCACACCAAGTAACTGAGATGCAAAAACCTACATAAAATACTGGCAAAGGAAATCCAGCAAAGTATAAACCAGGTAATACGCCATCATCAAGGGGGGTTATCGTCAGCATGCAAGCTTGAGTGAACATTAAAGATTTAATAATTTAATTCACCATAAGCATAGATGGAAGAAGAAAAGACATGCTCACCTCAAGAGATGGGGACAAAGCAGTTGATAAAATCCAATCACACTGAGAGATAAGGACTCTGAGCAATCATGGACCAGAAAAGGAGTTCCTTAAGTTGGAAAAATACAACTGGCATGATAGTTCATGGGAAAATGTGGGACATTCTCTTTAAAATTAATTAGCATTAAAATAAGGATGCTTTCCCAATTTGAAGACTGGCGTCTGGCGTCTTAAACATTAGAAAGCAGCCATCTTAGGTGCATCCATTGGTCTCAACCCACCTGGATCAAAGGAGGATGAAGAACACCAAGGACACGAGGTGATTACGAGCCCAAGACACAGAAAGGGCCACGTGAATCAGCTACTACATCATCCTGAGACCAGAAGAACTAGAGGGTGCCCGGCTACTACCAATGACTGCCCTGACAGGGAACACAACAGAGAAACCCTAAGGGAGCAGGAGAACAGTGGGATGCAGACCCCAAATTCTCATAAATTCATACTTAATGGTCTTACTGAGACTGGAAGGATCCCAGTGGTCATGGCCCCCAGACCTTCCGTTGCCCCAGGAAAGGAACCATTCCCGAAGCCAACTCTTCAGACATAGATTGGACTGGACAATGGGTTGGAGAGGGATGCTGGTGAGGAGTGAGCTTCTTGGATCAGGTGGACACTTGAGACTATGTTGGCATCTCCTGCCTGGAAGGGAGATGAAAGGGTGGAGGGGGTTTAGAAGCTGGCGAAAAGGACACGAAAAGAGAGAGTGGAGGGAGAGAGCAGGCTGCCTCATTCGGGGGAGAGTAATTGGGAGTGTGTAGCAAGGTGTATACGCGTTTTTGTGTGAGAGACTGACTTGATTTGAAAACTTTCACTTAAAGCACACACAAAAATATTAAAAAAATAAGGATGCTTTCTATCATAATTTATATTAAATATTTAACACTGGAGGCCCAAGCTAGAACAAAATGACAACAAAAAGAAGGAAAAGCTGCAACTGCTATTACTCATAGATTACAGAAATGCCTCCACAGAAAAATTTACAAACCATTGAAATTAATGCTAGTCAATCATAAATATAAACTAAAAAATAAACTGCATTTCTATGCATCAGCATCAAGCCGACTCTGTTGTAGCTCTTAGTGAAGGCAGAGGACACTGATAGGGAAATAGCAGGATTCAGGTGGGCTAGACAAGGAGGGGAGAACGCTATTTTACACCAGGCTTCATGGATAACCATGGGTATGTGTTAGTCATCTAGGGCTGCCATAAGAAAAAAATAACACAATTGGGTGGCTTTAAAGAACAGATATTTATTTTCTCACAGTTCGGGAGGCTAGAAGTAGGAATTCAGGGCATGGCTCATGTCTACTTCAGCTTCTAGCAGCTTCCAGCCACCCTTTGCGTTCCTGGCCTTGTAGATTATCTTCCCCTTTGTCTGTCTCCCTCTTCCCCTGTTTGTGTCTGTGTCTATTCTGTTCTTTTTGTAACTCAGAAGGGATTAGGTTTAGGACTCACCCTACACTGGTATGGCCTCATTACAATAATTTTAAAAATCCCCTATTTCCAAATCAGGTCACATTTATAGGTACAGTAGTTAGGATTTCAACGTACCTTTGGGGTTACACAATTCAGTCCATATAGTACCCTCACCAGATATTCTAGGCTGAGAGTACAAATATGAGCAGCTGAGAGTTCTATTTTTTGTCTATATTAGTTGGCTATCACTTGTCTGAGTCCACCCATATAAACTTTGGAGCAACTTATTATGAAGGACCAGGCCAACCTTTATTAGCCATGTCCATTATGTGGAAAAACGCACACATTCCCATCACTGAAGCCCTGAGAAATTCATCGATAAGGATGGAATGGGGTTGGGACCAAGAATTGTTTCATGGCGTTGATAACATGGCATAGCTGTTAGACATCTACGTGGAGATGTCAGGTAATAATACTGACAGCTAACACTTACTGGTGCCAGGACTCTTGTGAGGGCTTCTCCTCTCTTAAGATACTTGCTCTGCATGATACCCATGTGAGGAATGTATCATTATAAGGCACATTTTACAGATGAAGAACTCGGTACAGAGAGTTACGCTGACATTTGAATAGAAGTCATGAACCAGGAGGAGTTGAAATGGATGGAGGTGTAAACATCACATCCTCAGCTACAGACAGACAGCAACCGACTCACTGAGGCATCCTAGAGAGAGGGTGTCAATAGAGAGAGAGGACTAAGCACTGAGCCTGAGGGCACTCTGACATCTAGAAGCCGGACAGATGAACGGCAGCCGACAAAGCTCTCTGAAGTCCAGTGTGGTTCCTGCAGCATGGTCTGTCCTTTCTCTGGACTGCATTTTACCAGTCCCCCTCCCACCCGCACTGGGTGTCCCCTTCACAATGGCAGGGACAATGTGTACTTTCACCACTGCGTCCACATGATGTAGACTATTCCTGGCACGTGGAATCTTTATCTGAAATTCCACAGCAAATCTCTAGAGGCTCATGTTCTCATAGCTTCTGTCGCCTCTGCAGCCCTTGCTTCTGTCTGTCCGTCTGCTGGGCTGCACCACACGGAACCAGTTATGAAATTCAAGCCCATCTTACACTCGACAAGGTCCTACTCACACAAAATTTGTATTAGCTTAAAAGAAAAGGTGTGTAGATAAGATACACAAGGGATTTAATTGCAGAAAACAAACCTTAAAATGAAATGGCTGGGAATGGTGGCCTCCCTTTGTAAAAAGGCGTCTCTGTACAGACTACGGGAAAATGCAGTGAAGATATGGGTCATGGGAAAAGGAGCGTTTGTAGCAATCTGGTAATCACTCAGACCACCTGTAAAAATGTTTTCATCCTTTTTCTCATACCTTACACAAAACAAAATTCCAGATGGATAGAATATTGAAAATTAAAATATGCAACCATAAAAATTTTAGAAGTTTTTATTTTCTTTTTATTGATAAAAGAGAAAGACTTTTTAAAAATCCCAAAATATGAAGGCTAAAACTGTTAAGATCTATAGATCTTTGGCATATCAAAAAGTATATGAAGGGAGTAAAAATACAGGCAAAAAGCTGAAAAAAAGTTTGCAGGCTAAGGATTTGAATAGAGATTTCTCAAAAGCAGATACAGAAACTCTCAACAAGCACAGGAAAAGAAGCGTAACCTCATTAGTCATCAGGGAAATGCAAATCTAAACTAAAGTGCACTATTATTTCAAAACCACTAAGATGGCTAAACTCAACAGGATGGACAACAAGTGTCGGCGACGATGTGGAGAAGCTGGAATACCGCTGGTGGAAATGTAAAATGATCCAATTGTTTCAGAAAATGGTTTGGCAATTCTGCAGAAAGTTAAACAGAGAATTCCCATACAACACTGCAGTTGCACTCCTAGGTCTGCACCCGGAGAATCAAAAGCATGTTCACATACAAACTCACACAGAGTATTCCTAGTAGTGTTATTCATAACAGCCAAACTGTGGAGAGAACCCAAATGTCATGACCTGATAGACAGGATGTGGTATATTCATAGACTGGAATATTACTCAGCCACAAAAAGGCACCAAGTACTGATACATGTCACAACACGGACAAACCTTGAGAACATTACGCTAAATGAAAGAAGCCAAACACAAATGACCGCATCGTGTATGATTCCATTTACATGAAATGTCCAGAACAAACCAACACAGACAGAAGTAGATTAGTGGTTGCTACGGCTTGGAGGAAAGGAGTAATGAGGATGACTGTTAATACGCCTTTATTAACAAGGGCCTTTATTTACTGGGCACTGAAAATATTCTGAAGCTAGACAGTGGTGACTGTTGTGCCAAGTCTGCCCATATACTAAAAGCCACGGTATTGTGCATATTTTCAAAGGCAGTGTTACGGCAGGTGAATTGTATCTCAATAGAAGTATTTGTGATTCCTAAAAGACTAACTTTTCAATTAACATATAGAACCTATAAATCAGTAGGGAAAAAACAATCCAATTTTAAAATGTCTCCCTCCAAAGCAAAGGGAAGGGGGTACATTCCATCCGTACAGCTTATTTTTTTATCTCTTCATTATTCAAGTTCTATTCTCATCTTATGTAACTCTAAATTATACAAATAATTGTCTCCATTTTCCTTATCCCTGTTTTCACTATTTAACTAAATAAAGACAGCAACACAGTGTTTTTTATACAAACCCACCCACATTCACTCAAATCATTTTTTAGCACTTCTTAGGCACCAGGTACCAGGATACTCTGACAAACACAACAGATAAGTTCCTGCCTGCATGGGCCTTCTATTTTTGTGAAGCAGGCAGATCATAAACCAGCCAACCAGCTCTTAATGTAACCTAACATTAAGGAGGGAAACGTAATTTTGGAGCTATCTCAAGCTGTTGTCTCTCTCACAAAGATTTCTCCGAATCTAGTGAAAAGTAAACACCTCGAAGGAACTCCGTGGGGCCAATAAATGTGAAAAAGCCATTACATTTCAGTTTTGTTTTGTTACTTTCACCTGGTACTTTGTCATCATTTTTTAATAACACGATTATGGAGCTGACATCAAACTCTCACCACCCGCCTGAAAGAAAAAACCAAACCTGTAGCCATCTAGTCAATTCTGACTCAGAGACCCTATACGACAGAGTAGAACTGCCCCATAGGGTTTCCAGGGAGCAGCTGGTGTTAGGACACAATTCCCTCTTATAAGAATCTGAAAGCTGTTCACTGTGGATGTGCGAGGGACTCAGTAACACTTGCAGAGATTTCCACATGGGTGGGGTGCTCTAGTGTGAGCATCGGGGGAATGGACCCCATGTGCACTTTGCAGCCTTCTGCAGATTATGACACAACAAACATTCACTCTTCATCGTCCTACATCTTGGAAGAGAACAGAGGGAATTGTTAGGCAGGACCCTTCAAAAACGCAGGGCAAGAAATTTTATTGCAACATTAAATGGAAAATAAAGTCTTTCTACATTTTTCCTCCTTCCCTACCTCATTTCAAGGAGATAGCTGGAGTCACGGTGTTGAAGCCCTGAAAGTTCAAGACTCTGAAGAGTCTGTGGTAAAAGCCTCAGCTCACTGGGGTGATCACACTGAGGGAACTGGAGCCCAGGGGAAGAGTGACAGTCAGATAGTAGGGTCCTAGACATTGGGAGGAGTAGGAGCTCCTTCTTGATAGTGCCCTGGAGTAGGTTACAGCACCTCAAAGGCTGATGCAGGCACATAAGTAGACAAACCCTGTTATGCTGTTGACAGCCCCACCAAGGTTCTCATGCTCCAGCTGAGAATGGAAACAGCAGAACGAATGCTTCTAGAGAGATCACCCACATAGGCTGAGGCAACGGGAGTGTTGAAGGTCTTCTCCAAGCACTGGTCCTTCATTAGACCCTGGGAATTATTGCATATCTGGAGGAGGGAGTACCCTAAAAGTAAGTGAGGTTAAAAACTCCCCTCAATTTTGTAAGCAGGTAGTTCTGAGCCTCAATTCATTTTATTTTTTAAAAAATCATGCTTTTATTCATACATGATTTTGTGCAGACTCGCACATAAAATTCGTATTACTCATTCATGCATTAAGTCAACAAAGATTTCCTGTATAAACAGCTACATGTCAGACCCTAGGCCAGATGCTCTTGGTGATGAAATGACTTAGAGAAGTTGCCTCACTGCCTGGTAAGAGAAACGGCCAAGTTAACAGGTGTATCAGTCACGTATTGCTGTGTAAGAAATGACTCCAAAATATAGTGTCTTAAAAAAACAACCATTTACTAAGCTCACAATTTTTCAGGTTGTCACTTTGGGGTTCTTCTGATCTGGCCCAGCCACAGTGGCTCGCAGCAGGGCTTATTCATCTGTCTACAATTTGCTTCCAGGTCACCTGCGAGCCAGTTTGCCTAAAATCAACTCAGTGAAACCGCTGGATCCTCTTTCCAATGGTCCCTCATCATTCAGCAGGCTGGCCTGGGGTCACTCCCACAGGTTCTCAGGGTTTAAGAGCAACAAAGGGGCAAGACTCAATGCAAAATCTTTTCAATTCTCTCCTTCTATCATCTCTGCTACTATTTCAATGGCTGAAGCAACCGTAAGGTCGGCCTTCAACAGGTAGAAGAAGACTCCTACTGCTAATGAAAGGTGTTCTGGAGTCTCATAGAAGGCATGGGCACAGAGAGGGGAAGAATGTGTAGTAAATGCAATTGTGTTTTATGCTGTGGTAAAGGGTTTCCTGGGTACAATGGAGTACAGAGCAAGAAGTGGACTCATCTACCAGGAGAAGATTCAGGGAAGACTACAACCAGGAAGTCATGCCTGAACCAAGTTGGGAATATGACTGAATAGTTAAGGGATGAAAAAAGGCCGAGCATCCAGGAAGCCCCAGGTATTTTCCACAGGCTTCAGTAAAAGGGGAAGGATGGCTTGATGAGAAAAGTCTGAGGAAATAGGGTAAAAGCACTGGGGGATTTGTTACTTTTGTGAACAGGCACAGATTATCTTTTGTTCTATTGTTTCCCTACCATTCCTGCCTCTTCTGTCCTTTGGGGTCACACAAAACAAGCCCCTACCATCCCCATGTTGGAACTTTTATTTTCCTTGGAGAAGTCTGCTCCTTCCTCATCACCACCCCAACCTTCTTAATTTCTTCCTGAAATGGTCTCCCCATTTGCTGGTTTCTCTTCTAAATGGCCTCCTAAACAAAAACAGAGTCTGTCATGGGATTTCCCCAAGTCAACTCCCAAACTTCCCATTCTGGCTGACCACAAAATTCCTGAGTCTTAGGGCTTTTTGGTAAGTCATAAACCTCATCTGTTCCAATGGGGTCAGTTTTCTTCACCTCCACGCTTCACCAGGGAGAGCAGGCCAGCAGATGGGAAGGGAGAGAACATTTCCTAGTCAGAGAGCAGAGCCTGTGTGAAGACTCAGAGGCTAAGGAGACCTAAGAGGGGCTCAGAGTGGACATTTTATAACCAGAGCTGGAGAGACATGATTCCAACAGAGTCAAATGAGAGGATTGGGAGAAAGCAGCTGCCCATGATACTGTTATCATTCCCTGTGCTCTCATTACCCACCAAGGGATAGTAACCCCTTACAGGGCACCGAAAAGTTTCAATTCATTTTTAGTATCTAATCTCATTCTTCCCACATTGGCCCTAGCACTTCTCAAGCGCCTACCTGACAGTTTCATGTTTTTCTGGTTGCCGTGTTTAGCTTCAAACTGGGCCCATGGAACTCAGCACTGTCAGCAATGATGTCACACAGGATTACGGAAGCCTTGGTGCTAACTCAGATCTCAGCTGCATTTTGAAAAGGGTGCCAACCTCAGGTCTTGTGGGAGAGAAACTGTAGCTACTGAATCAAGGAAATTCAGGGGCAAGGCAGAGTCCCCAGGTTATTAAAGCTTCCTGCTGGGAGAAGGGATAAAGGTCCCTCAGATCATTATGTTTGGACATCTTCACCCAAGCAGGATGAAACAGTGACACACGAGGAAAAGGCCTTTCTCTAAGACTCCAGATAAAGGTGAGGAAAAGTTGTCCCAGACTGATGAGTGCTACAGAACAAAAGGTCTGACTTCCAGCAGAAAAGAGAGCCATGGTAGGACAAGATGAAGGATTTGGGATGAATGGATAAGGTCATAAGGAAGATTCTCCTGAGAAAGCACATTCTGTCATTTAGTAGATAATTAACCAAAGTTTATTTTGTCAATAAGAAATGTAGGAATAAATGAGGGATGAAATGAAAGAATTCAATTGTAAGTTTGAGAGCTTTCCAGAATAGCTGCAGAAAAGGCACTCTTTTGTTCTGGATCTGAACATGGTGGAAAGGAAGGAAGCCAGTGGGCAACTGGGGCAGAGAGTATAGGATGGTGGAAAGGGTGGGTTGCAAGAAGCGTACGTCATTATTATATTTTCTAATGAGATGGAATTAATATACCATGTGAAGAACTAAGGAAATTTCTCAGGAGGTTCTGGGAGTGGTAGGTTGAAGAGGCCAGAACCCACATCATTGAGGGCAGAAGAAGGGCTGTAGACTCCTTCCTAGATCCAGGAACTCCCCTTCCCCTCCTGTGTCTCCTGCCCACCTCCCTCAAGAGCCTAACAACCCCTAACCACAAAGATGGCTACAGGATAGAATTTTTTATTTTTCCTACTTTTCTCAACCTGAGCTTCATCTAGGATCAGTCATCTATCACTCTTTTCAGGGCAGTTTTGTTGCCCTCCCCACTACTATTACCTCTGCTGTCCTCCTCCACCCAGTGCTGCCCTCCACTGGCCCTGCTTCCTGCTGCTTGCTTCCTGCTTTTCTGACTGGCCTCTAATACCCTTTGAGAGATCCCCCACCCCATCTTCTGTCTGTCACTGGAGCTTACACTCCCCTCCCAAACTCCTTCTCTTTCTTCCTTAACTCGCCAATCCTTCCCTCAAACTCAGAAAAAAACTGACCCTTCAGCTGACATATACAAGCCCCGCTCGCCCACACAGGAGGCATGGTTGTGATTCAGCTACTACGGTTTGTGCCATCAGGCTCTCAAATACGGACATCTGTTTCTGCCTCACGCTGAAGGACATGGTAATGGGCTTCTGTTCAGAGAAAGGCAATTTTAATCTCCTGGTGTAGGCTAGTTAAGGGTACGAGGAGAAGTTTTAAATCACACAGAAAAGTACAAATTACGCTGTCTCTTTAAGTATAATTCCTTCTGTGAAAATCCTTCCCTTAAAAGGAGGATGAAAACAAGTTACAAAGAGGAGACCGATTCTCCTGTTTCAATGTTTACACTCTAAATTTACTAAAAAAAATAACTTTCATAGAAAACAGTTTTTAGAGAAACCATGTATTATCATGAAGGTGCAGAGGATGAGGTAACTTCCATATTCCACAGGAGCAAATTCACTTCCATCCAACAAACGCAAAAAAAAAAAAATTTTTTTTTAATGTGGCGATCCTCTGTTTATATTATAAACTATCACAGGATAAACCTTCGGCTGCTAACTAAAAGGTTTGGCAGTTGGAATCCACCAGCCGCTCCTTGGAAACCCTAAGGGGAGTTCTACTCTGTCCTATAGGGTTGCTATGAATTGGAATCTACTAAAAGAAAACTGGGAGTTTTATTTTTAAATCAATGTATTATAATTTTTTAAAAACGATAGAATTTCGCTATAAGGTAGCACCATCACTGAAATTTTCTGGAGGAGACTTTATTGCCCAGAGTAAATTCCCTAAAGTATGGTCTGTGCCTGGGGAAGAAGAAAGAAACCATGGGGACTGTGGAAGTGGAGGATGGTGGTGATGGAGAGGCCTCCAGGGATCCCTAGACCAGAGACTTAGGTCACAGTTGAGACACCAGAGCCCAGAGGGCTCATGTAAATTAACTCTCCACTATTGCAAGTCTCAACCCAAGAGGAAAGTGTCACTCAGGGTAGAACATGAGAACAAAAAGCCCAAGTTCCAAGCCCAGGAGGATTCCCCAAGTATCAGTGAGGCCTTTTGCATCAGCTTCCACTAGGCAGAATTCCCACTCATCAAATTACTCCAGAGATCCATAGGTCAAGTATGAGTATTCTACCCAAGTGTGTAAGGTCAAGGGGTTAGCCATGGTCTGGCAGACCAGACCAAAACATCTCACACCCCTGTCGGGAAAAGGCCCCTGGTCTTGAGGCTGAGTTTTTGAAGAAAGTGAGTGCCATCAGGTCTGCCCTCAGTCTAACCAACACTGAGTTCCTGGTCAGCATCCTGGAGTCCTGTCAAGAAGAGCCAGGCACCTCCAGGAGCATCTGGAGGAGGAGACAGGGGCTGAAGAGGCTACCACACCTACTGGTGCTGCTACACATGTCGGAGACCTGGCTGCAGAGGGTGCAGGCATGGCCTCAAGGTCAAAGGAGAAAGCGCCTGAAGACGTGCTAGGACTCTTAGACTGAGAGGAGCAGGATGTCTGGACTGCAAAATATGCACCCTTCAGGGAAGAACTTCATTCAGGCTTCTTAAACCCACCTCACCTGGAAGATCCACTCTTTTAGCCTTGTGCCCCTTCCATGACCCCTCAAGTACATGGAGAGATCCAGCCCTAGAGCACCAGGGTGGAAGAAGCCCCAGGATAGCTGTCCAAAGACATGAGGTCCACTCCAAAGCTCCCCCCGCCAAGGAGAGAAGAGGACAAGACTCACCTGCAGATGAGGTCTCAGGGCCCTGAGAATGAGCACAATGTTTGTAAGGAAAGAGAAATGGGATTTCAGTGGGACATGGAAGTCTGACAAAGAGCCTCTGCAAAGATAGCTCTAAGGGAGGTGTGATTGTGAAGGTGGGCTGGTCACTGAGTTCTTTGTAGTACAAGGTACCAGACAGAAGCCAGACTCTGGAGGGAACCTGCCTGCCGGTGAGCAGTGGGCTTAAAACCCTAAACCAATGAGAATCGAATCCCTTCCCAGCAGCTTCTGCACAGATCAGTGATGTTTGCTTGGTCTTTCTCTTTTCTGTGGTCTAACCTGATCTGTCCTGAGATCAGAGAGTTGGAATAGAAAAGCCTGACTGAAATGAAATGAGCAAAGAGAAGACAAGGCCTCCTAAATCTGGTGAAGACAGAACACAGATAACCAAAGGTGAGGATGGGAAGAAAGAGATTGAGTTCCAAGTCCCATCCACAGTATCCCAGGGCCTGGGAATCCCTGGAAGTGCCAGAGGTGTGTACTCCCTGGGAGATGTGACCCCAAGTGTCAGAGGAAGCCCTACGGAGCAAGGAAGGAAGGGCAGGGACTCTAGGATGGGCACTTCCATACAGGCTGCCCATGTGAATTTCTCAGAGTGACCGTGACAGATCCTGAGAGGGACAGTTTGAGGCAAAGGAAAGTAAGTTTTCTGAAGAGGGGTGAATTCCACAGTCTCCTGATAATGAAACAGAAATCCCGTCCTGCTCAGAGGTACTGAGTAGGAGGGATTGTGAATTCCCATCCTGCACAGAGGCTGGCTGGGAAGTTCGACTGTCTAAAGACAATGTGGCCAAAGTCTTTTTTATCTTTCAAAGATATATCTTCAACTTCCTGCAAATTCAATCCTGGAAAAAAGCCTAGAATATACAAGTGTGGGTTTTTCAGGAGAGCAACAAGGGGAGAAGGTGATAGTGGCATATCAGAGAAGGAGAACAACAGTCTAATAGTCCCTGTGTTACTTAATGAATCACACATGGTGTCCAGCATTCTTCCTTATCTGTAGACATGTAAATGCAGTAGATGTTTTAGCAATAACCGAATTAATCCTCACAGAATTCTTTTTGGCCATTTCCAGGTACAGAGACCAGAAGAAGTCATTAGTTACAAGAGCAAGCAATAATTCGCTGGTCTGAATTTTGTTCAATATCTGTGTTTGCCCTTCATAGATTGATAAAAGTCTCTGAATCTGGCATTGAAGACAGTGTTTTCTCTATTGTTATGGATTGAATAGTGTCCCCCAAAATGTGTGCCAACCTGGCCAGACCATGATTCCCAGTATTGTGTGGTTGTCCTGCATTTTGTGATCTGATGTGATTACTTATGTGTTGTAAATTGTAACCTCTGTGATGTTAATAAGGTGGGATTAGAGGCAGTTAGGTTAATGAGGGAGGACACAATCTACAGGATTAGGGTGAGTCTTGAGTCAGTCTCTTTTGAGATACAAAGAGAAGAGTGAGCAGAAATGAGAGGGACCTCATACTACCAAGGAAGAAGTGCCTGGAGTGGAGCACGTCTTTTTGACCCAGTGTCCACGCGCTGAGAATTTCCTAGGCCAGGGGAAGATAGATGACAAGGACCTTCCCCCAGAGCCACAAAGAGAGAAAGCTTTCTCCTAGACCTGGCGCCCTGACTTCAAACTTGTTGCTTCTTAAACTGTGAGAGAATAAGTTTCTGTTTGTTAAAGCCATCCACTTGCGGTATCTCTGCTATAGCCACACTAAAAAAAAAACTAGATAACTAAAAAACACATATATAAAATAGTCAAAAGAAAAAAAGTTTCAAATACACACACATACACGTATGATGTTATTAAACTTTAAAAGCTTTTACATTCTTATAACACATTTAACAATAGAGATTTGTATATAGAAGTTATAATAAGAGCCATCCCCACATAAGTATATTGTACCTGCTCCCCTGAAGTGTCCAGTGTCCAAAGATACATATGTACCCTTTTACACACTTCTTTTTGCCGGGACACACGTAAGTACATTCATTTGTTTGTTTTTATGGAAATTAGGTCACACTCTACCCATGTTTTTCTCTGAATCACTCTTCACTTGGTCAATATCATGAGTCAGAATCAGGCCAGGGGCTGACTGCAGAACAGATGATCAGTTGCTCATATTCACGTTCAAGTTGAAGCTGAAGAAAATTAAAACAAGTCCATGAGTCAAAGTATGCCCTTGAGTATATCAAACCTGAATTTAGAGACCATCTCAAGAATAGATTTGATGCACTGCACACTAATGATCGAAGACCAGATTAGTTGTGGGATGATAGCAAGGACATCATATATGAAAAAAACAAAAAGTCATTAGAAAGACAGGAAAGAAAGCAAACACCAAAGAGGATGTCACAAGAGACTCTGAATCTTGCTCTTGAATGTACAGTAGCTAAAGAGAATGGAGGGAAAAATAAAGTAAAAGAGCTCAATAGAATACCTGAAAGGGAAGCTGGAGAAGACAAAGCATGATAATAATAATGTGAACAGATCTGGAGTTAGAAAACCAAAAGGGAAGAAAACACCTGGCATTTCTCAAGCTAAAAGAACTGAAGGAAATATTCAAGCCTCTAGGTGCAATACTGAAGAATTCTATGGGCAAAATATCGAACAACAGAGGAAACATCAAAAGTAGATGGAAGGAATACAAAGACTCAATACACCAAAAACAATTGGTCGACGTTCAACCATATCAGGAGGTAGCATAGGATCAAGAGCTGATGGTACTGAAGGAAGAACTCCAAGCTGCACTGAAGGCATTGGCACAAAACATGGCTCCAGGAATTGATGGCATACCAAATGAGATGTTTCAACACAGTGACGCAGTGCTGGAGGTGCTCACTTGTCTATTCCAATATATTTGGAAGACAGCTACCTGACCAAATGACTGAAAGAGATCTATATGTGTGCCCATTCCAAAGAGAGGTGGTCCAACGCAATGCGGAAATTATCGAGCAATGTCATTAACATTACATGCAAGAAAAATTTTGCTGAATTTAATTTAAAAACAGTTGCAGCAGTACACAGACAGGGATCTACCAAAAATTCAAGCTGGATTCAGAGGAAGACATGGAACGTGGGATATCATTTCTGATGTCTGATGGATCTTGGCTGAAAGTAGAGACTATAACTAAGATGTTTACCTATTTTTGTTTATTATACAAGCACACTCAACTGTGTGGCTCATGACAAATTATGGATAGCTTACCAAAGAATGGGAATTCCAGAACACTTAACTGTAGTCATGCGGAATATCTATGTAGACCAAGAGGCAGTCATTTGAGTAGGGCAAGGGGATACCGTGTGGTTTAAAATCAGAAAGTTATGTGTCATGGTGGTATCCTTTCACCATACTTACTCAATCTGTATGCTGAGCAAATAATCTGAGAAGCTGGTCTGTAAGAAGAAGAACATGGCATCAGTTTTGGAGAAAGATTCACTAACAACCTATGATATGCAGCTGATACGACCTTCCTTGCTGAAAGTAAAGAGGACTTGAAGCAGTTACTGATGAAGAGCAACCACTACACCCTTCAGTATGGATTACACCTCAACATAAAGAAAACAAAAATTCTCACAACTGGACCAGTAAGCAACACCATGATAAATAGAGAAAATACTGAAGTCATCGAGCAATTCATTTAACTTGAATCCATAATCAATGCCCACAGAAGCAGCAGTCAAGAATTCAAACAATGTATTGCATTGGGCAAATCTGTTGCAAAAGACCTCCTTAAAGTGTTGTGAAGGAAAGATGTCACTTTGAGGACTAAGGTGTGCCTGAGCAAAGCCATGATATTTTCTATTACCTCACATGCTTGAGCAAGTTAGACAATGAATACGGAAAACCGAAGAACTGATTCATTTAAAATATGGTGTTGGCAAAGAATACTGAATATACCATGGACTGCCAGAAGAATAAACAAATCCATCTGGGAAGAAGTACACCAAGAATGCACCTTAGAAGCAAGGATGGAGAGACTTCGTCTCACGTGCCTTGGACATATTTTCAGGAGGGACCTGTCCCAGGAAAGGCTCATCATGCTTGGAAAAGCTGAGGGTCAGAAAAAAAGAGGAAGGCGCTCAACAACATGAACTGACACACTGGCTGCAAGAATGGGCTCAAACATAGCAATGATTGTGAGGATGGTTCAGGATCAGGCGGTGTTTCATTCTGTTTTACACAGGATCGATGGCCTCTAACAGTCACAAGTAACATATGTAAGCATATATGGGGGTGTGTGTGTGTGTGTGTGTGTGTGTGTGTACCCATTGCTGTCAAGTCGGTTCCAACTCATAATGACCCTACAGGACAGAGTAGAACTGCCCCACAGAGTTCCCAAGGAGCGCCTGGTGGATTCGAAATGCTAACCTTTTGGTTAGCAGCTATAGCTATTAACCATTATGCGACTAGGGTTTCCATATAAAAAAAAAAAAAATTTTTATATATATATATACACACACATATATATACACACACTCTTTTTTTTTTTCATATATATGTGTGTATATATATATTCTGTTCACCAGTTTTGCATCTCTAGAGATCCCAGGGTAAGACATTTGGTACCGACACTGGCTCCAGAGGAACCAAATCTTAAGGACGAGTTTTCTGAATTGATTCTCAAGTCTGGCTAATCTTAAAGGCACTGATGACTGTCTCCAGTAGTAAATAGGCTATTGCTAATCCATGGTGGGAGGTGACAATAGAAATACGCAAAATACTACTACAACTGGATCAAATATTTGTGAGAGACAAGGCTCTGCCTGATTACATATTTGATACTTTTCTATAATTTTGTCAGAATAAGAATAATAAGGAAGCTGCTTGGTTGGTCCTGCTTTTGCTAGCCACACTGGTGAATGAAAGAAATGGACTCAAAGCTCAAGCACCACATACAAGATCTGAAAGCTGCCACTTGTGCCCAGAAAGAAAACCATATTTCTTATAGTAACAAGGCTAATGCTGCCAAAAATAAACTCAGATTCTTATCATAAGAGTGACTGAATTAAAGCGCCAGTTGAATATCCAACCTCAAATGCTTTCTGAAGTTAAAGTAAGGGCACTGATTGGGAAGAAATGGGATCCTGAAACTTGGGATGAGGACATATGGGCAGATAGTCAGGAAGCGGGGGACAATGAACCTCCAATTTCTGTTGAATCGCTCTTCCTAACAGAACCAGACCTCTTACTCCCATCTGAAGAGATTCTCTAACTTTGCCTGCTAAGCCACCCTTCCCAGTAAAACAATTATCCCTTCCACCTCCATCTGATGAGATTACCCCAGCTGTGCCTGAAGTGTCTTGTTTGAGTTGTCTCCTGGGGTGGTGTCTGGGGCATTGCCTGGGGTATCACCTTAGGCAGATGCCTTATAAGACACGGCTGAACATCCCACTGCCACTGTCCATTTTTGCTTCTAGACCTATACCTAGACTTCAGTCCCAACAAGCCCCAAAAGGTGAGCTATGAAGTGTGACCCAGGAAAAGCTATGCTAAACTCCAAAAGAACTGCTTGATTTTTCTAATATATACATACAGAAACCTGGTGAATATGTGTGGGAATGGCTATTATGGGTGTGGGATAACGGTGCAAGCAACATAAAGGTGGATTAGTCTGAGTTTATTGATATAGACCCAGGAAGCATAGATTCTTCATTCAGTGTTTCAGCTTCAGAGGTTAGAAAAGGATCTCATAGTTTATTTGGCTGGTTTACTGAAGCATGGATTAAGTGGTGGCCTAAAATAAATCAAGTGGAAATGGCAGATCTGCCATTGTATACTGTAGGAGAAGGTATCCAAAGGCTGAGGGAAATTGGAATGTTAGAATAGATTTATTAGGCTGGACCCACAGACCCACACACGGAGTGCCCAGAGGGCTCTCTTTTTACCATAGCAGTGAGGTACAAATTTGGGAAGCAAGCCCCAGCATTATTGAAGACTTCTGTGGTTGCTATTTTATGTAAGTAAGAGTCCACAGTGAGAACTGCCCTAACTGAATGAAGACACCTGACTACAATGCAGTTGACTGGACCCCATGGTGGTAGCAGCCAAGTGGTGGCACTCAATCAACAAAGACAAGGTGGGTGTGGTTACCGTAACAGACAGTAGAGTCAAAGCAGTAATCAGAACAGTCTGCTCACGTGGATTTATGGCATTGGCTACTTAGTCATAGTGTCCCTGGGAGTGAAAGAGCTGGGAAATGTACATCTCCTGGTACCTAGCGTCTTAGATATCTAGTGCTCCTGTAACAGAAATACCACAAACGGATGACTTTAACAAAGAAAATTATTCCCTCACAGTCTGGGAGGCTATAAGTCCAAATTCAGGGTGCCAACTCCAGGGGAAGGCTTTTTCTCTCTGTCACTCCTACGAGAAGGTCTTTGTCACCAATCTTCCCCTGGACAAGAAGGTTCTGAGCACAGGGATCCTAGGTCCAAAGGATGCACTGCTCCTGACACTTCTTTCTTGGTGGTACTGAGGTCCCCCTGTCTCTCTGCTCTTTTCTCTTTTATATCTCAAAAGAGATTGACTTAAAACACAACTTAATCTTGTAGACTGAGCCCTGCCTCCTTAACATAACTGCTTCAAATCCTCGATCATTAACATCATAGAGGTATGATTTACAATACATTGGAAAATCACATCAGCTGACAAAATGGTGGATAATCGCACAATACTGAGAAGCATGGCCTAGTCAAGCTGATATATACATTTTGGGAAGACAGAATTTAATCTGTAACACCTAGTATGCAGCTATCGACCTGTTAATGCCTTTTTCTCCATACCTGTTTCGAAGTATCACCAGAAACAGTGTGCCTTCTCTCTGACCTAAGTATATAAGGACCAAATAATGTACAGGAATCTCTGTTACATTTTCTCCATCTTACCATTATTTGGCCTCATACGCAGACCCAGTCACTTAATTGCGCAGCAGAATGAAGAGATTAAAGCCCCAACATTCTTGCCAGTGGACCAGGAAGGTAGCTGCTCAGACATCAGAGAGCCTCAGAGAGACAGAGACCAGGCGGCTCAAGAGAGGGATACCATAAAGTTGTTTTTCATACCCCTCCCCACTCCCACAGTTGCATATGCTTTGCTCTGACCCTAAAAAGTAGATCAATCCTTTGAGAACTGCATTATGGGTTAGAACACCAACAAGGTCCCAGACTGAGTGACACTCCCATAGATTACATCCAAATATCACTGCAAAGTCTTCAAAATCTGAACTGACATCTGAGCCACAGCACACAGAAGTTGGGAAAGAACCTGCAGCCTGAACATAACTGGGTCAAGTGATTCCTAAAACAAACAACATCGACATTTTCTGTAAGATTGAAGTAAGACACAGTCTTGGAAACACAGACAAAAACTTTAAAAAGCTACTTTAACCATGCTCAAAGAAGTAACAGGCACAACTTAGAAAAATAGAAAAATACACAGAAACCATTCACAAATGAAAATTTTAGACAGGAAAAACAGAAAAATGGAGATAAAAAATTCACTTGATCAGCTCTACAGCGGAATGCTGTTGACAGACAAAAGGATCAATGAGATGAAAACAGTTCAATTGAAAATATCCAATCTGAAAACAGAGAACAAATATTGAAAAAAAATGAACAGAGCCTCAAAAATATCTAACATTTATTTATTGGAATTCCATAAGGTGTAGAGAAAATATGTGGTGTAGAAAAAAGTATCTGAAGAAATACTGGCTCAACACTTTCCCAATTTGTTGAAAGACATAAACTTACAGATTCAAGAAGCTATGCAAACTCCAACAAGTTAAACTCACATAATTTTATGCCCAAATGCCTCATTGTCAATTGTGGAATAACAAGGACCAAGAAAATATCTTCAAAGAAGCTAGAGAGAAAACAACTCATCTCACACAGGAGAAACAATTGGAATGACTCTGTGTTCATCATCAGAAGCCATGGACGCCAAAAGGCTGTGAAAACAACATTTTTTCAACACTGAAAGAAAAGAAACATTAACCCAGTGTTCTATAGGCTGTTATTTCCTTCATGAGTAAAGGAAAAATATTGACATTCTCAGGTGAAAGACGCTTAAGAGAGTTCATCGCCACCAGACTTGCTCTAAATGAAACACTAAAGGAAGTTCTTCAGGTGGCAGGCTTGGAATTTCAGGAATTATGGAAAGCAACAAAGTGGAAAGTATCTTCGGAAGTTCGCCCTCCACCAAAGATTAGACAGGTCTATAAAACAAACAACAACACACGTGAAGAAAGTGTTTCTTAGTTCAATCATGTGTATGAGACCAAAAGTACAAAACCAGCCCAAAAGCACTGAAAAGAGGGCAGGACGGAACAGGAATCATGGCGGATGGAAACGGGGAACTGGAGCATAGGAGAGGACAATATTGACACATCATGAATATTGCAACCAATGTCACAAAACAATTGTGTATAAATGGTTGAACAAGAAAGTAATTTGCTCTGTAAAGTTTCAAATAAAGCACAATAAAAAATAAAAAAAAGTGGTAGGTGTCTCGGTAAACATATTATGCCAACCCTGTTGTCACTGCACAACATGGTGCAGGACTCCCCTCTTTGGATAGACTTTCTAGCCTATTGGAAAAACTTTGGAATATACTCTTGGTGGCAAATTAGTATTAGAGAATGGGGTTAATTTTGAAAATATGAGATGTCTGTACTCATGCCTGGTGAATAAACTGGATAATAATATTTTCAGAGCGAAATGAGATGTTCTAACAGAAAAATAGGCCTGAATTCCCACGTGGGCCATGAGCCTACTACTCTGAAAGCCTTTCCCAGAGAGGCATTTCAGGCACTTCTAGAGCAGCAGGAGCACTGGGGAATGCAGGTGTCAACCTCCCCCAGGGCCTTCTCTGAGGGGTAAGTACCTGCTTTAGTACTGAGCTTAGTGGTTCATAAATTGTCATTCTGCATAAGGTCTTCAGGTTCAAGTCTGTAATCCAGCTGGGATTCTGTGTGTGCTGCATCTCTGCATCAAAAGAACATGCTTCTAGAAGCAGAATGCCAGGAGAGAGGCGGTTGGGCAGTTGGCGTTGGGGGGTGCTGCGCAGACAGGGGTGCCCGAGGGAGGCACAATATAGTCATTCTGCAGGAGGTCTAGTCCTTCTGCACAAGAATTAGAATGCTTCTCAATGCACAATAGTTTACATGCAGGACATAAACAAAGTGACTGAAGGACAAAGTTGAATAGTAAACCAAGCCACTCCCTGTCAATCCTTACCTGAGAGGGTCTTCATCAGGACTTCCGGGGATGGAGAAGGACACAGTAAACGCTGATTTATTTTACCTCTTCCTTCCTCAAGAAACAGGAACTGGTGTTAAGATGTCAGGTGTCAAGCCCCAAACTCCTCTTCTGGTCTGTATTTAAGCTGTATAATAAAACTGGGAATCAGGCAATCAGCCATGAGCAGACAGACCCAGGAGTATTTCCAGTGCCCCACATCTTTGAGCTCCAGTGAGATCCTGTTCTTAGTCCCTAGATTAGCAGAGGAGCTGAAAGACTGAAATTCCGCGTTTTCAGGCAACTTGGGCTTCAAGCAGGCACTTATTGCTAAAGTCGTATTTCTCTGTGTTAATTTATGATCCTTAACTCAAATCCGGACTTTGAAGCTCATTTTGATAACTCCTCATTAGTCTGCCTAGACAAGAGTCTGCTCACAGTCAGTGATGACAATGGAGGAAACAAAGTCCCTAGCCCAGAGGAGGGACTGTTCCCCAAATTTGGGGCAATGCCCCTGGGGAGCATCGGCGAGGTGCACTGTGGCCTCTGTGGATTTGCCTTCTGCTCCTGGAATTGCACCCTGGGGGCCTCCATATGCAGACGCAGAGTCCGTGGGTGACCACAACTCCTGCCCTTCTGGGTCATCGTCCGGACGCACGTTGCGATATGCTTCCTGCCCTCCTTCCCAGCATAAGTGCTGCGATCACACGTGGCAGAACCAGTTCCCAGGTCCAGACCCTAGGTCTTGCCCTCCTTGGCCTTAGGCTTCCCCTAGTCCTGGGGGAACCCGCAAGCCTGGCGGGTGCGAGGTGAGCACCCGGCTGGGCGGGCTTGGGCCTGTCTCAAAAGGCTCATGGCGCACGCAGGTTCCACCTCCTTAGAGCCCGCGGGCTTGCGGCGGGCAGCCCGGCATCTCCTGCCTCCCTCGGGCGCCCTCTCTGGGCAGCAGCTCCCCTCCCCCCGCCCCGCCAACCACCCAACAGTCGCACTGCCTGCTTTCTGCTTCTAGAAGCGTGTTCTTTTGATGCACACATGCACACACACAGAATCCCAGCTGGATTACAGACTTGAACCTCAAACGCACAACTTTAAAACTACTAGACTGGGGAGGGGGGGTATTGGCAGTGAAAAAAGGAAAAAAAAAATAAGAAAGAGAACAATTACAAAAAAAGTATTAGAAGACTGTAACCTCACGTTATGGACTCAAGAAGGCTGCGGATACACAACTACGTAGATAGCATACTGTTGTCTCTTTCTTTGCAAATACGTCTTAGATGAGGGAATTTGGTACCGGGAAGAGTTGCAGAGCCTGACTTTGGGGAAATCTGGGATTGATTAATTGGCTTGCATGAGGCTACAAGCCCTGATAATCAATATTTAAAGATGAGATTCGAGCAATCTAGAACATGCATCAGAATTTTTTACAAGTAAATTAGCACCAGAAGAGGCCTTTAACCACTAAATAAAATGGGTCAGTAGTTCAAGATCTCCCTACAAAGAAAATGGCAGACCTAGATCGTTTCCAGTCAGGTTCCAGCAAACATGCAAGAAACAGTCATTTTAATCTTGTACATAGTCAACAGAGATTAGAAAACCATGAGATACTCCCCTAACTTGATCCTTATGGCTAGTTTAAAAATGATAACAAATTAGAGAAGGAAGGTAGAAGAAGAGTTAGAGGACAAGCACACTCAGTAACTGAGATGCAAAACCCTACATAAGATGCCAGCAAAGGAAATCCAGCAAAGGGTAAACCACGTAACATGCCATGATCAAGGCGGTTTATTGTAGGCATACAAATTTGAGTGGACATTAAAGATTTAGTAATTTCATTCACCACATGCATAGGTGAAAGAGGAGAAGACATATGCTCACCTCAAGAGATGGGGGCAAAGCAGGTTGATAAAATCCAATCACACGGAGAGATAAGGACTAGGTGCAAACATGGAACAGAAAAGGAGTTCCCGAACGTGGAAAACTACAACTAGCATGATAGTTCATGGTGATGTGTGGGACATTCTCTTTAAAATTAATAAAAAATAAAATAAGGATGCTTCTATCATTATTTTTATTAAACATTTAACACTGGAAGTGTAAGCTAGTACAAAAAAAGTATAACTGCTATTCATAGATTATAGGACTGTCTCCATTGAAAACCGTAGAAAATATTGGAATTAATAGTAATCATAAATAAAAAATAAATTGAAATTTCAATGCGTCAGCATCAAGCGGACTCTGTCATAGCTCTTAGGTGAAAGCAAAGGACACTGATACGGAAAGAGCAGGTTCGGGTGGGCTAGACCAAGGAGGGAAGAAAATTATTCTGCACTGGGCTGAACTTATAAGCACGGGTAGGTGTGTTAGTTACCTAGTCCCTCCATAACAAAAAATAACACAACTGGATGGCTTTTAAAGGACAGAAATTTATTTTCTCACAGTTTAGCAGGTAGTCGTTCGAATTCAGGGCATGGCTGTAGTGGGAGGTCCTTCCTTGTCTAACTCAGCTTCTAGTAGATGCCAGCAATCATTTGTGTTCCTGGCCTTCTAGAAGCATCTGTCTTCTTTGTCTGTCTTCCTTTTCACCTGTTTGTGTCTGTCTGTGTGTATTCTGCTCCTTTTATAACTAAGAAGAGTTAGGCTTAGGACCCACCCTACATTGGTATGACCTCATTCACATAATAAAAGCAGGCCCCTTATTTCCAAACAAGGTCAGAATTACAGGTACAGGGGTTAGGATTTCCACATACATTTTGGAGGGACACAATTCAATCCCTAACAGTTGATTTACCAGATATTCTGGATTGAGAGTACTCACATGAACAGCTGAGAGTAGTTCCAATTCTTTGCTACATTCAGTGGCTGAAACCTGTCTCAATGGTCACCCATAGGAATGCTGGAGCAATTTATTGTGCAGGACCTGGCCTACCATTCCTAATCATGTCCATTGTGTGGAAAAACACACACTCCCATCACCGAAGCCTTGAGAAATTCATCGATAAGAACGGAATGGTGGTTGGAACCAAGAATTGTTTCATAGCCTAGATAACATGGTGCAGCTGTTAGATATTCACATGGAGATGTCAGGTAATAAAACTTCACCCCACATGGGGATGTCAAGGATAATACCAACGGCTAATGTTCATTGAGTACCTACACTGGTGCCAGGCACTCCTGTGCTTTTTCTTTCATGTTTGCTTTTCATGATGGCCATATGAGGAATGTATCATTATAATGCATAAAGAGGTCAATACAGAGAGTTAGGCTCACATTTGAATATATGAGTCTGGACCCAGGAGGAGTTTGAATGGATGGAGGTATAAACCTCACGTCCTTAGCTACAAATAGACAGCAGTAAACTCACTGAGGCATCCTAGAGGGAGGGTGTCAGTAGAGAGAGGAGCAGGCACCAAGCCCAAGGGTACTCGGGTATCTAGAAGCTTGCCAGGTGAACAGCAGCCAACAAGCCTCTCTGAAGTCCAGTGTGGTTCCTGGAGGGTTGTCTGTCCTTGCTCTCAGCTGCATTTCCCCAGTGCTCCTCCCACCTGCACTGGGTTGTCCCCTTCATGAGGACAGGGACAGTGTGTACCTTTCACCACTGTATCTGCATAACATAGACTACTTCTGGCCCATGGAATATACTGACTGAATGAAAAATAAACAAAGGATAAGTACGTAAAATCCTTCGTAGTTGATACCTTGAAATACATTAAGGGGCTTCATGAGTAAGAGGGAGAAAAATTGATCAGGGCTGCTTCTGAGACCATCCCTTAGGCGTAATGAGTGTTAAACAACACTTAAACAAAGAGATTTAATGGCAGAGATGTATGTTAAAAAGATGTAAGTATAGCTTAAAGATTACTAGAAACATGCACATTATTGCAACTATAGTCAAATCGCTAAAAACCATATAGTACATGCACACAGAATATTACAAAGTAATTTAATGCCCTCATTAAAAAAAAACAAAAAAAAATTACCATGAAAAGACTAATGTTGAATGAAAATATCAGGATATAATATCTGTGTTAATATACATAAATGTGTGTGCGAATACACACATAAAACCAGTTGTCATTGAGTCAGTTCTGATTCATGATGACACCAGTGTGCCAGAGTAGAACTGTACTCCATAGGGGTTCCAATGGCTGAGTTTTCGGAAGTAGGCTGACAGACCTCTCTTTCATAGCAATTCTGGGTGGACCTGAACTCCAACTTTCTGTCAGCAGCTCAAGATATTAACCATTTGCATCAACCAGAGACTCTAATACACATACATGCCAATATAAGCAAGAAAATAGACATATCGGAACGTTAATAATTTATTCGATGCATTACGTATGCTTTCTTGTTTTTTTTTTTTTTTTTGCATACTTTCCCATTGCTTCCAAGTTTTTGAGGAATAGAATGTACTTCTGGAAAAATTCATGAGAGATTTTTAAGTAATGAAATAATTAACAGAAACAGAATGAGTAAATCTGTGGCAAGGCAGCCCATGAACCCAAGATTACAGTAACACTGGTATGAAAAGCAGAATTGTGGAGTCCTGAAGCTCAGTGGTTCCATGCATCCATCAGGAAAGAGGGAAGAGCAAATAAACAAGGAGAAAATACAGTGAGCCAGAGGAGTGGGAGCCCTCTGTTGTGGGCACAGTTTTCTCATGAAACTTTAGATGGACACAGTGGGTGGGATTATCCACTTCCATCATACAAACATCTTTATTACCCTTGATTTTAACGGAACTATGTTATAAAAACAAATAATAAAATAAAGTATAATAAAAGAATAAATCTCATCAGTGGACTACTATCATTTTCCCCAGCCACTGAGGAGGGCAGGAGACACACAAGGGAAAGAAGATGGAGCAGTGTGAAAACTCATGCTAAGTGGGGAGGAGAGCGTTTCTGAGACAGGCCTTAGCTGCTACCACCTAGGGAAGTAGGCAGCCGTGCAGGACCAACTGGAAGAAATGGCACATTATTTCTGAGACCTACTCCAGCTCATAACAAATTATGGATAACATGGGGAAGAATGAGATTTCCAGGACACTTAACTGTTTTTATGAGAAACCTGTACATAGAACAAGAGGCAGTCATCTAAACAGAACAAGGAATACAGCATGGTTTAAAGTCAAGAAAGGTGTGCATCACTGTTGTATCCTTTCACCATATGTATTCAACCTGTATGCTGAGCAAATAATCTGAGAAGCTGGTCTGAAGAAGAATAAGGCATCAGGATTGGAGGAAGACTCATTAATAACCTGAGATATGCAGATGATACAATCTTGCTTGCTGAAAGTGAAGAGGCCTTAAAGCATTTACTGCTGAAGATCAAAGACTACAGACTAACAGCCTAACAACTGGACCAATAAGCAACATCATGATAAACGGAGAAAATGTTCACGTCATTAAGGGCTTCATTTTTACTTGGATCCACAATAAACACCCACGGAAGCAGCAGTCAAGAAATCAAACGACACATTGCATTGGGCAAATCTGCTGCCAGAGGCCTCTTAAAGTGCTCAAAAGTACAGATGTCACCTTGAAAACTAATGTGCGCCTGACTCAAGCCATGGTGCTTTCAGTCGCCTCATACGCACACGAAAGGTGGGCAATGAATAAGGAAGACCAAAGAAAAATTGAAGGCATTGAATTACGGTGTTTGCAAAGAATATTGAATATACCATGGACTGCCAAAAGAATGAACAAATCTGTCTTGAAAGAAGTACAGCCAGAATATTCCTTAGAAGCAAGAATGGCGAGGCTTCATCTCACATATTTTGGACATGTTGTCAGGAGAGATCAGTCCCTGGAGAAGCAGGTCATACTTGGTAACAAGTGGCCACAACAATCGGCTCAAACATAACGATGACTGTGAAGGTGACGATAGGTAGTTTAACATACATTTTGACCCATATGAATTAAAATTTAAACAATTATTTCATGCCTTTTTGTAGGGGTTTTAGAATATACAATTAAAATAAATGTAAACAATTAATAGAAAAAATCTCTGAAAATAAAATTTAATTTTTTTAAATCACTGCTCCATACCCCAGATCTAAATGGCTTGATATAAAGCACTGGTCTTTGTGATTCACAAAAAGGAGGTGCCAATTCCTGGAGGGGGGATGGGAGGATAGAGAGAGTTGGAAGCTGGCAAAATTGTCACGAAAGGAGAGACTGGAAGGGCTGACTCATTAGGGGGAGAGCAAGTGGGAGTACGGAGTAAGGTGTATACAAACTTATATGTGACAGACTGACTTCACTTGTAAACGTTCACTTGAAGCTCAATAAAAGTTAATATAAAAAAAAAGCCCAGCCCTGACCAATGTTTGCTTAAAAACTTTGAAAGTTTGTTCCTCTCTAAAATAAAGCAGGGTCTAACTTTAAAAATAAATAAATAAATGTAAACAATTTTTAGAAAAAATCTCTGAAAATAAAATTTAATTTTTTTAAATCACTGCTCCATACCCCAAATCTAAATGGCTTGATATACAGCACTGGTCTTTGTGATTCACAAAAAGCAGGTACCAATTCCTGAACAAGAACTGAAATGACAGGAGAAACCCCCCATGCTGTTACAGCCCTGAGTATGGGCCCTAATCCAGTGATCTGTCTTCATTAATTCCTTTTCATTTCATCTCTGTGAAAGAGGGGAGGGAGAAGGTGAGAGAGGGTTACATGTGCCTATTCTGTTCTTTAGCATCCAGTTCACTGCCAGGAACAAGTATTCGTAAGAGTCTAAAAAACGTTAAAGTACAAATAAGGAGGAAAACCTCCTAGTATATATATGTATTCGGTGGCACAAAGAGTTAAGTGCTCAGCTACTAACTGAAAGGTTGGCAGTTTAAATACACTCAGAGTTGCCTTGGAAGAAAGGCCTGGCAATCTACCTCCAAATAGTCACAGCTATTGAAAACCGTATGGAGGGCAGTCCTACTCTGAAAACTCACGGGGTCGTCATGAGTGAAAATCTACTCAACGGCAACTGGATTGGTAATCTATATATGGCATAAATGTTCGGAAAATTAGTTTCTGAACATATACGCGGCATACAGAATACACTGCACATTAGTATTATGTGCCAAAACCCACTGTCATCAAGTCGATTCTAACTCACAGTGACCCCAAAGGACAGAGTAAAACTGCCCCATAGGGTTTTCACTGAAGCGGACTGCCACGTCTGTCTCCTACAGAGAGGCTGGTGGGTTCGAACCACTGACCTTTCAGTTAGCAGCCAAGTTCTTTAACCACAGAGCCACTAGGGCTCACTGCTGTCATGTACGGTGATTACATAAGCAAATTCTGAAACAAACTGCCTGGGTTTAAATCCTAACTCAATTTATCAGCTGGGTGATCTGGGCACGTTACTTTACCTCTCACTGCCTCAGTTTCCCATTTCTAAAATGGGTCTTATTCAAAAGGTTGTTACGCAGGTTAAATAAAACACACAAGGCACTTAGAAAAAGGCCTTACACACAGAATGAACATAATAATTGTTAGCTTTCATAATTATTAAGGGAATACAAACAAACGGCTAGGTTGAAGGAACTTCCATTGAGAAAGAGCTGAGTTCCAAAATTCATGTGTAAAGTCATTTACATCAACTGTTAAAGTTGTATGTTTAGATTCAAGTGATTACTGAGGTGTGTTATGATCTTGAACAGAGTTCTGGGGACTATACAGGCAGACTCTGCATGCCCTTCTCCTGCACATCCATTCCATCTCCCTTGGAGCCCAGACATCATGTTATCAATTAAACCCCTTCCACGCTGGTGGTGTACTGTTTAAGAGCTACGGCTGCTAACCAAAAGGTCATCAGTTCAAATCCACCAGGCACTCCTTGGAAAGTCTATGGCACAGTTCTGCTCTGCCCTATAGGGCCGCTATGAGTTGGAATAGACTCAGTGGCAATGGGTTTTTAACGGGTATGAGGTAACTGTGCAGTGCTTAAAGACATACCAAAAGCAACCACGAACACAAAAGTATAGTAAAACGTTATTTCAGAGTAGCAAAACCTTAGTTTCTAACACAGTGGTGAATTAGGGTGGACTGTGGATCAAGAGGAGCTCTGGTGGCATAGTGGTTAAGAGCTCAGCTGCTAACCAAAAGGTCAGCAGTTCGAATCCACCAACTAGTCCTTGGAAACTCTATGGAATAGTTCTATTCTATGCTATAGGGTCTCTATGAGTTCGAATCAACTAGGGTCTCTATGAGTTGGAATCAACTTGATGGTGACAAGTTTGGTTTGGTGGGTGTCATGGATTGAATTATGACCCTAAAAAATGTGTGTCTCAACTTGGTTAGGCCATGATTCCCACTATTGTGTAGTTGTCCTCCATTTTGTGATTGTAATTTTACTTTAAGAGGATTAGGGTGGGATTGATTGTAACACCACCCTCACTCAGGTCACCTTTCCCTGGGGTGTGGCCTGCACCACCTTTTATCTCTCCAGAGATAAAACCAAAGGGAAGCAAGCAGAGAGTTGAGGGCCTCAGACTATCAAGAAAGCAGCACCAGGAGCAGAGCATGTCCTCTGGACCCAAGGTCCCTGCACCTGAGAAGCTCCTTGACCATGGGAAGGCTAAGGACAAGGACCTTCTTCCAGAGCCGAAAGAGAGAGAAAGCTTTCCCTTAGAGCTGATGCCTTGAATTTGGACTATTAGCCTACTTCAATGTGAGGTATTAAATTTCTCTTGGTTAAAGCCATCCACTCATGGTATTTCTGTTATGGCAGCACTAGATGATGAAGACAGTGGGTCAAGGTGGAAGGGGTGGATGAAGGACAAAAAAAGAAAAATGGACAACAGGAGAAATATAAGAATTCAGAGAACTGTGAAAATTTAATTCCTGAATATACTTTCTTTCTCCTCCCTATAACTGGAAGGACTTTTCTCATATACAGCATATATAAGTAAATCCTGGCAATATTTAAAACACTTAGATTTTTGTAAAACTCATTCTCTGAAAACTCATGGTGGCCCCATTAATTTCTGGCTTAAAAACAACTCAGAACTAAAAAGAAGCATAAATAAATAAATAAAGGCACTGCTGTCATTTGCAGGTGATGTTCTTTTCCTGCTATCCACAACCCACACACTCGGGTTAATTTTCCAGGGTCAGTGTTCATAGACCATCCTCTTTCTCTTACCACCACCCACCACCCTTAATTATTTAGAAAGGGCAGGGCCAGTCAGTGCTCCAAACATCAAGTTTTCTCTCCAAAATGCCAACTGGCACTTGGGGAGCAGGCTACACTCTCAGCTATCAGCACTTCCACTAGCCCCTGCAGATAAGGAATGTGTCTCCACTGAACTGTTCGTTGTAATCAAAAAAAAAAAAAAAGTAAAAAACTGTTTCTTAAAAAAAACCAGGCATTTCCCTATTACCCACCCACCCCACTCTCCCACACCCAGTGCTCCCTCACCACACACACACTCAAATATTTCATACCAAGGGTGTGTCCCAAGCACGGGGTCTGGCTCCGCTCTTCTTTTACACCCCTTGGAGGCCTCTGGAGAAACCATACCTTTGGTTGGCAATTCCCTGAACCCTGCCTATTCAAGCTGGCACTTATTCAAAAAGGCAGGTGAGTCTTCAAGTCAGGTTTTTAAAAGGAGTTTAAGAGGTGCCAGGTGATATGCCTACTCACCCTCAAATTTCTCAAAGGTAATAATTTCTTCAGATGTTTACAATGTCTCAACTATGGGTTAATTAAATCCCTTAGGATGGTGGGCATAGGAAAATCCTCCATCTCAATGCCCCCCATTTCGAAAAAAAAAGAGGGGAATCTCCAAAATTACAAATTTCAATTTCTACATACTTGATTGAACTAAGGAGTAAGTTCCTCACATGTGTTATTCTTGGTCTGAGTCCTGGTGGTGCAGTGGGTAAGAGCTCAGCTGCTAACCAAAAGGTCTGCTGTTTGAATTCACCAGCTGCTCCTTAGAAACCCTATGGGGTACTTCTACTCAGTCCTATAGGGTTGCTAAGAGTTAGAATTCACTGGATGGCAATTGGTTTGTTTGCTTTTCAATCTTTGGCTGAAAGGTAGACTTTGTTATCAATTTATTAAATCAACTGGTAATTTGCTGGATATTTCTCATACAGGAACTTATGATGTCTTCAAATCCAGCTAATCAGGTTTAGGGAGAGAGAAACTTCTCTACCTTAGCTTCCCTGCCACTCCCACATCTTTTTCACTGATTTCCATGCCCTGTTTAAGTGACATCACTCATCACTTCTCACTGTCTAGGTTATCTGAGCCAATTCATGGCAGTCAATTCCACCTGAGCCCTAGGATACCCTCATTTACATACTCTGCCCTGTTCCTTCACCAATGGCTGACCTCACATCTCCCCTTGAATGTCTACTAGGCATCTCAAACTTAATGTGGTTCAAATAAAATTCTTCGTCCAAGTGTCTTATCTACCTCCCAGTCTTCCTTATCTCAGCAAATGTTCTCACTATCCTCTGGGTTGTTCAGGACAAAAACCTAGAAATCATCCTTGATTTCTCTCCTTTATTCAAATCTTGCATCCAATCCATTGACATATTCTGGACTCTTGGCACTACCTTAACATAAATCCTGACTCTATCCACTTCTCACTACCTCCACCTTACATCCACCATCATCTCTTGGTTAAAACTGGACTCCATGCACCGATCTTCCCTCTTATAATCTACATAACAGCATCATTTCAGTGGCTTCTCATGGCAATTAGGAAAAATTCCCAAATCCTTCCCATGGTCTTTCATGATGTGGGACTTGCTCACCATACTAACATCATTTCCTAACAGTCTTCCCTCGGTTCACTCCACACTAGCCATGACTTATTTCCTGAGCTTCCTCAAACGTGCCAAAACACTTGGTTATTTAAGGGCCTCAGAAACAACTCTTTCCTTTATTGGCAATATCCCTCCCTTCAGAACTTCATACAGCTATTCTCTCCTTTGATATAGGTCAGTTATCTCCTCAAATATCCTGCTCCCATAAGCCTTTACTATTAATCTAAAACAGCTCACCCCACTCATTCCCTCACATGCAACTCTGTCTTATTTTCAAAATATTTAGCTCTCCTTGACATTTTTTGTTAATTATTACCTGTATTTTTTCTGGTTGAGAATATATGCAGCAAAACATACACCAACTCAACAGTTTCTACCTGTACAATTTAATAACACTGGCTACATTCTTGAAGTTGTGCAACCATTCTTACCCTCCTTTTCCGAGTTGTTCCTCTGTCATTAACATAAACCCACTGCTCCTTAAGGTTCCTATCTAATCTTTTCAGTAGCTGTTGTCAATCTGATGCCATGTAGACAGTTCTTAAAAGAGCATATGCTCAAGGTAGACCATTTTTATTAGTTAAGTAAGCTAATGTTCTGGAGCCCTCATGGCACAGTGGTTAAGTGATACGGTAGCCAAGCAAAAGAAGAGCAGTTTGAATCCACCACCTGCACCTTGGAAACTCTATGGGGCAGTGCTATTCTGTCTTACAGAGTCTCTGAGTTGGAATCAACAGCAACAGTTTGGTTTTTTCTTTTTCATACTTCGGTTTTAAGATGATTCAAGGGAATGCTTTTGGTGTAATGTTTAAAGATTATCTCACGGCAATAGTTTCAGGAGTTCATTCACCCTCAGTGGCTCCAAAAAGTCTAGGGTTCATTTGAAATTCTGTTCTGCATTTTCCCCCTTTTGATCAGGGCTTTTCTATGGACTCTTTGATCAAAATGTTCAGCGACAGCAGCCGGGAACCTTCTGGTTCTTCTGGTCTCATGGCATGCTAGATGTTCTTCTAAAAAACATGAGTGGATGCTGAAGGTTATCAAATACTTATTTTATTACACCTATTAATGTAATCACATTTATTTTACCTGTACATATGGCAAATTATACTGATTCATTTTCGAATGTTAAACTAACCTTGAATTCTTGGGATAGACCCAACTTGGTCATAATATATTCTTCTTTAGAGTATTGCTGGGTTTGTTTTGCATATTTATTTTTATATTTTGCATCTATGTTCATCAGTGACATTGGCCTGTAATTTTCCCATCTTGTGCTGCTCTTGTCAGGTTTTGGTATCAATATTCATTCTACAAGCTTTATAAAATGAGTTTGGGTATATATTTCCTTTTATATTGAAGAATTTGTGAAATATTTCTTGAATATTTGGCAGAATTTGCAGGAAAAGCCATCTGATATGAAGTTTTCTTTTTGAGAATAGTTTGAGCTCTAATTCAATTGTATTAACAGTCGTGGAATTACTTTTGCTTCCTGTTTCTTCTTGAATCGTTGTTATTAACTTACATGGTATGATACGTTTGCCTACTTTACCTAAATTTGCAAATTTATTGGCTAATACGGTTCATAACATTCTCACATTATCTTTATGTTCTGCAAGATCTGTAGTCATTTTCTTTCTAATTCCTGATATTCGTTTTTTATATCTTTATTCTTTTTCACTTGATCAATCTTGCCTAAAGTTTGTCAATTTTACTAGCATTTTCTAAGAATCAACTTTAGTCTTTGTTGATCGTCTGTTGCATGTATTCAATCATTAATAGAAACAAAAATTCCTATGAATGTTTGTTTCTGGTTTTTTCCCAACATTTTGAACGGATGTTTAACTCACTTATTTTTCAAGATTTGTTCTTTCCAATTATATTTTTAAGGCTATAAGTTTCCTATATTATATTGTCTGTACTGCACAAATTTTTATATGCACTATGTTCATAATTGTTCACTTCAAAATGTATTCTAATTTTCATTATGATGTCTTTTTTGACTCATAGTATTTTAAAATATCCAAGCACATGGAGATTTTGTATTTTCATTTTCTAAGATGGTTTTTTTTTTTAATTATGATGTACTAACATAAAAAAAAAATGGAGATTTTGTATTTTCATTTTCTAAGATGGTTTTTTTTTTTAATTATGGTGTACTTACATAGTATCCTCTATGTTATTGCAGACTCTTGAAATTTGTTGAGACTTGCTTTATAACACAGTATACAGTTAATTTTTATACACGCTATGTATGTGCATGAGATGAATGTATATTCTTTCCTGGTTAGATAATACACACACATACACATATATCAATTTGGTATTTTTTTTACATGTTAAATCTTCTGTATCCTTGATAATTTATGGACTTCTATGTTTCTGAGGGGTGTGTTAAAAATCTATTATGATGCATGATGTCAAAAGGAGCCCCAGTAGTGCAGTGGTTAAGCACTCAGCTGTTAAACCTTTTGATTTGATCCACCAACTACTCCACAGGAGAAAGATATGACCGTTCCCTTCCATAAAGATTACAGCCTTAGAAACCTTTGGAGAAGTTCTACTCCATCCTATATTCACTATGAGTCAGAATTGACTCAACAGCACACAAGAAAAAATGTATGATGTGATGGAAACTCAGAAGTACGAAGCTAAAAAGAATTGGTCCTACCTCCAGGGTCAAAGGATGAAGGACAGAGAAAACAGCAGAGACATCCAAAAGCTTGGAAAAAGGGCTGAGAGGACAATGGTTGGTGGTTTAAGGGCTTTGAAGGGCTACCATATATACTGAGGAATCTGAAGTGCAATGTTCTTGCCTAAGGATGAAGACATGCTCATAAAGATCCTGACAAAGCTTTAGGCTTGCACCTCTGGTTGATCTTTGGGCTCCATGGGGGCAGGAAGTGAAGGCTAGGGCAGAGTTTTAGGCACTCTTGCTTAGCATTGAAAGAACGTGCCAGTTCAGAGCCAATCTGCAAAGACTGGGATAATGTTACTTTTTCTTTTTGGCTACAAGCATTTAAAGAAAGCACTGTCATGTCATGAACTGACTGCTGAGATAACAGAACAGAACTTCAGTGTCCACACATGAGAAGACATACAATCTTTGCAGAAATAGTTTGGAAACATCACTAAGCAAATGGATGACTGGCCCTCAACAATTAAAAAAAAAAAAAAAGCAAACCCTAATGACAGGAGGGAATCTGATTTCCAGAGTTACATTATAATATTTAAGATATCCAGTTTGCAACACACTATTCTAAGTCATAAAAAGAAAAAAGAAAAGGATGGTTCATTTGTTAAGAAGAAAGAAAGAAGAGAAATGAACAGAAAGCATCCCTAAGGAAACACAGATATTGGGATTACTAGACAAAGATTTTAAACCAATTGTCTTAAATTTCCTCAAAGAGCTAAACAAACCATAGACACACACACAAAAAAAGGAAACCAAGAGAAGAAATGTATGAAGAAGTAGAAAACATTAATAAAGAAATATTATACAAAAGAACCACATAGAAATTATAGAGCTGAAAAGTTGAATAGCTGAAATAAAAATTTCATTAGAGATTCAGGCAGCCAACAGATACATGAGAAAATGCTCTCGATCATTAGTCATTAGAGAAATGCAAATTAAAACTACGATGAGATTCCATCTGACACCAACTAGACTGGCATTAATTCAAAAAACACAAAATAATAAATGTTGGAGAGGCTGCGGAGAGACTGGAACTCTCATACACTGCTGGTGGGGTTGTAAAATGGTACAACCACTTTGGAAATCCATCTGGCGTTATCTTAAACAGTTAGAAATAGAACTACCATACAACCCAGAAATCCCACTCCTCGGAATATACCCTAAAAATACAAGACCCTTCACACAAACAGATATATGCACACCCATGTTTATTGCAGCTCTGTTTACAATAGCAAAAAGCTGGAAGCAAACAAGATGTCCATCAACAGACGAATGGGTAAATAAATTGTGGTATATTCACACAATGGAATACTACGCATCGATAAAGAACAGTGACGAATCTCTGAAACACTTCATAACATGGAGGAATCTGGAAGGCATTATGCTGAGCAAAATGAGTCAGTTGCAAAAGGACAAATATTGTATAAGACCACTATTATAAGATCTTGAGAAATAGAAAAAACGGAAAAGAACACATACTTTTGTGGTTACAAAGGGGGGAGGGAGGGAGGGAGGGAGAGGGCTTTTTATTGATCAATCTGTAGATGGGAACTGCTTTGGGTGAAGGGAAAGACAACACTCAAAACATGGAAGGTCAGCCTAATTGGACAGGATTAAAAGTAAAGAGGTTTTCGAGAGAAAATGAAAGCTTCAAAGGATAGCGAAGCAGGGGCTGGGGTCTGGGGAACTTGGTTTGAGAGGACTTCTAAATCAATGGGCAAAACAATTCTATTATGAAAACACTCTGCATCCCACTTTGAATTGTGGCACCTGGGGTCCTAAATGCCAACAAGCAGCCATCTAAAATACATTAATTGGTCTCAACCCACCGGGAGCAAAGGCAAAGGAAGAACACCAAGGTCACACGACAACTAAGAACCCAAGAGACAGAAAGGGCCACTTGAACCAGAGACCAACAATATCCTGAGACCAGAAGAACTAGTTGGTGCCCGGCCACAATCGATGTCTGCCCTGTCAGGGAACACAACAGACAACTCCTGAGGGAGCAGGAGACCAATGGGATGCAAACCCCAAATTCTCATTAAAAGACCACACCTAATGGTATGATTGCGACTAGAGGAATCCCAGAGACAATGCTCCCCAGAACTTCTGATGGCACAGGACAGGAACCATCCCCGAAGACAAATCATCAGGCATGAAAAGGACTGGTCAGTGGGGGGGAGAGAGATACTGATGAAGAGTGAGCTAATTAAATCAGGTGGACACAGGAGAGTGTGTTGGCAACTCTTGACTGGAGGGGGGATGGGAAGATAGAGAGAGAGGGAAGAAGGTAAAATTGGCACGAAACGAGAGACTGTAAGGGCTGACTCAATAGGGGGAGAGCAAGTGGGAGAAGGGAGTAAGATGTATGTAAACCTACATGTGACAGACTGATTGAAATGGTAAATGTTCACTTGAAGCTTAATAAAAATTTAAAAAAAAAAAAATTTCATTAGAGGAGCTCAACAGCAGATTTGAGCAAGAAAGCAGGAAAATGTAAACTTGAAAAAGCACAACTGAAATTGTTCTAACTGAGGAGCATAAAGGAAAAAGAATGAAGAAAATGAATAGAGCCTAAGGGACCTGCGGGACAACATCAAGCATACCAATATACTCATTAAGGGAGTCCCAGAAAGGAAAGAAAGATGAAAGGACAGAAAGAATATTTAAAAACGTAATGACTGGAAGTTTCCCAAATGTCATCTAGATATCCAAGAAGCTCAATAAACTCAAAGGACAGTAAATACATAGATATCCACAGACAGACATAATCAAAATGTCAAAAGACGAAGACAGAAACTTGAAAGCAGCAACAGATAAGTGACCCCTAATGTACAAGAGAGTCTCAACAAGTTTAACTGTTGATTTTTCATCAGAAACCATTGAGACAAGAAAATAGTCGAATGATGTATTTAAGGTACTGGAAAAAAAATACAGAAACAAAACTATGAACCAAGATGTCAATATCTAGCAAAACTATCTTTAAAAAATGAAGGTGAAATTAAGACATGCCCAGATACACAAAACCTGAGGGAGTATGTTAGCAGCAGAACTGCCTTATGAGAAATGCTACAGGGAATCATCCTGGCTGGCACGGAAGGACACTAGACAGTAACTTGAAGCCATAAAAAGAAACGAAGACTCCGTAAAGGTAACTACTTAGATAAAACAAAGTCGGTAATATTTTTATATCACGCCTCTCTTTTTTTCATATATGATTTAAAGCACAAATGCATAAAAATACTTACACATCTCTCTTAATGCACACACAATGTATAAAGATGCAATTTTTGTAACAGCAACGTAAGTAGGGGAGGTAACTGAGCTGAATAAAAGCAGAATGTTGTATACTGTTGAAGCTAAATTTGTATTAACTAAAAGAAGATTGTTATGAACATAAGATATTAATTGTAATCCTCATGGTCACCACTAAGAAGTTAAAAAACATAAGGAAAGGAAATAAGGAGAGGATCAAAATTGTACACTTGAAAAAAATCAGTCAAACACAAAAGTGGACGGTAGTGAAGAAAATGAGAAACAAAATATGTATATGACCTACTACAAAGTAGAAGACATAAGTCCTTCCTTATCATTAATCGCTTTGAATTTAAATAGATTAAATTCACAATTGGGATCATTAAAGTTGTGTGTCAACTTTGTTGGACCATGATTCTCAGTGCTTTGGCAGTTATGATGTAGTTTAGCAGTCGTATAACGATGCAATCATTTCCATGATGAGATGTGATATAATGTGATTACCTCCATGATGGGATCTGCTGTGAGTAGCCAATCAGATCTAAGGGAGTTTCCTCGGGGGTGTGGAATGCATCCAATATAGGTGGACTTTCTGGCAAGGCTCTTGAGCTTTTGCTAACTCTGAATCCTGCAGCTGGCTCCTCTTCATCTGATCTCAAGTTTTTGGGACTTGAACTCTCAGCTTACCTTCCAATTTTGGGATTCACCAGCCTCCGCAGTCTGTGAGCTGCGGCCTGCCAGCTTACCTGCCGATCTTGAGATCTGTCAGCCTTTGCAGCCTGTGAGCCACAGACCTGTTGTATGACCTGCAGATCTTGAGTTCTGCAGTCCCTGCATCTATGTGAGTCAGGAGAAGCCACAAGCCTGACCCATGGACTTGAGACTTACCAGCCTCTACAGCCTCGTGAGCCATTTTCTTGATATAAAGCTATTTATATATAAATATATATATATACACCTCACTGGTTTTGTTTCTCTAGAGAACCCAGCCTAAGATACCAATTAAAAGACAAACATTGGCAGAATGCATAAAAAAATCATTCGATTGCTATCAAGCTGATCTGACTCATGGTGACCCCTCCCCTCATGTGTGTCAGAGTAGTACTGACACACAAGTGTGTCAGTTCAATGGCTAATTTTTCAAAAGTAGATCACCAAGCCTTTCTTCCAAAGTGCCTCTGGGTGGACTCAAACCTCCAACATTTTGGTTAGCAGCTGAATGCATTAACCGTTTGTACCTCCCAAGGACTACAACATGTATCTATGTTTATTTCTGTGTTACTTCTCTTTATACTATATACATACATACACACATACACACACATAGACATCCATGAGTGGTTCATACAGATGCTCTGGACTTCAACTAGCAGGGCTCTATTAATTATTGATAGAAAAGTACTGATACCAGTTATAAATGCGTATTTGTCCATTTCCCCTTTCAGATTTATTAGTTTTTGTATTTTGGAGCGCTGTTGTTAGACACGTACACATTTAGGAGTGTTTTATCTTTTTGGAGAATTGAACCTTTATTATGTTATGTCCCTACTTATTCCCAATAATACTCCTTTTTCTGAAGTATAATTTGTCTGATATTAATACAGCCACTGCAGTAGAACTGGATAATTTTCAACCATTTCAAGAGGTAGCATAAGATCAAGAACTGATGGTATAAAAGGAAGAAATCGAAGCTGCATTGAAGGCATTGGTGAAAAACTATCCTCTCTCCACCATCTTCACTAACTCTGACACCAACTGTCCCTCACACAGCACTCCCTACTTCTCTGCCGGGTTCAATAACTCATTGCAATGGCCACACAGAACTCATAGTCCATATTCACGATTATGGAGTTTATTAGGGAAGTAACAGTTATAACTCAGGCTCAACGACACTCAGAATACAGTTCTTCTATCAGGACAGCCTCTTCCCTCCTGTGCTCATAGGCGTGCCTCTGCCTGGCCTTGGGCCGGTCTCTCTCCAAAGGCACTCAGCTTTCCTTCTCCATGGGCCATCATCTCCTATAGCCAGGTCCCTGTTGCTCGGTCTCTCCTGCCATGGCATCTTACCATCTTCAGGGTTACAGCTTCCTCTCTCTATCTCAGTCTCCTGCTTCTAGGAGCTTCTCAGTGCAGGGATCTCAGGTCCATAATATACGCTCGGCTCTTGGCTGTTCTTCCTTGATGGGAGTTGAATCCTCCTCTTTGCTCTGGAACTGGTTCTCTTTGAAGGGAAAATAAACAATCCCCTTGGTGAGCCACAATTACCCTATCACACAGTCCTGCCCAAGCACCAGGGTGGATGTTATAAGACCATGGCTAGAAAGGCCACACAAAGTAAACAATCACATCACAGTACCTTGGACTCATTTTTCAAGTGAAGTACCAAAAATCCCATACAAACAGATTGGTAAAGAATATAATCAACAGCAAGAACATTTTCATACTTATGTTTTCTGTATTTGGAAGAAATCTATAGCACTATTCTTATTTTGCCAATTCACAGGGATCACAGAGATTAGTGGTAGATGTTGCAGTACCAGAAAACTCTCTGGTCAAACAGTCTGTGAGCAGTCTTACAAACATGGATATTCCACCAGAGTCAAAAGAATGACGTTACATATCATCAAAGAGAACATTTCAAGATCTAGGCTGAAGTACAATGTTGTCACTGATAGGCTAAAATCCATACACTTACAAGGAAGACCAGTTTATATGACTATTCAAATTTATGCACCAACCACTAATGCCAAAGACAAAGAAATTGAAGATTTTAAACAACTTCTGCAGCCTGAAATTGATCAAACATGCAATCAAGATGCATTGATAATTACTGGTCATTAGAATGTTAAAGTTGGAAACAAAGAAGGAAAAGTAGTTGGAAAATACAGCATCGCTGAAATAAATGACGCCAGAAATCTCATGAAAGAATTTTGCAAGACCAGTGACTCATCCACTGCAAATATTTTTTTTCACCAACATAAACGGCAGCTATACACGTGGACTTTACCAGATGGAATACACAGGAATCAAACTGACTACATCTGTGGAAAGAGAAGATGGGAAAACTCATATCATCAGTCAGAACAAGGCCAGGGATCGATTGTGAAACAGACTGTCAATTGCTCACATGGGAGTTCAAGTTGAAACTGAAGAAAATTAGAATAAGTCAAAAGGGGCCAAAATATGACCTTGAGTATATCTCACCTGTATTTAGAGACCACCTCAAGAACACATTTTACGTGTTGAACACTAATGACTGAAGACCAGACGAGTTGTGGAATGACATCAAGGACATCACACATGAAGAAAGCAAGAGATCCTTTAAAAGACAGGAAAGAAAGAAAAGACCAAAACGGATGTCGGAAGTGACTCTGAACGTTGCTCTTGAATGTCGAGTAGCTAAAGTGAAAGGAAGAAATGATGAAGTTTTGAGTATTGAGACGCCACCAGTGATCCCTCTTACAAAAAAGACCAGAAAAAACAAGTGAAGCGATTATATTTATGACAAGCTAGGAGCCCTGAACATCAAAGGTAAAGTTAGAAAACGGACTAGGCAGCGGAGGGAGGGAGAGACTATTCAGAAGCGGAGAGGAGTTACTGAACATGAATAGCCAGGAACCCTCAGGCACCGTTCCCTGGAGCGACTGCAGTGGGGCTGGCAGTGGCCTTCCAGAGGCGCTTAGCTCAGGGAAAGACAGCAAGTTGCACAGACTACTCACACCTCCAGAACAAGAGAAGAACGGCACTCTCAGCGAAAGCTAATTACTTGTGTTTATTTTACCACGCCCCCAGCCCCCAAGCTGGCTTCAGTGGCTGTCAACTTCCCTGGGCCTGAGATAGGCCCTGGTAGCGCTCTGAGCCATTTTTCCATCCTTGAAGAAGGTATAAGTTCACAACTGGGGGAAAGATAATCTGCCAGCTCAATTAAGCTGGGGAGCTCAGGACAGAAGCAGCTCTTGTTCAGGAACAAACAGTCCATGGGCTTTGAATACCTTTCACCCCAGCATGGACCTGTGTGGGCCCATTTCAGGAGAATAGGCCCTTGTTGCCAGACTGCAACTGTTTCAGCTGGACGGTGGAAAGATGGGTGTTTGATGTTTGACACTGCTTTGCCTATTAAACAGGGTCTTCACCTCCCCACATCAGGGGCCTAAGGACTGGTGGCCCCACCCACAATACCTAGCCACCTGTGACAGGGTTCCAAGGATAAGTAGTACCGCCCAGAACTTACAACCAAAAGCATTGGGTACCCATCGCCCTTCTGCAGAACCCACCCGTGTGCTCTACAGAACAGGGATGCGCTTTCCTCACAGACTCTCAGAGGACAGCTGTCAGACCCCTGCCTTGATCAGAGTCTGACCCCCTACTGCAGCCAGATACTTCTGCCTACACCAATAACCCCTGCCCCTCTAAGACTGCAGGACAGAGCCTGTACCTTACACTTTATGACCAACTACCTGGGCACCTGAGTTGAATCCATACAAGAAAACTAAATGAACTCCTAGGCTCATATACCTGGTAACAGTGCTAGCCATCTGGTGATAGTACATTAGAGCTTCAAAGGTGAAAATAATCAACCTAGCCCACTCAAGCAGCTTATTTGGGTATACCAAAACTAAACAAAGCAAGAAGCTAGGATATAAAAAGCAAGCATAAAATAAACTAGTACAATAACTTATAGATTGCTCAGAGACAACAGTCAACATCAAATCACATAAAGAGGCAGACACGGGGGCAGGACCAAGATGGCTGACTAGGTAGAAGATTCCGCTTATCCCTCTTGAAACAAAGACTCGAAAAAACAAGTGAACTGATTACATAAAGGGCAATCTACAAACCCTGACCATCAAACACAGAACTAAGGAGCTGACCTGAGTGACGGGGGAGTGAAAAGCCACGCTGCAGCAGGGACCGCTTCCAGAGCCAGTGTCCCACGCCGCAGCCTTGAGCCCTCGCGGTTTCCTCATGTCAGAGTGGTGGGGCTGATTGTGGCTTACTGAGACAGGGAAGAAGAGATATAGGCCTAACCCTCAGGACCAACCTCAGAGGGGACCCAGGCAGCACACGCAGGCTCCAAACAGACACAGCTGACAGGGAAACGAAAAACTATAGGGAAGCAGCGACTGGTTTTGGAGCCTGGAGTGCAGCATCCCAGAAAGGAAACCCTGGTGCTGGGCTTTGGACTAAGTGTGGGGGAGCCGATTGTGGCTTCCTGAGATGGTGTGAGCATGGATGCAGCCCTAACCCTCTGGGACAGTCTCAGCAGGGATCCAGCCAGCACACACGAGCGACACAATGCTCTGGAATCTCAGAAAAAACAGTCCTCACCAAACAACATAAGTAACTTTCTATATTTTGCCAGGCTACTCTCTTCTATATATCTGATTCCACCCCTCATTGCCCCAGCCAGCTTCATTAACATTGGAATTCTCTGTGCCAGAGAGTGACGTGCACTGCTGGATTTTTTTTCTTCTTTCTTTTCTAACCCATTCTCCTGGCCTGAGAAAAGCAGCATTTAACAATCAAAGAAAAAATCCTTCCCTGACTTCCCTAAACTGAAATAACAGTACAGAATCAGCTCCATCCAGGTATTAACAGACCCATAGTCTTTGGCTTTCACCCTACAGGTAACTAGGTGGCTATTACAATGTAAAGGCAATTCTGATAGAGATCTGACCATAATTGTTTTAGCTCAGCAGTGGAAAGGCAAGTTTTGGAGGTCAGATACCTCTCTACCTATTAAACAGAGCCCTCGCTGATCCACACCAGCGAACTGAGGGCTGAAACTCCACCCACACCACCTAGCCACCTGCTAGAGGGGTCTGAGAATAGTGACGCCTACCCAAGCATTGGGTGCCTAAGATACAGCTGCAAAGCCCACCCACCAGAGTGCTCTAGAGAATAGAGCCACACCTACCTCACTGACACTTGAAGGAAGGCTGTCAGCATCCTGCCCTCCTCGAAATGTGACCCCATGCCACTCATAGAAACTGGTGCATAAACCATCACCACTACTCCTCTAAGATAATAGGTGAGAGCCTACACCACACACTAGGTGACCAGCTATCACGACACCTGAGCTGATTCTATTCAAGAATAGTGAATGGACTCATACACTTATATACCTGGTAACAGCTCAGGCAAGCTGGTAACAGGACGTAAGTGATTCAAAAGCTACATCAATCACGATACCACAATCTAGTAGCCCGTCTGGGTGTATTGTAACAAAACAAAATAAGAAGATAAGACTCAGTGAGCAAATATAAAAGAAAATATTACAATATCTTATAGATGGCTCAGAGACAGCAGTCAACATCAAATCACATGAAGAAGCAGACCATTATTGCTTCTACAAACCCCCAAATCAAAGAATCAAAATCATTCCCAGATGTAGATACATTCCTAGAATTGCCAAATGTAGAATATAAACAAATTGTATACAGAATGCTTCAAGACATCAGGAATGACCTCACAAATGAAATAAGGCAATCTACAGAAAACACCAAGGAATACGCGGATAAAGTAGTTGAAGATATCCAAAAGATTATTCAACAACATAGTGAAAAAATTAATAAGCTGTAAGAATCCATAGAGAGACAGCATTCAGAAATCCAAAAGATTACAATAAAGTCACAGAATCAGACAACTCAATAGGAAGTCAGAGGAGCAGAATAGAGGAACTGGAACGCAGAGTGGGGGAGCTGGAGGATAAGGCAATTGACACAAATATAGTTGAAGAAAAATCAAATAGAATTTAAAACTATGAAGAAACCCTAAGAATCATGGGGGACTCTATCAAGAATAATTTGCGTGTGATTGGAGTTCCAGAACAGGGAGGGATAACAGAAAATACAGAGAGAACAGTGGAAGATCTGATGGGAGAAAAATTCCCTGGCATTGTGAAAGATGAAAAGATATCTACCCAAGATGCTCATCGAACCTCATACAAAATAGATCCCAAAAGAAAATCACCAAGACATATTATCAAACCTGCCAAAACCAAAGATAAAGAGAAATTTCAAAAGTACCCGAGGATAAATGAAAAGTTACCTACAAAGGAGAATCAATAAGTTTGCACTACTCGGCAGAAACCATGCAGGCAAGAAGACAATGGGATAACATATATAGAGCACTGAAAGAGGAAAAACTGTCAGCGAACAATCATATATCCAGCAAAATTCTAAAACATGAAGGTGAAATTAAGATATTTACAGATAAACACAAGCTTAGAGAATTTGCAAAAACCAAACCAAAACTGCAAGAATTACTGAAGGAAATTCTTTGGTCAGAAAATCAATAATATCAGATACCAACACAACACAAGGTCACAGAACAAAACATCCTGATATCAACACAGATAGGGAAATCACAAAAACAAAATAAGATTAATTAAAAAAAATGCTCAAAAGAGGGAATCATTGATGTGATTATATAAAAGATTAAGATAGTGAAAAAAGAGGGACTAAATACAGGAGGCTTAGAAATTACATATGGAGAGGAAACCAAGGCGATACAGGGCGAAACAACTTAGGTTTTTACTTACTCAAACCAGGGTAAATATTAAGGTAACCACAACAAGGTCTAACAATTCCATACTTCAAAATAAAAACCAAGATAAACATAACGACTCACCAAAATAAATTCAACTACTATAAAAAGGAGGAACACACATTCTACAAAGAAAAACTCAGCACAAAAAAGTAAATGCAAAATGAAATTGTCAAAAACAGGCATCAAAATGACAGCACTAAACTCATACTTATCTATAATTACACTTAATGTAAATGGACTAAATTCACCAATAAAGAGACAGAAAGTTGCAGACTGGATAAAAAAACACGATCAGTCTGTATGCTTCCTAAAAGAGACACGCTTTAGAGTTAAGAGACACAAATAAACCAAAACTGAAAGGATGGATAAAAATATATCAAGCAAACAACAATCAAAAAAGACCAGGAGAGGCAATATTAATTTTGAACAAAATAGACTTTAAAATAAAATCCACCACAAAGGATAAAGAAGGACACTACATAAAGATTAAAGGGACAATTTACCAGGTACATATAACCGTATTAAATATTTATGCACCCAATGATAGGGCCGCAACATTCATAAAACAAATGTTAACAGAATTAAAAAGTGAGATAGACACCTCCACAATTATAGCAGGAGACTTCAACACAACACTCTCAGTGAAGGATAGGAAATGCAGTAAGAAGCTCAATAGAGACATGGAAGATCTAATTGCTACAATTAAACAACTTCACTTCATAGACTTATACAGAACACTCCACCCAACAGCTGCAAACTATAATTTCTTTTCTAGTGCACATGAAACATTCTCTAGAATAGATCACATATTAGGTCATAAAACAAGCCTTTGCAGAACCCAAAACACTGAAATATTACAAAACATCTTCTCTGAACAAAAGACCATAAAAGTAAAAATCAATAACAGAAAAACCAGGGAAAAGAAATCAAATGCTTGGAAACTGCACAATACCCTGCTCAAAAAAGACTGGGTTATGGAAGACCTTAAGGAGGGAATAAAGAAATTCACAGAATTCAACAAGACTGAAAACACTTCCTATGAAAACCTTTGGGACATGGTGAAAGCAGTGCTCAGAGGTCAATTTGTATCAATAAAGGCACACATATTAAAGAAGAGCCAAAATGAAAGAACTGTCCCTACAACTTGAACAAACAGAAAGAGAGCAACAAAAGGAACTGTCAGGCACCAAAAGAAAGAAAAAATAAAAACTACAGCAAAATTAAATGAATTAGAGAATAGAAAAACAATTGAAAGAGTTAACAAGGCCAAAAACTGCTTCTTTGAAAAAATTAACAAAATTGATAAACCATTGGCCAGACTGACTAAAGAAATACAGGAAAAGAAACCAATAATCCGAATAAGAAATGGGATGGGCCATATCACAACAGATCCAACTGAAATTAAAACAATCATATCAGATTACTACAAAAAATTGTATTCTAACAAATTTGAAAACCTAGAAAAAATGGATGAATTCCTAGAAACACACTACCTACCTAAACTAACACAAACTGAAGTACAACAACTAAATAGACCCATAACAAAAAAAGAGATTGAAAAGGTAATCAAAACACTCCCAACAAAAAAAAGCCCTGGCCCTGACGGCTTCACTGCAAAGTTCTACCAAACTTTCAGGGAAGACTTACCACTACTACTGAAGGTATTTCAAAGCATAGAAAAGGACGGAATACTACCTAACTCCTTCTATGAAGCCAGCATAACCCTGATACCAAAACCAGCAAAAGACAACACAAAAAAAGAAAATTACAGACCTATATCCCTCATGAACATAGATGCAAAAATCCTCAACAAAATTCGAGCCAGTAGAATTCAACAACATATCAAAAAAATAATCCACCATAACCAAGTAGGATTTATACCAGTTATGCAAGGTTGGTTCAATATTAGAAAAACAATTAATGTAATCCACCACATAAAAAAAGGACAAGAACCACATAATTTTATCAATTGATACAGAAAAGGCATTTGACAAAGTCCAACACCCACTCATGATAAAAACTCTCAGCGAAATAGGAATAGAAGGAAAATTCCTCAACATAATAAAGGGTATTGATACAAAGCCAATACCCAGCATCATCCTAAATGGAGAGAGCCTGAAAGCATTTCCCTTGAGAACGGGAAACAGACAAGGATCCCCTTTATCACTGCTCTTATTCAGCATTGTGCTAGAGGTCCTAGCCAGAGCAACTGGGCTAGACAAAGAAATAAAGGGCATCCAGATTGGTAAGGAAGAAATAAAATTATCTCTATTTCCAAAGACATTATCTTATACACAGAAAACCCTGAGGAATCCTCAAGAAAACTAATAGAAGGGTTCAGCAAAGTTTCAGATTACAATACAAACACACAAAATCAGTTGGATTCCTCTATATCAACAAAAAGAACATTGAAGAGGAAATCATCAAATGAATACCATTCACAGCAGCCCCCAAGAAGATAAAATACTTAGGAATAAACCTTACCAAAAATGTAAAAGTGCTATACCAAGAAAACTACAAGGTACTACTGCAAAAAGAACAAAAGGGACCTACGTAATTGGAAAAACATATCTTGCTCGTGGATAGGAAGACAACATTGTAAAATTGTCCATTCTATCAAAAGCACTTCCGATCCAAATTCCAATGACATTTTTTAAAAAGATGGACAAACAAATCACCAACTTCATATGGAAGGGAAAGAAGTTGCGGATAAGTAAAGCATTACTAAAAAAGAACAAAGTGGGAGGACTCACTCTGCCTGATATTAGAACAAATTATACTGTCACAGTAGTCAAAACAGCCTGGTACTGGTACAGCAACAGACACATAGACCAATGGAACAGAATTGAGAATCCAGATATAAATCCATCCACATATGAGCAGCTGATATTTGCCAAAGGCCCAGTGTCAGTTAACTGGGGAGAAGATAGTCTTTTTAACAAAAGGTGCTGGCGTAACTGTATAGCCACCTCCAAAAAATGAAACAGGACCCCTACCACACACCATGCACAAAAACTAACTCCAAATGGATCAAAGACCTAAACATAAAATCTAAAACGATAAAGATCATGGAAGAAAAAATAGGGACAACATTAGGAGACCTAATACATGGCATAAACAGAATACAAAACATTACTAAAAATGACGAAGAGAAACCAGATAACTGGGAGCTCCTAAAAATCAAACACCTATGCTCATCTAAAGACTTCACCAAAAGAGTAAAAAGACCACCTACAGACTGGGAAAAAGTTTTCAGCTAAGACATCTCCACCCGGTGCCTGATCTCTAAAACCTACATGACTCTGCTAAAACTCAACCACAAAAAGACAAACACCCCAATTAAAAAATGGGCAAAGGATATGAACAGACACTTCACTAAAGAAGACATTCAGGCAGCTAACAGATACATAAGGAAATGCTCTCGATCATTAGCCATTAGAGAAATGCGAATCAAAACTACAATGAGATTCCATCTCACTCCAACAAGGCTGGCATTAATCCAAAACACACAAAACAAATAAATGTTGGAGAGGCTGTGGAGAGACTGGAACACTTATACTCTGCTGGTGGGAATGTAAAATGGTATACAACCACATTGGAAATCAATTTGGTGCTTCCTTAAAAAGCTAGAAATAGAACTACCATACAACCCAGCAATCCCACTCCTCGGAATATATCCTAGAGAAATAAGAGCCTTTACACAAATAGATATATGCACTTCCACGTTTACTGCAGCACTGTTTACAATAGCAAAAAGATGGAACCAACCAAGGTGCCCATCAATGGATGAATGGATAAATAAATTATGGTATATTCACACAATGGAATACTGCACATCAACAAAGAACAGTGACGAATCTGTGAAACACTTCATAACATGGAGAAACCTGGAAGGCATTATGCTGAGTGAAATTAGTAGCAAAAGGTCAAATATTGTATAAGACCACTATTATAAGATCTTGAGAAATAGTTTAAACTGAGAAGAACATATTCCTTTGTTGTTATGAGGGGGGGAGGGAGGGAGGGTAGGAGAGGGGTATTTACTAAAGAGATAGACAAGAACTACTTTCGGTGAATGGAAGAACAACACTCAACACAGTGGAGATCAGCACAACTGGACTAAACCAAAGTAAAGAAGTTTCCTGAATAAACTGAATGCTTCGAAGGTCAGCAAAGCAGGGGCAGGGGTTTGGGGACCATTGTTTTAGGGGACATCTAAGTCAACTGGCATAATAAAATCTATTAAGAAAACATTCTGCATCCCACTTTGAAAAGTGGCATCTGGGATCTAGCAAGCAGCCATCTCAGATGCATCAATGATTCTCAACCCACCTCGATCAAGGGAGAATGGAGAACACCAAGAACATAAGATAATAACGAGCCCAAGAGACAGAAAGGACTACATGAACTAGAGACTACATCATCCTGAGATCAGAAGAACTAGACAGTGCTGGGCCACAACCAACGACTGCCCTGACGGGGAACATAACAGAGATCCCTTGAGGGAGCAGAACAATGGGATGCAGACCCAAAATTCTCATAAAAAGACCAGACTTAATGGTCTGACTGAGACTGGAAGGACCCCAGTGATCATGGCCCCCACACCTTCCGTTTACCCACTATGGGAACCATCCCCAAAGCCAGTTCATCAGACATGGGTTGGACTAGACAATGGATTGGAGAGGGATGCTGGTGAGGCGTGAGCTACTTGGTTTGGGTGGACACTTGAGACTATGTTGGCATCTCCTGCCTGGAAGGGAGATGGGTGGGTAGAGGGGCTTAGAAACTGGCAAAATAGTCACGGAAAGAAAGAGTGGAAGGAGGGAGTGGGCTGTCCCATTGGGGGGAAAGTAATTGGGAATATGTAACAAGTTGTGTATAAGTTTTTATGTGAGAGACTGGCTTGATTTGTAAACTTTCACTTAAAACACAATAAAAATTATTAAAATAAAAAAAAAAAGCTGACCCATGATTGCTTCAACAAGCTCTCAGAACTAAGACTCAAGGAATCTTCTCGATGAAGGTGCAATCCTGGAATTACCGGATACAGAATACAAAAGATTAATATACAGAACTCTCAAAGATATCAGGAAGGAAATGAGGCAAAATACAGAACAAGTCAAGGAACACAAAGATAAAGCAGCTGAAGAAATTAAAAAGGTTACTCAAGCACATAATTAAAAATTTAATAAGCTGCAAGAAACCATAGAGAGACTGCAATCAGAAATTCAGAAGATTAACAATAAAATTACAGAATTAGAAAACTCGACAGAAGGTAAGAAGAGCACAATTGAAGAACTGGAAGGCAGAATTACTGAGAATGAAGATAAAACTCTTGGGACCAATATATTTGAAAAGAAACCAGATAAAAGAATTTTAAATGAAGAAATCCAAAGAATCATGTGGGACTTTATCAAGAGAAATAACTATGAGTGATTGCAGTACCAGAACAGGGAGGGCTAACAGAAAATACAGAGGGAACTGTTGAAGATTTGTTGGCAGAAAACTTCCCTGATATCATGAAAGATGCTCATCAAATTCCACATAAGGTAGATCTCAAAAGAAAGTGACCGAGACATATAATAATCAAACTTGCCAAAATCAAACATAAAGAGAATTTTAAGAGAGGCTAGGGATAAAAGAAGTCACCAAAAAAGGAGAGTAAATAATAATAAACTTGGACTACTCAGCAGAAATCATGGAGGCAAGAAGGCAATGGGATGACTTATACAAAATATTGAAGGAAAAAAATTGCCAACCAGGAATCAAACCATAACCCTGGCCCTCTAGCCTTAGCCCTCTAACTCTAGCCCCTAAGCCCTAAGTCCCAAAGCCCCTAAGACCCTAAGCCCCTAAGACCCCCAAGGCCCTAAACTCTAACCCTAACCCAAACTCTAACCCCTATACCCTAAACCCTAAATCCTAACACCTAACCCCTAACCACCCTAACCTTAACGACCCTAACCCTAACCCTAACACTCGAACCCTAACCCTCTAACGCTAACCTGAAACCCTAACCCTCTAACTCTAACCCTCTAACCCTAGCCCTCTAATCCTAGCCCTAAACCTAACCCCAACCCCCAAACCCAACGCCAAACCCTAAACCTCAAATCCCTAGCCCTAAACCTAAGAATGAGTCTAAGCCTAACCCTATCACTTAACCCTAAACCCTAAACCCTAACACTTAAAACCCTAACACACAAAACCCTAACACCCTTAGCCCTAACACATTCAACCCTAACACCCTAAATGCCAAAGCTCTAAACACTAACACCCTTAACCCCAACCCCTAAACCCTAAACTTAAACGCTAAACCATCTAACCCTCTAACCCTAATACCCTAACACTAAACCCTAAACCCTAACCCCTGCCCCCAGCCCTAACCCTCACTCTAAGCCTTAAACCCTAAACCTTAAGTCCTAAACCCTAGGCTCTAAGCCCTAAGCCCTAAACCCTAAGTCCTAAAACCCTAAACTCTAAGCCTTAAGCCCTAAACATAACCCTCTAACCCTAAACCCTAAAACCTTACCCCAGACCCATCCCACACCCCTAAACCTGAACCCCTAAACCCTAGCCCTAACCCCTAACCCTAAACCTCTAAACCATACCCCTAATCTTCTAACCCTAAACCTCCAACCCTAACCCTCTAACCCTAACTCTCTAACCCTAACCACAACACCAACCCCAACCTCTGAACCCTGAAACCCTAACCCCCAACCCTAAACCTCTGAACCCTAAGCCTAAACCCTCTAACCCTAAACCCTAACCTTCACCCCCTCACACCCTCACCTTCTCACTCCCTCACTCTATAATCTTCTCAACCTCTAACCCCCTCACCCTCTAACCCCTCACCCTCTAACTCCCTCAATCTCTAACCCCCAAACCGCTAACACCCACCCTCTTACCCCAAACCACATATCCCAAACAAACCCAACACCAACCCCAACCCTAAACCTAAATCCTGACCCCTAAAACCTAACCCAAACGCTACCGACTAAACCCCAAAACCCTAAACCCCCAAAACTGTAAACCCCAAACTGCAACCCCTAACACCTAACCTGTAAATCCAAACTCTAACCTCAAACCCTAAACCTAAGCCTAACACCTAACCCCAACCGAAAAACCCTAACCCAAACCCTAACAACCCTAACCCTAACATCCCTAACCCCAAAACCCTAACCCCAATCCCTAACCCCAAACCCTAACAACCAGAACTCTAGCAACCCTAACCCTTTTTGTTAGCAGCCGTAGCACTTAACCACTAGCCACCAGGGTTTCCATGAGCAGTCACAGGAATAGACATATGCACACCCGTGTTCACTGCGACATTATTCACAGTAGCAAAAAGATGGAAACAACCTAAGTGCTCGTCCACAGAGGAATGGATAAACAACCTACGGTACATACACACAGTGGAACACTACACGACAATGAAGACCAATGATGAATCTCCGAAACATCTCACACCATGGATGAATCTGGAGCGCATCATGCTGACTAAGTCAATCACAAAACGACATATACACTAAGAGACCACTATCATAAAAACTCATGAAAACATTTACACACAGAAACAATCCTTGATGTTCACCAGGCAGACGGAGAGTGGGTAGAGAAAAGCTAACTAAACAATAACCAAAAAAAACAAACCCACCGCCGTCGAGTCGATTCCAGCTCATAGAGACCCTATAGGACAGATTAGAACTGCCCCATAGAGTTTCCAAGGAGCGCCTGGTGGATTCGAACTGCAGACCTTTGGTTAGCACTGGTGGGTCTTAACCACTATGCCATCAGGGTTTCCAACCAAACGACAGATATGTGGTAACTCTGGTGAAGGAAGAGACGGTACACAAGACTGGGAATCAACCTCAGCCTCACTCTAACCCTAACCATAACCCTAAACCACTTGTGCCCTAGCCTAGTAACCCCAGCCCTAACCCCAACCCCCAGCCACCTAAAACCTATACCCCTAAACCTAACTCCCAAACCTCTAACCCCCCAACCTGAACCCCTAACACCAAACCCTAACCCCTAACCCTAATCCTCTAACCCTTCTGCATCTCTGGGCCTCTCAACTCTCCGTCTATTTTCTCCCTCCAAATCCTACTAACACTCAGTGGAATTTTGAAGTTTCAGCTGTGCTTTGCTTCTTGTTGTCTCCACCGGTCCCATCAAGGCACTGCATCATTTATTTGCTCTGCTTCACTATTGAGTTCCAAAACCATGGCTTAGAATCACCTGACACTGAACCTCAGCGATTCGGTGCAAGGCCGCGAGAGGGTGTGCGCACCGCCGGTTCTGTTCTGCCCACCAGGCCCTCCGAGCACGGGAACCTCCTGGACCTAAGCCGGGACCGACCTGGGTACTGCTCCAGTGGCGACAGCAGAAGCTTTTCTTCCCGAGGGACCCAACGCCCCAGGGCGCTCTCTCAATACTCCCATTAATGCTACGATTATCCTAACCCACTCCTTCTGCGAGATCTAGTGGGTCCTCGACCAGGCCCAGCCTTCACGACCCGCACCCCCCTGCCGTGGTCACGTACAGGAACCTGCAGGGCCGCGCCCTCCCCGCCCAAGCTCTGCCCCTCCACACCCTGATGCCCTGCAGGCCTCTACTAGGTCACCGCCCAGGGGAGAGTTGTCGCCCCGCACGGGGGGGGGGGCACGAGGAAACATTCGGAAACCACCCCCCAGGCACGAAGCCGATTGCCCGTATTCAGACCATGTGAGCAGGGCTGCCCCGCCGACTGGAGCCTGCAGGGCATCACTCACGTTTGTCAGCTTCTCACCGCCCTCTGGGCTCAGGGTCCCAGAGCAGCCAATCCCCCCCGGGGGGGGGGGCGGCCCGTCCGCAGGGGCTGGAAGATCGGGTTGGTGCCCATGGCCGGAGCGCTTAAAACCCTTACAAGCCCTCATAAACCGTCAGCTCCAGACCTTCAAATGTCAGCCCGAGAGACACCTCATCTCCAACCTAAAAAAAAAAACCACACCTGTTGCCATCGAGTCAATTCTGACTCATAGCGACCCTATAGGACAGAGTAGAACTGCCCCACAGAGTTTCCAAGGAGCGCCTGGTGGATTCAAACTGCCAACCGTTTGGCTAGCAGCCTTAGCACTTAACCACTACGCCACCAGGGTAACCCACTGAACCCACTGCCACCAGGGTAGAGGCTCCAAATCCCACCAGTTTGAGGAACCCTCAAATCCCCTCAGCACCAGAGACCGCGTCCACAGCGACTGCTACACAGCGCCGCACAAACGTTTAAGTTAACAAACAACATGGGCGCTCAGGACCCCTTCCTGCTACCCCCACCCCCGCCACCCAGAGGGGGAGCGGGACCCGGCATCCACACTGTTAACAGACACTGAGTCGCTGCTGCTTCCACAAGGAGTAGGATCCCCGCGCTGCTCCACAGATTCCCAGGACCCCTTCCTTTCCAGGTGGGGCCGGGGCCGCGCCGACGCCCCAGCCCCGAGAGTAGACCAGCCGGGCGCGGGCGCGGGCGCGGGGTGCCTCAGCCTCCCAGGCACAGCGCCCAAAACAGTAAGGGGCAGCGGGGCCTTGGGCGGGGGATCGCTCTCTCCCCGTCCCTGGCACCCTACGGAGTCTGGTGGGGGTGGGACGACGAATGGGGGCGAGTGCCCCGTCCTCAGTCTGGAATCTCACCCCCCCGGGCGAACTCTGGGCCTTGGTTTCCCCCCCTGGCAGAGGGAGCAGGTGGGGGGCGGGGGGGGCAGAAGCCCATCACCCAGCTTGGCCCGCAAACCCGCCCCGGGCAGAGGAGGGACCTGGGCGCAGCCCTGGACACGGCCTTTCTCCCCAAGCCCTTCAAGCCCCCAGGCCCGAGGGCACTCCGCAGCTGGATCCCGCGGCTGGACCCCGCCCACCCCCCCCCCCCGCCGCAAATCCATGGGGATGAAATTTCGCAGACCAGCTGCGTCTCCCGGGCCAGAGGCTCCCTCTCGCAGCCCTTACAGTGGCTGCGTCCGCCCGGCCCCGCACCGCGTCCGCCCCTGGGGATCACTGGGACGGGGTACGCCGGAGGGGGCGATGCCAGCTGCTAACCCAACGTCCGGACTCTCCAACCTCTGGAGCCCCCGGGATGCTGGGACTGGGACCCGCCCTCCTGGTGCCTTCCCTCCACACCTTCGAGGGGCCGGGCTTGTTCAGTCTGGGAGCGGGTCCCTCCACCCAGCTGCCGGAGTTTCCTACCTTTCAGAAACCACGGCACGGAAAGCAGCACGAACACCGTCCGCTCTAAGGCGCCATCTGGCCCGGGCCCCTCACCACCTGTCCAGGCGCTTCCGGGAGTAACTGGCTGGACGGCGAGGAACATGGCTGCCGGCCCCGCCCAGCGGCCCGGGTGTGGGGGGCGGGCGTGGGGGGGTTGGGCCTCCAGAGGGGAGGGTGGGGTCTAGAAGCAAGGACAACGCCAAGGTGTGCGGGGTGAGGAGACGGGAGACGTCAGGAGAGGGCCCTCTCGCGTGCAGAGTTAAGTATTGGAGGTGCAACGGTTAAGTGCTTGGCTAACTGAAAGGTGGGCTGTTGGAACCCACCAGCTCAGGGGTTGAAAAGATCTGAAGATGGGCTCCCGTAAAGATTCTAACCAAACAAAATCCGAACCAGTTGCTATTGAATCAATTCCGACTCATAGTGACCCTATAGGGCAGAGCAGAACTGCCCCATAGGGTTTCTAAGACTATAAGTCTTTACCGAAGCAGACTGCCATGTCTTTCTGCAAATAACCAACTGGCGGATTTGAACTGTCCACGCTTTGGTTAGCAGCCGAGCTCTTAACCACGGTGCCACCAGGGCTGCGCCATAAAGACTGCAACCTAGGAAACCTTGTGAGGCAGTTCTAAGTTGTCATACAGGGTTGATATGAGTCAGAATCTCTTGATGGCACACAACCATGATTGTACTAAGAAAAATTCCTCCAAGCATCTGCCTACATGACTCCTGAAGCAAACATGCATGCACGCTATCAAAGCAGTGCGGCCAAAGACAGGAAATTGGGATAGAGACATTATAGACTGCACACTGAAAAGTGATTTCTGAGGGGCATGCAGCTCAAGTGGAGGAGGTAGCATACAACTAAATGCCCTTCTCCTTCTATTGTTCAATGGTCTTGAGAAAGAATGTGTCCCAGGAATTAACTGTAGCCCAGGAGAACTTGAAGACAGCAAATACAGAGGACCGGTCAGGATGCTTCTGCAGTGGTCAGGGTGAGGAGTGATGGTGGAAGTGCAGGTGGGAACAGTGGGCAGGCTTGAGGTGTACTTTGGAGCTTGAGCTGCCAAGAATTGCTGGTCAATCAGATGTATGGGATGAGGGGAATGGAGAATCGAAGGTGACTTCTAGAATTCAGGCTACCATGAGAGCATGGTCACCAGAGCCATTCTCTACCATGTGGAAAACCATGGAGGAACAAGCTTGAGAAAATGATCAAAAGATTTTTTTCTGTACATGTTAGATTTGGATGTCTGAGTTCGTCAAAGTGTGGAGAACAGTTCCCAGCTGTGGATACCACTCAGAGGTAGAGTAGTTTTCTGGGTTCTAAGAATTTGGAGATCATCAGCCTATAGCTGATTTGAAAGCCACTGGTGGTGCGATGATTATGCATTTGGGTGCTACCAAAAGGTCTGCAGTTTGAATCTACCAGTCGCTCCTTGGAAACCCTGTGGGGAAGCTCTACTCTGTCCTATAGGGTCCCTATGAGTGAGAATCCACTCAATAGCGACTTTTGTTTTGTTTTGTTTTAATACTAAGCTCAGAAAAGTTGTGTGTCAGGGTTGTATTTTTTCACAATACTTACTCAGGCAGTTCGAATCTACCAGCCACTCCTTGGAAACCCTATGGGTCAATTCTACTCTGTCGTTTAGGGTCGCTATGAGATAGAATTGACCCAACAGCAATGGACTTAGAACTTGGACTTAGAGGAGCCCTTTCTTTGTCAAAGCTGAAAGTTTTATTTCATACTTTTTAAAAACTGCCATGTCTCATGTTACGTGGCTACCCTTACAGGAGCATTTTTGGTGCTAACTTGACTTGTCCTTGGTGAAGGGCTCTGCATTCATTTTCTAGGGCTGCCACAGTAAATTACCAAAAACTCAGTGTCTTTAAAAAAACATATAATCCATACAGTCCAAGAAGCTGGATCATATGAAGAAGAAGGGGCACGAGGATTGGAGGAAGACTCATTAACAGCCTAGACATGCAGATGACACAACCTTGCTTACGGAAAGTGAAGAGGACTTGAAGCACTTACTGATGAGGATCAAAGACTTCAGCCTTCAGTATGGATTACACTTCAACATAAAGAAAACAAAAATCCTCACAACTGGAACAATAAAAAAATCACAATAAAGAGAGAAAATACTGAAGTCGCCAAGGATTTCATTTTACTTGGATCCACAATCAACACCCATGGAAGCAGACTTCGAGAAATCAAATGACATATTTTATTGGGCAAATCTGCTACAAAAGACCTCTTTAAAGTGTTAAAAATCGAAGATGTCACTTTGAGGACTAAGGTGTGCCTGAACCAAGCCATGATATTTTCAGTCGCCTCATGTGCAGCTAAAGCTGGACAATGAATAAGGGAGACAAAAGAACTGAAACTTGAATTATGTTGTTGGTGAAGAATAATGAATATACCATGGACTGCTAGAAGAATGAACACACCTGTCTTGGAAGAACTACAGCCAGAATGCTCCTTAGAAAAGTGGGTGGCAAGACTTGGTCTCACGTACTCTGGACATATTATCAGGAGGAATCAGTCCCTGGAAAAAGACATCGTGCTTGGTAAAGTAGAGGGTCAGTGAAAAAGACAAAGATCCTCAATGAGACAGATTGAGACGGTGGCTGCAACAGTGGGCTCAGACATAGCAATGAGAAAGGCCCAGGGCTGGGCACTGTTCCGTTCTGTTGTACACAGGGTCGCTATGAGTTGGAACTGACCCAACAGCACCTGACAACAACATCATAAACTCACTAGATCTCCTGGGGATAGAATGTCATATTCACTGTAGAGTAGAAAGTTTGTCTGTTTGTTTACCATATTTACTAATACTATGATTTACATTTGATAACTTCCACAATCAGTTGGATCGCTTTTCTTTGGAATGGACACAAACATGCATCTCTTGCAGCCTGTTGGCCAGGTAGCTAGCTTCCAAATTTCTTTGCATAGTGGAGTGGGCATGTACAGGGCTGCATCTGTTTGTTGAAACAACTCAGTGGATATTCTGTCAGCTCCAGGAGCCTTGTTTTTCGCCAGTGCCTTCAGTGTAGCTTGGACTTCTTGCTTCACTACTACCAGTTCTTCATCATGTGCCACCTCATGAAATGACTGAGAGTCGACCATTTCTTTTGGTACTGTGACTCTGTGTATTCTTTGCATCTTTTGTGTGTGTGTGCTTTAAGTGAAACTTTACAAATCAAGTCAGTCTCTCATACAAAAATTTGTATACAGCTTGCTATGTGCTCCTAGTTCCTCTCCCACTAATGAGACAGCACACTCCTTCTCTCAGCCCTGAATTCCCTGTGTCCATTCAGCCACTTTCTGTCCCCCTCTGCCTTCTCATCTCCCCTCCAAACGGGAGCTGCCCACATAGTCTTATGTGTCCACTTGAGACCAGAAGGTCACTCTTCACCACTATCATATTCTATCCTATAATCCAGTCCAATCCCTGTCTGAAGAGTTGGCTTTGGGAATGGTTCCAGTCTTGGGCCAACAGAAGGTCTGGGGACCGTGACCTCCAGGGTTCCTCTAGTCTCAGTCAGATCATTAAGTCTGATTTTTTTATGAGACTTTGAGGTCTGCATCTCACTGTTCTCGTGCTCCATCAGGGATGCTCTGTTTCGTTCCCTGTCGGGGCAGTCTTCGGTTGTAGATGAGCACCATCTAGTTCTTCCGGTCTCAGGCTGATGTAGTCTCGGATTTACGTGGCCATTTCTGTCTTTTGGACTCATAATTACCTTGTATCTTTGGTGTTCTTCATTCTCCTTTGCTCCAGCTGGGTTGAGACCAATTGATGCATCTTAGATGGCTGCTTGATAGTGTTTTTAAGACTGCAGATACCACTCACCAAAGTGGGATGCAGAATGTTTTCTTAATAGATTTTATTATGTCAATTGACCTAGATGTCCCTTGAAAACATGGTCCCCCAACTGCTGTCCCTGCTACTCTGGCCTTTGGAGCATTTGGTTTATTCAGGAAACTGCTTTTGGTTTAGTCCAGTTATGCTGACCTCTCCTTTATTGTATGTTGTCTTTCCCTTCACCTAAAATAGTTCTTGTCTACTATCTAATTTGCAAATATCCTTCTCCCTCCCTTTCTCCCCACCCTCATAACCATCAAAGAATATTTTCTTCTCTGTTTAAACTATTTCTTGAGTTCTTATAATAGTGGTCTCATACAATATTCGTCCTTTTGCAACTGACTAATTTCACTCAGCATAATGCCCTCCAGATTCCTCCAAGCTATGAAATATTTCACGGATTCATCATTGTTCTTGATCTGTGTGAAGTATTCCATCGTGTGAATGTACCACAATTTATTTATCCATTCATCTGTTGATGGGCACCTTGGTTACTTCCATCTTTCTGCTATTGTAAACAGTGCTGCAATGAACATGGTTGTGCATATATCTGTTCATATAAAGGCTCTTATTTCTCTAAGATATATTCCAAGGAGTGGGATTGCCATATCCTATGGTAGTTCTATTTCTACCTTTTTGAGGAAGTGCCAGATTGATTTTCAAAGTGGCTGTACCATTTTAAATTCCCACCAGCAGTGAATAAGTGTTCCAGTCTCTCTACAACCTCTCCAACATTTATTATTTTGTGATTTGGCATTAATGGCAGCCTTGTTGGAGTGAGATGGTATCTCATTGTAGTTTTGATTTACATTTCTCTAACGGCTAATGATTGTGAGCATTTCCTCATGTATCTGTTACCTGCCTGAATGTCTTCTTCGTTGAAGTGCTTGTTCCTATCCTTTACCCATTTTTTAAATGGATTATTTGTCTTTTTGTTATTGAGTTTTTGCAATATCATGTAGATTTTAGAGTTCAGATGCTGATCAGAAATGTTATAGCTACAAACTGTTTCCCAGTCTGTAGGTAATCAGTTTACTCTCCTGGTGAAGACTTTGGATGAGCATAAGTGTTTGATTTTTAGGAGTTATCTAATTTCTCTTTGGGTACTTGTACATTGTTAGTAATGTTTTTGTCACAATCCCACCCTAATCCTCTTTAACATAAAATTACAATCACAAAATGGAGGACAACTACAGAACACTGGGAATCATGGCCTCACCAACTTGATACACACATTTTGGGGGGGACATAATACAATCCATGACATCCACCTTTTAGTATATTTTGGGGACTGGCTCTTGTAGTCAGAAACAGGTTGAATAAAAGTGCTTCCTTACCAGCAGTTTCCCAGCAGTGTTGGTGACGGATCCCCAGTTGGATACACACAATCACACTGACGTCATTTGCGGTGCCTCAGCAAGTCCCACTTGCCTTCATAACACTGATCTCTAGAACAAAACACAGCTCTGTAAGCGAGTCAGTTAAAAATAAAGGCATTGGATATTGAACATCACTAAAGACATAAGTGCATATTGGTTCTGTGTTGGTTGCCAGAATCTAATTCTCTTAATTAATTCATATTTTTTGTAGATATTTTTCTTGCTCCATATACCCAGAGCTCTGTGTACATATAATGAACATTCTACACGTAGTTTTCTCACAAATATTACCCAATGTCATTCATTTTTTTGACCATTCACTCAATGTTCAAGAATAAATTGAAGTATAGGAAACATTCTTATGGTTATTTAACTCTAAGGATGAAGAAATTGCATAGTGGGTCTTGGCTCCCTTTAGAAATTCTCTACGTGATGCAGTTCCACACAGCAACACGGACCTTCATCTCAGCACAGGAAGAAAGACAGCTTTGTCTCAATATTTGCCACTGCTCTTCACCTTCTACTAAGGTAAAAACTCTTCAGCCTGCCAAGAGCATTGTTCAAGAATTGGCTCCAAATCTCTCCTTGAAAATTACAGTGAAAAATCTTATAAAAATGTTAAGTTTTATTATTAGGCAAACCACTATTTCATCAAATCATCATCTCTATATAAATTTTTCACCACTATGTTTTTTTTTTATGTGGCTTAAGACAACAATCAGGTGTGTAATAATGTGTATATCATTACATTTCAAATTATAAAGTGATGTTCCAATGGTTTAAAGAGTTGGAGGGACTATTGTGGCTAGAGAATACTGAATCAAAAAATATTTTGACATGAAAATTTCAACAAATATGTTCCATAACTGTAGGTGTACTTGTAGGTAAATGTTTAATGTAATAATTCGGATGGTTAAAAAAGACAAAAACAAATAAAAACACATTAAACAGCAGAATAAGTCAATAGATATCTATTGTCATGACAGATACAAACAGAAAACAAAGAATAAAAAATAAGTGCAGCAGAGGTTACCAGCGTTATGTAAAAGAGAGGAGCATCTTGACACCGAAATAAAATAGCTAGATGCTTCAAAATGTGCATCCAGCAGCTTTTCTCTTTAGCAGGTGTTGCAATTTCTGATTTATTGGAATTAAACTAGTTGTCCATGTCATTCACGTATTATTTTAATGCAATAAATCATTTTACTAGTCCCATGCTGTAGAAAAAATGCTTAAATCATTACATAAACATAGCTTTGCTCACAACTCTTCCCATTCTGAATGCATTACTTTTCCCTTTACCACTTCCTAAACAGCTGTGAAAATCTTCACAGTGCTGTAAACCCAAGTTCTAGTCCCACCACCATTTTATGTGATACTGATCACTGTGTGTCCCTGTGAAGTCTTTTTTTTTTTTTTTTTAACTTCCTATATATATATATTTTTTTATAGCACTATGGTCACTATTGTCGACTCAACATGTTTACTGCCTTATTGCGCTCTTTACCTGTTGAAGCTTTGTTATTTACTTTTAAATGTCTTTCTTATTTCTCTACCTTAACACTTAAAACAGTGTTTCATTTTATTTGCTGTTGTTTTTTTCTTTTATTATATTCTTGTCCACTCAGAGTTCAGGCATGATTAAAAAGTAATTACATTTTTGTGGAGACAGAATGGGATTTAGAATCAAGTTTCAATTACCTGGGTTTTACTTCCTTCATTGACTAGCTGTATATCGGCAATACTTACTGACTATAAAACTTAATTTCAACATTTGTAAAACAGGTTACAATCTATCTATGCTTTTTTTAGATGTATACATTTCTTTTTAATTTCAAAATATAAATTCACCAAAAATGATGTTAACATTTAGATTTTTCTTGTGTTAAAAAAAAACTAAACCAAACCTGTTGTCATCAAGTTGATTCCAACTCATACCGACTCTGTAGGACAGAGGAGAGCTGCCCCATAAGGGCTTCCAAGGAGTGGCTGGTGGATTTGAACTGTCAGCCTTTTGGTTAGCAGCCAGGTTGGAATCCGCTACATCACCAGGATTCCTTTCTTGTAATAAGTCGATAAATTGATAAGCTTATATTCCAGCTATGTATTTAGTGCATGAAATATGTCAAAGAGAATTATGTAATGTTTAAAATTTTAAATGTAAATTGATCAAAAATTATAATAAATTCCAAATAAGTAAGATCAAATGATTAGCTCCAGTTCTCAGTAGGGGTTTAAATGCCTTTGAGACCAGTTGGTGCTCCTGTTTTCACCCATTCTCAATGGCACAAACTCAGCATCAGTCCCTGAATAGTGATTATGATACTAACACGGTAGACAGTCAGGAGTGGTTGGGCTACTATTTTCACATGTTTTGCTGGCTAATAGATTTAAATTATCTTTACTGTCTAATATTTCTTATCTTTTACTTTTGGAGAACGAAGTCAATTGTTCATGTCGTATTATGTATGGTACAGCCCAGAGTGTTTGTAGTGTTCAATACTTTAAATTTCTCACCACTTTCATCATTACTTTTTTGTATAGGAAACTCAGGAATCAAATAGGTATTTTATACTGTCCAGCAATGCTTACATTGTAAGTATAAAGTGGGAGCCATTATAACGTTAAGGGAAATATCATTGATACAATGTTGGCTTTTTAATTACGCAGATTTGTATTTGTAATCCCACTCTGCCCTTAACTGGCTGATGACTTTAAGTATGCTTCTTTACTTTCCGTAGCCTTGATTTACTCACCCACAAAATGGGATGATGACCCTCATCTGGAAAGAATATATATATATATATATATATATATATACGTATGAAACTTACTTCTGACAATGGATGAAACAAAGCCAATACTAACAAATATTGCTATTTCTTCTACCTGCCTTCTTTACTCACTCCAGGCTTCTAGACAGTTTGCTCAGATACGTTTCCTTCCTTCCCGTCTTCTTTCTTTCTATGCTACCTCTTTTTGTTTCCCTTTCAGTTTCATTGTGAATTCACAAACACTAGGTTGAATTTCAGTGTTTATATGCTATTGGGGGTATGCATCTAAGTAAGCAATTTACCTTCCTGAAATTAAAATATAGATAATTCCTGCACTGCCTGCTTCACATGGCATGCGAAAGTTATTTAAAATAGTAAGAAAATATAAATATGTTACTTATTATCTATTGAATCCATACATCAGGCTAGATAATTTAACTGTCATGTTGAAGTGATAAATTTATAAATATAGATATTAATATTTTGTTATTAATGTAAGAAGAGTAAGTTAGAAACCTAATATGAAGAGCAGGTGAGGATTTCAAAAGGACTGGTTCTCAGAAGAGTAGGACTAGAACAGTAATAATCAAACAAAATGTAAAATATGTTCATAGCAGGAACATACAGAAGGTTGCTTCTACAATGGTGTTTAAAATAGAATAATGTATATTTGATTAGACGATCATTTATGGGAATAAAAAGATTAAGAAAATTTATCCTTACCTGCAAAATCTTAGAACCAAACCCAGTGCCGTCGAGGTGATTCCTACTCATGGCGACCCTATAGGACAGAGTAGAACTGCCCCATAGAGTTTCCAAGGAGCGCCTGGCAGATTCAAACTGCTGACCCTTTGGTTAGCAGCTGTAGCACTTAACCACTATGTCACCAGAGTTTCCACAAAATCTTAGAAGCAACAACATATTCATCATATTTCATCCAGAACATTCCTGACGTCCTGCAGTCATGCATTTGAACTCATTTGTGCAGAAACATTCATTTTTATAGCTACTTACCTTCCTGGTGGTTACATCATCGGCTCCTAAAGACCAGAAAAAGAACCAAATGCAATTTGGCTGTCTTGACTGGGTCCCAAAGAAGACTCTTAAAGTTAAACAAATGAACAGAAATATCTTAAACAAGCAATATCTTCTAGGTGCAACTGCTTGTGTGTGGCACGAGGAAAATAAACACTAATCAAGGTAACTTAATTCTCAGTGAAATGAAACCTCATATGGAAACATGGGAATTTTACTCTTCCTTGATAATTACATCATCTAGAATCATCTCATGTGAGATTTTTATCATAAAGGAAGGGTTCATGGAAAGGAGATGCCTGACTGGAGCCCGCTGTGGATTATTCTTAATTGCCTCTCCACTCTCACATTCCCAAAAGGAAGGAGGATATCAGGGCTTAATATGACTCAAGTAAAGCATGAGAAAATGGAATATGTTTACAAATGTCAACACAACTATCTGTAAAATAATTCGATATTTATTAAATCTTTTTGTGAGAAATGAAGTGGCTCTAATCAGACTTAAATAAATGGGTTGACTAATTTTTTTTTTGTTAATATTTGAATGTACCATGCAACTAGGTTGATGGAAGTTGTATATAAAAGTTATCCAAATCACTCAGTAGGATGATTTCGAAGAATCTGAAAAAAGTTAGGAAAATAAATTTGAAATACTGTGGCACTATGAGTCAACCAGAATTACAGAGCGTTCAGTAAATTGGAGTAAAAAAGAACTGAAGGTATCATTTTCAAATTGATTGTTATTGTTAGGTGCCATCAAGTCTGTTCTGACTCATAGCCAACCTATGTATCACAGAACAAAACACTGCCTGGTCCTGTACCATTCTTAAAATCGTTACTATCCTGGAGCCCATTGTCGCACCCACTGTGTCAATCTCTCTCTTTGAGGGTCTTCCTTTTTTTCCGCTGATCCTGTACTTTACCAAGCATAATGTCCTTCTCCAGGAACTGATCTTTCCTGACAACATGTCCAACGTATGTAAGACACACTCTCGCCATCCTTGCTTCTAAGGAGCATTCTGGTTGTACTTCTTCCAAGACAGATTTGTTCCTTCTCTTGGCAGTGCATTCAATATTCTTTGCCAACGCCACAATTCAAAGGCGTCAATTCTTTTTTGGTCTTCCTTATTCATTGTCCAGTTTTCACATGCATATTGGGCGATTGAAAACACAATGCCTTGGGTCAGGCACACCTTAGTCTTCAAGGTGACATATTTGCTTTTCAACACTTTAAAGAAGTCCTTTGCAGCAGATTTGCCCAATGCAATGCGTCTTTTGATTTCTTTCTTTTTTTTTTTTTTTAATTTTTGTTGTGCTTTAAGCAAAAGTTTACAAATCAAGTCAGTCTGTCACACAAAAACTTATATACACCTGGTTACATACTCCCAATTGCTCTTCCCCTAATGAGACAGCCTACTCCCTCCCTCCACTCTCTCTTTTCATGTCCATTCCTCCAGCTTCTAACCCTCTCTACCCTCTCCTCTTCCCTCCAGACAGGAGATGCCAGCATAGTCTCAAGTGTCCACCTGATCCAAGAAACTCACTCCTCACCAGCATCCCTCTCCAACCTATTGTCCAGTCCAATCCCTGTCTGAAGAGTTGGTTCCTGTCCTGGGCCAAGAGAAGGTCTGGGGGCCATGACCACCAGGGTCCTTCTAGTCTCAGTCAGACCATTAAGTCTGGTCTTTTTACGAGAATTTGGAGTCTGCATCCCACTGCTCTCCTGCTCCCTCAGGGGTTCTCTGTGTTCCCTGTCAGGGCAGTCATCAGTTGTAGCTGGGCACCATCTAGTTCTTCTGGTCTCAGGCTGATGTAGTCTCTGGTTTATGTGGCCCTTTCTGTCTCTTGGGCTCTTAATGACCTTGTGTCCTTGGTGTTCTACATTCTCCTTTGATCCAGGTGGACTGAGACCAATTGATGCATCTTAGATGGCCGCTTGCTAGGGCCAAAGACTCCAGATGCCAATCTTCAAAGTGGGATGCAGAATGTTTTCTTAATAGATTTTATTATGCCAATTGACTTAGATGTCCCTTGAAACCATGGTCCCCAAACCCCTGCCCTGGCTACTCTGGCTTTCGAAGCGTTCAGTTTATTCAGGAAACTTCTTTGCTTTTGGTTTAGTCCAGTTGTGCTGACCTCCCCTGTATTGTGTGTTGTCTTTCCCATCACCTAAAGTAGTTCTTATCTACTACCTAAAGTAGTTCTTATCTACTACCTAATTAGTGAATATCCCTCTCCTTCCCTCCCTCCCATCTCTCTTAACCATCAAAGAATATTTTCTTCTCTGTTTAAACTATTTCTTAGTTCTTATAGTAGTGGTCTTATACAATACTTATTCTGTTGTAACTAATTTCACTCAACATAATGCCTTCCAGGTTCCTCCATGTTGTGAAGTGTTTCACAGATTCATCACTGTTCTTTATCAATGCGCAGTATTCTGTCATGTGAATATACCATAGTTTATTTATTCATTCATTCATTGATGGGCACCTTGGTTGCTTCCATCTTTTTGCTATTCTAAACAGTGCTGCAATGAACATAAGGGTGCATATATCTGTTCCTGTAAAAGTTCTTATTTCTCTAGGGTATATTCCAAGGAGTGGGATTGCTGGATCTTATGGTAGTTCTATTTGTAGCTTTTTAAGGAAGCGCCAAATTGATTTCAAAAGTGGTTGTACCATTTTACATTCCCACCAACCGTGTGTAAGTGTTCCAATCTCTCCACAACTTCCCCAACATTTCTTGTTTTGTGTTTTTTGGATTAATGCCAGCCTTGTTGGAGTGAGATGAAATGTCATTGTAGTTTTGATCTGCATTTCTCTAATGGCTAACGACCATGAATATTTCCTCATGTATCTGTTAGCTACCTGAATGTCTTCTTTAGTGAGGTGTCTGTTCATATCTTTTGACAATTTTTTAATTGTGTTATTTGTCTTTTTGTAGTTGAATTTTTGCGGTATCATGTAGATTCTAGGGATCAGGCACTGATTGGAAATGTCATACCTAAAAACTTTTCCTCAGTCTAGGTAATCTTTTAACTCTTTTGGTGAAGTCTTTGGATGAGCATAGGTGTTTGATTTTTAGGAGCTCCCAGTTACCTGGTTTTTCTTCTGCATTATTAATAATGTTTCATATACTCTTTATGCCATGTATTAGGGCTCCGAACAGTGTCCCTATTTTTCTTCCATGATCTTTATCATTTTAGATTTTATATTTAGGTCTTTGATCCATTTTGAGTTTGTTTTTGTGCATGGGGTGAGGTATGGGTCTTGTTTGATTTTTTTGCAGATGGATATCCAGTTATGCCAGCATCATTTGTTAAAAAAAACTGTCTTTTCCCTATTTAACTGTTTTGGTGCCTTAGTCAAATATCAACTGCTCATATGTGGATGGATTTATGTCTGGATTCTCAAATCTGTTCCAGTGGTCTATGAATCTGTTGTTGTAGGAGTACCAGGCTGTTTTGACTACTGTGGCAGTATAATATGTTCTAAAATCAGGTAGAGTGAGGCCTCCCACTTTATTCTTCTTTTCCAGTAATGCTTTACTTATCATTAAAAAATGTCGTTGGACTCATTAGACATGGATTGGACTGGACAATGGATTGGAGAGAGAGATGATGAGGAGTGAGCTACTTGTATCAGGTGGACACCTGAGACTATGTTGGCATCTCCTGTTTGGAGGGAAGATGGGACGGTTAGAAGCTTACAAAATGGTCACCAAAAAAGAGACTGGAAGGAGGGAGCGGGCTGTCTCATTGTGTAGTAAGGCGTATATTATAAGTTTATATGTGAGAGACTGACTTGATTTGTAAACTTTCACTTAAAGCACAATACAAATTATTTTTAAAAAGTTGGAATTTGGCTCAGAATTGCATTAAATCTATAGATTGCCTTTGGTAGAATAGACATTTTTATAATGTTAAGTCTTCCTATCCATGAGCCACGTATGTTTTTCCACATAGGTAGGTCTCTTTTGGTTTCTTGCAGTAGCGTCTTCTAGTTTTCTATGTTTAGGTATTTTACATCTCTGGTAAGATGTATTCCTAAGTATTTTATCTTCTTCGGGGCTATTGTAAATGGTATTGATTTGGTGATTTCCTCTTCGATGTTCTTTTTGTTGGTGTAGAGGAATCCAACTGATTTTTGTATGTTTGTCTTGTATCCTGATACTCTGCTGAACTCTTCTACCAGTTTCAGTAGTTTTCTGGAGGATTCCTTAGGGTTTTCTGTGTATAAGATCATGTCATCTGCAAATAGAGATACTTTTACTTTTTCCTTGCCAATCTGGATGCCCTTTATGTCTTTATCTAGCCTAATTGCTATGGGTAGGACCTCCAGCACAGTGTTCAATAAGAGTGGTGATAAAGGGCATCCTTGTCTGGTTCCCTATCTCAAGGGGAATACTTTCAGGCTCTCTCCATTTAGGATGATGTTGGCTATCGGTTTTGTATCAATGCCCTTTATTATGTTGAGGAATTTTCCTTGTATTCCTATTTTGCTGAGAGTTTTTGTCATGAATGGTGTTGAACTTTGTCAAATGCCTTTTCTGCATCAATTGATGAAATCATGTGATTCTTGTCTTTTGTTTTATTTATATGATGGATTACATTAATGGTTTTTCTAATGTTGAAACATTCCTGTATACGTGGTATGAATCCCACTTGGTCATGGTGAATTATTTTTTTTTGATATGTTGTTGAACTCTATTGGCTAGAGTTTTGTTGAGGATTTTGGCATCTAAGTTCATGAGGGATATAGGTCTGTAATTTTTTGTGTGTGTGTGATGTCTTTACGTGGTTTTGGTATCAGGGATATGGTGGCTTCATAGAATGAGTTTGGGAGTATTCTGTCCTTTTCTGTTCTCTGAAATACCTGTAGTAGTAGTGGTGTTATCCCTTCTCTGAAAGTTTGATAGAACTCTTCAGTGAAACTGTCCAGGCCAGAGCTTTTTGGGGGGGGGGGGCAGTTTTTTTGATTACCCTTTTCGCTTCGTCTTTTGTTATGGCTCTATTTAGTTGTACTACCTCTGTTTGTGTTAGTTTAAGTAGGTAATGTGTTTCTAGGAATTCATCCATTTCTTCTAGGTTTTCAAATTGTTAGAGTACAATTTTTCAGAGTAATCTGATATGATTCTTTTAATTTCAGTTGGGTGTGTTGTAACATCGCCCATCTCATTTCTTATTCGGGTTATTTGGTTCCTCTCCTGTTTTTCTTTTGTCAGTTTGGCCAGTAGTTTATCAATTTTGTTGATTTTTTTCAAAAAAACTAGCTTTTGGTCTTATTAATTCTTTCTATTGTTTTTCTGTTTTCTATTTCATTTAGTTCTGCTCTAATTTTTATTATTTGTTTTCTTCTAGTGTCTGTGAGTTTTTTTTTTGTTGCTCTGTTTCTATTTCTTCAAGTTGTAGAGATAATTCTTTCATTTTGGCCATTTTTTCTTTTTGTATGTGTGCATTTATTGATATAAATTGGCCTCTGAGCACTGCTTTTGCTGTGTCCCAAAGGTTCTGTTAGGAAGTGTTTTCATCTTATTGGATTCTATGAATTTCTTTATTCCATCCTTATTTTTTTTTTTAATGTCTTCTATAATCCAATCTTTTTTGAGCAGGGTATTGTTTAGTTAGTGTTTGATTTCTTTTTCCTGCTTTTCCTGTTATTGATTTCCACTTTTATGGCCTTCTGGTCAGAGAAAATGCTTTGTAATATTTCAGTGTTTTGGATTCTGCTAAGGCTTGCTTTATGACCTAATATGTGGTCTATTCTATAGAATGTTCCATGTGCACTAGAAAAGAAAGTTTAGTTGGTTGCTGTTGGGTGGAGTGTTCTGTATATGTCTATGAGGTCGTGTTAGTTGATTGTGGCATTTAGATCTTCCGTGTCTTTACTGAGCTTCTTTCTGGATATCCTGTTCTTCAGCGAAAGTGGTGTGTTGAAGTATCCCAGTATTATTGTGGAGCTATCTATCTCACTATTCAATGCTGATAGAGTTTGTTTTATGTATCTTGCAGCCCTGTCATTGGGTGTGTAAGTATTTAATATGGTTATAGCTTCTTGGTGTATTGTCCCTTTAATCATTATATAGTGTCCTTCCTTATCTTTTCTGATGGATTTAACTTTAAAGCCTATTTTGTCAGAAATTAATATTGCTACTCCTGCTCTTTTTTGCTTATTGTTTGCTTGATATATTTTTTCCATCCTTTAAGTTTTAGTTTGTGTCTCTAAGTCTAAGGTGTGTCTCTTGTAGGCAGCATATAGACAGATCGTGTTTCTTTATCCAGTCTGAGACTCTCTGACTCTTTATTGGTGCATTTAGTCCATTTACATTCAGAGTAATTATGGATAGGTGTGAATTTAGTGCTATCATTTTGATGTCTTTTTTTGTGTATTGACAGTTTCTTTTTCCCACTTGATTTTATGTTCTGAGTAGATTTTCTTTATATATTGTCCTTTCCTCATATCTGTTGTTGTTGATTTTGTTTCTGCTGAGTCTCTATTATTATTATTATTTTTTAATGAGTAGGGTAGCTTGTCTCCTTTGTGGTTACCTTATTATTTACCCCTATTTTTCTAAATTTAAATGGAACTTTTATTTCTTTGTATTGCCATATTTTCCACTCCATATGGAAGGTGTATGATAACATTTCTTACTCCCTCTTTATTATTCTAATGTTGTCTTCTTTTCTATGATAACATTGCTGTTACCCTGTTTTGAGCTTTTTTTTTTTTTTTAATAATCTTGCTTTGTTTTTTTGGATTTCCCTATCTGGGTTGACTTCTGGTTGCTCTGCCCAGTGTTCTAGTCTTGGGTTGATACCTGATATTATCAATTTTCTAGCCAAAGAACTCCCTTTAGTGTTTCTTGTAGTTTTGCGTTGGTTTTTATGAATTCTCTAAACTTCTGTTTACCTGGAAATGTCTGAATTTCACCTTTATATTTGAGAGACATTTTTGCTGGCTATATGATTCTTGGCTGGCAATTTTTTCCTTCAACTTTTTATATGTCATCCCATTGCCTTCTTGCCTGTGTGGTTTCTGCCTAGTAGTCCAAGCTTATTCTTATTGGCTCTCCTTTCTAGGTGACTTTTCCTTTATCCCTAGCTGCTCTTAAAATTCTTTCTTTATCTTTGGTTTTGGCAAGTTCAAGTATAATCTGTCTTGGAGACTTTCTTTTGACATCTGCCTCATGTTCAGTTAGACGAGTATCTTGGATAGATATCTTCTCATCTTTCATGATATCAGGGAAGTTTTCTGCTAAAAAATCTTCAAAAATTTTCTCTGTATTTTGTATTATCCCTCCCTGTTCTGATACTCCAATCATTCGTAGGTTATTTCCCTTGATACAGTCTGCCATGATTCTTAAGCTTTCTTCATTTTTTAAAAATTCTTTTATCTGATTTTTCTTCAAACATATGACTGCCAAGTGCTTTATCTTCAAGTTCAGAAATTCTGCCTTCCATTTGCTCAAATCTGCTTCTCTGGCTTTCTATTGAGTTGTCTATTTCTTTAATTTTATTGTTAATTTTCAGAATTTCTGATTGCTGTCTGTCTATGGATTTTTCCAGCTTATGAAATTTTTCATTATGTTCCTGAATAATCTTTTTAATTTTTTCAATTGCTTTATCTGTATGTTCCTTGGCTTGTTCTGCACATTGCCTTATTTCCTTCTTGATGTCTTGAAAGGTTCTGCATATTAATGTTTTGTTTTCTGCCTCTGGTAATTCCAGGAATGCACTTTCATCTAGAAGATCCCTTGATTCTTTGTTTTGAGAGTTTGTTGAGATAATTATGGTCTGTTTCTTTATGTGACTTGAAATTGACTGTTTTTTTTTTTTTGAGCCATCTATAAGTTATTGCATTAGTTTATTTTATGTTTGCTTACTGTGTCAAAGCTTCTTGCTTTGTTTTGTTTTGATATGCCCAGATGGTTGCTTGAGTGAGCTAACTTGATTATTTTCACTTTTGGAGCTCAGATGTCCTCTCACCAGATGGTTAGAGCTGTTATCAGGTAGATCAGTCTAGGAGTGCATTCAGTTTTCTTGTATGAATTCAGCTCAGGTGTCTAGGTAGCTGATCATCAAGTGTGTGGTGCAGGCTGTGTCCCACACCCTTAGAGGGGCAGGGGTGATTGGTGCAGGTACCTGTATCTGGTTGTAGCAGGTGGTCATACTCTGAACAAGGCAGGGGGCTGAGAATCATCCCCCAAGTGTCTCTGAGGAAAGTGTGCCCCTATTCCCTAGAGTGTACAGTTGGGTGGGTTCTTCAGACGGGCCATGGGCACCCAATATTTTTGGTTGTAAGAACTGAGAAGTACCAGTTATCCTCGGACCCCTTTTGCGGGTGGCTGGGTGACCTGAGTGGAGCCATCTGTCTTTAGGCCCCTGATATGGGTAGGTGAGGACCCTGTTTAATAGGCAAAGCAATGTCAAACATCAAACACCCACCTCTCCACCACACAGCTGAAATAGTTGGTGTTTGCCAACAGGGGCCTATTCTCCTGAAATAGGCCCAGACAGGTCCATGCAGGGGGGAAGTTTGTCAAAGTCCACAGACCGTTTATGTCTGATCAGGAGCTGCTTCTGTCCTGAGCTTCCCCAGTTAATGGAGCTGGTAAATTATGTTTTTCCCCAATTGCAAATTTATTCCTTCTCAAAGCCCATGAGGATAGGTCTAGGCTCTCAACAGGACCTATCTCAGGCCCAGGGAAGTCAGCCACTGAAGCCATCTTGGGAGTAGGGGGGGCGGGGGGGCAGAGTGGGGGGTGCAGTGAAATATATGCAGGTAATTAGCTTTTGCTGAGAGCGCCATTCTTCTCTGGTTCCAGAGGTCTGAGTAGGCTGTATGGCTGGCTGCTTCTCCCTGAGGAAACTGTGGCCGAACACTAGTACCAACCCGCCACTGCAGCTCCTGGGAATGGGGCCTAAGGGCTCCCCATGATTCAGGTCTGGTAACTCCTCTCCACTTCTGAACCATCTCTTCCTCCCCCTGCCCCTCAGTTCTTTTTCTAAGCTTGCCTTTGATACTCAGGGCTCCTAGCTTGTCATAAATATACTTGTTTCACTTGTTTTTTTCAGGTGTTTGTTGTAAAGAGAGCTCGCTGGAAGCGCCTGTCTATTCTGCCACCTTGGCTCTGCCTCTGGAAATAGCATCTTTCGATTTCTTGATTGCTGCTGCTATGGTATTGATTGTGGATCCAAGTAAAATGAAATCCTTGACAACTTCAATCTTTTCTCTGTTTATCGTGGTTTGGCTTATTGGTCCAGTTGTGAGGATTTTTGTTTTTTTGTGTTGAAGTGTAATCCATAATGAAGGCTGTAGTCTTTGATTTTCCTCAGTAAATGCTTCAAATCCTCTTCACTTTCAGCAAGCAAGGTTGTGTCATCTGCATAATGCAGGCTGTAATGAGTCTTCCTCCAATTCTGATACCTCATTCTTCTTCATACAGTCCAGTTCCTCAGATTATTTGCTCAGCATAGAGATTGAATAGGTATCGTGAAAGGACACAACCCTGACATTCACCTTTCTTCACGGTAAACTACTCAGTCTCCCCATGTTCTGTCTGAACAATTGCCTCTTGATCCATGTACAGATTCCTGATAACACAATTATGTGTTCTGGAATTCCCATTCTTCACAGTGTTATCCATAATTTGTTATGATCCACACATACTCGAATGCCTTTGCATAGCCAGTAAAACACAAGTAAACATCCTTCTGGTATTCTCTGCTTTCAGCCAGGATCCATCTGACATCAGCAATGATATCCCTGGTTCCACTCCCTCTTCTGAATCTGGCTTGAATTTTTTGCAGTTCTCTGTTGTTATACTGATATTCAAATCTATTAATGTCCCGTTTATCTTACCATTAATAAGGACCAGTTATAAAAATATATAAATGGTCACCTAATGGTATTAAAAATATGATATTCAAGTCAGCTATTATAGGGACATCTTTGGTTTAGGGTCTGTCAAAACCAATATGCCTATTGTTCATAGGAGACACCTGTGATATCTCACTGGTTTCTAGTCATGCTTGTAGAGCAAGTCAAAATTTCACCCAAGCTCCTGTCAGTATTAATTATATAAAATACATATGGGTTGGGACAGGTGTATATCATCACCATTATCATCAGCAGCAGCACTTTTTTTGCATTATCACTAAATCAGTTAAAATTTGTGTTAACTGGGTTAAAAAAAAAAAAACCTGAGTTCAAACTTGTATAATAATTACAGGTGCATGAACCCCTTCTAGAATAAATAAACAGTTGACCTAATTAGACAACATCTGGTTTAATTCATGCTCCAGAAATAATCACGACAAATGGGATTACTGTTATTGGTGAAATGGTTGGGTTATATCCTTGGAACTGGGCTTGAACTCTATCCTAGTTGATTGACAATCCACAAGTTTCATTGACTTAAAATGTGGGGATATTTCTCATTTATAATACCTCTTGGGTGTGAGTCAAGTGCAAATCTGCTCTGAATTATCATCTTTCCTATTTCATTTCTGGTTAGCAGCTCTTATGTTAGTCACTATCATGGCAAATGCATAGGAATATGGATGGAACCAGGTAAATGGCACTTAATTCTTCTGTTTGAATGTGGAATCTTTCACTTCATTCATATTCCATTTGCCCAGCAAGTCATATGGCAAATCCTGATGTGGAAGAGATGAGAAATACCCCACTACTCAGGATGCACCAAGGATAACCCTTTCCCTTGTTTCTAGGTATAGTGAATTAATCATACACTTCATATACCATTAGGTCTGTATTTGGCTTCCATATCATGTTCCTATATTAGTCATGGAATCGACTCGAAGGCACTGGGTTGGGATATTAGTCAGAATTTTACTACAATAATGATGTATAAAAGACAACCACAAAATCTTAGTGACACGTAATAAAAAGTATTTCATGCAACTCTACAGATGAGCTAGGTTTTGAGTTCAGGTTGTTTCCATGCATCTCTTAATTTCCTTGGACAAGTTGAAGGGGCGGCAGACACTTGAGGCAAGTTCATCTCATGGTAGAACTTCAAGCTTTCAGAGGAGAAATCTCTTACAGACTAGGCTGGGAAACACCACACTCACACTCATATCCACATTGCATTAACCAAGTAACATGGCCAAGACTAGTGTCAATGGGTCAGGAAATATACTCCTCCCATGGAGACAGTGTAGGTCTGTGTGGGGGGGGGGTCAAGCAGGGGAATAATGTCAATATTTGGTGACTAATAATCTAATCTACACAAGTTGCATTCACTCATCCAAGAAATACTTTCTGGACACAAATATTTTTTTCAGATACCAAAGCAGGATGTCAAAGTATATGCATTCTAGTTGTTGTTAGCTGCCATCAAGTTGGTTCCGAGTTACGGTGACTTTATGCATAATAAAATGAAAGATTGCCATGTCCTGTAACATCTTCATGATCTTTGGTATTTTGAGTCCATTGTTGCAGCTATTGGGTTATTCCGTCTCACTGAGGGTTCCCCCCATTTTGGTTGGCTCTCTACTTTACCAAACATGGTACCTTTTCCTAGCAATTGGTGTTTCCTGATGACATGTCCAAAGTAAGCAATTTGAAGTCTCACCAGCTGTCATGGATTGAATTGTGTCCCCCCCAAAATATCTGTCAACTTGCCTAGGTCATGATTCCCTTGTCCGATTCTATGATTGCCTATCATTTTACGATCTGATGTGGTTTCGCTAAGTGTTGTACACCTTATCACTATGATGTAATAAGATGGATTAGCAGAAGTTATGTTGATGAAATGTATAAGATCAGGTAGTGTCTTAAGTGAATCTCTTTTGAGATACAAAAGAGAGAAGTGAGAAGAGAGACATGGGGGCCTCATACCACCAAGAAAGGAGTGCTGGAGCAGAGCATGTCCTTTGGGTCTGAGATTCCTGCACTGAGATGCTCCCAGACCAAGGGAAGATTGATGACAAGGGCATTCCTCCAGAGCAGACAGAGAGAGAAAGCCTTCCCCTGGAGCCGACGACCTGAATTTGGACTTGTAGCCTACTAGACAGTGAGAGAATAAATTTTTCTTTGTTAAAGCCATCCTCCTGTGGTATTTCTGATATAGCAGCATTAGATGACTAAAACACTGTCCTAATTTCTAAGGTACATTTTGGTTGTATTTCTTCTAAGACTGAATGAGTAAACATTCATTCTATTGGGAGTCTATGGTATATTCAATATTCTTCATCAACACTGAAGTTTGCATGCATCAATTCTTTTTCTAGTAGTAGACAGAAATAGATACACATAATTACATATATAGTTAGATGGTGCCTTGCTCTCTGAAGAAAAATTAAAAAAGTAGGGTAAAGAACAAGATAGTAACTGGTTCAGGGATGAAGTCTCTCTATCATTTCTAGAAGCAGACTGCTCAAAGCAAATGAACTGGCTAAAGCCCTGAAATAAGAGATGAGTTAGTATCCAAAGAAGAAACCTCAGCAAAATGTAGCTGTAATACAATGAAAGAGCCCAGTGATGTAATAGGAATTGAGGAGCACACAACAATGGAGGCCAGGTGGAGTTGGGCCTTGAGTTTAATTTTAAAAGCTTTCCATTCAACTCAGGTTTTTGTAAAATTGAATAGAACCGTAATAAAATCTAACATACTTTAAGTGGATTATTCCATGTGCTTTATGGTACAAAGATGGGCACAGTAAGACAATTTAGATAGATATTACAAAAGTACAGGTGAGTAAGTATGATGACTTGAACCATCAAGTATGGAAAATAGCAAAAGTAGCAAAATCCTGAAGACAATGAGCAAATGCTGAACAATGCATTCTTTGAGAGAACAGTGGAGTCAGGGATGCTACTAAAGCTTTGGTTGAATAAAGGCATCATTTATTGATAGGATGAAGATTGAGCAGGAAAATATCTTGGAGAGCCTAATCAACCTTTAAACTTCAAACACGTCAACTTTGAATACTTAACATATATCCTCATGGAGAGATTAACTTGGAAGTTGATATTCAACCATAGATTTCAGGGAAGAGATTCTATTTGGAGATATAAATTTGGTAGTTGTAAGCATAGAGATAGAAATTAAACAATGACATAAACGATTTAGTCAAATGAGAAGTCTGTTTATTTAAATAAGGACACAGCACTGTTCATTTATTACAAAATGTCAGGTATCTGGTAGGGGCTGTTACTTATTTTTTAGTACTACTCTAGCTACTATTGGGCCTTTACATACCTACGTAAGTTTTAGAATTAGTTTGTCATTTTCTTTACAAATTTTGTTGTGATTTTTATTAGATTTGCATAGAATATATAAACAGTATTGATGGAATTTAGTCTTCTTAACCATTAACTTTCTATATCTCAAGAATTATTGAGATCTACCTTCATGTCAATATTATAATTTTATCCGTGAAATCCTTGAGTGGATATGTGTGTTCATGAGTGTAGGAGTGTGTGCATGCATGTGTGTGTTCATATACACGCGTGTAAGTCTGTTCACAGATATACATTAACAAAATATAATCAATAAAATACCAAAAAAACACTGAATAGAAAATACCTAAACTAGAAAGCTACTGAACCATTAAAATCCAAAGCAAATCACTGTCATATAATTTTTATGTTACTTTTATCAAAATAGCAAGAAACTTGCAATTCTTATACTTTGTAATATATTGCAGACACAGGGCATAGTGAGGGTAAGGAGTTTCCAGGGGCAATCTCTAAGTTCAGCCTTTCCCTATCCCAAATTTCAAGATGAATAGATGTTGATGAGTCAGCAGAAATGTCTTCCCCCTCTTGTCTGGCTTTCATATTTGTGGTGCCTAAAAGTATTCTGTACCTTGTCTGCTGCACCCTTGGACTTGGACCCTGGGGCATGTGCCCTCCTCTGCCCCCCTTTTGTGATGCTTCTGTTTAGACAATGGAGAATATAAAATAGAACAAAACCATGTGATTAATAATAATCATACGAATTCTAGTTGCATGACCAAGAACAAGTTACTTAACCTCTCTGAGCCTCAACTTTGTCATCTGTACAATGGCAGTAATAACAGTAACAGATTCAATAGAAGTAATAGGTTTTGATGTTGTGAGGATTAACTAGTTGCCATCCAACTGATTTCATCTCATGGCAAACCCATACTCTGTAGGGCTTTCAATTGCTGTGACCTTTTGGAGGTAGATCACTAGGTCTTTCTTCTGAGGTGCCTCTGGGCAGACTGAAGCCACAAATATTTTGGTTAACAGCAAAAAAAAAAAAAAAAAAATTTTTTTTTTTTTTAGTGCAACTAGGGACTCCCTGTGAAAGTTAAGTGACTTATTATAAACAAAATGTGTAGAACACTGCTTGGTATATTGTAGTTGCTACTTAATTGTTATCAGAAATTGTTATCAATATATCATGAATATTTATGGCATTATCACTGAAACATTTGATAAAAAGAACAAAAATATAAAGTTGGACAAGCCTCACTTATGCATATTATTTAATACCATAAATCAAATCCCAGAAAATGAATGCTGTCAGTAGATAAAAAAGATACTGTATTTTAAACATATATTTGTAATTACAAAATTCCTAAGATGGCCCTACAATAGGACCAGTACAATAATCCATTCATTAAAAAATATTAAGTAAGTGCATATTGTTTGTCAACTGCTGTTTCAGGTCCCATAGAAACAGAAGTAAACCATCAGACAAATCTCTGCCCATCAGAAACTTACATTCCAATGTAGAAGTACACAAAAAATGCATATACAAATAGAGATACAGTAAAATTCAAAGTAATGCTAATGCTTACAAAATGAGCAAGGCATTGAAGTAGAATGTTAATTTATAGGTTAAATTAGTTGGTCAGCAAAGTCCTTTCTTAAGAGTGATATCTGAGCAGAGATCTGAAAGAAAGGGGAGAGACAACCAACAGGAAAATATGCAAAAAAAAGAAAAAAATGCTAGGAGAGAGAACCAACCCCAGTCCAAAAGCCTGGAGGCAATGAAACAAAACAAGGAGGATGCACAACAGAAATCAAGGGAGAGAGGGGTGCTCTGTAGTGAGGTGAGAGATATGTCCAAAAGACTATCATGGCAGCCTAAAGGACTTGGATTTATTTAAAATCTTTGAAAAGATTTGATCAGAGAGACATGTCACCTGAGTAATGTTTTAAGAACTTCCCCCTGGTTGTTGTCTGATTAGACTCTAGAGGGAAAAATTGAAGGTTGGGAGAGCAGTTAGGAGGCCCTTGCAGTGTCTGAGCAAGCTGTAATGGCAGCCAGGCCCAGGGTGTTGGCAAGGGAGTAATTTAGAAGTGGGCAGATATGGAATCTATTCTGAAGATACAACCAACAGAAAGTGTTGTATATAAGATGTTAGAGAAAGAGAGAAGTCAATGATGACTCCAAATTAGAGAAAAACCCTGACATCACATAAGTGGGGGATAAACATTTTTGGTAAAAAATAATGCAAATTCCCATAGAACACTAAATACAAACATACTAATTTTTTTTGATAGTCTAGAAGAGGCAGAAAAAAATCTGTAATATGATAAAATGCATACGTAGTTTAAATGGAAAATAAAACACTGTTAATGTTTTCCATCAATGTTACAATCAAACATTAAGGATCAAATACTCAACATTTTTCTTGGAAGTTGTAGACCTGGATATCATGGCAAACAACACTGGAACCAAAAATATGTTACCTTTGAAAAGCTAGCAAAAACGAATGGTATTTACGTATGATATAATCAACCTGCAACACTATTAGACTCAACTGAAAAATCATATGAACTAAAAAGAATGCTCAGAAAGTATAATTGGCACCCCATTAATATAGATAAAGTATAACCCTGAAGAGTTACAAATTTTATTTTCTCATAAATAAAAAATGCAACAAAATTTATACATTTCCTAAATCTAAATTATCAATTTAGATTTAGGAAATGTATTTTGCGATATTTATATAAAACATTTTTTCCTTGAACTCCACTTAAACCAAATGAAACCCGTTGTTATTGAGTTGATTCCAACTTACAGCAACCCTATAAGAGAGATGTAACTGCTCAGTAGGATATTCTTGCTGTACTTCTTCCAAGGCAGATTTTTTTTCTCCTTTTGGCAGTCCACGGTACATTAAATATTCTTCACTAAAACCATTATTCAAAGGCACCAACTCTTCCTTGATCTTCCTTACTCCTTGTCCAGCTTTCACACACATATAAGGCAGTTGAAAACACCATGGCTTGGATCAGGCACTCCGTGGTCCTTAAAGTGACATCTTTGCTTTTTAACACTTTAAGGAAGTCTTTTGCAGCAGATTTGCCTAAAGTAACACGTCATTTGATTTCTTGAATGCTGCTTTGATTGTCACTCCAAGTAAAATGAAATCCTTGACAAGTTCAATATTTTCTCCTTTTATCATGACGTTTCTTAGTGGTCTGGTTGTGAGGATTTCTGTTCTCTTTATGTTGAGGTGTAGTCTATAATGAAGGCTGTGGTTTTTGATCTTTATCACTAAGTACTTCAAGTCCTCTTCACTTTCAGTAAGCATCGTCTTGTCATCTGCATATCACAGGTTGTTAATGAGTCTTCCTCTAATCCTGATGCCAAATTCTTCTATACAGTCTGGCTTCTCAGGTTACTTGGTCAGCGTACAGATTGAATAAGTATGGTGAAAAGATACAAACCTGATGCACATCTTTCTTAACTTTAAACCATGAAGTATCCCCTTGTTCTGTCGGAACGATTGCCTCTTGATCTATGTCCAAGTTTCTCATGAGCAAAATTAAGTGCTCTAAATTCCCATTCTTTGCTATGTTATCCGTAATTGGTTATGATCCACACAGTCGAATGTCTTTGCATAGTCAATAAAACACAGGTAAACATCTTTCTGGTATTCTCTGCTTTCAGCCAGGATCCATCTGACATCAGCAATGATATCCCTCATTCCATATCCTCTCCTGAATTCATCTTGAACTTCTGGCAGTTCCCTGTCAATACACTGCTACAGCCACTTTTGAATGATCTTTAGCAAAATTTTGCTTGTATGTGATATTAATGATATTGTTCAAGAATTTCTGCATTTGATTGGACCTCCTTTCTTGGGAATAGGCATATATATTGGCTCTCTTCCAGTTGGTTGGCCAGGTAGCTCTCTTCCAAATTTCTTGGCATAGACAAGTGAGCACTTCCAGTGCTGCATTTGTTTGTTGAAACATCTCAATTGGTATTCTATCAGTTCCTGGACCCTTGTTTTTTGCCATGCCTTTCAGCATAGCATGGACTTCTTCCTGCAGTACCATTGGATCTTGATCATATGCTACATCCTGAAATGTTGAACATTGGCCAATTAGTTTTGGTATAATGACTCTGCGTATTCCTTCCATCTTTCTCTCGATGTTTCCTGAGCTGTTCAATATTTTGCCCATAGAATCCTTCAATATTGCAACTTGCAGCTTGAATTTTTCTTCAGTTCTTTTGGCTTGAGAAATACTGAGAGTTTTCTTCCCTTTTGATTTTCTAGCTCCAGATCTTTGCACAGTTCATTATAATATTTTATTTTGTCTTTCAAGCTGCCCTTTGAATCTTCTGTTCAGCTCTTCTACTTCTTAATTTCTTCTATTCCCTTTAGCTACCAGATATTTTAGAGAAAGTTTCGAAGTCTCTTTTGACATCCATTTTGGTCTCTTCTTTCTTTCCTGTCTTTATGATACATATAAACCAAGTCATTGAGTCAATTTTGACAGAGTGGAACTGCCCCATAGGGTTTCCAAGGAGCACCTGGTGGATTCAAACTGCCAACCTTTTGACTGGCAGTCATAGCTCTTAACCACTATGCCACCAGGGTTTCCTATAGCACTCCTCAAATCAACATAAAAGTATAAAAATGAGCAAAATATATGTCAGGAGAGTCCAGTAGAAGATAAGAAGGCACTAATATATTCATGGAAATTTATCTAATTTCACTAAAAAATAAATTTAAATTTAAATGGCAGCTGGAATTCATCCTTTTTCCAAATGGTTTATCAGCTATTGGAAGACTTAAAAATAGTAATAGAAATGGTCCAAGGGAAAGCAGGTGCCCTCAACCATTGTTGCAAATATGGATTGTGAAACTTTGTGATGATATATTTGCAGTTGTTTTCAATATTTATATTTATGCTAGAAATAATCCAAGTTAGGAATTCATAAAATGCAAATAAACAATTTTACATACTTTTCTTCATTACATTTTATAAGAGGATTTTTTGAATCAAAAAAAAAAAAAAAAAAGGAAAGAATTCCCATGACTGTGAATTTCCATCAGTCAGGCATGAGAACATAATGTCTACTTTGAAAGCATGAGGAAAACTTATGTTCTAACCTAGAAAAGTATCTATCAAATATAGCTAGACAAGAATGCATCAGATGCAGGCAGGGCCAAGATAGTGGAGTAGTCAGATGCTTCTGATAGTCCCTCTTACAACAAAGACCTGAAAAAACAAGTAAATTGATTATATATATGACAAGCTAGGAGCCCTGAACATCAAAGGCAAAGTTAAGAAATTGGACTTAGCAACAGAGGGAGGGAGATACGGTTCAGAAGCAGCAAGAAGTTGCCGGACCCAACTCAGTGGGAACCAGCGCCCCTCATCCCTGATCTGCTGGTGTGACTGCAGAAGGGCTGGCAGTAGCTTTCTGTACACGGTTTCCCTAGCCACAGAGAGCCAGTGGCACAGAGTCTACTCATGCCTCCAGAATCAGAGAAGAACAGTGCTCTCGGCATAAGTGCTAGCATTTAATTCACTGCACAGATCAAATACCTCCCCTTTCAAAAGAACTCTCTCCCATTTATCTGATCCCTCACCCTCTGTCCCAGGCCCCCAAGCTGGCTTCAGTGACATTCGATTTCCCTGGGCCTGAGATAGGTCCTGGCATGCAACCAGAGCCATTGGAGAAGGAGCAAATTAACAAACAGGGAAAAAATAATCTGATGGCTCCTCTAAGCTGGAAACTCAGGGCAGAAGCAGCTCCTGTCCAGGCACAAGTGGACCATAGACTTTGAATGGCTTTCACCCCTGCATAGAACTGTGTGACCCATATCAGGAGCTGGGTTCTTGTTACAGTGCAAGGGTGTGTGGCCTAAGGTCTGACTTTAATGGTTTCAGCTGTGCAGTGGCAAGGTGGGTTCTTGATGCTTGACACTGCTCTAATAAGCAGGGTCCTCACCTACCCAAATCAGGGGCCTGAGGACTGGTGGCTCCACCTGCACCACCTAGCCACCCATGTCAGGGGTACAAGGATAAGTGGTGTCTCCCAGTCCTTACAGTTAAAAGTATCGGGTGTCAATGGTATGGCTGCAGAGCCCACCCACTTGTGCACTCTAGAGAACAGGGACATGTCTTCCTCACAAACACTCAGGGAAAGGTTGTCAACCCCCTACCTTGCTCAGAGTGTGACCACCTGATGCAACAAGAGACCTGTGCATACACCAATCACCACTGCTCCTCAAAGACAGTAGGTGAGAGCCTACACCACACACTTGGTGACTAACTACCTGGAAATATGAGCTGAATCCTTACAAGAAAACTGAATGGACTTCTAGGCTCATATATCTGATAACAGCTCTAGCCATCTGGTGACAGGACGTTAGAGCTTCAAAGGCTCCATTAATCAAACCAACTAATTTGAGCAGCCTATTAAGTATTTCAAAACAAAACAAAGCAAGAAGCTAGGACACAGTATGCAAACATACAGAGACAACAGTCAATATCAAATCACATAAAGAAGCAGACGATGATCATGTCAGCAAGCTTCCAAAGCAAAGAATTGAGGAATCTTCCAGATGAAGATATATTCCTAGAATTACCAGAGATAGAATACAAAATAATAATATACAGAACTCTTCAAGATATCAGGAAAGAAAAAAAAGAGCTCAGGCAAAATGCAGAACAAGCCAAGGAACACACAGATAAAGCAGTTGAGGGAATTAAGAAGGTTATTCAAGAGAATAACGAAAAATTTAATAGGCTTCAAGAATCCTTAGAGAGAGAGCAGTCAGAAACTCAGAAGATCAACAATAAAATTTCAGAATTAGACAACTCAGTAGAAAGTCAAAGGAGCAGAATTCAGGAAAGTGAAGTCAGAATTAGTGAGACTGAAAATAAAATACTTGGCACCAATATATTCAAAGAAAAATCAGATAAAAGAATTTTAAGAAATGAAGAAACCCTAAGAATCATGTGGGACTCTATCAAGAGAAATAGCCTACAAGTAATCAGAGTACCAGAACAGGGAGGAAAAACAGAAAATACAGAGAAAATTGTGGAAAATTTGTTGGCAGAAAACCTCCCAGATATCATGAAAGACGAGATATCTTTCCAAGATGCTCATCTAACCCCACAGAAGGTAGATCTCAAGAGAAAGATATCAAGACATATTATAGTCGATCTTGCCAAAACCAAAGATAAAGAGAATTTTAAGAGCAGCTAGGGATAAACAAAAAGTCACCTGTGAAGGACAGTCAGTAAGACTAATCTCGGACTACTCAGCAGAAACCATGCAGGCAAGAAGGTAATGGGAGGACATATATAAAGACTTAAAGGGAAAATAATTGCCAGCCGAGAATTATATATCCAGCAAAACTGTCTCAGATATGAAGGTGAATTATGGCATTTCCAGATAAACAAAAGTTGAGGGACATTGCCAAAACCAAACCAAAATTACAAGAAATTCTAAAGGAAATCCTCCAGTTAGAAACTCAATAACATCAGATAACAATCCAAGACAAGAACAGAGGACAGGGAAACCAGATATCATTCAAGACAGAGAAATCACAAAACTAAATCAAAGCTAAAACGCTCAGAACAGGGAAACAGACATCATGAAGTAAAAGATGACAACATTAACTCAAAAAAGAAGGACTAAAAGATATAGTCATAGATCTTTCATATGGAGTATGAAAATAGGGGTAAATTTATCAAGGTAATCACAAAGGAAAATAACAATCCTGCACATCAAAATAATAATAAAAAAGAAAAACATGAAGACAGCAAAAACAAAAGCAACAACACTGAAAAAGAGGAAAAGATAAAATTACTTAATAAAGAAAAATTACTCAGCACAGAAAATTCAGTGGAAAAAAGAAACTGTCAACAACCAAAAAAAAAGGCATCAAAATGACAGCACTAAACTCATACCTAGACATAATTACGCTGAATGTAAATGTACTAAATGCACCAATAAAGAGACAGAGAGTGGCAGAGTGGATTAAAAAAACAAGATCTGCCTATGTGTTGCCTAAAAGAGACATACCTTAGACATAAAGATACAAACAAACTAAAACTCAAAGGATGGAAAAGAGATACCAAACAAACAACAACCAAAAAAAGAAGAGTGGCAATATTAATTTCTAACAAAATAGACTTTAAAGTAAAATCTACCACAAAGGATAAGGAAGGACCCTTTTGTGCAGCCAATGACAGGGCTCCAAAATACATAAAATGAACTCTAAAAGCACTGAAAACAGAGATGGGCAGCTCTACAATAACAGTAGGAGGCTCCAACACACTACTTTTGGTGAAGGACAGAACATCCAGAAAGAAGCTAAATAAAGACAGTGAAAGTCTAAATGCCGCAATCAACCAACTTGATCTCATAGGCACATACAGAACACCCCACCCAACGGCAGACAAGCATATTTTCTTTTCCAGTGCACATGGAACGTTCTCCAGAATAGACCACATATTAGGTCATAAAGCAAGTCTTAACAGAATCCAAAACATCAAAATATTTCAAAGCATCTTTTCTGACCATAAAGCTGTAAAAGTAGAAGCCAATAACATAAAGCAAGTGAAAAAAAAAACCAAACGCACAGAAACTGAACAACAGCTTGCTGAAATACTACTGGGTTATAGAAGAAATTAAGGGTGGAATAAAGAAATTCGTAGAATCAAATGAGAATGAAAACACTTCCTACCAGGACCTGTGGGACACAGCAAAACAGTGCTCAGAGGTCAATTTATAGCAATAAATGCACACATCCAAAAGAAGAAGAGGCCAAAATCAAAGAATTATCCCTACAACTCAAAGAAATAGAAAGAAAGCAGCAAAAGAAGTCCTAGGGTACCAGTAGAAACAAAATAATAAAAATTAGAGCAGAATTAAATGAAATAGAGAAAAGAAAAACAATTGAAAGAGTTAACAAGACCAACAGCTGGTTCTATGAAAAGATCAACAAAATCGATAAACCATTGGCCAAATGGACAAAAGAAAAATAGGAGAGAAAGCAAATAACCAGAATAAGAAATGAGATCGGCAATATTACAACAGACCCAACTGAAATTAAAAGAATCATAACAGAATATTATGAAAAATTGTACTCCAACAAATTTGAAAACTAGAAGAATTGGATAAATTTCTAGAAACACACTACCTACCTAATCTAACACAAACAGATGTAGAACAGCTAAATAAACCTATAACAAAAGAAGAAATTGAAAAGATAATTAAAAATTCCCAATAAATTAAAGCCCTGGCCCTGATGACTTCACTGGAGAATTCTACCAAACTTTCAGAGAAGTGTTAACACCACTACTACTAAAGGTATTTCAGAACATACAAAAGGATGGAATACTCCCAATCTCATTCTATGAAGCCAGCATAACCGTCATAACAAATCCAGGTGAAGACACCACAAAAAAAGAAAATTACAGACCAATATTCCCCATGAACTTAGACACAAAAACCCTCAGCAAAATTCTAGCCAACAACATATTGAAAAAGTAATTCACCTTGACCAAGTAGGATTCATACTAGGTATGCTGGGATGGTTTAACATTTGAAAAACAATCAATGTAATCCATCATATAAATAAAAGACAAGAACCACATGGTCTTATGGGTTGATGCAGAAAAGGCATTTGACAAAGTCCAACATCCATTCATGATAAAGACTCTCAGCAAAATAGGAGTAGAAGGAAAATTCCTCCACATAATAAAGGACATTTATGTAAAGCCAACAGCCAACAGCACCCTAAATGGAGTGAGTCTGAAATCATTCCCCTTGAGAACGGGAACCAGACAAGGATGCCCTTTATCATCACTTTTATTCAACATTGTTCTGGAGGTCCTAGCCAGAGCAATTAGTCTAGGGAAAAAAAAAAAAAAAAAGCATCCAAATTGGTAAGGAAGAAATAAACTATCTCTATTTGCAGATGATATGATTTTATACACAGAAAACCCTAAAGAATCCACAAGAAAACTACTGGAACTAATAGAAGATTTCAGCAAAGTATCAGGATACAAGATAAACATGCAAAAACCAGTTGGATTCCTCTATATGAGCAAAGAGAAAGTCGAAGAGGAAATCATGAAATGAATACCATTTACAATAGCCCCAAGAAGATTAAATACTTAGGAACAAATCTAACCAGAGACATAAAAGACCTATACAAAGAAAACTATGAGACACTACTGCAAGAAACCGAAAGAGACCTACATAAGTGAAAAAACATACCTTGTTCTTCAATGGGAAGACTCAAGATTGTGAAAATGTTTATTCTACTCCAAGCAATCTATAGATAAATGCAAGCCTGATCCAAACTCCAATGGCATTTTTTAATGAGATGGAGAAACAAATCACCAAGTTCATATGGAAAGGGAAGAGGCCCTAAATAAGTAAAACAGTACTGAAAAATTAGAACAATGTGGGAGGCCTCACACTACCTGATTTTAGTACATATTACAACACCAGGGTAGTCAAAACAGCCTGGTACTGGCACAACAGCAGGTACATAGACCAATGGAACAGAATTGAGAATTGAGACATAAATTCATCCACGTATGAGCAGCTTGTATTTAACAAAGGCCCAAAGTCCATTAAATGGAGAAAAGACAGTCTCTTTAACAAATGGTGCTGGAATAACTGGATACCCATCTGCAAAAAAATGAAACAAGACCCATACCTCTCACACCATGCAGAAAAACTAACTCAAAATGGATCAAAGACCTAAATATAAAATCTAAAATGATAAAGATCATGGAAGAAAAAATAGGAAGAACTCTAGTAGCCCTCAAGCATAGCATAAACAGTATACAAAACATTGCCAGCAATGCACAAACACTGGAAGGTAAAGTCGATAACTGGGAGCTTCTAAAAATGAAACACTTATCCTCATCCAAAGGCCTCACCAAAAGAGTAAAAAGACTACCTATAGACTGGGAAAAAAAATTTGGCTACAACAAATCCGATCAGTGTCTAAATCTTTAAAATCTACAAGATACTGCCAAACTTCAACAACAAAAAGACAAATAAACCAATTAAAAAATGGGCAAAGGGTATGAACAGAAACTTCACCAAATAAGACGTTCAGGCGGCTAACAGCTACGTTAGGAAACGCTCATGATCAATAGCCTTTAGAGAAATGCAAATCAAAACTACAATCAGATACCATCTTACCACAACGAAGCTGGCTCTAATCTAAAAAACACAAAATAATAAATGTTGGAGAGGTTGTGGAGAGACTGGAACACTTATACACTGCTGGTGGGAATGTAAAATGGCACAACCACTTAGGAAATCGATTTGGCGTTTCCTTAAAAAGATAGGAGTACCATACGATCCAGCAATCCCAGTCCTTGGAATATAGTGTAGAGAAATAAGAGCCCTACAAGAATAGATATATGCACACCCATGTTCACTGCAGCACTGTTACAATAGCAAAGAGATGGAAACAATCAAGGTGCCCACCAATGGATAAATGGATAAACAAATTATGGTATATTCACACAATGGAATACGATGCAACAATAGAGAAAAACAATGAATCCATGAAACATCTCATAACATGTAGGAATCTGGAAGGCATTATGCTGATTGAAATTAGCCAGTCGCAGGACAAATATTGCTTGAGACCACTATTATAAGAACTCAGGAAAAGGTTTAAACACAGAAGAAAACATTCTTTGATGATTACGAGAATGGGGAAGGAGGAAGAGGGATATTCACTAATTACAGAGTAGACAAGAATCATTTTAGGTGAAGGGAAGGACAACACACAATACAGGGGAAGTCAGCACAACTGGACTAATCCAAAAGCTAAGCAGTTTCCTGAATACAACGAAACACTTCGAGGGACACAGTAGCAAGGGTGGGGGTCTGGGGACCATGGTTCAGGGGACATCTAGGTCAACTGACGTAACAAATCGTATTAAGAAAGTATTCCACATCCCACTTTGATGAGTGGTGTCTGGGGTCTTGAAAGTTAGCAAGCGGCCATGTAAGATGCATCAGTTGATCTCAATCCGCCCGGAGCAAAAGAGAATGAAGAACACCAAGGACTCAAGGAAATATGAGCCCAAGAGACAGAAAGTGCCACTTAAACCAGAGACTCTAACAGCCTGAGACTGAAGAACTAGATGGTGCCCGGTTACCACCAATGACTGCACTCTAAGGGAACACAACAGAGAATCTCTGATGGAGCAGGAGAAAAGTGGAATGCAGACCTCAAATTCTAGTAAAAGAGACCAGGCTAAATGGTCTGACTGAACACTGGAAGGGCTCCAGAGGTCATGGCCCTTGGACTCTCTGTTAGCCCAAAACTAAAACCATTCTGAAGCCACTTCTGCAGACAAAGATTAGACTGGGCTATAAGACATAAAATGAAACTGGTGAGGATTGTGCTTCTTAGCTCAAGTAGACACATTGTGACTGTGTGGGTAGAGCCTCTCTGGAGGCGAGATGAGAAGGCAGAGGGGGACAGGAACTGGATGAATGGACACAGGAAATACACAGGGGAGAAAGAAGGAGAGTGCTGTCACATTGTAGGGAGAGCAACTAGGATCACATTAACCATGTCTGTATAAGTTTTTGTATGAGAAACTTACTAGAATTATAAACTTTCACTTAAAGCACAATAAAAAGAATACTTAATATTAAAAAAAAGAATTGTTATCCATACACATTTGCTAAATATTTACTTCTGAAAAGGTTCCATATACCATAACTTCCCCATTACCCTCACTCTGTTTATGATTTTTAAAATAAGCTTAAAAATTTCAAATTAGAACAATTTTATATCTTGCTATTATGATTTCACTTAAAGTAAATTTATTGCCAATCATAGCTTTTATAACAAAATATTAATTCTTTTTCCCTTGCAAATAATTCATTTGATTGGACTATATATATATATATATATATATATATATATACACATTTTTTCTCAATAAGTCCATGTTTAAATTTCTTGTTTATAATTTCTTTTCTTATCCACTCCAAGCCTGGAAATACAATTTGCAGAATGTAGTAGCAAGTTTTGATATAAGACCGTGGATTCACTTTGGAAACCCTGGTAACATAGCGGTTAAGAGCTACAGCTGCAAACCAAAAGGTTAGCAGTTCAAATCCACCAGGTACTCCTTGGAAACCCTATGGCACAGTTCTACTCTGTCGTATAGGGTTGGTCGGAGTCAGAACCCACTCGATGGCAACGGGTTTTAGGGAACTTACTTTATGCTACATAGAAAAAGAAAATATAGCCATCAATTTACATATTATTTAGGTCAACAATTAGGTTATCAAACACTTATCATTTATTAGTCACCGTGCAGGTCATGGTGCCATGAATAGTGATGTTTATGGTCTCCAGATACCAAAAGAAAAATGAGTAGTGATGGTGAACATTTAGAAATTTATTTCATCTAATAAAAAGGAAATACTTTTTTTCTGATTTTTGATGCTCTACCCACTTTTTTTTTTTTTTACCCACTATCATCTGATGCCTACAGCCACGTTTTCTTAGCATTAGAAATATTTGTTTGTTTTTCTGTGAAAGTAATTTACAAGTGAGAACAACTTTCGTGAGGGAAGGGGTCATGTGCATCCTCTGAGGGAGGCTGAGGAATATACTCAGCATTGCATAATCCAGTATATTGGCTGATGCCTTATTGTTTTCCTTGGCAATTTTATTGCATACTCCCAGAAATAAAACAAATTAAGAGAACAGTTTATTGTGATACACTCAGTGATTATTTTTGAAAGCTGGAAGAATATATTTATTTTTACCTTTCAAATATTTTTGATATGAAAATAAAATGGCAGAAATCTTAATGAAAAGTATGATTTCTGAGATTATTCTATAAAATATGAGAAGAACAAAATAATTTATTTTGTATTCCCCTATGTAATTTCCATCTATCCTATATCAGTATTTTTGAAGATTGGGTTACTTCAGAGTCTATGTCTTATTTTGTTAGAAAAAAAATTTAAAAACTACCAAATTATTTTAACATTGGTCTTTACCACTTATACACAAATCTAATTCCCCTTCAACACTGAAATTTTACCCTCTGTGTACTTAGCTACATTCCCAAATTTCTCACTGGAATGACAAGATTTTGTTAATTTTAGATGAGTGGAATCACAAACATGAATTTTCGTCTAGAATGTGGGCAATTAGTTATAACATTCTAGTTTACGCTGTAGTATAACACCAGTGATTAAAAAAAATCTCTATCATAAAACCACAATAGTGGATTTCTGGATCACGCTGCACGTTATCTTGGGATTTGTCCTCCCTCAGGGACACAGGCTGATGGTGCTTCCCTCATTGTGAAGCAACAGCAATTTATGGAAGGTGTAAAACCCAAAACCCAGTGCCCTCGAGTCGATTCCGACTCATAGCGACCCTATAGGACAGAGTAGAACTGCCCCATGGTTTCCGAGACGTTAATTCTTGCCATGGGTTACACATGTCACTTGCACTAATGTTTCACAGTCCACACCTAACTTCAGAGAAAAGGGAAGTGCAATCTAAACTTGAGCCAGGAAGGATGAAGATCAGATGATTAACCAACATTCCTAATCAAGTAGTTCACCCTTCTGGGTCCCAACTCCTCTCCAAAGGAGACAACCAAATGTCCTGTTCAGTCATGGAATAAGCTCAAAGCCCAGGATCTCTTGGTGATAAGCAGTCACCAATAAGGTCCATCTTTTATCTGATGACCTGTGAATTATCTAAATTTCCCAGTTATCCAAATATCCAGCATGTCTTGGTTGGACAGGGACAGGATAACGGAAATAAACACTGGTATTAGGAAAGAAAGAATGAGATATCCACAGGAATCGTGGGTCCCCAGAAATTCTGAAATTCCATTAGGCAGACATTTAAAGGCCCACTATATTTCTGATGAGGAATAGTCACTGATAAGGCCACTTTTCTGCCTCCTTGGAGTAGTTTTCACATTCATTTTTTTGATAGCATAGCCCCTGGATCTTCCCTCTGAGATATGCTTTTTAAAAGATTCATATTGCCTTATCTGCCATGATGCAAAACCCCAAAAAACCCACTGCTGTTGAGTCGATTCTGCCTCATAGTGACCCTATAGGACAGAGTACAACTGCCCCATAGAGTTTCCAAGGAGCGCCTGGTGGACTCGAACTGCCAACATTTTGGTTAACAGCCATAGCACTTAACCACTACGCCACCAGGGTTTCCTATCTGCCATGATAATTGTGGAATATACTCTTATGGTTGCTAAAGAGTTTTTTCAACTAACTTTCTGCCCATGGTGTTTGGAGTCTGTGATAAAGAGACTATCATTTGACAAGTATTTACTGCCTTCTGCTGATCACATGAGGAGCACACTTCTTCACTCCATCACGCGTTAACCTAGTGATTTGATAAACTTTGCTCAATAGCATGTGGCTGAAAGTGTCTGTATACCACTTCCAAGCCTAGAGTTTCAGCGATATTATATTTTCATATTTCTCTATTGTTTCTTCCATCATCATGAGAAGAAAATGTCTCCAGTAGGTTGTCTCTTTCAAAAACTTTTTTCTAGGCCTAATTTCCTCATCTAAAAATCAGTTATCAGGAGAGAGATCACTAGCTATTTCAAAAGAGAGAACAGAATTCAGATAAGTGCTTCAATAGGAGATGAAGGAATCAAGGAACCAAACAAGGGAAGCTGAATCAACTTAGAGACTCCCATCAGTATGTTGCTTCCAACACCCAGAAAACTGTCAAACAGCAGGACAAGGTGGCTTCCAGGACCCCATGGGTGGGGCCCTCATGCAGAACCCAGAACCAAGGTGAGGACCAGCAGACAATATTTGAAACCATGAAGAGAGTGGCTATTTATTCAAAGTGAAATCATGGCGAGCCACGGTTACTTCCAGGAACTATAGTTGAAGTGGGGAAAGAGAGAAGGAGAAATTTGCTGACTTCTGTCCTATAGCCTTTCTAATCTTCTGACAGTCTTACATTGTGATTTCCTACAAGAAATATGCTGGCAAAGGATCTTGGGAAATGTAGTTCTCCTTGGTATAGAGTCAAATAAAGTCAGTGAAAGTATCTGAAAACCAAGGAGCATTACAAAACATGCTGGCTAATATGAAAAAATAAAAACCAATCATGTTGAGTCAATTACAACTCATAGCAACCCTATAGGGCGAAGCAGAACTGCCTTGTAGGATTTTCAAGGAGCAGCTGGTGGATTTGAACTGCCAACCTTTTGATAAGTGTCAGCTTTTAACCACTGCACCACCAGGACTCCAAGCTAATAATCAAAAAAATAGAGCCTGTCTTATATGGTGTGTGTGAGCATCTTCATATCTAGAGTTTTTTTTCTTAAAATCTGCTTTGTTTAATATTTTATAGCTAAACCATATTTCCTTTTAATTAATATTTGTCTTACGTATCTTTTTGACCTTTTAAATTTCATATATTCTTTGTCTTTATATTTAAATATGCCTCCTTAAAATTTCACTCAAGTAAAATTTTGCTGAAGATAATTCAAAAATGGCTGCAGCAGTACATCAACAGGAAACTGCCAGAAATTCAAGCCGATTCAGAAAAGGATGTGGAAACTAATGGGCCGCAACTACCACAGCCTCCACCAGACTGAGTCCAGCATAACTAGATGGTGCCCAGCTACCACCAACGACTGCTCTGACAAGGATCACAATAGAGGGTCCAGGACAGAACTGGAGAAAAATGCAGAACAAAACTATAACTTACAAAAAAAAACCATACTTACTGGTCTGACAGAGACTGGAGAAACCTCGAGAGTATGGCCCCTAAGTGTCCTTTTAAATCAGTACTGAAGTCACTCCGAAGGTTCACCCTTCAGCCAAAATTTAGACAGACCCGTAAAACAAATCAAGACTAAATGGGCACACCAACACAGGGACAAGGATGAGAAGGCTGGAGGGAACAGGAAAGCTGATAATGGGGAACCCAAGATCGACAAGGGTAGAATGTTGACATGGTGTAGGGTTGGCAACCAATGTCGCAAAATAGTATGTGTATTTATTGCCTAATGAGATATTAATTTGCTCTGTAAACCTTCATCTAAAGCATAATTAAAAAAAAAAGAGAAAAATTAAAATATCTACCTGATAACATTTGGGAATTACTGTTATTTCCATCATTGCTATCACATAATAACAATTATAACATGTGCATTGTTAATTATAATTACAACATTTATTGTGCACTGTCAGGAACAGTACCAAGTACTTTTCATACATTGCTCATTCCATGCCCGTATTAACCCCATGAAGTAGGTGCTATTATCACATCCAGAGTCCTGTGGATAGTAATGGGTAGGAATGTAAACCTAGGTTGAAATTCTTAACCACTGTTACATTAACTTCAGTTCTACTTCTGGCCACGGTGGTTCTGTTTTTATATATTAATTGATTAAATGTATTGAGGAAGACTGAGACTATAAACCTAGAGAGATAAATTTGAATACGTAAGTATATAGCCAGTGGAAGCATTTCAAAGAATAATGGAATCAGGGTATTATAATGAAGAAAGATCTGGATCATTGGGATGGCAGACCAAAGAGTAAGAAACACTAACTCTTCAGATGAACTATGTGAGCACTACCCAACTGGCACAATGGTAAGTTCCATCACTTGCCTTGTCAAAGAAGATATGACATACTGAAGCCATATACAGCTGTATTTCTGTATGACTTGATTCTGATCCATTGGGCAGACAACCATGTGTAATGACTCTGATCTACAAGAAATATGTGCTCTGTGTGCTAGGCTTTGGGTACACAGATATATGTTCCCTTTCTTTTCTTTTCTTTTTTAAAAATAAGATGTGGTTAAATAAATATTAAAATAGAAAAATCCTGATTTGAAAGAAAAAAAATAAAGAAAATGACACGGAAGGAGGGATATAATTGCTGATGTCCAGTGGATCTTGGCTAAAAGCTGAGAATACCAGAAAGATGTTTATTGTTGTTGTTATTAGGTGCAGTGGAGTCGCTTCCAACTCATAGCGATCCTATGTACCACAGAAAGAAGCACTGTACGGTCCCGTGCCATACTTACAATCGTTGTTATGCTTCAGCCCATTGTTGCAGACACTGTGTCAATCCATCTCATTGAGGGTCTTCCTCTTTTAAGCTGACCCTGTACTTTACCAGGCATGATGTCCTTCTCCAGGGACTGATCTCTTCTGACAACATGGCCAAAGTATGTTAGATGCAGTATCACCATCCTGGCTTCTAAGGAGCATTCTGGCTGTACCACTTCCAAGACAGATTTGTTTGTTCTTTTGGTATATTAAATATTCTTTGCCAACACCACAATTCAAAAGCATCAGTTCTTCTTCAGTCTTCCTTATTCATTGTCCATCTTTCACATGCATATGAGGCAACTGAAAATACCACTAATGCTTGGAACCTGAAATATACGAAGTATGAATCTAGGAAAATTGGAAATCTTCAAAAACGAAATGGAACACATAAGCATCGATATCCTAGGCATTAGTGAGCTGAAATGGACTGGTATTGGCCATTTTGAATCGGACAACACATAGCCTACTACGCCAGAAATGACAACTTGAAGAGGAATGGTGTTACATTTATGGTCAAAAAGAACAATTCGAGGTCTATCCTGAAGTACAGTGCTGTCAGTGATAGGATAATATCCATAGGCCTATAAGGAAGACCAGTTAATATGACTATCATTCAAATTTACGCAGCAACCACTAAGAACAAAGTTGAAGAAATTGAAGATTTTTTTCAGCTTCTGTAGTCTGAAATGGATTGAACGTGCAATCAGGATGCATTGGTAATTACTGGTGATTAGAATGTGAAAGTTGGAAACAAAGAAGAACAATTGGTAGTCGGAAAATATGGCCTTGGTGATAGAAACAATGCCGGAGATTGAATGATAGAGTTTTGCGAGACCAATGACTTCTTCATTGCAAATACCTTTTTTTCACCAACATAAACGGCAACTATGCACATGGCCCTCGCCAGATGGAATACACAGAAGTCAAAACGACTACATCTATGGAAAGAGACAAAGGAAAAGCTCAATATCATCAGTCAGAACAAGGCCAGGGGCTGACTGTGGAACAGAAAGATCTTTCTGTGTTAATTATTGACTATTCAAAGGCATTTGACTGAGTAGATCGTAACAAATTTTGGATAACATTGCAAAGAGTGGGAATTCCAGGACACTTAATTTTGCTCATGCGGATTCTCTACATAGACCAAGAGGCAGTAACTGGAACACAGCAATGGGACACTGCTTAGTTTGAAGTCAGAAAAGATGTGCATCAGGATTGTATCCTTTCACCATACTTATTCAATTTGTATGCTGAGCAAATGATCTGAGATGGACTATATGAAGAAGGCAGCATCAGGATTAGAGAAAAACTCATTAACAACCTGCAATATGCAGAACACACAGCCTTGCCTGTTGAAAGTGAAGAGGACTTGAAGCACTTGCTGATGAAGATCAAAGACGTCAGCCTTCAGCATGAATTACACCTCAAAATAAAGAAAACAAAAATCCTCAAAACTGGACCAGTAACCAACATCGTGATAAATGGAGAAAATAGGATTTAATTTTACTTTGATCTACAATTAACTCCAGTGGAAGCAGCGGTCAAAAAATCAAAGGATGTATTGCATTTGGCAAATTGGCTGCAAAAGCCCTCTTTAAAGTGTTAAAAAGCAAAAATGTCGCTTTGAGGACTAAGGTGCACCTGACCCAAGCCATTGTATTTTCAGTTGCCTTTTGCCACTTCTGCATGTGAAAGATGGACAACGAGTAAGGAAGACCAAAGAAGAATCGATACCTTAGAATCACGGTGTTGGTGGAAAATATTGAATATAAAATGGACTGTCAAAAGAATGGTCAAATTTGTCTTGGAAGAAGTACAGCAAGAATGCTCCTTAGAAGCGAGGATGGCGAGATTTCGTCCCATGTAATTTGGACATATTATAAGGAGGAACCAGTCCCTGGAGAAGGACATCATGCTTGGTGAAGTAGAGGGTCAGCAAAAATGAGGGATTAACACAGTGGCCGCAATAATGGGCTCAAACATAGAAATGATAGTTAGGTTGGGGCAAAATGGGGCAGTGTTTCATTATGATGCACATAGGGTCGCTCTGAGTAGGAACCCACATGAAGGAACCTAACAACAACAATTAAAATACGAAAAGGTTTTCTCCAGTCTAGATTCTTTGCTCGGAATATTTAGTCTATTTACATTTGCTGAAAAACTTATGTTTTTCAGCAAATGTAAATAGACTAAATATTTTAAATTAAAAAAAACTTTATATTATTCAATGTAGTGATTTTTAGTTACTTATCTTCTCTGTGTCCCCCCTTCATCTCATTCCTGTCTTCTTTGGATTGATTATTTTTTTGCATTTCACGATTTCTTTGTGTCATTTAAGACAATATGCACTTTACTTCTTTATGTTTAGTGATAACCTAGGACAATGTACCATACACTTAATTAATCAAAAACTAATTTTATTACAACTTCATCTACTCAAACAATAAAAGGTATTATATATTTTAACTCATATCTTCACAGCTATTGCTGTCTAACAAAACACCACAAAACTTGGCAGTTTAAAACAATAAGTTATTATCTCCCCAGGATTCTGGGTTGAGTGGGTTGGTTCTCTGCTGGAATGTCCATTTTGAAGTTGCAATCAGATACTGGCTGGAGTCACCTGAAAACCTATTGGGCTGGATGTCCAAGAATACTTCTTCACTCCCATGTCTAGTGCTGCAATGCTGCTCCATGGGACCTCTCTCTCCAGCAGACAATTATGGGCTTTTTATGTGACCTACAAGTTCTTGACCGAGTTCTCAGCCACTCTACTTGGTGCCATTCACTGAGAAAGAATTTTCTGCAGATTTCCTGGACCTACTTGAGGAGCTGGGAGGTTAATTTCTAGCTAACTCAGACAGAATTGTGTTGTCCCTTACATTCCCTGGTTTGTTCAGAGTTCTTCTGAATCCTCACCTTTAGGGGCCTTGTAGTTTATCTCCTGTTGTCCATGGAACACAGAGCCATGAAAGTTGATACAGCATTGTTTTTTTATTTCCTTTGACTAATATTCTGGTAAAGAAGCTACTTCCTTCTGCCTTATTTTTCTAATTACTGTTTTTATTTGTGTATGTGTGTGTCTGTGGTATATATATGCAGTTCTTTAATGCATGAAAGAAGAACTTAGATCCACATGCCTATAATCTCTTTCCAAGTCTGTCTATCTATCTATTCAACTAGCTCTGTGTGTTGGTTATGATACCTTATCTGCCATGTTTCCAGGCACTGAAGTCTCTGTCATGTTATTTTCACATTACTAACTTAAATTAATCTTGATAATACATATATTTTTAATTTTAGGCATGCTGTTTTTATAGACAGAATAGCTGTATATCAGAGAAGCTAACTTACCCAAGGTACATGTTCTTAGTTGACTGATCCCAGACGGCAACCCCTGGCCCTCTCACAGAAAAATCTAAGTGGTTTTCCTCAACCACATTGTTTTTGATTTTTCACTTCTAGAACATCTTAAAACTTTAATCAAAGCCGAAGTGGTAAGACTTCTCTGTAATATAAAATAATTCTAAACAGATAAAAATATTATTTTCAGAACAGTGGTTCCAGATTATATGAAGTAGGGAAAGAGAATTATAACCCCTTTTATTCAAATGTAGTTCATATCTTTATTATGGGTTTTAGATAACACATATATTCACCTGAGCACTATTCCAGTGTGTGTATATGTGTGTATGTGTGTGTGTGTGTGTGTGTGTATCCACAAAGCACAGAAGTTTAAAACAACAATTATTTATTTTGCAAATGAATTTGCAATTTCAGCAGGTTTCATCAGGGACAGCTCATCTCTACTCCACGCTTCATCAGTGGAAGTGGCTCAACTGGGAGGTGAAAGATACACTTGCATGATGTGCCACCAAGGACTGAAAAAAATGGCTTTGAATTTGGTTGGGCTCTCAGCGGGGGATGTGCACTAGAAGTCTTGGTTTCTCTCTTTGTCACAGCATGGGGATTATATAATTGCACCAACACAATTACTCTTAAGACATTTCTTAAAATAGGGAATGGGGTAGCATACAGTCACTTGCAATTCTAAAATTCTGGTAGAAATTGTTGCCAGCTCCTTAACTAAGATTCAGTGTGATTCTCTGGGAATTATTCTACATGATTTTTGCCTCTGCTTTCTGAGTCACCCTTGCTCTACCATGAGAAAACGGAGTAGTCACCTCAATCAGCTTACTCCTTAGACCAAACTAGTGATATTTCTGTCAGAAAAACATGCTTGCAAACATTGTGAGTTTTCCATGAATCTTACTGGAATTTACTCCATTAGACAAAACCCACAACTACCAACCTTGGGCTTCCTGTGACTCTGCTGCACTACAGTGCCCTAAAACATTTTAGTAGTCCTATATATTTTTAACTAAAGAGAATCTACAAGACTCTCAAGATTTATAGAAGGTCTTTTGTCTCTTTGGATGTTTATTTAAGGTTTTTTTTTTTTTTGTACAGTGTCTTAAATCGTCCTGAAGCCTTAATAAATGATTTTAGAGTCACAACTTGTGTTGGATCTTTGGCCTGAGGCCCTTTCTTAATTTGAGACTTCTTTGCTGAAAGAAAGTTTTATTTTTGAATCCACTGTGTACTGACTCCTTTGTACACAATATATTTTTTTCTTCAGCTCATCTCTCTACTCTTATGTTTTAACATAGGTCATGAAAAGCCAATTAGCATTTTTATATTCTGTCTGGAAGTTTCTTTAACAAATCTTCCCACAGCAACATTTTGCAAATATTTCTTGATGTCTTCTTACGTATTTTATGTTTGATGGTCACATTGGGTCCTTATTTCATTTGAATTTATTTTATCTTCATTATGTGATTTAGGATCTACATTTAGTTTTCAAAAGGTATATCCCCATCAAAATTAATGATTTCCATTATTTATCAAAAAATACAAATTATACACTTATCATATGCTATTTAGAAACTCAGTCACTCATACTTATTGCCAGAGCCCTAATTTCAGAGCAAAAACACCATTGCAAATTATAACAGGAGGACAAATATAATTTTTAATTAGTTTACCATATATAAAAACAATCATATAGGAACAATGCAGCCAGATTGGCAAAGTAAGAGCAAAATAACTTGATAACACAAAAAGAAGAATTTAAATGGGATGAACAAAATAGCAAAACAATATTTTAGAAATGTAACCTGTATCCAGTTTGGTTGCTGCCCTTTTGGCAAATTATGCTCAGCATTGATATCACATAAAATGTCTCTCCAGCCACCTCCTCAAGGCACCCTTGACTTCTTTATTTCTCACACTGTATATAAGGGGGTTCAAGACAGGTATGAAGATGGTATAAAACACTGAGACCACCTTATCATGGTCCTTTGAATCGTTAGATTTGGACCTCATGTAGATGAACATGATGGTGCCATAGAAGAGTCCCACAACCACCAGGTGAGAGGAGCAGGTCTTAAAGGCTTTTTTCCCAGCTCCGGCTGACCGCATGCAGAGCACTGCAGCCAGGATAAGGCTGTATGAGGCCAAAATGAGAGACAAAGGGATCAAGAGCATCAGAATGCAGCAGACATACATGAAAAACTCAAAAATCGTGGTGTCAGCACAGGCAAGGCATACCAGTGATGGTGCTTCACAGAAAAAGTGATTGATTTCCCGTGAGTGACAGTAAGGGAAGCTCAAAGTGGCACCAGCCTGCATCAGCCCATCGATCCCTCCCAGGAGCCAGGAACCTGACGTCACGAGTAAACAGAGCTTCTGACTCATGAGAATGGGGTAGCACAGTGGGTGACATATGGCCACATAGCGGTCATAGGACATGGCCGTTAAGAGGAAGCATTCACTCCCTCCCAGAGTGAGAAGCAGGAAGATCTGGACTCCACAGCCAGTGGGAGAGATAGACCTAGTGTCCATCAGGTAGTTGGCTGCCATTTTGGGAACGATGGTGGAGACGAGCATCATCTCCATGAAAGAAAGCTGGCTAAGCAGGAAGTACATGGGCATGTGGAGTCCACATGAATGAGAATGATCATAAGGGTGTTGCCCATCAGTGAGGTGATGAAGATCATAAGCACCATGGCAAACAGGAATAGGTGGATCTGTGTGTGGTTAAAGGCCCTAGAAGAATGAAGTTTATTCCTGTGGTGCCGTTTGCATTGACCATGGCTCTACTGGTGCCTGAAAGATGTAAAATGATGCAGAAATAAGATTTGTTTAAAAGGAAAAAAAAAAAAATTTTTTTTTTTTTTTTAAAGGAAGCTTGTACATATCTTTATGAAAACTTGATCAAATGACTTGGGAAATCGCAGACTTGGAGGGCTAATTGCTACTTTAATCTTTCACTTACAAACAAGATTTTTGCCATAGCATAGTACTATCCATCTCTGCTGTTACTATACATTATTTTTTATTCACACAAAATTAGATAACATACATGTACAGTAGTACAACTTACACCTCTATTGTTTTTTAATAATTTGTCAGTATGCCACACGTAATTTACTCATGGTGTTAAGAAATATTACTTATGCAGTCCGAGTTCTTTACACTTTGGGTATTTCTATATTGAAGGAAATTCAGATTTATGCACTTTAGTAGGTATTGAGGTGATATGCCTATAGTTATTACTTTTGCATGTGTTTTAGATATTTGCTTAATGGATTCTCACATGATTTTCTTCAATATCAAGACAAATAAATTACAACTGATAAAACTAAGTTTGATGGGGAAAAAACAAAAGCAAAAATTCTCTATTCCACACTTACATGCAGCCTGTGCTCTAAACACACTAGGCTTTCAGCCACCACAGATACTACTGTACCCATCGCCATATCATTTATATTATCATGACTTGCTTTCCTGATCATGGTGCCTACATCTCATTAAGTTTAGAACCCCCTCAACATTTAAACTTTTATGTATTATGTTCTCAAACAATGCTGCTGATTTTAATTTAATATATAATGTATCCATTCTAAGGGAGCCCTGGTGGCACAGTGGTTAAGCTTTCGGCAGCTAACCAAAAGGTTGGCAGTTCAAACTCACCACCACTCCTTGGAAACTCAATGAGGCAGGTCTACTCTGTCCTATAGGGTCAGAATTGACTTGACAGCACAGGTGTTTGGGTTTTATCCATTCAAAAAAGTTAATAATTTCATAAATGAACATAATTTGTATTGCATGCAATTTTCACATAAATTTGGACATCAATAATCTTATACTTCTAAAAGTAGAAGACAAAAACTAATCCATTGATTATGACTTATCCAAATGATATTCTCATATAATGAACCTGAGGTCCAACATCTCCCACAGGTAAAATATACAGGTACTCATTCACTTTCAGAATAGCTCCTCTTTTCACTAGAACCTATAACTTCCGTTTCTTTTACGTCTAAGTATTTTTGGTGGTAGGAATGGATGCACATGTAAATGGATTCACCTATTATACTTAGGTAGGTGGTGTCTTTTGCTCACAAATTCAAATTGTCAGAGAGAGCTGTGAATTCAGGATTACCAACAGTATTATGTTTGGACTTCATTCATAATCTGTGGTGTAGTAAATCCTTTTTTAGTTTTTCTGTAATTTATTTGGAAAACATTGCAAATTTTGTGAATGGTCTATGATCTTCACACCTTTAATACATATTAAAATTTTTTGATTCTTAGTATATACCAACATTGACTTTCATATCAATAAAATATGTAGATGTTCCATTTTTCAAAATTGATATACATATGCTATAATAGTGAGCATATCATTCTTTTATGCTTTGTTCCCTCAAATATATATATTTTGAGTGAAATATATATATATTCCGTTTAATATATTGTTAACTACTGCCAAATTTTATTACATCATATATATGCAATTTATATATATAAATATAGATGTATATATATATAATGTTTATTTAAGAATACTTAGCTTCTTTCCAATCTTTTGTTAATATAACCCATATCCTTGTGCATGTGGCAATATTTTCTCAAGTAAATATTTCACTAGAATATTTTGGGTTTAAGATAATTGCATCTCCACCTTTTACACTCCAGTCAACTGTCAATTTGTGTGATAATTCCTCCACATATTTTACTGTTAGATGCGATAATTAACAGCAATCATGTAAGTGTGAAAATAAATTTAAATTGCATGTCACTTAAGTTACATGGCAGAAACTCTTTTAATCTATTCATCGACCTCTTGGATTTCTTCTGCAAACTGTGAATATCTCTAATTCATGGTTTCTAGATTGTTTGGCTTTTTCTTAATAATTTAAAGAACTTCCCATGTATTTTGTAATTTATATATTTAATTTATATATCTTTATAACTTGTTATTTATATGCATTGTGAATATCTTCTCCAGTTGATTTTATACATTTGACATTTTTGTTATTTTGGACTGAAGTTTTGCATTTTATATTACATATATTTGGGATACTTATATGATATTAATAATTTAATATTAATGTTCTGCATTTCATTAATAGGCTACCATTTTAAACAATTTCAATGTTATTTGGATCAAACAACTTGTTATTGGTATATAAGTTGTTTGAATCTATGATCATTGTTGATTTAATATTACATTGTACTGTCTTTGCATGCATGAATATTAAACATATTAAACTCACAAAATGTATTGCTATAGTTCATCTTTTAATTTGTAGTCTCTGATTTTTTTTTTTTAAACAAAAGAGGGATAATCAGTGTTCTTAAAGGCCACTAAAACATAGGGGTAAAGTAGTCTGTGTCTGTAGATTTTTTTTTTTTAAATATTGTATTCACTTTCCTATTAGTTTCAGGTAAGCTGTGTTTTCCTATTACTTTTTAAATTCATATGACTTTCTATTTTTAAGGAAACATTTTCCTTTTCTAATCTATTTTCTTTGTTAGCGTTTCTCACTGCATTGGGTGGATGGACAGGTCTGTGTCTCTGGCTGCCGCTGAACTGGAGGTCATGACATGCAAAGTTCATTCACTTAAGCTGGCCCTGGGTCAGGGCACACTGGGTATAGACATACGAGTTACGAGTCGCTTAAATAACATGAAGACTAGGAGTCAGAACTCTAAAGACCTGTCCATATTTTGTTCACAAATACGTGTTATATTTGGGGAAGGTCACTTACTTTCCTATGAGCCACTCTCCTTGTTTCTAGACTGGGAAAATTCACAGACTTTGGTAGACAGCTGTACTGGAGCACTGTTTTCAATTGTTTCCATCTGGCTCATTCTCTGCTTTGGCGATTTGATAACCACCTGCTAAGGCCCTGAGCTTAAGGGCAGCTTTCCAATGTTTCTCAGATGCCAAGATTCAATGAATATGATTTTGAAAGTCTTCTGTAGATTTAAATTTAAGATGAAATTATCTTAAATTAACTGTATTTGAAAATATTATCATATCAGGCATTCTATTCGCTGGACAAACAGTTCATATAATGTGAAATATATGTATATTTCACATTTAATCAGTATAAATTACGAAGTTCAGAAAAGTTACATGACTAATCTAATAATAAACATTTAAACTGGTAGCTGTATTCATCTGAAGGTTGTCTGAACACAAAAGTACATATTTAATGGCCAGGTTTCTGGAGTTTGAATACCTATGCCACTGTTTAGTAGTTGGATAAATTTGAGCAATATGCTTAAACCTCAGTTTCATTATGTGCAAAATGAGATGACATAATAGTATCTACTATAGGATTATTTGATAACTACAAAATAAAATGTATATAAGTACATTGGAGAATGCATGCACAAGAAGATAGCTCTAAAAAGTTATTGATTATTATCATTATTATATTGTTATTGGCCATACATAGATGTTTCCTACCAAAATATTTTGAAAGTAAAATTAGTATTTTCCCATAACTCACATGGAATGTAATGTTACTTATTTCATACCAAAGAACAAAAATATCATTACATATCAGTCTTCATTTTTCAGCATAAGTGACATGTTTTCTGTGTTCCTTGAGATTTTTCTGTCTGCCCTCTGTCTGTCTACCTTCTATGAATTTATTCTGAACATAGAGGAAACACTCATGACCATGGTAAATTTAATTATTCCAAGGCTATTAGGTTACTTGATTATTAATTTTACAATGTGTTCTCATGCCTTTAATATTCAATGTGTTATAAGAATTGTAATAGATACCATGAAACTTGCCACAAATTCAATAATGTCTCAAAATTCAATCAAAATTTTTTAAAATAGCAGGTAAAAAGAGAAAATATTATCCGTATTTCACATCAAAAAGGCAGTTGTTCCCAAGTGAATTCAATTCTGTGTAATTCCACACTACCAAAGTACAAGAGGGTATGTAGATCAGATAAACTTCTAGTTGTCTATAATATTTCTGTACAATTTAAAAGAGGATAAAAACGTATTCCCATTTATTTTCTAGTTGTATAAAGTGGGTAATTGCAGAGAGCTCAGAGTACTTTTAGATCCATTGTCACATTTTTCTGTCTACCTCAATGTGGTGTTCCCAGAATTAGCAAAGCTTCCCCTTTCTCAAAGGTACACTCTATGTTACATACCCACCTGTCCAATATTCTGGCCTGGCACTAGTATGTTCATTTCTTCAATTCAATCCAAAACAATTCCAAGCCAAAATGACTCTTACTTCACATCTGCATGATATAGATGGAGTAACTCAGACATAACAAGGATTTTTATAACTGTAGCGAACAATGTCCCAAGTCCTGTGTTAACCCTGGATGTGCATTTCCTCATGGAATGTCACAACAATTAAATGAGGTAAACTGTCACTGTTTCAGATTTGCAGATGAAGGACTGGAGGGTTAGATTAATTTATTTTTCCCTGGTCTCAAAAGTAGGAAGCATGGGTCCAAAATCCTGGTCATGAAAGTAAACTCCCCACAGTTATTTTGGGCTTGCCAGCCAGTTTTTTGTTCCAATTATTATCTTAATAATGACAAAACTTTTTGAATAAAACAGACAACATAAATAAAGGAAAAAAAACTTTTTGAATAAAACAAACAGCATAAATGAAGAATGGACCCTCAAACACATCGTTGTTGTTAGATGCCATTAAGTCACCTAACACACGGCTACCCCGGGCAAAATGCTGCCCAGTCCTGCGCCATTCCCATAATCAGGTGTTGATCGGACTATTGCCATCCATCGGGTTCACTTTGGCTGACTTTTCAGAAGTAGATCGCTAGCCTTTTCTTCCTAGTGCATCTCAGTCTGGGAAATCTGCTGGAGCTCACTGGAGCAACTGTGAGTTCTGTGAAGTTAGGCACCTCTCTTATAAACTGTGTGTCTCAGGTTAGTGTATTTAAAATGGGTAACTGTCTTACTTTGTAAAAATGAAAAAAGTGCATGTAGAATGTTTAATTAAATTGTTTATATTTAGTATGTTATCAAACATAAATTTTGTCTCTACACAAACTTTTTCCCAAAGAGAAATTCATGAATAGAGAATTTAATAGAATCAGATACATGCATCCATTTACCTCAGAGTCAGAGTATTAACTAAGACTCAACTTTCCTAAAAGCTTAGTACAGATCGTCCCCGACTTAAGACATATTTGAGTTACAACGAACTGCCCTATGACTATCCTTTTTTTTTATCTTTGTACATCTTATTATTAGTAATATGTACTACATATAACGTTGTAGCACGTAATTTGTTGATGTTATCATTCTCTTGCCAATCCCAAAGACAAATAAAGATTGGATTTATAAAGATATTGTTAATAGGAGACAAAAATAATGAATATTTTTTAAAAAATTAGATATTCTACTTATATCAGAGCTGACTTATGACAGAGTCTTCAGAATGGAACCCTGTCTTACACTGGGAAATACCTGTAATATTATTTTCATAATTACAATTTGATAAAGATACATTAGTGCAATATAATCATGAAAGGATGTTTTTTCTCACTGGAAATTAATACATAGTTTAAACGAAATTTTTATAATTTCTATGCATTCAAACATTATACACTCAATGTCTCTTTATGATATTCATTACCAGTAGGGATGCAATGAAGATTAATCTCAGGGTAAAAGTGAAAAATCCTTTATTAGTCAATTTGGCAATATGGAGTGAGAGCCAGAGAGCTAGTCTTGTCCCTTGAAGCATTGCCATACCTTGTGGATATCGTTCTAAAATATGACTAAAAAAGAAGGGCTGGGAGGAGACCCTGTAAACACAAAGGGCTTATTTTGCAAGGTTTTCCACAATGTGCATCCTGAACTATTGTAGAACTAATAAATTTCCCATGGAACACAATAAATATAACAGCTGGAACAAGCTTAGATATCATGCTAATTGTATAAACAATATTTTTCAAATTGTAAAAAATGTATATGGAAGAATATAAAAGGAATAGTTATGATGTTATCAAGTGCAATCCAGGTGCTTTAATTTCTGTGCTTTCCAAATAGTATGATTGTGATATAGTTTTTAAAATTACAGAAATTAAGTGGGCCACAGTGAAAGCATTAGCGCATACCATCCCCGGTTGTAAGCACTCAGTCTAGGAGTCGTAGCACTAACCTGCATCAGAGGAGCCACCGTGCAGGAGGTGTGGAATACTCTAAGCCTCTGGTTCCCAGATCACCGTTCGGATCCCCACCAATGCCTCTGTTGCCGGTATAAAATACAAGGCACCTGGCTAAAGCCTTAGGGATTCCTGAGCTTCAGGCTGCAGAAATGCTCGTGGGAAAGCATTCGGAAGAATACAGATGAGCACATGCTCTCCTCATTTATCACCTCCATACAGGATTATTTTAAAATTTCAGGATATTTGATCTCTGAAGATAATGACCTGTTTTATCAACATGCTAAAGTCAGGATGTGATTATTTTGAATATGATGCTTGCCTTATAATATTATTAGTATTAAACGAGATACGATGCATAAAGCACTTAACTCATACCTAGAAAATATACTTAGTCCACAATCCTGTTAACCTAAACTTTCACAATAACTAATGTGTCAAGAAAGAGCTGGTAATGATGTGGGGAATAGAGTGGACTTCTAGACATGTCTTACCCAACAAAAGGCCATGACCGAATTGAACTTTTCCAGTCTTGAAACTTTCTAGTTATATATTTTGGGCCTGTTATATAACCTCTCTGAGCGTCAGTTTAATCATCTGTAAAAGGGGCATAATAATGCCTCTTCCATAGGATTATTTTTAGGGGCTACTGTATAGAATAAGGAGCCCTGGTAGTGCAGTTGTTAAGAGCTCAGCAGCTGACCAAAACGCCCACAGTTCAAATTCACCAGAAGCTCCTTGGAAACTCCATGGGGCAGTTCTACTCTGTCCTATTGGGTCTCTATGAGTTGGAATAGACTTGATGACAATGGGTTTGGTTTTGGTTTCAGGTATGGAATAAATATAAAGTACCAGATCTATCAAATAAATATAATTTCATTATCTCCTTTCTTCTCTGCTTTAGCTGAATATGTTGACTTATGAACTGACATACAGTAATGAGAGTTTTTTTTTTAATGTCTTTATCTTGCAACAGAAAACAGTAAAAATCAGTTGCCATTGAGTTACATCTGACTCATGGCAACCCTGTGTGTGTCAGAGTGGAACTGTGCTCTGTAGAGTTTTTAATGGTTGATTTTTCAGAAGTAGATCACCAGGTCTTTCTTCCAAGGTGCCTTTGGGTGGACTTGAACCTCCGTCTTTTCAGTTAGCATCTGAACATGTTAACTGTACCACCCAGGGGCTCTGCTCCAGGAGATTATACAGTATAACTGTTTGCACCACTCAGGAGCTCCAATATGGGAGGTTATACGATGCTGTGCTACATAATCAAAATATAATAAGCATTAACTGATTGATTTGTTACAGCTCTGCTTATGAACTGGTTAAGGGTTAAGAAAATGGGCTGAATTATTGCCGTGCAATGAATCACTTTTATATGGCTTTTCTAGCCCTGGTCTTGTAATTTCACAAAATGATTGTCTGGGCCAAAATTTTGCAAGGTATTAGTAGATTTACTACAAAACTAGTGGATTGAAAATTCAGTTAATGGGATTGTGCCCTTTGTGGTCCAACTAGGAGATTGGTTGTTGTTCCTATTCTGTTAGGCTTATATAAGGGCCAAATCCACAGAGGTTCTGGGGCCCCTCACTACCATCAAAAAGAGCATAGAGTGGAGTGCATCCTTTGGACCCAGGGTCCCTGCATTGAGAACTCCCTATATTAAGAAGAGAGAGTTGTAACAGTGAAGACAGGGATGGTGGGCTTGCTGGTCCATAGAGAGAGAACTGAGTGTCTTTGCGCAGGCTTGTGCCTCCTACTAAAGTACTGCAACAGTTGTACCTGCGGGACAGAGACCTGAGTGTGGCTGGTGTAATTTGCTTCCTTCCCCCTTTGGGCATCGTGGTGGGAACAATACATTCCCTCATGCAGGGTAGGCCTTGGTATCACGGCAGCAAGACAGAGAACCACTCTGGCCTGGGTAGCATGGTAGGAGGCAGCAGCATAGGTCAAAAAGGGCCCAGGGGCAGAAGCTCAGGAGATCCTGTGCAGGGGTCTTTCCATTAGTGAAGCAAGGCCCAGTGAGGCCCAGGGGCAGAGCAGAAGCCTCGGAAGCCATGCAGGTGTCCCAGGTAACATGGTGGCAGCCAGAGGCAGTGGTGACATGAAGACAACATTTGACCAGAAACACAATGTGCCAGTACAGTGATATTAGAAAGAATATGAGTAATTTGGAGAAGAATAAGCAGATCTGCTTTGAGAATTTGTTTTACTGTTTACTGTTTGCTTTCTAGAAATAATAATAGTGGCTTTCACTTTGCCAATATTGTGTAAATGTCTTGATCACAGATGGCTGTAGCACTCATGGAATGGTTGATGCCAGTGGTTGTACATGCCTCATTCCTAGTTGTCTGGTAGTTTGAGGCACATCCTGTTTGCATGTGCAATGTGGTTAGATAGACAAACCACACAATTATATAATTATACTAGGATTGTCAAACCAATCTATGAAGGGATATTTGAATTTTATTTTCAAACAGGCATATACCTATGGATATAGTCAATAATATGAGAAAAAAGAAAGTGAAAGTAGAAATATAAGTCAAATTCTGGTAACCCTGAATAAATTAATTAAAAGAGAAAATAATAATATTAAAATCAATAACAAAAATCAGGACAGTTAATATTTATTGAGTTATTAATTTCTGACAAAACAATAATAGTAGAAGACTTCAACACACCACTTTTGGTGAAGGACAGGACATCCAGAAAGAAGCTCAATAAAGATACGGAAGACCTAAATGCCACAAACAACCAACTTGACCTCATAGACATATACAGAACACTCCGCCCGACAGCAGCCAAGTATACTTTCTTTTCTAGTGCACATGGACATTCTCTAGAAGACCACATATTACGGCATAAAGTAAGCCTTAGCAGAATCCAAAACATTCAAATATTACAAAGCATCTTCTCTGACCATAAGGGCATGAAGGTGGAAATCAATAACAGGAAAAGCAGGGAAAAGAAATCAGACACTTGGAAACTGAACAAAACAAAAGACTGGATTATAGAAGGCATTAAGGATGGAACAAAGAAATTCCAATGAGAATGAAAACACTTCCTGTAAAAACGCTGGGATACAGTGAAAGAAATGCTCAGAAGTCAATTTATATCAATAAATGCACACATCCAAAACGAAGAAGGGGCCAAAATCAAAGAATTATCCCCACAACTTGAACAAATAGAAAGAGAGCAACAAAAGAAACTCACAGGCACCAGAAAAAAAAAAAAACAAATACTAAAAATTAGAGCTGAACTAAAAGAAATAGAAAACAATGAAAAGAATTAACAAGACCAAAAGCTGGTTTTTTTGAAAAAACTAACAAAATTGATAAACCATTAGCCAAACTGACAAAAGAAAAACAGGAGAGGAACCAAATAACCTGAATAAGAAATGAGATGGGCGATATTACAACATACCCAACTAAAATTAAAAGAATCATATCAGATTTCTGTGGAAAATTGTACTCTGACAAATGTGAAAACCTAGAAGAAATGGGTGAATTCCTAGAAACACACTGCCTACCTAAACTAACACAAAAAGAGGTAGAACAGCTAAATAGACCCATAACAAAAGAAGAGGTGGAAAAGGCAATCAAACCCCCCCCACCCCAAAAAAGCCCTGGACAGCTTCACTGCAGAGTTCTACCAAACTTTCAGAGAAGAGTTAACACCACTACTACTAAAGGTACTTCAGAGCATAGAAAGGACAGAATACTACCAAACTCATTCTATGAAGCCACCATATCCCTCATACCAAAACCACGTAAAGACACCACAAGAAAAGAAAATTATAGACCTATATCCCTCAGGAACTTAGATACAAAAATCCTCAACAAAATTCTCGCCAATAGAATTCAACAACATATCAAAAAAATAATTCACCATGACCAAGTGGGATTCATACCAGGTATGCAGGGATAGTTCAACATTAGAAAAACAATTAATGTAATCCATGACATAAATAAAACAAAAGACAAGAATCACAGGATTTTATCAATTGATGCAGAAAAGGCATTTGACAAAGTCCAACACCTATTCATGATAAAAACTTGAGCAAAACAGGAATAGAAGGAAAATTTCTCAACATAATAAAGGGCATTTATATAAAGCCAACAGCAAACATCACCCTAAATGGAGAGAGCCTGAAAGCATTCCCACTGAGACTGGGAACCAGACAAGGATGCCCTTTATCACCGCTCTTACTCAACATTGTGTTGGAGGTCCTAGCCAGAGAAATTAGGCTAGATAAAGAAATAAAGGGCATCTAGATTGGCAAGGAAGAAGTAAAAGTATCTCCATTTGCAGGTGACATGATCTTATACACAGAAAACCCTAAGGAATCCTTCAGAAAACTACTGAAACTAATAGAAGAGTTCAGCAGAGTATCAGGATACGAGATAAGCATACAAAAATCAGTTGGATTCCTCTACACGAACAAAAAGAACATTGAAGAGGAAATCACCAAATCAATGCCATTTACAGTAGCCCCCAAGAAGATAAAATAATTAGGAATAAATCTTACCAAAGATGTAAAAGACTTATACAAAAAAACTGCAAAACACTTCTGCAAGAAACCAAAAGAGACTTACATAAGTGGAAAAACATACCTTGCTCATCGATAGGAAGACTTAACATTATAAAAATGTCTATTCTGCCAAAAGGGATCTATACATTTAATGCAATTCCGGTCCAAATCCCAACGGCATTCTTGATGAGATGGAGAAACAAATCACCAACTTCATATGGAAGGGAAAGAAGCCCCAGATAAATAAGGTATTACTGAAAAATAAAAACAAAGTGGGAGGCCTTACTTTACCTGATTTTAGAACCTACTATACCACCACAGTAGTCAAAACAGCCTGGTACTGGGACAACAACAGATACATGGACCAATGGAACAGAATTGAGAATCCAGATATAAATCCATCCACATATGAGCAGTTGATTTTTGACAAAGGCCCCAAAACAGTTAAATGGGGGGAGAAGACAGTTTTTTTTAACAAATAGTGCTGGCATAACTGGATATCCATCTGCAAAAAAGTGAAACAAGACCCATACCTCACTCCATGCAAAAAAATGAGCTCAAAATGTATCAAACACCTAAATATAAAATCTAAAAAAAAGGTAAAGATCATGGAAGAAAAAATAGGGACACTGTTCGGAGCCCTAATACATGGCATAAATAGTATAGAAAACATTATTAAAAATACAAAACAAAAACTAGATAACTGGGAGCTCCTAAAAATCAAAAACCTATGCTCATCCAAAGACTTCACCAAAAGAGTAAAAAGACTACTTACAGAATGGGAAAAAGTTTTCAACTATGACATTTCCAATCAGCGCCTGATCTCTAAAATCTACATGATACTGCAAAAACTCAACTACAAAAAGACAAATAACCCAATTTAAAAATGGGCAAAAGATATGAATAGACACATCACTAAAGAAAACATTCAGGTAGCTAACAGATACATGAGGAAATGTTCACGATTACCAGCCATTAAAGAAATGCAGACCGAAACTACAATGAGACTTCATCTCATTCCAACAAGGCTGGCGTTAATCCAAAAAACACAAAATAGTAAATGCTGGAGAGGCTGTGGAGAGATTGGAACACTTATACACTGCTGGTGGGAATGCAAAATGGTACAAGCACTTTGGAAATCAATTTGGGTCTTCCTTAAAAATCTAGAAATAGAACTACCATAGGACCCAGCAATCCCATTCCTTGGAATATATCCTAGAAGAATAAGAGCCTTTACACAAACAGGTATATGCACACCCATGTTTATGCAGCACTGTTTACAATAGCAAAAAGATGGAAGCAACCAAGGCGCCCTAAGAACTTGAGAAATAGTTTAAACTGAGAAGAAAACATTCTTTTGTCATTACCAGAGGGGGGAGCGAGGGAGGGCGGGAAAGGGGTTTAGATAGTAATAGGAACTATTTTAGGTGAAGGGAAAGACAGCACACAATACAGGGGAGGTCAGCACAATTGGACTAAACCAAAAGCAAAGAAGTTTCCTGAATAAACTGAATACTTCAAAGGCCAGCGTAGCAGGGGCAGGGGTCTGGGGACCATGGTTTCAGGCGACATCTAAGTCAATTGGTACAATAAAATCTATTAAGAAAACATTCTGTATCCCACTTCGAAGAGTGGCATCTGGGGTCTTAAACGCTAGCAAGCAGCCATCTAAGATGCATCGATTGGTCTCAACCCACCTGGATCAAAGGAGAATGAAGAGCACCAAGGACACAAGGTGATTACGAGCCCAAGGGACAGAAAGGGCCACATGAACCAGTGACTACATCATCCTGAGACCAGAAGAACTAGATGGTGCTTGGCTACCACTGATGACTGCCCTGACGGGGAATACAACAGAGAACCCCTGAGGGAGCAGGAGAGCAGTGGGATGCAGACCCCAAATTCTCATAGAAAGACCAGACTTCATGGTCTGAGATTAGAAGGACCCTGGTGGTCATGGCCCCCAGACCTTCTGTTGGCCCAGGACAGGATCCTTTCCTGAAACCAACTCTTCAGACATGGATTGGACTGGAAAATAGGTTGGAGAGGGATGCTGGTGAGGAGTGAGCTTCTTGGATCAGGTGGACACTTAAGACTATGTTGGCATCTCCTGCCTGGATGGGAAATGAGAGGGTGGAGGGGATTAGAAGCTGGTGAAATGGACACGAAAAGAGAGAGTGTAGGGAGAGAGCGGGCTGTCTCATTAGGGGGATAGCAATTGGGAGTATGTAGCAAGGTGTATATAAGTTTTTGTGTGAGAGACTGATTTGATTTGTAAACTTTCACTTAAAGCACAATAAAAACTATAAAAAATATATTTATTGAGAAATTACTGAGTGAGCTATATCGTTCCTAACAGTCTATTTGCATGATTTCATCGAAGGAGATTCATGAAGATAATGTTATTTTTAGCTCCCACTGACTTTTGATGAAACTGGATCTTAGTAAAGTTAAGTTACTGCCCAAGGTTAAAACCTTAAAAAGATTAGACTAGGAAAATGGTCTGGTGGTCTATTTCCAATAATTAGCCAATGTAAAACTTATGGATCACAACAGAACATTGTCTGACTCACTTCCTTTGGACAAACCATTAGGAGGGATCAATCTAATGCAGGACCTCATGCTTGGGGAAATACCGGGCCAGAGAGGATAAGGGAGACCTTTGTTGAGGCAGACTGGCACAATAGCCACTATAGTCATTGCAAATTTGTACTTGTTTAATGAATTATTTTAATACATTTTTTACTGCAGTAGAGATATTTTTAATTTTATTGAAGTTTGTAAACAGATACAGTTAAACAAAAAGTCATAGTAGTACAGTGAGATGAATTAACTCAAAGGGAAGAGAACTGAGTACAAATATCCTAGAAGAAGAAGTAGAATGTTTTTTGACATCTGGGAGCTGACCTGGCACTATCAATTAGGTTTTTGTATTGCCAGGAGCTGGCCTTGATGTCTGCCTGTTGAACAGACATGGTTTTACAAAATATCAATACGGAAGATAGGAAAAAGATTCTCCAAAGGTGTCCTTGTCTCAATCCCTGGAATCTGTGAATATGTTAAGTTACATGGCAAAGGAGAATTAAGATTGTACATGGAATTAAAATTGTTAATCAGCTGACCTTAAGAAAGAGTATCCTCTGATTATAATGACATAAAATTAGAAATCAATAACAGAAACAGTAAGGAAAAAAAATCAAATACGTGGAAACAGAACAACACCTTGCTTAAAAACTACTGGATTATAGAAGAAATCAAGGATGGACAAAATAAATTCATAGAATTAAATGAAGAATGAAAACATGTCTTACCAGAACCTTTGGAAAACAGCAAAAGCAATGCTTAGAGGTCAATTTACAACAATAAATGCACACATTCAAAAAGAAGAAAGTGCCAAAATCAAAACATTAACCCTACAACTTGAACAAATAGAGAGAAACAAAAGTAGCCCTCAGGCACCAGAAGAAAGGAAATAATAAAGGTTAGAGCAGAAATGAATGAGATAGAGAATAGGAAAACAATTGAAAGAGTAGACAATACTAAAAGACGGTTTTTTGAAAAGATCAACAGAATCAATAAACCATTGGTCAAATTGACAAAAGAAAAAACAGGAGAGGAAGCAAATAACCTAAATAAGAAATAGAATGGGTGATATCACAACAGACCCAATGGAAATAAAAAGGATCATAACAGAATACTATGAAAAATTGTACTCTAACAAATTTGAAAATCTAGAAGAAATGGACAAATTTCTAGGAACACACTACTTACCTAAACTAACACAAATTGAGGTAGAAAAACTAAATAAACCCACAACAAAAGAAGAGATTGAAGAGATAATTAAAAAAATAAAAACCACCACCAACAAAAAAGCCCTGGCCCAGACGGCTTCACTGGAGAATTCTACCAAACTTTCAGGGAAGAGTTAACACCATTACTACCAAAGGCATTTCAGGCATAGAAAAGGATGAAACACTCGCAAACTCATTCTATGAAGCCAGCATAACCATGATAGAAAAGTCAGGTAAAGATCCACAAAAAAAAGAAAATTACAGACCAATATCCCTCATGAATATAGACCCAAAAATCCTCAACAAAATTCTAGCCAATAGAATTCAACAACATATCAAAAAATAATTCACCATGACCACGTGGGATTCATACCAGGTATGCAGGGATGGTTCAACATTAGAAAAACAATAATGTAATCCATCACATAAATAAAACAAAAAACAAGAACCACATGATCTTATCAACTGATGCAGAAAAGGTATTTTTAAAAGTCCAAAACCCATTCTTGATAAAAACTCTCAGCGAAATAGGAATAGAAGGAAAATTCCTGGACATAATAAAGGCCATTTATACAAAGCCAACAACCAACATCATCCTAAATGAAGAGTCTTAAAGCATTCCCCTTGAGAAGGGGAACCAGACATGGATGCCCTTTGTCACCACTCATATTCAACATTGTACTGGAGGCCCTAGCCAGATCAATAAGGCAAGAAAAAGAAATAAAGTGCATCCAAATTGGTAAGGAAGAAGTAAAAGTATCCCTATTTGCAGATGATATGGTTTTATACATGGAAAACCCCCCAAAATCCACAAGAAAACTACTACAACTAAAATAGAAGATTTTGCAAAATATCAGGATATAAGATAAACATACATAAGTCAGTCAGATTCCTCTGCACCAAAAGAGAGAACTTCCAAGAGGAAATCACCAAATCAATACCATTATAATAGCCCCCAAGAAGATAAAGTATTTAGGAATAAATTTAAACAGAGGTGTAAAAAACCTACACAAAGAAAACTACAAGACACTATTACAAGAAATCAAAAGAGACCTAAATAAGTGGAAAAACATACCATGCTGATAGACAGGAAGACTCAACATTATGAAAATGTCAGTTCTTCCCAAAGTGAGCTACAGATACAATGCAATCTCAATCCAAATTCCAATGACAACTTTTAGCATGTTGGAGAAACAAATCACAAACTTCATATGGAAAAGGAAGAAGCCCCAAATAAGTAAAGAACTACTGAAGAAGAACAAAGTGGGAGGCCTCACACTACCTGATGTTAGAACCTGTTATACCACCATGATAGTCAAAACAGCCTGGTACTGGTACAACAGACACATAGACCAATATAACAAAATTGAGAACCCAGACGTAAATCCATGCACCTATGAGCAGCTGATAGTTGACAAAGGCCCAAAGTCCATTAAATGGGGGAAAAGACAGTCTTTTTAACAAGTGGTGCTGGCGTAACTGGATATCTGTCTGCAAAAAAATGAAACAGGACCCATACCTCACATCATGCACAGAAACTAACTCAAAATGATCAAAGACCTAAATATAAAACCTAAAATGATAAAGATCACGGAAGAAAAAATAGGGACAATGCTAGGAGGCCTGATACACGACATAAACAGAATACAAACCATAACCAACAATGCAGAAACATCAGAAGAGAAACTAGATAACTGGGGTCTGCTAAAAATCAGTTATGCTCATCAAAAGAGTAAAAACAGAACCTATGGATTGGGAAGAAATTTTTAGCTATGACATATCTGGTAAGGGTCTAATCATTAAATCTACAAAATACAGCAACACCTCAACTACAAAAAGGCAAACAAAAAAAATTAAAAATGGGCAAAGTATATGAACAGACACTGCACCAAAAAAGATATTCAGGTGGCTAATGTACACATGAGGAAATGCTCATGATCATTAGCCACCAGAGAAATGCAAATTAAAACAACAAAGAGATGTCTTATCACCCCAATAACACTGGCGCTAATCCAAAAAAAGGACACCCTGGTGGTGTAGTGGTTAAATGCTGTTAACCAAAAGGTCGGCAGTTGGAATCCACCAGGCGCTCCTTGGAAACTCCACAAGGCAGTTCTACTCTGTCCTATAGGGTCTCTATGAGTCAGAAATGACTCAATGGCGATGGGTTTGGTCAATCCATAAACCACAAAATAAAAATGTTGGAGAGGTTGTGGAGAGATTGGACTCTCATGCACTGCTGGTGAGAATGTAAAATGATACAATCACTTTGGAAAACAATCTGGTGCTTCCTTAAAAAGCTAGAAGTAGAAATACCATAAGATCCAGCAATCCCACTCATAGGAATATACCCAAGAGAAGTAAGAGCAGTCGCAGGAATAGACACATGCATACCATGTTCATGGGAGCACCATTCACAACAGCACAAAGATGTAAACAACCTAAATGCTCACCAACAGACGAATGGGAAACAAATTATGGTACAGACACACAGTGCAGCCTACTGACGGAGCCCAGTTCTACTCCGACACCCAACGGGTCACTGTGAGTTGCGTTTGATTCTACTGCAACTGGTGGTGGTTTTTGTTTTATATGAAGATATAGCTGTAGCTGTGTTGTTGTTGATGTCTTGTGCTGAATGTTGTTGTTGAGAGCAGTTGCTATTTAGTTGGCTTCTACTCAAAGTAACCTAATATATAAGAGAAAGAAATTTTCCCTGGTCCCGTGCCATCCTAATGATTGTTGGTATGTTTGAGTCCATTGTTGTTGTTATTGGGTCAATCCATCTTTTTGAGGGTTTCCTTTATTTTTGTGATCTTCTACTTCACCTAACAGGACTTCTTTTCCTAGTGATCGGTCTTTCCAGATAATGTGTCCAAAGTAAGTAAGATGAAGTCTTGCCATCCTCATTCCTAAGGAACATTTCACTGTTTTATTGTAAGACTGATTTTTTTGTTCTTTTGTTAATCCATGGTACATTCAATATTCTTCACCAACACCACACTTCCACGCATCAGTACTTCTCCTGCCTTCTTTTTTCATTGTCCAGTTTTCACATTCACAGAGGCGAACAAAAAGACCACAGTGTTGAATAGAAGTAGGGAAAAGAGATATCCTTGCCGTGTTCCTGATTTTATGGCAAAATCTTTCAGTCTTTCACCATTGAGTATAAAGTTAATTGTTGGTTTTTCACAACTGTCCTTTATCATTTTAAGGAAGTGTACTGAGGTGAAGGAAATTCAGAACTATATGACAGTATTGCACAACAAGCTATTTAATGGGGCCAACACATTGAAAGTCACATGCAAGGGGGTGGTCCCTGTAGCAGAAGGTCTTCCAGAGGCTAGAGTCACAGGTAGCATCAGAAGGAGAAGAGAGCAAGAAAGCTCCCAGGGGTGAGAAGCGATATCCTCCTGCAGCCAGGCGATAAGTCTCTGGGTCAGAGAGCTCTAAAAGCAGCAGCATCTTAGGGTCTTTATAACTACAGGAATTTATCTTCTTTTTTTTTTTTTTTTTTAGGACTAGCAGAAGTTGAGTCCAGTTTTGCAGGGTATGTAAAACAGGCAGGTCCTAAGTGGCTAAAAATCTGCTTATCTGGGCTATTTTTAAATCAGTTGGACATGTACAAGTTTGAGTTTCATGCCAGTTTCTTTTTTTTTTCCATATAATACGCCTCGGCTTACTTGAAGAAGTAAATAACTTGGGGCTAATACACAGAGGCCATTTTTGACTCTCACACAATAGGAAGTTTGCTTTTATTCCTGATTTTTGAGTGTTTTTTTGTTAAACGCTTTTTTCTGCATCAGTTGATAGATCATCCCCCTCTCCCTACGTTCTATTAATGTGTTGCATTACACTGATTGACTTTTATATATGCTGCACTTGTGGGACAAAGCACACAGGGTTATGGCATATGGTCCTTTTAATATGCTGCTGGATTGGAGTTTTACTATTTTGTTGAGGATTTCCATAGATATTTCTATGCAATATTTTTTTCTGATGGCTTTGTCTGGCTAAATATCAGGATGCTGATAGCATCATGGATTGAGTTACAAATTATTCCTTCCTTTTAGTTTTTGGAAAAGTTTGAGAAAGATTGATGTTAATTTCTATTTGATGCCTTCTTTATAATTTCTTTGTCATTATTGATATTCTCTATTCGTTGAGACATTCTCCTGTTTTCCTTTAGGTCTTTGACCACGTTTAACACAGTAGATTTAAACGATTTGCCTAGCAATTCTATGTCATTGGTTCTTCAGGGACTGCTTTCACCGATTTTTTTTTTTTTCCTGTGAATTGGTTGTACTTCCTGTTTCTTGGCATGCCTAGTATTTTTACCAAACACTGGGCTTTGTGAATTTTATGTGTTAACTCTGAAAAGCAGATTCTCCAGCCTACCTAGTGCTTGCTGTTATTGTTGAGGGCTGCGGTCATCTGTTTAGTGACATTTCCAAACTATTTATTTGTTTGTATGTATTTATTATTTTTCGTAGACTGTTTTCTTTGCCATGTGTGGTCACTGAAGTCTATCTTCAGTTATTTTAGTGGTCAACCAGTGACCTGATAGAGACCTTTTTTGGGGTCAAAAAGAGAAGAAAAAGAAAACTAAAAACCCTTTCCTGGTCATTGAAGATTGACTCTGAATTAGGTACTCTTTCAATGCTTAGCCAGGCCACCTACAACTGGGCCTTAGTCTACACCTCCGTTTGTGCAGAGCCCAAAGATCTGCCAGAGGCTCAAACCTAGGGTCCTCTCAGGTCTTGTCTGAGCATGCATTCAACCTGGGTATGTACATTGGATCTCTGATCCTTCAGTACATTCAGTATCTCTACAAACAGTTTATTCTCCCATGCATCTGCCTCATCAGCCTCTTCTTTTCCAGGCTATCAGGTTTGTCTGCTTCTTTCCCTGTTCTCCATTCCTTACCTAAGCTGGTTATGGCATTATATGTCTTTAAGGCTTTTCACAGACAGACACCACCTGGTAGCCACTCATGTCTGAGAGGAGTAAAGCCAAGGCCTATCTCAGAGCAAGTATCTCTGGAACTACCAGATTGGTCAAAATAAACAACAACAACATTTTTAGAAAAAAGATCTGTCTTGTCCACACCCTGGCACCAGCAAGCCACGCCAGGAATGTGGGCTGCTGTCTTCATGGCAGCTGCCAAGTGGAGAATGGGGGATAGTAGGTGAATAAACAAAAATGCCACAATTTTTCATCAAAATTCAACAGCATCTTTTCTCATGAAGCACTTAATGTTTATTCTGTCAGGTTTTTTTCCCACTTATTCATTGCTTCAGGGAAACCCTGGTGGCCTAGTGGTTAAGTGCTATGGCTGCTAACCAAAGGGTCGGCAGTTCGAAGCCTCCAGGCGCTCCTTGGAAACTCTATGGGGCAGTTCTACTCTGTTCTATAGGGTCGCTATGAGTGGGAGTCGACTCGATGGCATTGGGTTTGGTTTTTGGTTTTTTTCATTGCTTCAGTGGAGGGAATGAATCCTATACCTTCTTAACACACTGTTTTCTGTAACATCCCCTCTCCTGATGTTTTTAAGTGGCCTTTCTCTTATTTCAGAAACACTGGTGGCATAGTGGTTAAGTGCTATGGCTGCTAACCAAGAGGTCAGCAGTTCGAATCCACCAGACGCTCCTCGGAAACTCTATAGTGCAGCTCTACTCTGTCCTATGGGGTCGCTATGAGTCGCAATCGACTTGATGGGAGTGGGTTCGGTTTTCTGGTTTTCTCTTATTTCAGTATTTGCTTGGTTGCTGTAAATATTTTAAAACTTTCTAAATTTCAAAAAAAGTTGATTCTAACACTTTTTGCTTTGTCGCTGTTTCTGTGCAGGAACAGGCCCTCCACAGAAGCTATCTGAGGCTATCAACTTGGTCATTTTCACTGACATTATCCACATCTCATTTTTTAAAAATATACACGGATATACAATTGATCCAACAACTTTCACTGAAATGTGTATCCTTTTATCACTCCCCATACAAGCACCTGACATATGTGACTCATCATTGTACACATATGTGTGCATCTGAATTATGTATTCTCTTCCACTGGTCTATAATTATATCAATACAAATTTTTAATATCACATAGAATGATGCATCTCATTTTATTATTTTTAAAATTCCCTTTGAGCTATTACTGTTTTTTGCATCATTTTATATAAATTCTATAGCCAACTTGTAAATTAAACACACACACATGCACACACTGATGGGATTCTAATGGGGATTATATTGAATTTATGTAATAATTGAAATGATTTATTTTTTCATTGTTCAGTATAATTCATGGATAATGCACTTAAATATAATGGTTTCATTACAAGTAAGTATGGGTAGCAGCTAGGGGGAGGCATGAGGAATCTTCTCAAGTGCTAATAATATGTTACTACTTTCATATAGGTTCGTTCAATTTGCGATAATCTATCTGATTAGTTGTGAATGTACTGTATATGGATTTCTTTATTCTGTATAACTTACACAAATCATCCTTCAAATTGCTATTAAAAAAAGTTTGTTAGCTATAGCTGTTGAAGTTTAGGCATCGTATTTAGTCAGGTTTAGGCTCTATTGGAACTCAAAAGCATGAAAATGGTCAAAAATACTACAAAAATTAATCACAATAATAAAAGATCAAGGATGTATAAAACTCTAAGGCCAAGATCAAGAAGCTGGGGTGGAGATTACCTGAAACTTGAAGCTAGCAACTGGACATACAACCATATACTTCACTGACTGATGTGGTCTGCAGATGTGAACTTTCATGCAGTCTGTGTGAAAAATATTTAAATATGTTAAAATTCATTAAATTTGAATGTACATTTATTAAAATATGGATTTATTATTTTCATTTTTGATAGTAAGTATAAATTAGAATTTCAAACTTTATGTAAAACACAAATGGTTTACACACTTAAGTAATTTCACCACCAATTCCATTCGTAGATATATACAAAATACAAACTCTTGTTTATGGGAAACAGGAGACAAATGCAACAATGTTTATAAGTGCATTGTATATAATAGTAGACAACTAGAAATAAAACAAGCATCTATCAGCAACAACACCAACAACAAAAAATGGATAAATGTGTAGTATAGTCTTAAAATAGAATGCCATTCAATAATAAAATAGAATGGGCTGTCATTTCATTCAACCTGGAGCGTTAGTAATGTCAACCGAAAAAACAATTTTCAAAAAGATTATCTACAACTTAAGACCCCTTTATTAAGTTCTACAGCATCTAAAAATATTTTCTAATACCCTATGAATTCTATATTATAATTATAGCAAGAGAATTAAAAAAACAAAAATTCAGAATGATGATAGAGGTATAGGAGGATATGAGGAGTCCCTGGATGGTGCGAACAGTTAACATAGTCACTGCTAAATGAAACCTTGGTGGTTCGAGTCTACCCAGAGGTATAGGAGGATATGAAGAGTCCCTGGATGGTGCGAACAGTTAACATAGTCACTGCTAACTGAAAGCTTGGTGGTTCGAGTCTACCCAGAGGCACCTCAGGAGAACGGATTGGTGATCCACATTAGAAAAATAAGCCGTTGAAAACCCTACCAAGAACAGTTCTACTCTGACACACATGGGGTCGCCAAGAGTTGGAGGAGCACTAAAGATAAATTTACTATTTTAGTTGTTGGGTTGGGTGGTGAACTTACAGGTATACATTATATTATAAACAAACTGACCGAAGTAAGGCATTCATAGACCAATAAACACATTTTGTCTTGAGCCAGAAATGAGTGTTCCTAAAGGCCATTACATATAATTATTATTAAAATTATTGACAATGGATCCAGAAAAATCTTGTCAGTGAATCTCTAAAATATTTCACAGAAATATACACTTTCTTCCAATACCATTGTTCATGCACTGATGGCACACTGGTTGTATTTTGCTCTCATGGTTTATATTCCACTTTATATTTAGCAGCAAGTAGTTTAGCAACCCACTGCATTATTTATTATCAACACTCAGACTCTAAGAAGTTTTCATATATTACTCATTGGAAAATAAATGATTAAATCCACTTTGGATAACGCTAAAAAAAAATTTTTTTTTTTTTTTATTAGAGCTAAACATGTGCCTAATTTATGACCAAGCAATTTCAATTTAGGTATATGTACAAGAGAATTGAGTTCACGTGTTCTCAAAAAACACTTGTACAGGAAGCTTTATGGTAGTTTCATTCATTATAGTCAAACATTTCTGACATCAGAATGGAAATAATTATTCTAAGCCATATGATGGAATTCAGCTTTGTAATAAAAATGATGGAGACACTCAAAAATATGGTTAAACCTTTTAAACATGTTTAGGAAAAGAAGCCAGACATCAAAGAGAACTTATTTTCTGATTTAAAAGTTTCGACTCAATGGTGATGAGAAATAAGAGCTTCTATTTAATGGCGATAGAAGCCAGAATAATGATTGTAATTGTGGGCCTAAGGCATTAACATGAAAGTAGCATAAGAGATGACGAATGATGAAATGCTCCACCTGTGGTTTCCCTCAAGCTGTAATGATGACAGTTCCACACTTCCAGTTGTTAATTTCAAGTTTTAGCCCAATTCTGAAAGCTTCTTATTTCATAGTATTTCACATCCCATGTGTCCACAAAACTCAAATGTCTGCTTTCTCCCAGTCTCCTGAATCTGCCCAGTCTTTGCCTCTCCACTAATATCCCCTTGGTCCAAGGTAATATCTTGTCACAGCTGGACTACTGCAATGGCTTTCTTCTGCCCACATCAATTCTCTACCACAACTCTGCAAAGGTAGCCCATCGTTTTAGGTTCAAAACCACAATCCTCACATCGATCTAATTTACACTGTAAGACCCAGCTCCAAAACATATACCTATTTTCTGTGTCTCACCAATTTACTCCTTGATCTTTTGTGACTATGCTGGGCATATCCCCACCTCAGGGAATTCTCACTTGTTCTTTGCTCTTCCCAGAACATTCATCCACAGATATCCACTTGTCTCTTGTCCTCGACTCCTTTTACTTTTTGACAAATGTTGCATTCTTGGTTCTCCCTTCTCTGTTTGACTTAACATTGCAAATACCCTTTGTTTTCCCGATTCCAATTTTCCACTTAGTTCTTCTTCATGGTGATTAATACTTTTTGGTATACTCTGAAATTTACCCAAACCCAGTGCTGTCGAGTTGATTCCGACTCATATAAGGTCGCTTTACCCGTTAATTTTATATACTGTCTTTCTCCCCACGATAAAATGTAAACTTCATGAGAGCAGAGACTTACGTCAGTTTTTTCTTGTTTAATCCCATTTCACCAGTGCCTATAACAGTGTCACATACAGAGTTAAAGCATTAAAGCCCTTGTTCAATGAATGAATAAGTAAATAAATAAGTGGATGTATGCATTTTGCTCTATATTATAGTTTGGTCATCATATGTATTTTCCTGATATTATGTATTATATGGTAAATTATATTTCATGTGCATTTTATTTCAGAATATTAAAAAGGTACTAAAAATTTGTTATGGCATGGGAGCATTGTGTTGACAGGGATTAAATCTATTGCTTTAGAAGATAAAGTTGAAAATGGCAACCATTCTCTTGCTTTTACACGGCAAATCCACCCAGTTCCAATAACAAAGCTTTAGTTATTTCTGAGAAGTGTAGAAACCAAGGCATTGTTACGTTTATTTATTTTGTAAACATTTCTTTGAGCTTACTTCTCTCTAGACAGTAGGCTAATCAAATCATGTTGTTCAGTCTCAAACTATAAAGGGTTCCTAAAGTCATATTTTCTGTACAAATGTCTATTTTCCCAGCACTCTTCTCATGGCCCCCATGACCTCCTTATTCCTCAGACTGTAGATAAATGGGTTCAGAAGGGGTGTAATGATACTGTAAAACACCGCCACCACTTTATCTTCCTCAGGGTAATGCAAGGAATGTGGCCTTGTATAGGTGGAGAGAGTAGCCCCATAGAATAGGCTTGCCACAATCAGATGAGAGGAACACGTGGAGATGGCTTTTGTCTGCCCTTTACCTGAGCTTATCTGGTACACCACAATAAGCTCCTGGGCATAGGAAGCCAGAATGGCCATGAATGGTAGTAACAGAATGACAAGGCCACTAAAGAGGACAGTATACTCATACTGGGAGGTGTCCTGACACACCAAAGGCATTAGAGATGGAACTTCACAGAAAAAGTGGTTAATGATCCGAGATGTACAGAATGGAAGTTGAAATACATACAGTGTATGTATTAAAGCATTGATAGAACTACTGGCCCATGCACATATGACCATAGACAAACAGATCGTCTTGCTCATGAGCACAGGATAATGTGAAGGGTGACAGATCGCTACGTGTCTATCATAAGACATGAAACCAAGAAGAGCTTCAGTTCCACCAAGAGTCAAAAACAGAAAGGTTTGAATCTCACAACCTAAAAAAGTAATGGTCTTACTATTTGACAGGAAGTTTGCTGCCATCTTGGGTACCGTGGTGGAGATGTACACCATGTCAATGAAGGAGAGCTGACTGAGGAGGAAGTACATGGGAGTGTGGAGCAGAGTGTCCAATCGGATGAGGTGGATCAGTATGATATTTCCCATCAAAGCCACTGAGAAGATGACAGTAATGGCAACAAAGAGTATCTTGTTCATTTGGCCATATTGGAAAAGGCCAAGAAGTATAAACTCTGCTCCAAAAGTTTGATTTTCTGTCTTCATGGCTTAAATCAAAACAAAGCAGACCATATCTGAAAATTCCATTAACAACATTGATTGACATTTGAGAGAAAACAAAATGATTATTAAATGCAGTAGGATTCCCTTTAATCAGCTTAGGTGACTATGTCTCTCCCTGTTTTTATATAGCAAACCCTGGTAGTGTAGTAGTTAAGTGCTATGGCTGCTAACCAAAAGGTCAGCAGTTTGAATCCTCCAGGCACTCCGTGGAAACTCTATGGGGCAGTTCTTCCCTGTCCTATAGGGTACTATGAGTCAGAATCAATTCAACAGCAATGGATTTGGTTTTGGGTTTTTATGCACTGAATCTGTGTCTATTGAGCAATGGGCATTTTGAAAAATCAAATAAAAATAACGTTTCTTTAAAATTGATCACAGAATAAAAATATAATATGGGGATAAAACATTTAGATGATTTGCCAACGTGAGTTATTACTCCCCTTGTAAATATCTTCATGATGATAGACTAGAGACATGTTCACATGTTGTGAAAAATCTTTCACTCAATTCCTTCATATATATAGTTTAGAATTGCACTGTTGGTTAAACTTGGTATAATATTCTTTAAAAAAACTTCTCGACTCCATTTTTCAATTTTGAATTTGTATTGGCTATACATTGTAATAAAAATTATATTAACATTTGTGGGTCAGGAATATTTTAGCTCTTCTAAATGAATTGGTGGTTATGTAGATAACATCTATAAGTGTAAATAGGAATTCATTGACAAAGCCCTCCAAAAAAAAAGATCGATCGATCTACCTACCTACCTACCTACCTACCTATCATCTACCTACCTATCTACCTACTGTCTACCCACCTACCTACCCACCTACCTACCTATCTATCATCTATCTACCTACCTGTCTGTCTATCTATCATCTATCTTTCTTTCATCTATCTATCATCTATCTATCATCTGTCTATCTATCATCTATCTACCTACCTTAAAACCTATCTATCTATTATCTATCTATCTATCTATCATCTATCTAAAAAAAAATTTTTTTTTCTATCTGTCTTTCTTTCATCTATCTATCTATCATCTGTCTATCTATCTATCATCTATCTATCATCTATCAATCTATCTACCTACCTAAAACCTATCTATTATCTATCTATCTATCATCTATCTGTCTGTCTATCTATCTATCATGTATCTATTTATCTATCTATCATCTGTCTATCTACCTATCATCATCAGCATCTATCATCTATCTATCTATCTGTCTGTCTATCTATCTATATGCCAGACCTAAGGGATGGTTGGAGAATGAATCATTAAAATAGAAGTTAACAATTATTCATCTAAATTTAACTCAAGAAGCATGTCAAGAATGGCATTTTTAATTTTACTTAGTCCTGTTATATTAATTGGGGAAATTTACATTTAAACCGCACTTGGAAGAAGTGGCAATTAGTAAAAGTTTATCACTTGCTCCTCAATTGGGATATGAAATCAAAAGACTACTGATGGCTTTTTTAAAATTCAAAAGTTTTGGATAATTCTTATTGCAGAACAACGTTAAGAAATAGAAAATATTTTCAATTAAAAACTAGCCAACTTTAATATAAAACCCCTTGTTGTTGAGTTGATTCCGATTCACAAAGACCCTATAGGACAGAGTAAAATTGCTTCATAGGGTTTCCAAGGAGTGGCTGGTAGGCTCGAACTGCCAACCCTGTGGCTAGCAGCAAAGCACAAAATTAACTGACAATAACAATTGTTGATTATACACGTGCAAATACTAATACAATTCTGGCATATAAAATTCAATGACTCTAAAAAGACCACACTTAATGGTCTGACTGAGACTAGAGGAATCCCGGCGGTCATGGTCCCCAAACCTTCTGTTGGCACAGGACAGGAACCATCCCCGAAGACAACTCATCAGACATGAAAGGGACTGGACAGTGGGTAGGAGAGAGATGCTGATGAAGAGTGAGCTAAGTATATCAGGTAGACACTTGAGACTGTGTAGGCATCTCCTGTCTGGAGGGGGGATGGGAGGATAGAGAGAGTTGGAAGCTGGCAAAATTGTCAGAAAGGAGAGACTGGAAGGGCTGACTCATTAGGGGGAGAGCAAGTGGGAGTACGGAGTAAGATGTACATAAACTTATATGTGACAGACTGACTTGATTTGTAAACGTTCACTTGAAGCTCAATAAAAGTTAATAAAAAAAAAATTCAATGACTCATCATCAGTTGTATTCACTATTAACTTGACTATACTTGGTCCAAGATGCAGTCACATGAGCAAACCAAAATGTAAGTCTTTGTTCTGTAAATGCCTGACCTCAGAAGCCTAAATGTGAATGAACCAGTTAGTATATGAGCTCATAAACTATATCTGCTATTCATGAATTGGGAAGCTATTGTCTGAAACTTCCTATTCATGAATTGCAAATAAAGCTTATAAATTCATATGCAAATTTACTCTAGTAGAAATTTTATTTTTTACATTATCTATAGTCAACCAAGTTCGTATAAACTGAGGCATACTTTGTTTTTTTTAACTAACAATATCATATTAGGAATTTTCATTGTGTAAATAATTTGTAGAAGTATAATAAATGTAATATGCTTTACGGAAGCATTTTAGAATGATGAGTACATGATAAAAACAGATAAGGGAACTAAAAAAATCAGCTTGGTGAGATAATGTGCATGTATTCAAAATCAGTTATGAAAGCTAGATAGTTACACATTATATATAGAAAAATGTATGCATATGCATGTATGCATATATATTTCACTTGAAATAAAACAATTTACGAAATATTTTAATTCAACTGCAAAGACTCTCACCACGAATTTGTATTGCTTGAAACAGTTTACAGCCTTTCACCACTCCAGTAATATTGTTGAATATGTCTACGCCTTGAGCATAATACAAAGTGGCAAGGCAAAAATAAGAAACATTTTTTTCTACCCCAGTCAAGACTACAAGTGATGCCTCCAGGACCATGCTGCCCAGTAGGGGTTGCACTGGACCTTCAAACCCTACCCTTTTCTCGCTTTACAAAGACACATCTCTCACCTTGCTCTTTTGTGATTGCTGTCCTAAGAAAATTTAAAATCAATATATGGCCAAATTAATCTCAGATAACATATCTAGATATTCAATTTTTGCAGTAATCATCCAAATGTAATGTGGATAATCTAGCCAGCCCAGAAATCGCCCAAATCAAAGGAAATGGGCATCCAAGAAAAATACTATTCACTCTACATAATTTATCAAATAAAACACATTCCTTTAAATAGTGTCCCTGAGATTAGTCATATATTGATCTTTTTGACACGAATTGTAGCGAAGTATTCAAGGTATTATAATATTTTAGGTTAAATTCAGAGTAATTAATGGCCCAAAAGAGCTATTTGAAATCTGAATGGTTGTTATTATGAACAAGACTGCTTTACCTCCAGCAGACCACGTTTTTAAAACTGAAAAACAAGCCACTGTGTTGAAAAGCATATTCTTTTTCATTAGGTATTTAGACATATAGATTATTTTACATACATAAAAATAGTTGAAAAAAATTTTTAATTGAGATATATTGTCTTTTATAGAGATAATGTTTCAATCTCCTAGAAGATTTTTTGAAATAAATCATTAAACAGGGAGTTGGGAAATGGATCTGCAAAATTACATAGATGATTTTCCTGTCACCCCACTTGGGCACAGCATTAGAGAGGCACAGTAAGTCTGTCTTTCAAAAATTTTTAAGTTAAATTATATTATTTGTTTGTCATATATATTAAAAAGTCACAGACAAAACTGCATGTATTAAGAAAATCAAGCTGCTTGACACTTGTACAGGGTGGCAGAAAAATAAATTCACAAAGAAATCCAAAACTGTGAAATCCCTAATTTGAAACACATTTTAGGAAGTGTTACCATTCTATGAACTTGCAGGATTGCTTTTTTTTTTTTTTTTTTGCCTCAGCAAATAAGTCTTCAATCATTTACCATGAAAAAATTTAGTGGAAAAAAGAATCAAATGTTCAAACTCATTTTCTCGTCCTTATATAAGACTTTAAACCTCTCGGTGGACACAGGCTGGCTGCCTGATCAGGGTGGAATTCATACTTTGTTTCTCAGAGACCTTCTGGGAAAACTAGACCTCTAGTCCGTGATTAAGCACATTGTACAAATTACAAGTGATATTTTATTAGTCCTGGTGTCTGCATTCCTGGGGGGAGGGAGGGAAATGAACAAAGGGTCAAGCCTCAAAATATATTTGTTCAAGTGAAAAAAAAATCAAATAATTGATATTAGCTGATTGCTTTAAAAAAATTTTTTTAAAAGTTAACTATTTTACCTTTAAAATACGTACGTAGATTTTGACTCCGTATAGTTAGTAATCAGCTAATATACAGTTTGATTTTTTTTTTCTATACAAAATATGCATGAAATACTGAGGAGTTATCTAATACAGGTGATATTGTTAATGTGCTAAATTTTACAATAATTTTATTCCCAAAATAGGAAGGTTGGCTTGGCCATGGAAGTAAGGGACTCCGATTTCTGAAAGTCCACAGATCAAATACAAATGCTGTGATCCCTAAGGGTTAAAGTGCCCACGTGTAGAGTAGAATTTAGATTTTGGCATGGTGCTCAATAATGTTGTTCTATTTCGATGAGATGTATTTAATCTGGAAAAATTGAAGTGAGCTGAAATTTTGCCCAGTCAATTCCCTTACCTGATTCTATGGGATGACATGAAATAGCTGCTGTGCTCAAGAATGGGAAAAGAAAAGTGCAATAACTTAAGAAGAAACTCGATGTGGGTTAGATTTTGGGAAGAAAATACACAGGTTTATTCTCTCATGTACAGACAGGGATGTAAGTCACATCGTAGATCTTATCTTCATTTTTCTCCAATTATAATATATATGTTATTTTATAATTCACAAATTATTATTTATAATAATTATTCCTTAATTTGAAATATTTTGTCTCATTATTCTCTAAATCACCTTCCAGAGAAAACTCCAGGGGCCAAACAATCACTGAGTCAGTTTTAGGATGAAACACAGGTGTTTAGGAACCTTAATCTCAGATTTTTACTGAATGATTGAGTCCTATGAATAGTCAACATTTGCCTCACATTCAGTCACTTGTGGAAGGATTTCTAGAATATTGAAGTGATATTTGTAAGTTTTGAATACTGTGAAACTTGTACAGTTGCTGGCATTTTCTTTAAGAACAAGAGAGCAAAAATACAAATATAAAATTGATATGACTGTGGAAGAGGCCTGCACAGGTGAGAGGATCTGCAGTTCAAGTTTCTTGTGTTTCAATGAAAACCTACCTCTGAAGTTAGGTTTGATACCTTTAAGTGGTGCTTGTTGTTATTGTTTTATTATTATTATCACCTGATATTGCATGAGAAAAATATTTGTGTATTATACACAGACAGTTGTCAGCTATGGGTATGAGAACATGAAAACCTAGAACTCTTCCTGAGGCATAAAAAAGAGAAATATCTCTCAGGGGCCCATATATTAAATCAGGGAGTAAAAGTGGAGCGTGATGGTGGAAGGTAGGATGGGGGTGACTCACTCTGTCTGAATTGCAGAAGCAGGAATATATTACTTGCTCCCTTGATTCATAGATTATCTAATAATAGCATCTACCGCTAATATTGTTTATTAAAAATTAAATTAGTTAACACATGCAAACAACTTACAATGTTGTCCAGCATGCTGCAAGCCCTTAATAAATATTAGCTTAATGATGATTATTAATGATGATGCTGTTTTTACTGCCTTTTTGGATTATTATTTTACATAAACTAAGATAGATTCAAGGATGGAAGCATCTCCTCCACTGCTTTGCTCAAATGTGGACACAAATCCTTCTAAAAGCTTTCCCCATCCCAGTGTGACATGGTTCTACTAAAGTTTCAAGAGAAAAAGAAACAAAACTAGAACAAACTATCTACAGGGAGAATTACTTAAAATAAGCCCTGTACATACAGTCACTCTCTCTGATAAGGTTCAAAGACCTAAAGTTTGGTATTGAAGAAATCTGAAGTATAAGAGAGTAATCAGTAAATAAACAAAGAGAGATAAATGAATGAATGAATAAACAAATAAGCAGAGATATCAAGTTTGGTTCTCCAGAGCTCTAGTCAAAACCTGATTTTTGTGTGTTCCCCTGACATCCTACAATTTTTTTGGATTTGTATATTAAATCTAATAGTTTATTTTTGTTTTTGTTGGTTTGTTGTATGTGAGTGTGTGTATTCTCTGTTGTTGTTGTTAGGTGATGCCAAGTTTGTTCTGACTCATAGCGACTCCTGTGTACACCAGAAGGAAACACTGCTCTGTCCTGTGCCATCCTCACAATCATTGTTATGCTTGAGCCCAGAGTATTTCTTAGGATATGCTGTATATAAGATCATGTCATTTGAATAGGAACAAATTTACTTCTTTTCAAATTTGAATGCCATTTCCTATTTTTTTTTTCCTAACTTTTCTGGCTAGTATTTATGTAATAATATGGAATAAGAGTTGTGAAGTCAAGCATCCTTGTTTTGTTCCTGATGTTAAGGAAAAACTTTCAGTTTTTCACCAATGTGAGTGATGTGAGCCGTGGGCATTTCATAACTGTCCTTAATCAGATACAAGCAGTTTCCTTACATTTCTAGTTTGTTGGGTGATTTTATTATGAAAGGGTATTGGAGTGTGTCAAATGATTTTTCTGCATCAATTAATATAATCATTTTTGTTCATTCTCTTAATTAATTGATATTTATGTTTAACCACTCCTGCATTTGTGGGATAAGTTTCACTGGGTCGTGGTGTATAGTCCTTCCAATATGCTGCCCTATTTGGTTTGCTAGTATTTTGTTGCAATTTGCTGCTGAATTTGGTTTGTTAGTATTTTATAGAAGATTTGCTTCCATATTCATAAGGTATATTGTGATTTATTTATTTATTTTTGCTTTGGTATCAGGGTGATAATGTCATTCTAGAATGAGTTGCCTTCTATTTTTTGGAAGAGTTTGAGAAAGATTATTGTTAATTTCTATCTGGTATCTTTTTATAATTTCTATCTCCTTACTGGCAGTCTCTATTTGTTAAGACATTATTTCACTGGTTACCTTTAGTCCTTTGTACATGGTATCCATTAGCACCTTGAACATATTTAATACAGTTTATTTATATTATTTCTCTAGTAATTCCAGTATCTGAGTTGACTCAGGGATTGTTTCAAATTTATTTATTTTTTCCTGTGAATGAGCCATGTGCTCCTGTTTATTTGCATGCCTAATATTTTGTTGTTGCTGTTGTGGAAAACTGAACATTGTGAATTACAAACCATAATTATTAAAATTATTGACAATGGATTAAAAACAATCATGTCAGTGATTATCTTAAATACTTCACAGAAAATGAATACTTTCTTCCAATACCATTATTCATGCACTGTTTTAGCACTGGTTGGATTTTATCGTCATGGCTTATATCCAATTTTATATTTAGTGCCAGGTAGTTTAGCAAGTCACTGCATTATTTATTATCAACAATCTTAGACTCTAAGAATTTCTCTTGTATTGCTGAATGGAATACAAATGATTAAACCCACATTGCGATAACACATTCATAGCTGTACATGTACTTAAAATATGACCAAGCGATTTCAATCTTTGATGTATATACAAGATAATTCAGTTAATAGGTTCTCAAAAAGCATTTGTACAGGAAGTTTTATGGCAGTTTTATTCATGATAGCCAAACATTTCCTGCATCAGAATGGAAACAATTGCTCAGGAGCCATATAATGGAATGTAGCTTTGTAATATAAACGATGGAGTTACAGAGACACACAAAAATATGGTTAAATCTTTTAAATATGTTGACTAAAAGAAGCCAGATATCAAAGAGAACTTTTTTTTTCTGATGCCAAAGTTTCTACCCAATGGTGATGAGAAATAAGAGCTTCTATTTAATGGTGATAGAAGTCAGAATAATGACTGCGTTTGTGGGGCCAAGAGGTCAACGTAAAAGTAGCACAAGAGGTGCTGAATGATGAAAACGCTCCACCTGTGGCTTCCCCCAAACTGTAATCATGACAACGCCATACTTCCAATTATTTAGTCCAAGTCTTAGCCCAATTCTGAAGCGTTTCATATTCCAATGTGTCCACAAAACTCAAATATCTGCTTTCTCCCAGTCTCCTGAATCTGGCCAGCTTTTGCTCCTCCACTAATATCACTTCAATCCAAGGCCATATTTTGTCACACCTGGGCTACTGCAATGGCCTCCTTGTGTTCACATCAATTCTATACTCACAACTCAGCAATGGTTGCCCAGCATTTTGGGTTAAAATCCAGAATCCTCATACTGATCTAATTTATACTACATGTTCTGGCCCCATTAAATCTACCTATTGCCTAAGTCTCACCAATTTACTCCTTGATCTTTTGTGACTATGAAGGACACGTTCCCATCACAGGAAGTTCTCACTTGCTCTTTGCTCTTCCCAGAGCACTCTTCCTCAGATGTCCACTTGATTCTCTTCCTTACTCCTTTTAGTCTGATAAATTGTCACATTCTTGTTTCTCCCTTCTCTATTTTACTTATAATTGCAAACATCTTTTAGTTTCCCTATTCCACCTAGTTTTTCTTCATGGCAATTAATACTTTTTGATATACTGTACAATTTATGCATTAATTTTATATATTGTCTTTCTCCTCACAATGAAATGTAACTTTAAGAGAGCAGACATTTATGTCAGTTTTATATTGCTCAATCCCATATCACCAGTGCCTATAATTGCATCACATACAAAGTTAAAGCATTAAAACTTTTGTTCAATGAATGAAAGAATGAGTGGATATATGAAATCTGCTCTATACTACAGTTTGCTCATCATATATATTATCTAGATATTATGCATTTTGAAATAAATTATATTTTCTATGCATTTTATTTCAGCAAATTAAAGAAGAAAAAATATTTGCTGTGGCATAGGAGTATTGTGTTTATGGGTCCTAAATCTACTGCTTTAGAAGATAAACGACATAGATAATGGCAACCATTCTCTTGCTTATACATTGTAAATCAATCCAGTTCCAATAGTAATGATTTAGTTATTTCTGAAAAGAGGAGAAATGAAGGCATTTGTCTAATTATTTATTTTGTAAACATTTCTTTGAGCTTACATCTCTCTAGACAGTAGGCTAATCAAATCATGTTGTTCAGTCTCAAACTATAAAGGGTTCCTAAAGTCATATTTTCTGTACAAATGTCTATTTTCCCAAAACTCCTTTCCTAGCCCCCATGACCTCCTTATTCCTCAGACTGTAGATAAATGGGTTCAGAAGAGGTGTAATGATACTGTAAAATACTGCCACCACTTTATCTTCCTCAGGGTAATGCAAGGTGTGTGGTCTTGTATAGGTCGAGAGAGTAGCCCCATAGAATAGGCTTGCCACAATCAGATGAGAGGAACACGTGGAGATGGCTTTTGTCTGCCCTTTACCTGAGCTCATCTGGTACACCACAATAAGCACTCAGGCATAGGAAGCCAGAATGGCCATGAATGGTAGTAGCAGAACGATAAGGCCACTAAAGAGGACAGTATACTCATACTGGGAGGTGTCCTGACACACCAAAGGCATTAGAGATGGAACTTCACAGAAAAAGTGGTTAATGATCCGAGATGTACAGAATGGAAGTTGAAATACATGCAATGTATGTATTAAAGCATTGATAGAACTACTGGCCCATGCACATGTGACCATAGACAAACAGATCGTCTTGCTCATGAGCACAGGATAATGTAAAGGGTGACAGATCGCTACATATCTATCATAAGACATGAAACCAAGAAGAAGAGCTTCAGTTCCACCAAGGGTCAAAACCACGAAGGTTTGAATCTTACAGTCTAAAGAAGTAACAGTCTTATCATTTGACAGGAAGTTTGCTGCCATCTTGGGTACCGTGGTGGAGATGTACATCATGTCAATGAAGGAGAGCTGACTGAGGAGGAAGTACATGGGAGTGTGGAGCGGAGTGTCCAGTCGGATGAGGTGGATCAGTATGATATTCCCCATCAAAGTCACTGAGAAGAGGCCCGCAATGGTAACAAAGAGGACGGTGTTCATTTGGCCATATTGGAAAAAGCCAAGAAGTATAAATTCTGCTTCAAAAGTTTGATTTTCTGTCTTCATGGCTTAGATAAAAATAAAGCAGACAATATCTGAAAATTCAATGTAAACAACATTGAATGTCCTTCAGAAGAAAACAAAATGATTATTAAATGCAGTAGAATTTCCTTGAATCACTTTAGGTGACTATTTCTCCCCGTTTCTATACACTGAATCTGTGTCTGTTGAGCAATGGCCAATTTGAAAAAAAAAAAAATGATAATTTTTTTTTTTTTTTACTTCTTACAGAATAAAAATATTATCTGGAAATTAACATTTAGATGATTTGCCAACATGAGTTTTTTCTCCCCTTTTAATATCTTCAAGATGAGAGACTGGAGATGTGCTTACTTGGTATGAGAAAAAAAAATCTTTCACTCCATTCATTTAAATAATTAAACAGGACAGTGATGTTCAAATATGATATAATATTCTTACAAAAAGCATTTCTTTCTCCATTTCTCAATTTTGAAATTATATTGGCTATAGGTTGTAATAAATGTTATGTTACCATTTGTATGTCAGGAATACTACAACTCTTACAAATGAATTGGTGGTTATTTCTATAATGTCTGTAATTGTATGTGGAAATTTGTTGCCCAGGCAAAAAACAAATATGCAAGACCTTTAAGAAGGGCTGGAGAAAGAAACATTAAAATGTTATATTAGCAATTATTAATCTAAGTTTAACTCAAGGAACATGTCAAGAATGGCATTTTGAATTTGACTTGGTCCTTTTATATTAATAGGGGAAATTTACATTTAAACTGCACTTGGACGAAATGTCGGTTAGTAAAATGTTATTACTTGCTCCTCAGTTGAGATAAGGAGTCAAAAGGTATTGATGCCCCATTAAAATTTGAAAGTTTTAGATAATTGTTATTACAAATATTGCTCAACAAAGTTGAGAAATTAAAATTATCTTCAGTAAAAACTAGTCAGCTTTAATACAAAGTGTGACAAATAAGAAAATTGACAATACCAACTGTTGATTACACATACATGCAAATATAAATACAATTCTAGCATATAGAATTCAATGATCTATCATAAAGTTTTATTCATTGTTGACCTGACTATACTTGGTCCAAGGTGCAGTCACTTAGGCTAAGCCCCACATCAGCAAACCAAACCTAAGTCTAGTTTCTGCAAATGCCTGACTTCCCAGAAGCCAAAATGTGAGTTAACCAATTAAAACTTGCCTGCTGAGTTTAACCTGGTTCAAAACGTTCCATTAATCCCATCCCCATCACCAGAACTGTTAAAAACAAAATTTTTACAAAATTAAATTTGTATAAGAACTCAGAACCTGTAGTTGCTATTCATGAATTAGAAAGCTCTTGTCTGAAACTTCCCATTCATAAATTGCAAGTTAAACTTATGGGTTCATATACAAATCTAATCTTGTAGAAATTTTGTTTTTAACATTATCTATAGTCAGCCAAGTTGGTATAAACTGAGGCACATTTGACTATAAATAATCATATCACTAAGTTATATAGGAAAGATACTACACACATTTCATATATTCTAAAAAGCTTTGATCCTATTGAACCGTCATTCTTCATTATAGGCCTTTCTCAAAGAACAGTGCTTTTCTCTAAAAAACAGCAAACACGGTGATATAAAATAATGATGGATGTTTGTATAATTCAGAAAAAAACAAAGACTTATTCTAACAACATTATTTTTTTGAATGTTCTAACCCATGAAATAGAATATGACAAATAAAAATAACAACCAAAAAAGAAAAAAATTTTTTCTATTTAAAAGCTTTACTGTTTTTGAAAACCTAATAAATGAAAAACACTTAACTTGCTAAAAGTGTTCGATAAATGGTATAAATTATAATTTACAGTTAGCAACGTTCTAATACATTATATTTTTAATATTCTTAAAATTTTTCACCTTAGTATAACAATACTCAATGACAATAAAATATTATTTAAATATGGTTATCGAAAAAACGGTTTATGTTTTAAAAATATCAAATGCAAACACACGTAACTGAAAGGACAAAATAAATGTCATTGCAAGCTAGTTCACTGTAAACCAATTGATGTAAATACAATCTAGATTTCAAGATAGGTTATATATTTCAGACCATGAAGCAATTTTTTAATAAAAATCTGAAAGAAAATGATCAAGTTAAAAATAAAAATAAAATGTCGATAAGAGAATGAAGAGGAGGAAATACAACATGTAAAATTTTATGGATATAAACGTGATAAAATAGCATGATAATTGGGCGTGATAGAAAAGCAGGAAAGTAAGAATACAATAGCTGTAGAAGTTATAAGGAGTCTTGATTCTGTGTAGTGATTTTAGCACTGAGCTGGTAACTGAAAGGCAGGCGGTAGTTGGAACCCACCAGCTGCTGAACAGGAGGAGAAAGATGTGCCAGTCTGCTCCTGTAAAGATTTACAGCCTTGGAAACCCTGTGGGGCAGTTCTACTCTGTCCTATAAGGTCACTATGAGTTGCAATTGACTCCATGGCAGTGGCTTTATAGAAGTTATTATATATCATCAATAAATTATATACTCTGCCCATTGCCTTGGAGTCAATTCCAATTCATAGTGACCCCCGGGCAGAACAGAACTGCACCATAGGGTTTCTAAAGCTACAATCGGTACAGAAGGAGCCCTGTTTGTGCTGTGGTTATGTGTTTGGCTGATAACAGAAGAGTTGGTGGTGTGATCCTACTAGGTGCTTTGAGGGAGAAAGATGTGGCAGTCTGCTCCTGTAAAGATTTACTGCCTTTGAAACCTACTTTGTCCTATAGGGTCACTATGAGTTGGAATCTACTGGATGGCAGTGGGTTAATCTTTATGGAAACAGACTGCCACATCTTTCTCCCTTGAAGTTCCTGGTAGGTAGGTTCCAACCCCTGACCTTTGGGTTAAAACCCAGTGCTTAACCACTGTACAGCCAGGGCTCCTTCAATAAAATATGTAGGGAAGTCTGTTCTTTTTGTGAATTTGATCGTCTGTTCTACATTTTCTCCCACTCTGTCCAGGACTTTCTGTTGTAATCCCAGTCAGAGCAGAGAACCCTGGAGACTATGGCCCCTGGAGATCCTTCTAACTCAGAACTGAAGCCACCCCCGAAGTTTACCTTTCAGCCAAAGTAAGACAGGCCTATAAAACGAACAGTATATGACATCAAATGGGCTACACCTGCCAAAAAACAGAGAAGAGAAGGCAGGAAGGGACAGGAAAACTGGACAAATGGAATGTGGGAATGTGGGGTGGAAAGGGGGAGAGTGCTGACACAATAGGGATTGCAGCCAATGCCATGAAAAAAATTGTGTATAAATTTTTGAATGACAAAGTAATATAAACATATATATGGAAGGAAAAATTTATTTAAAAAAAAGAAAATGGGAACACTGGCAACAATTTCCAATCTATTGGAATGCTCATTTCACCAGGTGGGGGTCGTTATTTTGATTTTGTAGTTTTTACCCCCCAAAATTTCATGTAAAGTATTATAAATCTAAACAAGAACCCAAATTGAATTCTTAGAACAAATAAAAAATTTTAATATCACAAATAAAATCCAATTTACCAAAAATTAATAATAAAAATGAAAAGAGCCGACTAAGCAGAAAAAAATATACAAATAAGTGATACATCGAAAATGAAATAGAAGGCTTAAAATAAAGAAATAATCCAAAAATATTAAAACCTAGTTAAACAAAACAACTTTATTAAATTATTAGGCCAAAAATGTTGTGAGCAACGTTATCAGATATGCAGTAGCATAGTTTTGGTAAAACACAGTAGATCTTTTCAAAACTTGCTAATCATTTCTCACAACCTTTGATCATTTTCATACCTGTCGCAGTCGTTGAGTTAGGGCTGCTTACCAAAAGGTTTGCAGCTCGATTCCACCAGCGGCTCCTTGGAAACCATACTGGGCAGTTCTGCTCTGTCCTACAGGGTGGCTTTGAGTCAGGATAGACTTGATGGAAACCGCTTTTTTTTTTTAACTAACAGATTCATATTAGGAATTTTTCTTGTGTAATTTATAGAAATACACTAAACATACAGGAGAAATTTGAAATGAAGGGCACATGATAAAAATGGAGAAAGGAACTAAAAACATCAACTTGTTGAGATAATGTGCATGTATTCAAAATCGGTTATGAAAACTAGACAGTTACACATTATATACACACATATATACATATGCATATAAGCATATATATTTCACTAAAAATAAAACAATTTGCAAAATATTTTAATACCACTGCATAAGTTTCTCAACAGGTGTTTGTATTGCTTGAAATACTTTACATAGTTTACAACCTTTCACGTTTCTAGTAATATTCCTGAACATGACTATGTCCTAAGCATAATGCAAAGTGGTAAGGCAAAAATAAGAAAGAAATGTTTTTACTACCCCAATCAAGACTATGAGTGATAGCTGCAGGGCCTTGCTGCCCAGTAGGGGTTGCATTGGACCTTCAAACCCTAACCCTTATCTCACCTTACCAAGAAATGTCTCTCACCTTGCTCCTTTGTGATTGCCGCCCCAAGAAAATTTCAATTCAATGTATGGTCAAATCAATCTCACATAACTTACCTTGATACTCATTCTTGCAGAAATCGTTCAAATGTAATCTGAATAATTTGGGCAGCCCAGATATCATGCAAATCAAGGAAATGAATGTGCAAAAAAAAAAAAAAAACAATACAATCCACTCTACATAATTTATCAAATAAAACACATTCCTTTAAATAGTGTCCCTGAGATTAGTTGTATATTGATCTTTTTGATATGAATTGTAGTAAAGTCTCCAAGGTATTGTAATATTTTAGGTTAAATTCAGAGTAATTAGTGGCCTAAGACAGCTATTTGAGATTTGAATGGTTGTTGTTATGAAGGAGACTGCTCACGTCCAGCGGGTCATGTTTTTAAAACTGAAGAACAAGCTACTGCATTGAAAAACACATTTCTTCTTCACTAGATGTGTAGACATCCACATTCTTTTCCAGATATAAAGTAATTAATTTTAAAACTTATTTCAGTTGAGATATATAGTGTCTCATATAGAGATATGTTTCATTTTCCCAGGAAATTTTATTTGAAATAAAACATTAGGTAAGACGCTGGGGAAGGGGTCTGCAAAATTAAATAGATTTCCCTGTCACCCCACTTGGGGACAGTGTTACATACTCACAGCAAGTCCGTCTTTCACAAAGTTTTAAGTTAAATTATATTGTTTGTTGGTTATATATATCAAAGAGTCACAGAGACAAACTGCATATATTATGAATAATTAAGCTACTTTATTTGGCACCTCTACGGGGTGGCAGAGAAATAGATTTGAAAAGGAATCCAAAACTGTAGAAACCTCTAATCTGAAACACACTTCAGGAACCGTTACCACACTACGAGTGTGCAAGATTGCCTTTGTTTTTTTTTTTGCCTCAGACAATAAGCCTTCAATCATTTACCATGAAAAATTTTAATAAAAAAAGAAATGTTCAAACTCATTTTCTCATCCTTATATGAGGCTTTCAACCTCTTGATAGACATGGGCTGACTGCCTAATCATGGTGGAATTCATATTTTGTTTCTCAGAGGCCTTCTGGGGGAACTAGGTCTCTAGCCCACAATTAAGCACATTGTAGAAATTGTAGGTGATATTTTATGAGGCCTAGTATCTATACTCCTGGGAGAAAAAAAAAAAGAACAAAGGATCAAGGCTCAAAATATATTTGTTCAAGTGAAAAACAAATCAAATAACTGATCTTAACTGAATGTTAAAAAAAGAAAAACCAGTTAACTCTATTTTACCTTTAAAATATGCGTGTAGATTTAGACTCCACGTAATTAGTAATCAACTAATATTTACTTTGATTTTTTTCTGTACAAAATATGCATGCAATACTGAGAATTATATAATGTAGGAGATATTATGTTAAATACTGCAATAATTTTATTCTCAAAATAAACAAGTTGGCTTGACCAGAGAAGTAAGAGACTCAGCTTTCTGGAAGTCCACAGATCCAATATAAATGTTTCAGCCCCTAAGGTTTAAATGTCTCCAAGTTCATAGACAGGAATTTAGATTTTGGCATGATGCCCACTTAAATTTGTTCTATTTGAATGAGATACATTTAATCTGGAAAAATTAAAGCGAAGTGGGATTTTAACCAGCCAATTCTCTTACCTAATTCCATGGGATGACATAAGACAGCTGCTGTGCTCAAGTAGGAAAAAGAAATGTGCAATAACTTAAGAAGAAAGGTGATGTAGGTCAGAGTTTAGAGAGAAAATACATAGGTTAACTCTATCACACACAGACAGAGATGGAAGTCACATCAGTAAGCTCTTATCTTCATTTTTCCTCAATTATGTTATTTTATAATTTATAAATTATAATTTATAATAATTATAACATAATTATTCCTTAATTTGAAATATTTTATCTTATTCTCTAAAACACCTTACAAAGAAACTCCAGTCGTCAAACAACCATTGAGTCAGTCATAGGATAAAACATAAGCATTCTGGAAACCAATCTCAGAGTTTAACTGAAGAATTGAGTCCTAGGAATGGTCAACACTTGCCTCACTTTTGTTCACTGCTGGAAATATACCTACAATATCAAGGTGACATTTATAAATTTTGAATAATGTGAAACTTGTACAGTTTTTGGCACTTGATTTTAGAACCAGAAAACAAAAATGAAAATATAAAATCAATATGATCTTGGAAGGGTCCTGGACAGGTAAGAAGGTATTTGCTCTCTTGATTCAGATATTAATTATTAACTTTCAAGTGTTACTGGTAATAGCATCTACCACTAATATTGTTTACTAAAAAGTAAATTAGTTAACACATGCAAACAACTTACAACATTGTCCAGCATGCTGCGAACACTCAACAAACAGCTTTAATGATGATTATTATGGATGCTGCTGTTTTTACTGCTTTTTTGATTATTATTTCACATAAACTAAGATTCAGGGATGGAAGCATTGCCTGCACTGCTTTTCTCAAACACAGACACAAATCCTTTTAACAGCTTTCTACACCCCTGTGTTACATGGTTCTACTAAAAACTCAACAAACAAAAATAGAACAAACTCTCTGCACTGAGAATTACTTAAATAAACTCTATAAATATAGTTGCTCTCTCTGCTCAGGTTCAAAGACTCTCCCAACGACATGATCACTGTTGAGGTTTGACCTCCTTCCAGCCAGGGGCAACCTTCCTACCTAATAGCCAACACAGGGCAAATGAATGTTTTTGCCACCACCTGAGAAGCACTGAGTCTATACACATGGGTGCTTGGGCTCAAATAGTGAACCACGAGAGAATCATTAAGTCTCTTTTCCTCCAAATTTAAGCTCTTTAAACTCATACAAATAAGGAAAAAAAAAAAAAAAGATCATCCAATTTTTTTGGATCAAGCTTAATGAGAAGTAATTTAAAGTAGATTTAAAGCAAACGTGTCACGAAGAAAACCAATCAAGTCAATCAATTTTTCCCGTAGGCATAATTAAGAAGTCATTGACATCTTTTTTGCCTTAAAATCCAGGTCAATTTGAAGTTTGGTGTTGAAGAAATGTGAAGCTCAAAAGCGTAATAAGTAAGCAAATAGAGAGAGATAAATAAATGAATGAACACATGCATGGATGGATGGACGGACGGACGGACGGACGGACGGACGGACGGATGGACGGACAGGCATATAGAAAGACAGACATATGAATGAATGAATAGATGAATAAGTAGATAAAGAGATAGCTATATCAACAAATCAATAAATAGATGGATAAATAGATAAATAAACAGATAAATAATAACAAGTTTGGCTTTCCAGAACTGTATTTTTGTGTGTTGATCTGATATCCCGCCATTCTGTTGAATTTGTATATTAAATCTAATAGTTTCTTTTTGTTTTTTATTTGTATTGTATATTTGTGGGTGTGTGTATGTGAGGGAGAGAGAGAGAGAAAGAGAGAGAATTCCTTAGGATATTCTATGTATAAGATCTTGTCATCTTGAATAGGAAAAATTTTACTTCTTTCCAAATTCAAATGCCTTTAAAAAAAATTTTAGCCTAACTTTTCTGTCTAGTATTTCCAGAAAAATGTAGAATAAGAGTTATGAAATCAGGCATCCTTGTCTTGTTCCTGATGTTAGGGGAAAACTTGTAGTCTTTCACCAATGCGTGTGATGTTAAAAAAAAAAAAATAGCTATGGGTATTTCATAAGTGTCCTTAATCAGATACATGTAGTTTCCTTACATTTCTAGTTTGTTGAATGGTTTTATTATGAAAGGGTCTTGGATTTTGTCAAATGATGTTTCTGCATTCATTAATCAAATCATTTTTCCTTCATTTTCTTAATTAATTGATATTTATGCTTAACAACTCTTGCATTTCTGGGATAAGTTCCACTGGGATGTGGTTTATAGTCTTTTCAATATGCTGCTATGTTCGGTTTGCTAGTATTTTGCTGCTGGATTTGGTTTGTTAGTACTCTGTTGAAGATTTGCATTCATATTCATAAGGGATATTGTGGGTTTTTTTGGCTTTGGTGTCAGGGCGATTATGTCATCATAGAACCAGTTACAAAGTGTTCCCTACTATTTTCTTTTGCAAGAGTTTGAGAAGGATTAATGTTAATTTGTATTCGGTACTTTGTTATAATTTCTATCTCCTTATTGTTATTGTTGTTGTTTTTCTAGGTGCGCTCGAGTCATTTCTGACTCATAGCCACCCTATGCACAACAAAAGGAAACACTGCCCGATCCTGTGCCATCCTCACAATCATTGTTATGCTTGGGCCCATTGTTGCAGCCACCATGTCAGTCCATTTTGTTGAGGGCCTTCCTCTTTTTCACTGACCCTATTCTTTACCAAGGATGATGTCCTTCTCCAGAGACTGATCCTTCCTGACAACATGCCCAAAGTATATGAGATGAAGTCTCACCATTCTTGCTTCTAAGGAGCATTCTAGCTGTACTTCTTCCAAGGCAGATTTGTTCCTTATTTTGGCACATCATGATATATTCAATATTCTTCACCAACAGATGCCAATTTTTCTTCAGTCTACCTTACTCATCATCCAGCTTTCATTGCTTGGGTCAGGGTCACCTTAGTCTTCAAGGTGACGTCCTTGCTTTTTAACACTTTAAGGAGGTCTTTTGTAGCAGATTTGCCCACTGCTGCTTCCATGGATGCTGATTGCTGAAACAAGTAAAATGAAATCCTTATTGTTTTAGGTTTTATATTTAGGTCTTTGATCCATTTTGAGTTAGTTTTTGTTTATGATGTGAAGTATGGGTCCTGATTCCTTTTTTCTACAGACGGACATTCAGTTTTGCCAGTGCCATTTGTTAGAGACTGTCTTTTCCCAATTTAACAAAATTTGGCCCTTCGTCAAAAATCAGCGGCCCATAGCTGGACGGATTTACATCTGTCTTCTAAATTCTGTTCGATCGGTCTATGTGTTTGTCATCGTACAAATACCAGTCTGTTTTGATTGCCATGCCTGTATAGTAGGTTCTGAGATTCAGTAGTGCGAGGCCTTCTTTCTACCTTGTTCTTCTTTAGTAGCACTTAACTTATCCAAGGCCTCTTTCCTTTTCACATTGGGTTGGTGATTAGTGTTTCCATCTCATTAAAGAATGCCGTTGCAATTTGGATCGGTCTTGCATTATATTTGTAGATCACTTCAGGTAGTATTGACATTTTCATGATGTTGAGTCTTCCTATCCATGAGCATTTTTTTTTTCTTCCAATTATATAGGTCTCTTGGTTTCTTGCAGTAGCATTTTGTAGTTTTCTTTGTATAGGTCTTTTATATCCCTGGTTAGATAGATTTATTCCCAAGTATTTTATCATTTGGGGGGCTATTATAAATGGCATTCTTTTTGTGATTTACTTTTTGAAGTTCTCTTTGTTGATGTAGAGGAATCCAACTAATATGATATTGTACCCTGCTACTTTGCTGACTCCTTCTATTAGTTCCAGTAGTTTTTTTGTGGAATCCTTGGAGTTTTCTATGTATAGGTTCATTTCATCTGTGTATAGGGAAAATTTTGCTTCTTCTTTCCAATTTGGATGTCCTTTATTTCTTTCTTTTTTCCATATTTCTTTAGTTAAGACTTTCAGTGCAATGACATTTTGGTTAGCAGCCGAGCACTTAACCAATGCACCACCAGACCTCCTCTATGTCGTTACCTTGAAATTTACCGTTATCTTCCTAAGTTTAAAACAGTCTTTTATTTATTGGTATCGCTTTGGCTTCCTCTCCATATGGAAGTTCTATAACTACACCATTTCTTCCCTCTTTTTTGTTTTGATGTCATCATTTACATATTGATGTCTTTGGTTCCCTGTTTTTAGCTTTGTTTTGTTTTTTAAATTCTTTATTTGGGTTGGTATCTGGGTGGTCTGTCCTGCGTCCAAATATCAGATTATTGTTTAATGTTTTTGGTTCTCTATTCGAAGGACTCTCTTTAATATTTCTCATAAGTTTGGTCTGGTTTTTACAAATTCCCTTAATTTCTGCTTATCTGGAAATATTCTAATGTTGCCATTGTATTTGAGAGACTGTTTTACCAAATATAGAATTGCTGGCTGGGTTTTTTTTGTTTTTGTTTTTTTACTTTCGACCTTTTATATAGGTCTTCCCACTGTCTTCTTGCCTACGTAGTTTTAGCTACATAGTTGGAGATTAGTTTTATTGGTTCCCCTTTGTAGATAGGTGACTTTATTTTTCCTTAGCTGATCTCAGGATTCTTTGTTTGTCTTTGGTCCTTTTTTTTTTGCAAGTTTGTTTATAAGTCTTGGTGACTTTCTTTGGGCTCTATCCTGTATGGGGTTCATTGTGCTTCTTGGATGAGTATCTTCTTATCTTTCATAATGATAGATAGCGAAGTTTTCTGCCAGGATTACTTTGACAATTGTCTCTGTGTTTTGCATTGCACCCAGCCCCATCCATTGGATCTCTTATCATATGCAAGTTTTTCCTCTTGATAGTGTCCCACATAATTATTAGGATTTCTTCGTTCTTTTTTCTGATTTTTCCTCAAACAAATTGGTATCAAGGGATTTTTCTTTAATTTCACTAATCTGTCTTCCATTGCTTCAATTCTGGTCTTATATCCCTCTTTTGAGTTGTCTGTTTCTGAAATTTTATTCTTAATCTTTTGGCTTTCTAGTTGATGTTTTTGTATGGTTTCTAGTTGTTTCGTTTTTATATTGTTTTCCTGAATTCTTTATCGCTTTTATGAGTTGTAAACAACTTGACAACAATGGGTTTTTTGTTTGTTTGTTGCTTTCTTTCATTTTGTCAGTGCCTTCCTTGATTTTGTCTATATTTTTCTTGGTTTTGCCTGTGTTTTCACAGGCTGTTTCTTACCCCCGGCAGTTTTTTTGTTCTTTATTTCAGTCACTTGCTGACTCCATCTTGTCCTGCTTCTTTTTGTGATTTGATATTGTCTGTTGTTTCCGAAGCATCAAGAAATTATTATATCTATTTATTTACTGTGTGTTTGTTGAACCCTGAAATTTTGTTTTGTTTTGATATATCCAAGTAGGCTGGGCCTGTGTTTTGCTCTGGTCTCTAATTTTGCCATTTTGATGCTCTCAGTACCTTTCTCAGGGTTGGTGGAGGAATGACTGCATGTGTGAGTGTGGGTCTCTCGTGGGGCTGTTGAGGATATAGGTGGTGTTTCTGTTGAGGTGGTGTGTTTGTCTGTCCAGCTGGACCCTGGCTGTGGGTGCAGTGGGTGATCTTCCTAGTTTTGGGGTTGGGTGCTGTGTGTGTGCTCTGCTGATTGCAGGGTGGTTGGGTTTGGGGTATCTGGGTTGTTGGTCCCCAGATGAGTTGTCTGGAAACTCTCATCAATGGTTCCAGGTGAGCAGGGTTATGTGGGGATGTTTAGAATTAGAATATAGAATACAGAAGAATATACAATATACATTATAGAAGAATATACACAGTAGAAGACTACACAATACAGAATATAGATTATACAAGAGCATGTAATACAGAATTTAGAACATAGAATGTAGAATAAAGACTATAGAATACAGATTATAAAATATAGAAAATTATGGAATGTAGAATGTAAAATATAGAATACACTATATTCTATTTTCAAAGTTCTTTTATATTCTGTATTCTATCTTCAGTGTTCTATGTTCCATATTCTATATTTCAAATTCTCTATTTTCTATAATCTATGTTCTTCTATATTCTATTTTTGTATATTCTATATTTCATACTTTGCATTCTATATGCGATGTTCTACATTCTATATTTTTCTACATACAATATTCTTCTATATTCTATATTTCATATTCCATATTCTATATTGTATATTTTAAATTCTTCCATATTCTATGCTCTATATTCTGTATTCTACATTCTAAATTCTTTATTCTATGTTCTTCCATTTTCTTCTATATTCTATATACTATATTTTTCTGTATTCTATATTCCATAGTCTACATTCTTCCTTCTATATTCTACATTTTTCTATATTCTGTATTCTTCATAGTGTATATTTTGTTTTACACTCTATATTCTTATTCCATTATCTTCTATATTCTATAATCTATATTCTTCTATATTCTGTGTTCTTTATGCTTTATTTATATTCTATATTTTGTATTCTACATACTATACTCTTCTATATTCTATATTTTCTATATTCTATATTCCATCCTCTGTGTTCTATATTCAATGTTCTTTTTCTATATTCTATAATTTTCTGTATTCTATATTCTATATTCTTCTATAGTCTGTATCATATATTGTTCTATATTGTATATTGTGTATTTTGCATTCTACATTCTATATTCCATAATCTTCTATATTGTATAATGTATATTCTCTATATTATGTATTTTTTATTCTATATTTTATATTCTGTACTCTACATTCTATTTTCTAAATTCTATATTTTCTATATTCCATTGATTGTATTCTATATTCATTTTTTTCTATAGTCTATATTTAATAATTTTCTGTATTCTATATTCCATATTGCATATTCTGTATACTCTATTCTACATTCTATATTCTCTTATATTCTATCTTCTATATTTAATTCTACATTCTATATTCCAGTCTTCAATATTCTATAATCTATATTCTTCTATATTCTATGTTCTTTATTCTACATTTTATATTCTACTTTGTACATACTCTATTCTATATTTCTCTATTTTATATTTTTCTATATTCTCTATTCCATACCCTGTATTCTATATCACATATTCTATATTCTGTGTTCTATATTCGATGTTCTATATTCAATATTTTTATATACTATATTCTTCTGTATTCTATATTATATATTCCATATTCTACATTCTGCATTCTATAGTCTTCTATGTTCTGTATTCTATACTCTTCTACATTCTTATTCTACATTCTATATTCTTCTCTTATAATCTATATTCTTCTATCTGCTATATTCTGTATTGTACATTCTGAACTGTATATTAAATATTCTACAGTCTACATTCTAAATTTTGTAATATTCTTTATTCTTCTCTATACTCTATTCCACATTCTATGTTCTCTATTCTACATTCCATTTTCTTCTATATTTGACATTTTCTATTCTAAATTTTTCTGAATTCTATATTCTTCTATATTCTGTATTTTTTAGTGTTTATTCTACCTTCTAATCTCTATATTCTATATTCTTCTGTAATCTAATATTCTCTTGTATTCTCTATTCCATATTCTCTATTCTACATTCTATATTCTTCTATAGTCTGTAATCTATATTCTTCTACTTTATTCTATATTCTTCAATAGTATATATCTGGTACCTTATATTCCATATTTGTCCATAGTCTATTTTCTTCTATGTTCTATCTTCTATTTTCTGTAGTCTGTCATCTATATTCTGTATTCTTCTATATTCTGCATTCTATATCCTATATCTTCTAAATTTTTGCTCTATATTTTCCTATATTCTGTATTGTTTTTCAGTTTTCTATATTCTTCTATAATTATACTCTACATTCTCCTATTGTCCATATTCCATATTCTTCTATACTCTATATTCTTTTTTCTTTTATATTCTGCATTGTATTTTCTATGTCCTATGTTCTTCTATATACTATATTCCTCTATATTCTATGTTCTACGTTCTAAATTCTTCTATATTCTATATTCTGTACTTTATATTCTACATTCTAAATTCTATATTCTCCTATGTTCTATATTCTTTTATATTCTCTTTCTGTATTTTTACATATTCTAGGTTCTATATTCCATACTCTGTATTCTATATTGTATATTCAAAGTTCTATGTTCTATATTCTTTATTTTTATGTATACTATATTTTTCTGTGTGGTATATTCTATGTTCCATATTCTGTAGTCTACATTCTGTATTCTTTTAAATTCTGTATTCTTTTATATTTTACATTCTACATTCCATAATTCTCTGTATTCTACAATCTGTATTCTATATTCTATAGTCTTTATTCTATATTTTATATTCTGTAGTCTACATTCTATATTCTAAATTCTGTATTCTATGTTCTTCAGTAATCTATATTCTTCCTTGTATAGTCTTCTACTGTGTACATTCTTCTATAATGTATATTCTGTATTCTATATCCTAATTCTTCTGTATTCTCTATTCCATATTCTGTATTCTTCAATATTCTGTATTCTACATTCTACTATATTCTTTTTCTTGTATTTTCCATACCCTTGTACATTCTATATTCTATATTTCGTATTCTATGTTCTTCTATATTCTATATTTTACATTGTACATTCTATATTCCATTATTTTCTATACTGTATGATTTATTTTTTTATTATATACTTCTGTGTATTCTTCACTGTATACTTTGCATTGTATAATCTGTATTCTACATTGTACATTTTATTCTTCTGCATTCTATATTCTAAATTTATATTCTATTTTCTTCTATATCCTGTATTCTGTATGCTGTATTCTTCTATAATGTATATTCTATATTCTTCTTTATTCCAAATCCTCTATACACTATACTGTTCTGTTTACAACGTTCTTTTATATTCTGTATTGTATCTTCCGTGTTCTATGTTCCATATTCTATATTTTAAATTCTCTATATTCTATAATCTATGTTCTTCTATATTCTATATTTTTGTATATTCTATATCCCATACTCTGTATTCTATATTCTACATTTTTCTACATACAATATTCTTCTATATTCCATATTCTATATTGCACATTGTATATTTTAAATTCTTCCATATTCTATGCTCTGTATTCTATATTCTAAATTCTATATTCTTCCATATACTTCGTCTATATTTTTCTATATACTATATTTTTTGTATTCTCTATTGCATATTCTATATTCTTCCTTCTATATCCTACTATATTCTGTATTCTTCTATAGTGTAGTCTGTATTTTAAATTCTATATTCTGTTATCTTCTATATTCTATATTCTTCTATAATCTGTGTTCTTTACCCTTTATTTTATATCCTATATTTTGTATTCTACATTCTATATTCTATATTTTTCTATATTACATATTCCATACTCTGTGTTCTATATTCAATGTTCTTTTTCTATAATCTATATTTTTCTATACAATTTTCTGTATTCTATATTCATTCTTTACTCTATATTCTTCTATAGTCTGTATCATATATTTTTCTATATTGTAAATTCTGTATTTTACATTCTCCATTCTATATTCCATAATCTTCTATATTGTATAATGTATATTCTCTATATTATGTATTTTGTTCTATATTTTATATTCTATATCCTGTATTCTAAATTCTTTATTTTTCTATATTCCATTGTCTGTATTCTATACTCAATGTTTTCTATATTCTATATTTTTTATAATTTTCTGTATTCTATATTCCATATTGCATATTCTGTAAACTATATTCTACATTCTATATTTTCTTTTATTCCATCTTCTATATTCTATATTTAATTCTATATTCCAGAATATTCTATAATCTATATTCTTCTGTATTCTATGTTCTTTATTCTACTTTGTACATACTCTATTCTACATTCTTTAAGTCTATTCAATATTTTTCTATATTCTCTATTCCATACTCTGTATTCTATATTCCATATTCGATGTTCTATATTCTATATTTTTTATATCCTATATTCTTCTGTATTCTACATTCTGCATTTTATTCTTCTATGTTCTGTATTCTATACTCTTCTACATTCTTATTCTACATTCTATATTCTTCTGTTGTAATCTATATTCTTCTACCTGCTATATTCCATATTGTACATTCTAAATTCTATATTCAATATTCTAGTCTACATTCTATATTCTGAATTTTTCAATATTCTTTATTCTTCTCTATTCCCTATCCCATATTCTATGTTCTCCATTCTCCATTCCATTTTCTTCTATATTCTATATTCTGCATTTTATATTCTAAATTTTTTCTGAATTCTATATTCTATATTTTTTATGTATATTCTACCTTCTAATCTCTATATTCTATATTCTTCTGTAATCTATTCTCTTATATTCTCTATTCTCCATTCTATATTCTTCTATATTTTGTCATCTGTATTTTTCTACTTTATTCTCTATTCTTCAATACTGTATATCCTATACCCTATATTCCGTTTGTCAATATTCTATTTTCTTCTACATTCTATCTTCTATATTCTGTAGTCTGTCATCTATATCCTTTATTCTTCTATATTCTGCATTCTATATCCTATATCTTCTAAATTTATGCTCTATGTTTTCCTATATTCTGTATTCTATATTTTTCAATATTCTACATTCTTCTATAATTATATTCTACTTTCTCCTATTTTCCATATTCCTTATTCTTCTATACTCTATATTCTTCTGTATTCTTTTTTTCTTTTATATTCTGTATTGTATCTTCTATGTTCTTCTATATACTATATTCCTCTATATTCTATAGTCCATATTCTATATTCTACGTTCTAAATTCTATATTTTATATTCTGTACTGTACATTCTAAATTCTATATTCTTTTATATTCTATTTCTATATTCTTCCATAATCTAGGTTCTATATTCCATTCTCTGTATTTTATATTGTATATTTAAAGTTCTATGTTCTATATTCTTTATCTTTCTATATTCTGTTTTTCTGTATGGTATATCTTATGTTCCATATTCTATATTCTATATCCTATATTCTTCTGTATTCTGCTATAGTATGCATTCTATATTCTTCTGTATTTTACATTCTACATTTCAGAATTTTCTATATTCTATACTCCGTAATCAATACTCTTCATTTTATATTTTATATTCTGTATTCTACATTCTTTTCTTTTATTCTACATTCTATTTTCTATATTCCAAATTCTGTATTCTATGTTCTTCTATAATCTATATTCTGTATCGTATAGTCGTATAGGGTAGCCCGCACGCACGAGTAGGCCCGAATAGCGGAGCCCCGCAGGTAAGGCGAAGCCTGAAAGGAGAGCTCCACAGGCATGAATAGGCCCGAACAGAGAGTCCCGCAGGCATGAATAGGCCCGAACAGAGAGTCCCGCAGGAAAGAACAGGCCCAAACGGAGAGTTCTGCAAGCAAGTATAGGCCCAAATGGAGAGTCCCGCAGGCAAGGATAGGCCCAAACTGAGAGTCTGGCAGGCAAAAATATCCCTTAATAGAGGAGCCCCACAGGCAAGAACAGGCCCAAATAGTGGAGCCCCGCACGCAGGAAAAGGCCTGAATAACGGAGCTCCACAGGCACGAAGAGGCCCGAATAGAGGAGCCCCGCAGACAAGAGGAAGCCTGAAAGGAGAGTCCCGCAGGCAAGAATAGTCCCGAACTGGGACTCACGCAGGCAAGAATAGGCCCGAACAGAGTCACGCAGGCAAGAATACGCCTGAATTAGAGCCCGGCTGGCAAGAAAAGGCCCTTACACAGTCCCGTGGGCAAGAATAGGCCCGAATAGAGGAGCCCCGCAGGTAAGAATAGGCCCAAACAGAATCCCCCAGGAAAGAATAGACCCTAACAGAGAAGCCTGGAGTTGAGAATAGGCCCAAAAGGAGAGTCCTGCAGGCGAGAACAGGCCCAAAAGGAGAGTCCGGCAGCCGAGAAAGGGCCCGAACGGAGAGTCCCGAAGGCAACAACAGGCCCATACCGAGAGTCCCGCAGACGAGAATAAGCCCGAAGGGAGATTCCCACAGGCCAGAACAGAGGAGCCCTGTAGGCAAGAATAGGCCTGAACAGGGTCCCGCAGGCAAAAATAGACCTGAACGGAGAGTCCCGCAGGAAAGAATAGGCCCAAATGGAGAGTGCTACAGGCAAGAATAGGCCAGAACGGAGATTCCTGTAGCCAAGAATCAGCCCGAACAGAGTCCCGAAGGCAAGAATAGGACCGCACAGAGGAGTCCCGCAGGCAAGAACATGCCCGAATAGAGGAGCCCCACAGGCACGAACAGGCCGGAATAGCGGAGCCTGGCACGTACGAACACGCCCAATAGCGGAACCCGCCACACGAGAACACTCACGAATACCGGAGCTCCGCAGGCACGAGCAGGCCCCAAGAGCGGAGCCCCGCACTGATGAACGGCCCCAATAGCGGAGCCCCGCACGCACGAACAGGCCAGAATAACGGGGGCCCGCAGGCTCAAACAGGCCCGAATAACGGAGGCCCGCAGGCTCAAACAGGCCTGAATAACGGAGCTCCGTAGGCACGAGCAGGCCCAAATAGAAGAGCCCCGCAGGCAAGAGGAGGAAGGAAAGGATGCTCCCGCAGGCAAGATTAGGCCCGAACGGAGGTTCCACAGGCAAGAATAGGCCCAAACGAATGATCCCACAGGCAAGAATAGGACTGAACAGAGTGTCCCACAGGCACGAATGGGCCCGAACGGAAGGTTCCGCAGGCGAGAATAGGCCCGGACGGAGAGTCCCGCAGGCCAGGATAGGCCCGAATAGCGGAGCCCCGCAGGTAAGAAGAGGCCCTAACGGAGAGGCCTGCAGGCGAGAACAGGCCGGAACAGAGAGTCCCACAGGCAAGAACAGGCCAGAATAGAGGAGCCCTGTAGGCAAGAATAGGCCCCGACGGAGAGTCCCGCAGGCCAGGATAGGACCGAATAGAGGAGCCCCGCAGGTAAGAAGAGGCCCTAACGGAGAGGCCTGCAGGCGAGAACAGGCCGGAACAGAGAGTCCCACAGGCAAGAACAGGCCAGAATAGAGGAGCCCTGTAGGCAAGAATAGGCCCCGACGGAGAGTCCCGCAGGCAAGAATAGACCTGAACGGAGAGTCCTGCAGAAAAGAATATAGAATGTTGAGTACAGTATAGAGAATATGGAATATAGAATACACAAAAGTATAGTATATGTAAATATATAGAAAATAGAAGATTGAATATAGAAAAATATAGAATATAGAAAAATTGCAAATGTTTAATATAGAATGTAGAATATAGAAGATTTTAAAATGTAGACTATACAATATGGAATATAGAATACAGAAGAATATAGTATAGAGAAAAATATAGAATATAGAACATCGAATATAGAATAGAGAGTATGGCATATAGGATATAGGAAAATATAGAATATAGAAAAACATAGAATTTAGAATGTGGAATATAGAATATAGAAGAATTTATAATATAGAATATGGAATATAGAAGGAATAGTACATAGAAGAAAACTGAACATAGAACACAGAACACAGAAGATATAGAATGTAAAAGAATATAGAAAATAGAATATAGAATATACAAGAATATGGAATACAGAAGAATATAAACAAGAATATGGATTATAGAATATACATTACAGAAGAATATAGAATACAGAATATAGAAGAATATTGAATATAAATTTAGAATATAGAAGAATATAGAATATAGAAGGCTATAGAAAATACAAGAAAAATATAGTAGAACGTAGAATACACAATACGGAAGAATAGAGAATATAGAAGAATAGAATATAGAATACAGAAGAATATAGAATATACATTATAGAAGAATATACACAGTAGAAAACTATGCAGTACAGAATATAGATTATACAAGAACATGTAATACAGAATTTAGAATATAGAAAGTAGAATGTAGAATACAGAAAATACAATATAAAATATAGAATAAAGACTAGAATACAGATTATAGAATATAGAAAATTATGGAATGTAGAATGTAAAATATGGAATACACCATATTCTTCTATTTTCCAAGTTCTTTTGTATTCTGTATTCTATTTTCAGTGTTCCATATTCTATATTTTAAATTCTCTATATTCTATAATCTATGTTCTTCTATATTCTATATTTTTGTATATTCTATATCCCATACTCTGTATTCTATATTCTACATACAATATTCTTCTATATTCCATATTCTATATTCTACATTGTATATTTTAAATTCTTCCATATTCTATGTTCTGTATTCTACATTCTAAATTCTTTATGTTCTTCCATATTCTATATTTTTCTATATACTATAATTTTCTATATTCTACATTCCATATTCTACATTCTTCCTTCTGTATTCTATATTATTCTATATTCTGAATTCTATATTCTTCTATTTTGTAGATTCTGTATTTTACATTCTATATTCCATTATTTCTATATTCTATAATCTATATTCTATATTCTGTGCTGTTTATGCTTTACTTCATATTCTATATTTTGTAGTCTACATTGTATGTTTTTCTATATTCTATATTCCATACTCTGTGTTCTATATTCAATGTTCTTTTTCTATATTCTATATTTTTCTGTATAATTTTCTGTATTCTATATTCTACATTCTATATTCTTCTATAGTCTGTACCATATATTGTTCTATATTGTATATTCTGTATTTTACATTCTACATTCTATATTCCATAATCTTCTGTATTTTATAATGTATATCTCTATATTATGTATTTTTTATTCTATATTTTATATTCTGTATTCTACATTCTATAATTTTCTATATTCCATTGTCTGTATTCTATATTCAATGTTTTTTCCTATAGTCTATATTTTTTTATAATTTTCAGTATTCTATATTCCATATTGCATATTCTGTAAACTATATTCTACATTCTGTATTCTCTTATATTCCATCTTCTATATTCTATATTCCAGAATCTTCTATATTCTGTAATGTATATTCTTCTAAATTCTATGTTCTTTATTCTGTATTTTATATTCTGTATTGTACTTTGTATATACTCTATTCTATATTCTATATTTATCTCTATTCTATACTTTTCTATATTCTCTATTAATACCCTGTATTGTATATTCCATATTCTATATTCCAAATTCTTCTATATCCCATATTCCACATTCTAAATTCTATGTTCTTCTATATTCTATATTTTCCTATATTCCGTACTCTCTATTCTATATTTGATGTTCTATGTTGTATATTCTATATTTTTCTCTATACTATATTCTTCTGTATTCTATATTCCATATTGTATATTCTACATTCTATATTCTAAAATCTTCTATATTCTACATTCTGTATTCTATATTCTATATTTTTCTATATTCTATGTTCTATATTCAATGTTCTATTTTCTATATTTTTACACATACTGTATTTTTATATATTCTATATTCCATATTCTTGATACTATATTCAACATTCTATGTTCTTCTATATTCCATATTCCATATTCTCGTACATTCTGTATTTTACATTCTACATTCTGTATTCCATAATCTTCTGTATTGTATAATTTATAATCTTCTATATTCTATAATCTATATTTTCCTATACTTTGCATTCTGTAATCTGTATTCCACGTTGTACATTTTATATTCCTCTGTATTCTATATTCTAAACATATGTTCTATGTTCTTCTATATTCTGTTATCTATGCTATATTCTTCTATAATGTATATTCTATATCCTTATTTATTCCAAATCCTCTATACACTATATTCTTCTATTTTCAAAGGTCTTTTATATTCTGTATTCTATCTTCAGTGTTCTATGTTCCATATTCTATATTTGAAATTCTTTACATTCTATAATCTATGTTCATCTGTATTCTATATTTTTCTATATTCTATATTCCATACTCTATTCTGTATTTGATGTTCTATATTCTATATTTTTCTACATACATTATTCCTCTATATTCTATATTGCACATTTCATGTTCCATATTCTACTTTCTGCATTGTATATTTAAAATTTTTCCACATTCTATGTTCTGTATTCTATATTCTTCCATGTTCTATATTTTTCTACATACTATATTTTTCTGTATTCTATATTCCATATTCTTCATTCTTCCTTCTATATTCTATATTCGTCTATATTCTGTATTCTATATTCTTCTATATTGTATATTCTGCATTTTATATTCTATATTCCGTTATCGTCTATATTCTTTAATCTATATTCTTCTATATTCTGTGTTCTTTATGCTTTATTTCATATTTTATATTTTGTGTTCTACATTCTATATTCTATGTTCTATATTCTTCTATATTCTATATTCCATACTCTGTGTTGCATATTGTTTTTCCTATATTCTATACTTTTCTATATAATTTTCTGTATTGTATATTCTACATTCTATACTATATATTCTTCCATAGTCTGTATCATATATTCTTCTATATTGTATATTCTGTATTTTACATTCTACATTCCGTAATCTTCTATATTCTGTAATGTTTATTCTCTCTGTTATGTATTTTTATTCTATGTTTTATATTCTGTATTCTATATTTTTCTACATTCCATTGTCTGTATTCTATATTCAATATTTTTCTATAGTCTATATATTTTATAATTTTCTGTATCCTATATTCCATATTGCATATTCTGTATATTATATTCTGCATTCTATATTCTCTTATATTCCATCTCCTATATTCTATATTTAACTCTACATTCTATATTCCAGAATCTTCTATATTCCATAATCTATATTCCTCTATATTCTATGTTCTGTATTTTATATTCTGAATTCTACTTTGTACATACTCTATTCTATAGTCTATATCTCTATTCTGTATTTTTCTATATTCTCTATTTCATACTCTGTATTCTATATTCCATATTCAATGTTCTATATTCTATATTTTTATATACTATATTCTTCTGTATTCTACATTCTATATTCCTTATTCTATTTTCTACATTCTGCATTCTATATTCTATATTCTTCTATGTCCTGCATTCTATACTCTTCTACATTCTTATTCTATATTCTTCACTTGTAATCTATATTCTTCTATCTGCTGTATTCTATATTGTACATTCTAAATTCTGTATTCAATATTCTACAGTCTACATTCTATGTTCTAAGTTTTTCAATATTCTTTATTCTTCTCTATACTCTATTCCATATTCCATGTTCTCCATTCTACATTTTATATTCTATTTTCTTCTATACTCTACATTTTATGTTCTAAATTTTTCTGAATTCTGTATTCTATCTTCTATATTTTTATTGTATATTCTGCCTTCTAATCTCTATATTCTTCTGTAATCTAATATTCTCTTGTATAGTCTATTCCATATTCTCTATTCTACATTCTATATTCTTCTATAGTTTGTAATCTATATTCTTCTACTTTCTGTAGTCTATATTCTTCAGTAGTGTGTATCCTATACCCTATATTTGTCAATACTCTTATTTTCTTCTATGTTCTATCTTCTATATTCTGTAGTCTGTCATCTATATTCTTTATTCTTCTATATTCTGCATTCATATATCTGTATCATCTATATTCTAAATTTATGCTCTATGTTTTCCTATATTCTGTATTCTGTATTTTTCAACATTCTATATTCTTCTATAATTATATTCTACATTCTCATATTTTCCATGTTCTGTTTTCTTCTATAATCTATATTCTTTTTTCTTTTATATTCTGTATTGTATCTTCTATGTTCTATATTCTATATACTATATTTCTCTCTATTCTATAGTCCATATTCTATATTCTACGTTCTAAATTCTTCTATACTCTGTATCCTGTATTTTATATTCTATATTCTTCTATGTTCTATATTCTTGTATATTCTATTTCTATATTTTTCAATAGTCTAGGTTGTATATTCCATATTCTGTATTCTATACTGTATATTCTACATTCTATATTCTAAAATCTTCTATATTCTACATTCTGTATTCTAAATTCTACAGTCTATATTTTTCTATATTCTATATTTTTCTATATTCTATGTTCTATGTTCAATCTTCTACTTTCTATACTTTACCTATACTATATTTTTGTGTATTCTATATTCCATATTCTTGATACTATATTCAACATTCCATATTCTTGTATATTCTGTATTCCATTTTCTTCTATATTCTACATTTTATAGTCTACATTGTATTTTCCATAATCATGTATATTGTATAATTTATAATCTTCTATATTCTGTAATTTATATTCTCCTATATTGTTCTTTCTATAGTTTGCATTCCATAATTGCTATTCTACATCGTACATTTTATATTCTTCTGTATTCTATATTCTGAATTTATATTCTATTTTCTTCTATATTCTGTATTCTTTATGCTATGTTCTTCTATAACGTATATTCTGTACTCTTCTTTATTCCAAATCCTCTATATGCTATATTCTTCTATTTTCAAAGTTCTTTCATATTCTGTATTGTATCTTCAGTGTTCTCTGTATCATCTTCTATATTTTAAAGTCTCTGTATTCTATGATCTGTGTTCTTCGATGTTTTTCTACATTCTGTATTTTTGTATATTCTATATTCCATACTCTGTATTCTATATTCGATGTTCTATATTCTATATTTTTCTTCATACGATATTCTTCCATATTCTATATTGCATATTTTTTATTCCATATTCTATATTTTACATTCCATATTTTAAATTCCTCTATATTCTCTATTCTATAGTCTATATTCTTCCATATTCTGTCTTTTTACATACTATATTTTTCTGTATTCTATATTCCAATTCTACATTTGTCCTTCTATAGTCTATATTTTTCTATATTCTGTTTTCTTCTATATTGTGTATTCTATATTTTACATTCTATATTCTATTGTCTTCTATATTCTATATATTCTATGTTCTGTGTCATTTATACTTTATTTCATAATCTATGTTTCGTATTCTACACTTTATAGTCTATGTTCAATATTCCACATTTTTCTATATTCTATATTCTCTATTCCATACTTTATGTTCTATATTGAATGTTCATTTTCTGTATGTGGCAAACAGGTCATCCGTCTCCCCACGTCCATAAACCATTGGACTGCTGGGGCCCAGGCTGCCAGGATTTCGGCCTTGCCTTCAGATCCCAGCCACATAGGCAGCTTTCCACCAGAGGCGGGGACATGGAGACAGCAAAAATTTGCAAAATGGCAGTGTCTCCTCTATTTCCCTGGCATTGTCTTTTTCAGCGGCATGCTTTTTTTCTCAGTAGGGTAAGGCACTGACGGAGAAAAACAGGATTATGTGTGCAGGAAAGGTGTCTGCTGAGAGGGTGATAACGTTGAGACCAGTTTGGGATCTTTTGTCCCAGGAAAGGCCCCTGGCAGGTGTGGGTCAATGTTCTCTGCCCATCCCATTTGGGGGGGGGTGGCACCAGACAAAGGAGCAGAGGAATTATTACTGGCCTGGAAAGTTGCATCTGCCCACAAGCTCCAACTGGCCAGGGTCCACCCTACTGTATTGCTCATGTCAATCAACAGAAGCTAAGACATTCCAGAGAGACTACCTGCTATTCTCTGCCCATGGGGAAGCGGTACAGCCAGAAGCCTCCCCCGTTCCATCTCCAGGCTCTATCTCAGGAACCTCATACATGTGATGTGTCTCAGAGGTAGAATGAAGAGACTTCTCTGAACAAACACTTAAACGGAGGGGCATTAGATGCTGAGGAAGGGCGTCTGGACTACTGATATCCTAGCATAAGTGGAAAAGAGGTACCTGCCTGCTGTCACAGTGTGTCGAACCTGTCCACATCAGGGGTTCACTACTGTGAAGTTATTCCCTGAGTGCCCTCGATTTTGTGACGAAAAACACACGGGGCTGTTGTGTGTCCATGGGTAAAATGGAGGGCTCTGCGGAACTGGCCGGTTAGGCTGGACCTCTCCTATTGCTCACTGCTTGTGACCCGTCCCCGTCAGAAGTTCCGGCCAGCCTTCCCGTGGCTGTCTCCACGGTGATCGGGAAAGAAGCCTTAGGCCCCGCACTCAGCCTTCACCTGGCCTACCTGGCCTCTTTACACTCACCTAGACTGCTGTGTGGATGAAAGAAAGGCTGTCGGCCACTGACCATGTGTCCTTATTTCCTTTGAAGGATTAAGCTCCTTCCCTGGGCAGAAGACAGCCAAGGTCCGCCCGAGCCTAGACACCAAGTGACCTGTGACACTGCAGCCAGTGATAGATGTTGATTTCCATGCTCACGTATCCTCAGGTGGCAGATTCAGAGTGCTCGGAGGAGAAGTGTAAGTAGAGATCACACACCCACGAGGGCACGGGCCAAAGGTCAGGGAAAATAGCTGAGGTCATGGAGCTCTAGCGGAGCCAGTGTAGGGCCGAGGCCTCCGTCCTCTACATGGCAAAGAGGTGATCCATATGCCACCATCCGCAGACTCTGGACTGCTGGGGCCCTGGGTGCCTGGATTTCGGCCTTGTCTTCGGAGAAGTGACGCACATGCAGTGTGCCACCGGAGGCTGTAAAGCAGCAGAGGGCAAAAACTTGAAAATGGGGGCTTCGCTTGTCTTTGCCTGTGCTCTCTTTGGCTGAGTGACATCGTGTGTTTCCTAGCAAGAGCAGGCATTCGTGGAGATAGGTGGATTCCGTGTGTGCAGGCAAAGTGTGTACTGAGATGATCAGTCCATGGAGACCAGGGTAAACTTTTCGGACCCAGGATAGGACTCTGGCAGGTATGTGTCAACGTTTTCTGCCCAACGCACTGACCAGGGTACTTCCATACAATGTTATCAGCGGAATTAGTAGTCTCTGGGGAGGCTGTCACATGTCAGCAAGCTTCACCTGGCCAGGGTCCGCCCATGATGTAGCTCCCCAATCGATGGCTACTCTCTAGACCTTCCAGATAGACTAGCAGATCTTCTCTGCCCCTGGGCAACCAGTAGAGCCAGAGGCCTTCCCCCTTTGCTCTTTCGTCTCTGGGCCCTCTGTCAGGCACTCCAAGGTGTGAAGTGACAAGGGGGAGAAGGAAGAGATTTCAGAGAAGGAACACATCGAGAGAGAGACAGAGAGAGGCAAGAGATGCTGAGTGGGGATTCCTTGCGTACTGATATCCTCAGGAAAGTGGGAAAGAGGTACCTGGCCTGCTCTGCCAATGCCCTGAAGCAGTCCGCACCAGGGGCTCCCTTGTGCCTGCGTAGCCTTTCCCAGGGTGTGCTCAAATCCTGTGGCCACTAGGTGTCCTAGGTCACAATGGAGGGCCCTGTGTCATCTGCCTGGCGGGCCGGATCTCAGCTAGTGGCTCAGTCTTGTCACCAGGCCAATCATAAGCTCTGCCACTCTTGCGGTGTGGGGACTGTCTCCATGGTGATGGCAAACAAGCCTTAGCCTTGACCACCTGGCCTTCACTTCACCTACCTGAACTGCTGACCCTCACTCAGACCTCTGTGTTGAAAAAAATGAATGTCTGCCCGTGCCCAGGTGTCAGCATCTGGGATAAAGGATTCGGGACCGTGCCTGGGGCAGAAGGAAGCCTAGGTCAGCTGGAACCTGGAAGTCTAGTGACTTGTGACACTATGCCAGTGACAAATGGTGACTCCCACACTCACATATCCCCTGGTTGCAGAACAATAGTGATGGGTGGAGAAACATCGCTGTGAAGCACACGTTCAGTGGGAACCGGAAAAGGCCAGGGCCAGTAGTGGACGTTGTGGAACTGAATGGCGACCCAGGGGTGGGCCCAAGGATCCCTCCTGTATGTGGCGAACAGGTCATTCGTGTCCCCACGTCCATAAACCACTGTACTGCTAGGGCCCAGGCTGCAGGGATTTCGGCTTTGCCTTCGCAGCCCGGCCACATACGCTGCCTTGCAGAGGAGGCGGGGATATGTCAACAGCAAAAATTTGGAAAATGGCAGTGTCTCCTCGATATCCCTGGCATTGGCCTTTTTGAGCGGCATGCTTTTTTTCCTAGTAGGATAAGGCACTGATGGAGAAAGGCAGGATTATGTGTTCAGGAAAGGTGTGTGCTAAGAGGGTGACAATGTTGAGACCAGGTTGGGATCTTCACTCCCTGGAAAGGCCCCTGGCAGGTGTGAGTCAATGTTCTCTTCCCAGTCCACTTGGCCGCGAAGAGTTTTCACCATACAAAGAAGCAGTGGAATTATTCGTCACCAGAGAGGTTGCATCTGCCCACAAGCTCCACCTGGCCAGGGTCCGCCCCTACTGTATTGCCCATGTCAATCAACAGAAGCTAAGACCTTCCAGAGAGACTAACTGCTATTGTCTGCTCATGGGGAAGCGGTCTAGCCAGAAGCCTCCCCCGTCTCATCTCCAGGCTCTTTCCCAGGTCCCTCACACTTGTGATGTGTCTGAGGGGTATAATGAACAGATTTCTCTGAATGACCACATACAGAGAGGGGACATAGATGCTGAAGAAGTGCGCCTTGCCTACTGATACTCTAGCGTAAGCTGAACAGAGATACCTGCCTGCTGTCCCAGTGTGTCCAACCTCTCCACATCAAGAGACGCCCACAGTGAAGCTATTCCCTGGGTGCCCTCCATTGTGAGGCCAAAGACACAACGGGCCGTTGTGTGTACATGGGTACGATGGAGGGCTCTGCAAAACTGGCCGGTTAGGCTGCACCTCTCCTATTGGCTCAGTGTTTGTGACCCGTCCCCGTCAGAAGTTCCGGCCAGCCTTCCGGTGGCTGTCTCCATGGTGATTGGGAAAGAAGCCTTAGGCCCCGCACTCAGCCTTCACCTGGCCTACCTGGGCTCTTTAGCCTCATCTAGACCGCTGTGTGGATGAAAGAAAGAATGTCGGCCAATGACCACGTGTCCTCATTGCCTTTGAAGGATTAGGCTCCTTGCCTGGGCCGAAGACAGCCAAGGTCAGCCTGAGCCTAGACACCTAGTGACCTGTGACACTGCAGGCAGTGACAGATGTTGATTTTCATGCTCATGTATTAGCAGGTGGCGGATTCAGAGTGGTCGGAGAAGAAGTGGAACTAGGGATGACACACACACGAGGGCACGGGCCAAAGGTCAGGGAAAATAGCTGAGGTCGTGGAGCTCTAGCGGAGCCAGTGTAGGGCCCAGACCTCCCTCCTGTACGTGGCAAAGAGGTGATCCATATGCCGCCATGCGCGGACTCTGGACTGCTGGGGCCCTGGATGCCCAGATTGCGGCCTTGTCTTCCCAGAAGTGACACACATGCACTGTGCCAGCGGAGGCTGTGGCCCAGCAGAGGGCAAAATCTTGCAAATGGGGGCTTCAGTTGACTTTGCCTGTGCTCTCCTTTGGCTGAGTGACATCCTGTGTTTCCTAGCAGGAGAAGGCATTCGTGGAGAGAGGCGGATTCCATGCGTGCAGGCAAAGTGTGTGCTGAGATGATGAGTGGCTGGAGACCAGGGTGGACTCTTCAGACCCAGGATAGACCTCTGGCAGGTATGTGTCAATGTTTTCTGCCCATGGCACTCAGCCGGGTATTTGCATAGAATGTTATCCGCGGAATTAGTAGTCTCCGGAGAGGCTGCTGCATGTCAGCAAGCTTCACCTGGCCAGGTCCGCCCGTGATGTAGCTCCCCAATCGATGGCTACTCTCTAGACCTTCCAGGTAGACTAGTAGATCTTCTCTGCCCATGGGCAACCAGTAGAGCCAGAGGCCTTCCCCCTTTGCTCTTTCGTCTCTAGGCCCTCTTTCAGGCACTCCAAGGTGTGAAGTGACAAGGGGGAGAAGGAAGAGATTTCAGAGAAGGAACACATCGAGAGAGAGACAGAGAGAGGCAAGAGATGCTGAGTGGGGATTCCTTGCGTACTGATACCCTCAGGAAAGTGGGAAAGAGGTACCTGGCCTGCTCTGCCAATGCCCTGAAGCAGTCCACACCACGGGCTCCCTTGTGGCTGCGTAGCCTTTCCCAGGGTGTGCTCAAATCCTGTGGCCACTAGGCGTCGTAGGTCACAATGGAGGGCCCTGTGTCATCTGCCTGGCGGGCCGGATCTCTGCCATTGGCTCAGTCTTGTCAGCAGGCCCATCACAAGCTTCGCCCACTCTTGCGGTGGGGGGACTGTCTCTACGGTGATGGCAAAGAAGCCTCAGCCCCGCCCACCTGGCCTTCACTTCACCTACCTGGCCTGCTGACCCTCACTCAGACCTCTGTGTTGCTCAAAATGAATGTCCGCCAGTGCCCTGGTGTCAGCACCTGGGATAAAGGATTCGGGACCTTGCCTGGGGCAGAAGGCAGCCTAGGTCAGCGGGTACCTGGAAGTCTACTGCCTTGTGACACTGCTGCCGGTGACAAATGGTGACTCCCACACTCACATATCGCCTGGTGGCAGAATGATAGTGATGGGAGGAGAAACATCGCTGCGGAGCACACGTTCAGTGGGGCACCAGCCAAAGCAAAGGCCAGGGCCGGTAGTGGACGTGGTGGAGGTGATTGGCGAGCCAGGAAGGGCCCAAGGATCCCTCCTGTATGTGGCGAACAGGTCATCCGTGTCCCCACGTCCATAAACCACTGGACTGCTGGGGCCCAGGCTGCCAGGATTTCGGCCTCGCCTTCGGAGCCCGGCCACATACGCAGCCTTGCAGCGGAGGCGGGGACGTGTAGACAGCAAAAATTTGGAAAACGGCGGTGTTTCCTCGATTTCCCTGGCATCGGCCTTTTTGAGCGGCTTGCTTTTCTTCCTGGTAGCATAGGGCCCTGACAGAGAAAGGCAGGATTACGTGTGCAGGAAAGGTGTGTGCTGAGAGGGTGACGACGTTGAGACCATGTTGGGATCTTTAGTCCCAGGAAAGGCCCCTGGCGGGTGTGGGTCAGCGTTCTCTACCCATCCCACTTGGCGGGGGGAGGTTTTGACCATACAAAGCAGCAGCGGAATTATTCGTCGCCGGAGAGGTTGCATCTGCCCACAAGCTCCACCTGGCCAGGGTCCGCCCCTACTGTATTGCCCATGTCAATCAACAGAAGCTAAGACCTTCCAGAGAGACTACCTGCTATTGTCTACCCACGGGGAAGCAGTACAGCCAGAAGCCTCCCCCGTTTCATCTCTAGGCTCTCTCTAAGGCCCCTCATACTTGGGATGTGTCTCAGGGGTAGAACGAAGAGATTTCTCCAAATGAACACATACGCAGAGGGGCCATAGATGCTGAGGAAGGGCGCCTTGCCTACTGATATCCTAGCGTAAGTGGAAAAGTGGTACCTGCCTGCTGGCCCAGTGTGTCGAACGTGTGCACATCAGGGGCTGCGGACTGTGAAGTGATTCCCTGGGTGCCCTCAGTTTTGTGCCCAAAAGAGAAGGGGCCGTCGTGTGTCCATGGGTAAGATGGAGGGCTCTGCGGAACTGGCCGCTTAGGCCGGACCTCTCCTGTTGGCTCAGCGTTTGTGACCCGTCCCCGTCAGAAGTTCCGGCCAGCCTTCCGGTGGCTGTCTCCATGGTGATTGGGAAAGAAGCCTTAGGCCCCGCACTCAGCCTTCACCTGGCCTACCTGGGCTCTTTAGCCTCATCTAGACCGCTGTGTGGATGAAAGAAAGAATGTCGGCCAATGACCACGTGTCCTCATTGCCTTTGAAGGATTAGGCTCCTTGCCTGGGCAGAAGACAGCCAAGGTCAGCCTGAGCCTAGACACCTAGTGACCTGTGACACTGCAGGCAGTGACAGATGTTGATTTTCATGCTCATGTATCCGCAGGTGGCGGATTCAGAGTGGTCGGAGAAGAAGTGGAACTAGGGATGACACACACACGAGGGCACGGGCCAAAGGTCAGGGAAAATAGCTGAGGTCGTGGAGCTCTAGCGGAGCCAGTGTAGGGCCCAGACCTCCCTCCTGTACGTGGCAAAGGGGTGATCCATATGCCGCCATGCGCGGACTCTGGACTGCTGGGGCCCTGGATGCCCGGATTGCGGCCTTGTCTTCGGAGAAGTGACACACATGCGCTGTGCCAGCGGAGGCTGTGGCCCAGCAGAGGGCAAAATCTTGAAAATGGGGGTTCAGTTGACTTTGCCTGTGCTCTCCTTTGGCTGAGTGACATCGTGTGTTTCCTTGCAGGAGAAGGCATTCGTGGAGAGAGGCGGATTCCATGCGTGCAGGCAAAGTGTCTGCTGAGATGATGAGTGGCTGGAGACCAGGGTGGACTCTTCATACCCAGGATAGACGTCTGGCAGGTATGTGTCAATGTTTTCTGCCCATGGCACTGGGCCGGGTATTTGCACAGAATGTTATCCGCGGAATTAGTAGTCTCCGGAGAGGCTGCTGCATGTCAGCAAGCTTCACCTGGCCAGGTCCGCCCGTGATGTAGCTCCCCAATCAATGGCTACTCTCTAGACCTTCCAGATAGACTAGCAGATCTTCTCTGCCCATGGGCAACCAGTAGAGCCAGAGGCCTTCCCCCTTTGCTCTTTCGTCTCTAGGCCCTCTTTCAGGCACTCCAAGGTGTGAAGTGACAAGGGGGAGAAGGAAGAGATTTCAGAGAAGGAACACATCGAGAGAGAGACAGAGAGAGGCAAGAGATGCTGAGTGGGGATGCCTTGCGTACTGATACTCTCAGGAAAGTGGGAAAGAGGTACCTGGCCTGCTGTGCCAATGCCCTGAAGCAGTCCGCACCAGGGGCTCCCTTGTGGCTGCGTAGCCTTTCCCAGGGTGTGCTCAAATCCTGTGGCCACTAGGCGTCATAGGTCACAATGGAGGGCCCTGTGTCATCTGCCTGGCGGGCCGGATCTCTGCCATTGGCTCAGTCTTGTCAGCAGGCCCATCATAAGCTCCGCCCACTCTTGCGGTGGGGGGACTGTCTCTACGGTGATGGCAAAGAAGCCTCAGCCCCGCCCACCTGGCCTTCACTTCACCTACCTGGCCCGCTGACCCTCACTCAGACCTCTGTGTTGCTCAAAATGAATGTCCGCCAGTGCCCTGGTGTCAGCACCTGGGATAAAGGATTCGGGACCTTGCCTGGGGCAGAAGGCAGCCTAGGTCGGCGGGTACCTGGAAGTCTACTGCCTTGTGACACTGCTGCCAGTGACAAATGGTGACTCCCACACTCACATATCGCCTGGTGGCAGAATGATAGTGATGGGTGGAGAAACATCGCTGCGGAGCACACGTTCCGTGGGGCACCAGCCAAAGCAAAGGCCAGGGCCGGTAGTGGACGTGGTGGAGCTGAATGGCGAGCCAGTTAAGGGCCCAAGGATCCCTCCTGTATGTGGCGAACAGGTCATCCGTGTCCCCACGTCCATAAACCACTGGACTGCTGGGGCCCAGGCTGCCAGGATTTCGGCCTCGCCTTCGGAGCCCGGCCACATACGCAGCCTTGCAGCGGAGGCGGGGACGTGTAGACAGCAAAAATTTGGAAAACGGCGGTGTTTCCTCGATTTCCCTGGCATCGGCCTTTTTGAGCGGCTTGCTTTTCTTCCTGGTAGCATAGGGCCCTGACAGAGAAAGGCAGGATTACGTGTGCAGGAAAGGTGTGTGCTGAGAGGGTGACGACGTTGAGACCATGTTGGGATCTTTCGTCCCAGGAAAGGCCCCTGGCGGGTGTGGGTCAGCGTTCTCTACCCATCCCACTTGGCGGGGGGAGGTTTTGACCATACAAAGCAGTAGCGGAATTATTCGTCGCCGGAGAGGTTGCATCTGCCCACAAGCTCCACCTGGCCAGGGTCCACCCCTACTGTATTGCCCACGTCAATCAACAGAAGCTAAGACCTTCCAGAGAGACTACCTGCTATTGTCTACCCACGGGGAAGCAGTACAGCCAGAAGCCTCCCCCGTTTCATCTCTAGGCTCTCTCTCAGGCCCCTCATACTTGTGATGTGTCTCAGGGGTAGAATGAAGGGATTTCTCTGAATGAACACATACAGAGAGAGGCCATAGATGCTGAGGAAGGGCACCTTACCTACTGATGTCCTAGCATAAGTGGAACAGAGGAACCTGCCTGCTCTCCAGGTGTGTCAAACCTATCCACAGCAGGGGTTTCCACCTATTAAGATGTTACTGGAATAAGGTTCTTGCCTCTCACTGGTCAGGAATGAGTAGGTAAGGCATGTATCTTTCTGGAAGATGCTTGTAATTGGAGATTAGGAGGGCCTAGAGCGATGTTTACCCTCATCTCACAGAATAAATGAAGGGCCTGAGTTTTTAAAGTTCTTTGGCAGGATAAGGTTTGTGTTTACTTATTGGCATAGGTGGGGATATGTTAACTAAGGTGCTTGGCGAGTAGCTTTCCAAGATGGCTTCTGTCCTGGACGCTGCTGGGATTCGTAGCAGGATGTATCATGGGATGTCACGCCTGGGCAGTTTCCTGCTCTCTGGATTCTATTCCCTGGCTGGGTCTGTAGCCCCTCATTGCCGCTGGCGGAAGGTCTCACAGCATTCACAGGTGGATGTTTTGTGCATGTCCTTGTGCCTGGTTTTCTGCAGCTTTTTCTGAAAAGCAACTTTAAAGAAGTTTGTGAGCTGTTTTTAGATACCCTGCCTACCCCAATGCTCTGGCGAATGGCTTTGTTTTTGCGCCCTGGCCTATTTCTTGTTACTTGGCAGATTTGTGGGCCCCTCTGTTCTTTGTCTTACGAAGTCTCTGGGTTCCACACTCATCCCCCTATTACCTCTCTTATAATATAGTGTATTTCTCTTTTACTTGCTTCTCCTCTAAGCACACCAGTCTCTTCACTATTTCTCAAACAGGCACCCTCTAATCTCAGGCCTTTGCTCACTTGTCTTACTTCCCCGAGAGATTCAACCCCATAAATCTTTATGGGAATGTGGATGAAGGTCTCTGCTTCTGTAACTTCTACATGCTGGACTGGGCATTGTTTTTCCTAACGGAGCAGAAGTCTTTCACTACCTGATCTAAGTTACTATCAGTACCCCATCTTAGGGAATCAGTTGGTAGCCTTGCATGACCAGGAGCTTGGCCTGACTAAAAGCTTAAACAGGCAGGGAATAATAATATTATTCCCCCCGTTAAGGCTGTAGACACTACAGTGGCTTCTGTCATGGAAAGACCTTGGTGGTCTAAATCGGGGAACTATTTGTTTTAATAGCCCTTTTCTTTTTATGCATTAGACAATAGTCTTAGGAGGGCATCCCTGCCATAGTGTGTGGCATCATGGAACGCTTTTACTATTTTCCATAATAAGTACTCAGGAACATATACTCCCTCACCATTCTTCATCCATCCTGTCTCATCCTAAGAAAAAAACCCTTCTTTTCTCTAAGGGCACGCACCAGGGCAGTTAGCTTTTTGGGCCGATATTTCTGGTGGTAAAGCTCTTGTCTCAATAATACCAGTCTGGCTGATGATTGTATAGAAAGGTGGCAGGGTTCAAAGTTTGGCACACTTTTAAGTTTAATTCTGGGGTATCTAGGAGGTGGGCCCCAAAAGAGTAGAAACCAAGTAATAGAGGGGAATGTTTTCTACACTGCCCACCAAGTATCTTGACCTCCCCCTGTTGTTTTTTACATTCTTTGGCCCACCCCAGGAAAGGGAAAAGTAAAGTTGTTTACCTTAGGCTTCCTGTCAACACCAATGACTATACAGTCATGACTGGATTTTGGGTTAAAACAGAGAAGGTAGCTTTCGTGTCTAGCAAAAATTCACTCTCCTTACCTCCCATGTCAAGAGTAACCCAAGGCTCTGTTGTGGAAATAGTGATGGTCTTGTGGCCGGGAGCTGAGTGGACTTCTGGGCCTTGTCAATAGGGCTACTCTTCCTCCTCTTCCAAGAGGGACATCAGGCACTGTGGGCCTGCCTGTACTGGCTTCTGGTGGAAGTCAACTGGGCACCCTGTTATAGAACACTCAGGGCAGTCCACCTTAATGGCGTCTCCTTTTTTCAATACCCACATTGGTCTGGCTTGATACTCACCAGCCGATGAAGAAATTCTTGTGGAGCCCGTCATCTTTAAGATCCTGTTGGGTTACCTCGAGATGGGTCCTGACGTGCTATTGCCAACATTCGGGCCTTTTTCCTCATTTTATCTTCTGCTTCCAGTTCCCTGCTCTTAAAGACCTTACAGGCTTCCTCAACCAGTCATGAGAGTGGCATCTGGGGTCCTGCCTCTATCTTCCGCTGTTTCTTTTTAATCATAGTTAGCAAAGTGTTTTCTTTTGGACACTCAGGGTCAGACTATTTCTTCAAAGCCTCAATCAGCCTGCTGAGTTCTCTTCTGTCTGGGTAATTTCTTTTACCCTATTATAATTAACAAGCTTGGCTATACACTTCTAAATCTTGCCTATTACACATGGAACTAAATAATTGGCTTTTTTTTTTTTTTACCATCTCTATTGTAATCCCAATTTGGCTCCGCACTGGGGACTGTTTCTCCTCCCAGTCTGAAAATAACATGTTACCACCATCTGTCTGTTCTCTAGCCTTAGTCAGGATCTTAGTCTCTTCATCCATACTACAACAGTGAGTTAAAATGACCATCACATCTCTTTAGGTCAGATTAAAATTCAAGCTGCATTTCATGAACTCATCCTTAAATCTCTCAGGGTCTTCTACACACTCTCTAATCTTTTTTTTTTTTTTGCATAAATTTCTTAAAGATGTCTCCTATTTAAATATACCATAAATAGGAATTAAAGTTACCAACCATACCCTGAGTGTTGGACCAATGGGCTTTCTTCTGACTCTTGTTTTACAAAGGATGATAAACTTAAAATTACCTCTAACACACAAAGTTTGTCCGGAGAAAACAGAAAATACAGAAAAACTTACATGTGGCAACTAAGTTTTCATCATTGGCTTTTCTTGTTGGAGGCCTTCAGTTAATCCATCTAAAATATACTAAGCATTCTCACTGAGGGCAAGCTCTCCCTCTTTGGTTTACCTATTAACAGTCAGGGGTCACTTATTCAGAAGCAGAACTGGAATCTAAGACAAGATGAAGTCTGAGCCATGAGGTTGATCTCTGAGAATCTGGTTTAAGATACATAATTTTCTGTATATTTACCCGAAACATAACTCAGTCTAATCTTTGGAGTCAGTTTTTCAAAACAGACTGAATTCTTCAAAAAAAAGCACATTGCCCAGAGCAAAATCGTCTTGCTAGTTTATCTGGGCAATTGTTTATAAAAGGATACCCAAAGGCTATGGCCTGTGTGGGTTGCCCCAACTTCTATGAAAGTCAGAAATCTGGATTCTAAGAGAATTACGTACAAGTCTTTCATGGCATGATCTTGTTATAGAATCTTCGATTAAAAATATTCAATACTATCTGTTTTTAAGATCTCAGGCACCTTACAGCAAATCAGGAGGTAGGACAGAAACACTAACATTAGGCTAATTGTCTGAATTCACCACTGAAGCTGTTACCGCAATTTCACGAGTTAGAGCCGCCTGCCGCAGAGAGCCAATTCTTGAGACAGGGTGAGGTGGGTAGCAAGAGCTTTATTAGATATACCGGTATATGGAGACAGAGGGGAATGATCTCCTCCTACAGTCATCTGTCTCACCAGACTACCGATGGGTTCGGGTTTTTAAGGGAAAAGGGGCCATAAGTTTTAGGGACTTGTGGAATATGAGCTCTTTTTCTTGTTTGGTTTTGGTGGTCCTATCTCAAACGTGTTGATCTTTTCCTGCCATTATCCCATCAGCTCAGGGGGTACCTGGTGCCATCCTTCATCTTATTTGACAGGCTTAGATCAATATCACTTTTTTCCCACAGTCTTAGAGGAAACATTGGTTAACACTTAACCATTTGGGGAGCTAACATCAGGATCTTACTTGGAGGCAAGGATGGGCTGGGGGAGGGAAAGAAGAGAAGGAAGAAAGAAGAGAAAAAATGGCTCAGGTATGGTTCAAAATATGGCTGAGCAGCTTGTTTCAAAACCTTGACTCTAAGGCTTTTGAACCAAGGAAACAAATTTCCTGAGGTGTTTGTTCACACATGAGCAGCATCAGTAACTGTTTTTCATGTGCCTCAGCATTCTGCCAAGCCTAAGATTGCTATTCTAATTTGTAAACTCATGGGGCAAATTTCAGACACCTTTCTGGTCATGATATCCACAACTTTGTTAAGTTTGTCAACAAGAACTTTTAATTCAAGAGTTACAATATTTAAACCCACTAGTTAGATAATTTAGGAAAAAAGAAGAATATGGTTTCTTATCTCCAGAAAGTCGGACCTTAAAGCATCAGGGGTATTCTCACATAAAACCCATAGTGCCCTTTAGATATTTTGGTCAAGTGTTTTCAGGAAATCAGTAAAGTAAAAACTTATCTGTAGCTGACAAAAACTTAATATAGGCATGATTAATTGGTAATACATAATCCTTGATGATGAAAGACCTGACAGAAATCAGTTACAAACCATTAACCATATTTTTAAAGAACTTCAGATGTAACGCATAATATTGAGACACAACACCATGCAGTCAGGATATATCAAGAATATACCAAGACCGTTAAGGCTCTAAATACCTGAACAGCAACAAAAATCACTTCATAGGTAAATGATGTGAATTCTCCATTCAAACCTTTTAATGGTGTTAGACTCCAAAGATAAATCAACGAAGTTAGCAACAACCCAAAAAGAAAAAATCAGGCACTTCTTACAACTTTAAAAACATGTTCCATGTAATTTATATCATATTAAATAAACCTTTTTAGCACTTTTTCTTTATGAAAAGTTTTGTGGCTTTCAAACTTGTCAGGAGTTTATCGTAAGTTACCAAGAAACAATAGTTATTTAACCCAAAGATCTTAAAAAACCTTAGTTTTTTCTTAAAGCCATATGGCTTGGTTTCTGACTCAGGAATCTTATTCTAATGACAGACTGAACCTATGTCTTAGAAGCAGATTCAATTTAACATCAATAAGTTACCTAAAAGATAAAACATAACTAATTGAAATAAAGTTTCTCTAAATATTCCAAATTTTCATTCGACTTTTACTATTTCTCATATTTTCCAATTTAATTTTATCAAGTGGCTTTGGAAACCACAAGGTTCCTGCATAACTGACCAATTAACATTTCTCCAGGCCATTTCAGACATGTTCCATTGTGGCCTTGGCAGCTGAGGGCTGGGGGCTAACAAGGACTGATATTGCCCCACCCTACATACCTTTTAACTCAAGGTAGAAGACAAGATGAGCCCATTCGGATTCATTTACATACAGAGGCATTTTGAAAGGCTACCTACCCAGTAAATACCAAAGCCCTTTAGCAATTTTGTAAACGAATCCAATTGGTAGCTAGGGAGACTGGAAGCTGGAGGGAGTAATCCCAATTCCAGACATTTTGAAAGACAAAAGACAACAATTTCTTTCTCTTCTGCTGTTCTGAAACTACTTTTCCTTTAAGACGAAATTACCTTTTTTCTTCAAACCACCTACAGCAAAAGATGACCAATTGCTCAGTAAACAGCCCAGTCAGTAAATTCTCAGGAGTCTCTACAAGCATGCTCCAATTCAACCTGAATTTCTCTTCACCAATTAGTTTCTACACAACACACACATTACACATAAGACACAGAGGCGAGTGAGACAACCTCACAGCCTCAATCTCCCATAGAGCCCCGGTCACATATAAGACAAACAGAGAAAGCTTGGACTAGACAAGTCAGAAATGGCTTAGTGAGGCCTAACACATTACTAGGCATATCTGCATCTCCACTTTGATTTTCCAGATACCTCTTAACCCCAATACGGAAGAGAGGGGCTTCAATCTCTCCATCTAAACAGAGACCTCTACATCCATTCCCCCAGAAACACGGTGTACCATCTAGAGGCAGACAATATCCAGACGCACAAAAAGACGGCTGGAACAAGTGGCTGGACAAAAGGCCAGCTTGAGAGGAGAGCAAAGAGAGGAAAAGGGGCAGGCTGCAGTTCCTGCCAAGAGTGCACTACCAACAGGTCAGAAATTCTCTACTCCCTGGGGTCAAACAGAAGGCGTCCCTTGGTCCCTAGGGCTTGAAACCCCGTCACTCTGGGGCTGCTCCGTGGACTGTGTCCCTTGGTCTCTAGGGTCAAATGACCCATCTCACTGGGGACAATCCTGAGACCTTTCTGTAGTAATTTCTGATGGGACCTTTCTGTAGTAATTTCTGATGGGAAGATCCCTGGTCCCTAAGGTTTAATGTATCTCTTGTTCCCTAGGGTCAAATGACCTGTCGCACTGGAGACCCTTTAGAAGGTGTCCCTTGGTCCCTAGGGTCAGTTTAGGCCCATCGCTCTGGGGATGCTTCACCCTTCACTAGTGCCTCCAGCCCCCACAGTATGAGACACCCATCCATGGAGGACTCCCAGGTGGCCTTACCCACGTGAGCGACTCATCTGCCACTTGGATTTCTTTTGACTCCTCATCATTGCACTTCACATTTCCAAGGAAAAACAGACGCAACAACAGGAAGTTTGCTCGGGAGGAAAATGAAACTAAGGTTGGGCCGTGAGGAGTAAAGGGGAGAAGTCCTTACCTGGCGGAGAAACGCAAGAATAAATCAGTCTCAGCAGCTGCTTCGTTCACCGCCAGGGTCAGGGAATTCTCCTCTCCACTGCTGGGTCCAGGAACGGGATGCAAAGGATCCCTTTGTGCCTCCTGGCTCACCAAAATTGTTGCTGGAATAAGGTTCTTGCCCCTGACTGGTCAAGAATGAGCAGGTAATGCACGTAGTTTTCCACAAGAGCAAAGCATTTTTGAAGAGTCTCGCAGGCGGAGACAAGGAGAGCCTAGAGCAAGGCTTACCCTCATCTCACAGAACAAAAGACAGGTCCGAGTTTTTCAAAGTTCTTGGGCAGGAAAAATCCATGTTTATTCATAGGCTCAGGCCAGGGTTATGTTAACTAAGGTGCAGCCACAGCAGCTTTCCAAGATGGCTCCTGTCCTGGAGGCCTCTGGGATGCGTAGCAGGACTTATTATGGGGTGTCACACCTGTGCAGTCTCTCGCTCTCTGGGTTCGATTCCCTGGCTGGGGCTGTAGCCCCTCACTGCCCCTGGTGGAAGGTCACACGTGTATGTTCTGCGCATGTCCCTGGGTCTGGTTTTCTCCAGCTGCTTCTGAAAGTCAGAAGGGGGCCCTTCTGCTCCTTCTCTTACGAAGTCTCTAGGTTCCACACTCATCCCCCTGTTTTCTCTCTTATAATACAGTCTATTTCTCTTTTACTTGCTTCTCCTCTAACTACACTAGTCTCTTCGTTATTTCTCAAACAGGTACCCTCTATTCTCAGGCCTTTGATCCCTGTCTTATAACCACAGTAGCCTCTTTGCTATTTCTCAAAGAGTCACCCTCCGATCTCAGGGCCTTTGCTACCTGTCTTAAAGATATTCCCTGGGTGTGCTTAATTCCTGTGGCCAAAGCCAGAAAAAGGCGGTTGAGTGTCCATGGACAAAATGGAGGACTCTGCAGAACTGGCCAGTTAGACCGGAATTCTCCTATTGGCTCAGTGTTTGTGACCTGTCCCATCAGAAGTTCCACCCAGTCTTCCGGTAGCTGCCACCACGGTGATTGGGAAACAAACCTTAGCTCCTGCAGTGGACCTTCGCCTGGCCTACCTGGCCTCTTGACCCTCACCCAGAATGCTGTGTGGATGAAAGAAAGGATGTCGACCAGTGACCACGTGTCCTCATTTCCTTGGAAGGATCAGAGCCCTTGCCTGGGGCAGAAGACAGCCAAAGTCAGCCTGAGCCTAGACACCTTGTGACCTGTGACACTGCCACCAGTGATAGATGTTGATTTCCATGCTCACCTATCTGCAGGTGGCAGATTCAGAGTGGTCGGAGGAGAAGTGTAGCTAGAGATCACACACTCACGGGGGCACGGGCAAAAGTTCAGGAAAAATATCTGACGTTGTGGAGCTCAAGCAGAGCCGGTCTAGGGCCCAGACCTCCCTCCTGTACGTGGCAAGCAGGTGATCCATATGCCCACATCCACAGACTCTGGACTGCTGAGGCCCTGGATGCCTGGATTTCGGCCTTGTCTTTGGAGAAGTGACGCACATGCAGTGTGCCACCAGCGGCTTTGGACCAGCAGAGGGTAAAATCTTGAAAATGGGGGCTTCAGTTGACTTTGCCTGTGCTCTCCTTTGGTTGAGTAACGTGCTGTTTTTCCTAGCAGGAGAAGGCATTCATGGAGAAAGGCAGATCTGATGTGTGCAGGCAAGGTATGTGCTGAGACGATGACAGCGTAGAGACTAGGATGGGATTTTCATACCCAGGCTAGGCTTCTGGCAGGTATGTTTCAGTGTTTTCTGTCCATTCCTCTAGGCCTGGTTTTCCCATACCATGTCTCAGCCAAATTAGTATTCTCCGCAAAGGCTTCCATCTGCCTGCAAGCTTCACCAGGCCAGGGTCTGCCTGTGGTGTAGCTCCCCTCAACAATCACTACTATCAAGACCTTCTACACAGACTACCTGCTCTTCTCTGCCCGTGGGCAAGCAGTACAGCCAGAGGCCTCCATCCTTTCATCTCTAGTCTCTCAGGCACTCCAAGTTGTGATGTGTCTCAGGGGTAGAATGAAGAGCTTTTGTACAATGAACTCAGAGAGAGAGAGAGAGAGGCAAGAGATGGTGAGTGGGGATGCCTTCCTACTGATATGCTCAGGAAAGTGGAAAACGGGTACCTGGCGTGCTCCCCCAGTTCCCTGAACCTCTCTGCACCAGGGGCTCCCATCTGCCTGCTTAGCTTTTCCCAGGTTGTACTAAAATCATGTGGCCACAGCCAGAGGTGGCCACTAAGTGTCATAGGTCACAATGGAGGGCCCTATGTCATAGGTCAGGTGGGCCAGATCTCTCCCATTGGCTTGGTACTTCTGACCTGGCGCCTCAGAAGCTGTACCTACTCTTCTGGGGGCTGGAAACATGGTGATGGTGAACAAGCTTTATTCCCGCACACCCATCCTTCACCTGGCATGCTGACCTGGCCCAGACCTCAGTGTTGATAAAAATTAATGTCCACCACGGCCCAGGTGTCACCATCTGGGATAAAGGATTCACGCCCTTGCCTGGGGCAGAAGACAGCCAAGGTCAGTTTGTGCCTAGAACTCTAGTGACTTGTGACACTGCTACCAGTGATAAATGGTGATTTCCACGATCACATATCCCCTGGTGGCAGAATGATAGTGACGGGACGGGAAATATGGCTAGAGAGCACACATTCACGGAGGCACCAGACAGAGTCCAGGGCCAGTAGTGGACGTCGTGGAGCTGAATGGCGAGCCAGTCTAGTGCCCAAGGCTCCCTCCTGTATGTAGCAAACAGGTCATCCATTTCCCCATATCCAGAAACCACTGGACTGTTGGCTCCCTGGCTGCCAGGATTTCAGCCTTGTCTTCAGAGGGCAGACACATAAGCAGTGTTCCACCGGAGGCAGTGGTCCTGTCGGGAACAAAAATCGGAAAATGGCAGTGTCACTTCATTTGGGCGGTACTGCCTTTAACTGAGTGGCATGTTATTTTTCCTAGCAGGATAAGGCATTCACGGAGAAAGGCAGAATTATATGTGCAGGCAAGGTGTGTGCTTGTAAGGCGATGAGGATGAGACCAGGTTGGCATCTTTAGTCCCAGGAGATATTCCTGGCAGGTATAGGTCAATGTTATCTGCCCATTCCACTTGGCAGGGTTGTTTTTTGCCATACAAAGGATCAGTGGAATTACTAGTCGCCGAAGAGGCTTGCATCTGCCCACAAGCTCCACCTGGCCAGGGTTCGCCCGTGGTGAATTTCCTATGTAAGTCAATAGTATCTAAGACCATACAGATAGACTACCTGCTATTCTCTGCCCACGGGGAACCAGTACAGCCAGAAGCCTTCCCCCTATCGTCTCCAGGCTCTCTGTGAAGCACTGGTACTTATGATGTTTCTCAGGGGTGGAATGAAGAGAACTCTCTGAAGGAATGCATACAGAGAGGGACCATAGATGCTGAATAAGGACACCTTGCCCACTGATATCCTCAAGTAAGTGGAAAAAAGGCACTTGGCCTACCTTCCCAGTGTCTTGAACCTGTCCACATCAGGGTTTGTCACATGTAAGGATATTCCCTGGGTGTGCTCAATTTCCGAGGTGAATGCCAGAAGAGACAGTTGAGTGTCAGTGGACAAAATGGAGGACTCTGTGGAATTGGCCAGTTAGGGTGGACATCTCCTATTGGCTCAGTGTTTGTGACCCATCTCATCAGAATTTCCACTCTGTCTTCCAGTGGCTGTCTCCATGGGGATAGGGAAAGAAGCCTTAGCCCCGCCCACTTGTCCTTGACCTGGAATACCTGGCTTGTTGACCCTCACAAAGACCCCTGTGTTGATGAAAAAAATAATGTCCGCTAGTGCCCAAGTGTCATCATTTCCTTTGAAGGCTTAGGGCCCTTTCCTGGGGCAGAAGACAGCCAAGGTCACCCTGAGTCTAGATACCTAGTGACCTGTGACACTGCCGCCACTGATAGGTGTTGATTTCCATGTTCACATATCCCCTGGTGGCAGATTCAGAGTGGTTGGAGGAGAAATGGAGCTAGAGAGCACATAGTCACGGGGGCAAGGGCCAAAGGTCATGAAAAATAGCAGACATCATGGAGCTCAAGTGGGAGCCCGTCTAGGGCCCAGGGCACCCTCCTGTACATGGCAACCAGGTCATCCATATCCCCACATCCACACACACTGGAATACCGGTGCCCTGGCTGCCAGGATTTCGGCCTTGTCTTAGGAGACCTGACACATGTGCAGTGTGTTACTGGAGGCTGTAGACCAGCAGACGACAAAATGTGGAAAATGGTAGTTTCAGTTGTCTTTTCCTGTACTCTCCTTGGTGGAGTTTGCCATGCTGTGTTTCCTAGCAGGAGAAGGCATTCATGGAGAAAGGAGGATTTGATGTGTACAGACAAGGTGGAGACCAGAGTGGGATCTACAGACCCAAGCTAGGCCTCTGGCAGGTATGTGTCAATGTTTTCTGCCCATTCCCCTTGGCCGAGTTTTTCCATACCATGTGTCAGCCAAATTTAGTACTCTGCACAAAAGCTTCCATCTGCCTGCAAGCTTCACCAGGCCAGGGTCTGCCTGTGGTGTAGCTCCTCTCAGTAATCAAGACCTTCTACACAGACTACCTGCTCTTCTCTGCCCATAGGCAAGCAATATAGCCAGAGGCCTCCACCCTTTCATCTCTAGTCTCTCAGACACTCCAAGTTGTGATGTGTCTCTGAGGTAGAATGAAGAGATTTTGGAGGATGAACACATACAGAGACAGAGAGAGGCAAGAGATGCTGAGTGGGGATACCTTGCCTACTGATATCCTCAGGAAAGTGGAAAACAGATACCTGGCCTACTCTCCCAATGCCCTGAACCTCTCTGCACAAGAGGCTCCCATCTGCCTGCATAACCTTTACCAGGTTGTGCTGAAATCGTGTGGCCACAGCCAGAGGTAGCCACTAAGTGTCATAGCTCACAAAGGAGGGCCGTATGTCATTGGCCAGGTGGGCCAGATCTCTCCCATTGGCTCAGTACATGTTACCCAGCCCCTCAGAAGCTGCGCCCGCTCTTCCAGTTGCTGTCTGCATGGTGATGGTGAACAAGCCTTAGCCACGCCAACCCGGCCTTCACTTGGCCTGCCGACCATCACCCAGCCCTCTGTTTTGATAAAGATTAGTGTCCGCCATGGCCCAGGTGTCACCATCTGGGATAAAGGATTCAGGCCCTTGCTTGGGGCAGAAGACAGCTAAGGTCAGCTTATGCCTAGATCTATAGTGACTTGTGACACTGCTGCCAGTGATAGATGGTGACTTCCACAATTACATATCCCCTGGTGGCAGAATGACAGTGACGGGTAGAGAAATATCGCTAGGGAGCACATGTTCAATGACGCATCGGCCAAAGGCCAGGGCCACTAGTGGACATCGTGGAGATGAATGACGACCCAGTCAAGGGCCAAGGATCCCTCCTTTATGTGGCAAACCGCTGGACTGCTAGGGCCCTGGCTACCAGGATTTCGGCCTTGTCCTTGGAGGAAGGCCACATACACAGTGTTCCACCAGAGGCAGTGGACCTGTCGGGAGCAAAAATTGGAAAATGGCAGTTTCACTTCATTTGGGCTGTACTGCCTTTGACTGAGTGGCATGCTGTTTTTCCTAGCAGGATAAGGCACTGATGGAGAAAGGCAGAATTATGTGTGCATGCAAGGTGTGTGCTGAGAGGGTGACAAGGTTGAGACCAGGTTGGGACCTTTAGTTCCAGGAGAGGCTCCTGGCAGGTGTGGGTCAATGTTCTCTGCCCATCCCACTTGGCAGGGGGTTTTTCACCATACAAAGGATCAGCGGAATTATTAGTCGCCAGAGAGGTTGCATCTGCCCACAAGCTCCACCTGGCCAGGTCCACCAGTGGTGACTTTCCCATGTAAGTCAACAGTATATGAAACCATCCAGATAGGCTAACTGCTATTCTCTGCCCATGGGGAACCAGTACAGCCAGAAGCCTTCCCCCTATCATCTCCAGGCTCTCAGGCCCCTCATACTTGTGATGTGTCTCAAGGGTAGAATGAAGAGAACTCTCCAAGGGACCACGTACAGAGAGGGACCATAGATGCTAAATAAGGCCACCTTGCCTACTGATATCCTGAAAAAAAAAAACAAAACCCAGTGCCGTCGAGTCAATTCTGACTCATAGCGACCCTATATCCTCAACTAAGTGTAAAAGAGGTGCTTTGCCTGCTCTCTCAGTGTCTTGAAAATGTCCACATCAGGGGTTGCCAGAAGTAAAGATATTCCCTGGGTGTACTCAATTCCTGTGGCAAAAGCCAGAAGAGGCCATGGAGTATCGATGGACAAAATGGAGGACTCTAAGGAACTGGCCAGTTAAGGCGGACATCTCTTATTGGCTCGGTGTTTGTGACCAGTCCCAACAGAAGTTCCGCCCAGTCTGCCGTGGCTGTCTCCATGGTGATTGGGAAAGAAGCTTTAGCCCCACCTAAAATATTATTTTATTTTTACTTGACCTTCACCTGGCCTGCTGACCCTCACGGTGACCCCTGTGTTGATTGAAAAAAGTAATGTCCTCCAGTGCCCAAGTGTCATCATTTCCTTTGAAATGTCCCTTCCTGGGACAGAAGACAGCCAAGGTCAGCCTGAGCCTAAATACCTGGTTACCTGTGACACTGTCGCCAGTGATAGATGTTGATTTCAACACTCACGTATCTCTGATGGTTTCCCATGTCAATAAAAAGTTTCTAAGACCATCCAGATAGTCTATCTGATATTCTCTGCTTATGGGGAACTGGTACAGCCAGAAGTCTTCACCCTTTCATCTCCAGATTCTCCCTCAGGCACTTGTGATGTTTCTCAGGGTTAGAATAAAGAGATATCTATGAATGAACACATCCAGAGAGGGACCATAAATGCTGAGTGAGGTCACCTTGCCTACTGATATCCTCAAGTAGGTGGAACACAGGGACCTAGCCTGCTCTCCCAGTATGTTCAACCTGTTCACATCCAGGGGTGGCACCTGTGAAGATATTCCCTGGGTATGTTCAATTCCTGTGGCCAAAGCCAGGAGAGGCCGTTGAGCGTCCATGGACAAAACATAGGACTGTTCTGAACTGGCCAGTTAGGCCGCACCTCTCTTACTGGCTCAGTGTTCGTGTGGCGTCCTATCAGAAGTTCCACCCAGACTTTCTGTGGCTGTCTCCATGGTGATTGGAAACAAACTTTAGCCCCACCCACTCGGCCTTCACCTGGTCACCTGGCCTGTTGACCCTCACCCAGCCCCTGTGTTGATGAAAAAAATGATGACGGCCAGTGCCCGTGTGTCTTCATTTAGTTTGAACGATTAGGGATCTTTCCTGGGGCAGAAGACAGCCAAGGTCAGCCTGAGCCTAGATACCTAGTGACCTGTGACACTGCTGCTAGCGATACTGATTTCCACACTCACATATCCACTGGCAGCAGATTCAGAGTGGTTGAAGAAGAAATGTACCTAGAGAGCACACATTCGAGGCGACACAGGCCAAAGGCAAAGGAAGATAGTACACATTGTGGAGCTCAAGTTTCAACCTCACTAGGGCCCAGGGCTCCCTGTTGTAGGTTGCAAACATGCCATCCACATCCCCACATCCATAGACTCTGGACTACTGGGACCCTGGCTGCCAGGATTTCGGCATTGTCCTGGCAAACCTGATGCATATGCAGTGTGCCACCGGAGGCTGTGGACGAGCAGATGGCACAATTTTGAAAATGCTCGTTTTGCATGACTTTGCCTGTAATCTCCTTTGACTGAGTGGCTGAAGTGTTTCCTAGCAGGTGAAGGTGTTCATGGCGAAAGGCGGATTTGATGTGTGCATGGAGGTGTGTGCTGAGAAGATGACAAGACGGAGGTCAGGGTGGGATCTTCTGACCCAGGATAGGTGTCTGGAAGGTATGTATTAATGTTTTCTGCCCCTTCCACTTGCCTGGGTGTTTCCATACAAGCTGTCATTGGAATAAGTAGTCTCCGGAGAGGCTTCCACCTGTGAGCAAGCTTCACCTGGCCAGGGTCCGCCCGTGGTGTAGCTCCCTCATCAATCACTACTATTTAGACTTTCCAGATAGACTATCTGCCTTTCTCTGCCCATGAGCAACCAGTACAGCCAGAGGCCTTCCTCCTTTGGTCTTTTGTCTCTAGGCACTCTTTCAGGCACTCCAAGCTGTGATGTGTCTCAGGGGTAGAATAAAGAGAGTTCCCAGAATTAACACATCCAGAGAGAGACAGAGAGAGGTAAGAGAAGCTGAGTGGGGATGCCTTGCCTACTGATACTCTCAGAAAAGTGGAAAACAGGTACCTGGTATGCTCTGCCAATGCCCTGAACCTGTCCACATCAGGGGCTCCCCTCTGCCTGAACTGCCTTTCCCAGGGTGTGGTGAAATCCTTTGGCCACAGCCAGAGGTGGCCACTGTGTCACAGGTGACAATGGAGGGCCCTGTATCATCCGCCAGGTGGGCCAGATCTCTACCGTTGGCTCAGTAGTTGTCAGCTAGCCCATCAGAAGCTCCTCCCACTCTTCTGAGGCCTGTCTCCTTGGTGATAGCAAACAAGCCTTAGCTTCGCCCACCCGGTGTTCACTTAGCCTGCATGGCCTGCTGACCCTCACCCCGTGCTCTGTGTTGTCAGAATTAATGTCCACCAGGGCAGAGGTGTCACCGTCTGGAATAAAGGGTTCGGGCCCTTTCCTGGGACAGAGACAGCTAAGGTCAGCTTGTGCCTCGATCTCTAGTGACTTGTGACACTGCTGCCAGTGATAGACGGTGACTTTGACATTCACATATCCCCTGGTGGCAGAATGATCATGACAGGAGGAGAAATATCGCTAGAGAGCACACATTCAATGAGGCACCAGCCAAGGGCCAGTGACCTTACTGGGCTACGTAGAATTGAATGGTGAGCCAGTCTAGGGCCCAAGACTCCCTCCTGTATGTGGCAAACAGGTCATCCACATCCCCACGTCCAGAAGCCTCTGGACTGCTGGGGCCCTGGCTGCCAGGGTTTCGGCCTTGTCTTCGGAGGCCAGCTACACCCTGTTCCACCAGAGGCAGGGGACACGTACAGAGCAAACATTTGAAAATGGCAGTTTCACTTCATTTTCTCGGAACTACCTTTGGCTGAGTGGCATGCTTTTTTTCCTAGTAGCATAAAACATTCAGAGATAAAGGCAGAATTATATGTGCAGACATAGTGTGTGCTGAGGTGATGAGGTTGAGACCAGGTTGGGATCTTTAGTCTCAGGAGAGACCCCTGGCTGGTATCGGTCAATCTTATCTACCCTTTCCACTTGGCGGGGTTTTCCACCGTACTACGTGTCAGCAGAATTAGTAGTCGCCAGAGGGGCTTGCATCTGCCCACAAGCTCCACCTGGCCAGGGTCTACCCGTGGTGTATTTCCCATGTCAATCATCAGTATCTAAGACCATCCCGATAGACTACCTCATATTCTCTGGCCATGGGGAACCGGTACAGCCAAAAGACTTCCCCCTTTCATCTCCATTCTCTCTCTCAGGCACTCATGATGTTTCTCAGGGGTAGAATGAAGAGATTTCTCCAAATGAACACATCCAGAGAGAGACCATAGATGCTAATCGAGGTCACCATGTCTACTGATATCAAGTAAGTAGAGTGCAGGTACCTGGCCTGCTCTCCCAGTGTCTTGAACCTGTCCACATCAGGGGTTTCCACCTGTGAAGATATTCCCTGATGTGCTCAATTCCTGTGGCCAAACCAGAAGAGGCCATTGAGTGTCCATGGACAAAATGGAGGACTCTGCTGAACTGGCCAGTTAGACCGGACCTCTCCTCTTGGCTCAGTGTTTGTGACATGTCCCATCAGAAGTTCCACCCAGCCTTCCTGTGGCTGTCTCCATGGTGATTGGGAAAGAAACCTTAGCCCCACCCACTCCGCCTTTACCTAGCCACCTGGCCTATTGACCCTCAGCCAGACCCCTGTGTTGATTCAAAATATAATGTCTGCCAGTGCCCACATGTCATCATTTCCTTTGAAGGATGAAGGCCCTTGCCTGGGGCAGAAGACAGTCATGGTTAGCCTGAGCCTACATAGTGACCTGTGACACTGCCGCCAGAGATAGAATTTGATTTCCTCACTCATATATCCGCTGGTAGCAGATTCAGAGTGGTTGGAGGAAAAATGTACCTAGAGAGCACACATTCAAGGTGGCACAGACCAAAGTTCTACTCTGTCCTGTAGGGTCAGTTATGAGTTGGAATTGACTCAACAGCACACAACAACAAATGTATGATGGAAATTGAGGAGTACAAAGCTCCAAGAAATGGTCCTCCCTTCTGGGTCAAAGGATGGAGGACAGAGAAAACAGAGATCCAAAACCTTGGAAAAAAAGAAGTCTGGGAGGAAGATTGTTGGTGGAATAAGGACTGTGAAGGGCTACCATACATACTGAGGAATCTGAAGTGTAATGTGCATGCCTAAGGATGGAGACATGCTCATAATAAAAAAAAAATACTGACAAGGCCTTAGGCTTGCACCTCTGGCAGATCTTTGGGCTCCATGCAAACAGGAAGCAAATGCCAAGGCAGAGTTTTAGGCAGTCTGTGTTAGCATTGAAAGGATGTCCCAGTTCGGAGCCAATCTGCAAAGACTGGGAGAGTATTATTTTTTCTTTTTGGGTACAAGCATTTAAAGAAATCACTGTGAGATCATGAACTCACCATTGAGATAACAGAACAGAAACTTCCGTGGCCAGACATGACAAGGAATACAAGCTTTGCAGAAACAATTTGGAAATGTCACTAAGTAAATGGATGATTGGCCCTCAACAATTAAAAAAAAAAAAAAAACCCTAATTACAGGAGAGAACCGGCTTTTTCATAACCATAGTATATTATTTAAAATACCCAGAGTTTTCCTCCTTTTCTCAACTTTTAAGTCTTGTTTGATAGGCCTGTCCAATCTTTGCCTGAAGGGTGAACCTCAGGAGTGACTTCATTACTGAGCTGAAATGGTGTCCAGGGGTCATACTTTCAGGGTTTCTCCCATCTCTGTTTGGCTATCAAGTCCTGTCTTGTTTTTTGTTGTTTGTTTGTCTTTGTAGTCCTTTATTTATTTTTTAAAGTTAACATTCAAGTTCTTAATCCATCCGCAATTAATTTTTGTGTATGGTAGCAGTTAAAGCCCTGCTTTTATATCCTCCATAAGGTTAACCACATAAACCAAATTTCTTGTGACACTTGTTATTTTTATTTTAAATAATACTTTTTTTTTTTAGGATTCCTTAACTGGATTGTGTTTGTACTTTCATTGACTTTTATTTTTCAACTCCCTCCACCCCCCTAAAAAACAGCAAGTACACAAAACGTAATTTTCTGTACATAAAAAGCCTGAGATTTTTCACTACTAATTAACAATTAAGTTCTTAGGGAGGCAAGAGTAATGGTTAGATATAAGCTCTTTAAAGTCAAAGAAATTGGGTTTGAATCTTATGTCTATACATTTCTTAAATTTTTATCTCTTTAAAGGAAATTATTTAACTCATATTTCAGCATTTTTGTAGTAATGAAATAAAATAATTATCTTAAATCCCTTACCATGAGAACTGACATAAAATCTCAGTAATTTGCATATCTCTTGACCCACACAAGGAAGAACAAAAGATTTAAGTAATATGCTGTATAATGTCTTGGATTTGAATCTGTAACTTTTTCCCTGATGTATCTTTGAAATAAAGCCCAAACCCATTGCCATCAAGTCAATTCCAACTCATAGTGACCCTATAGGACAGAGTAGAACTGCCCCATAGAGTTTCCAAGGAGAGCCTGGTGGATTCAAATTTCTGATCTTTTGGTTAACAGTCATAGCACTTAACCACTGTACCACCAGGGTTTCCATCATTGAAGTAGAACCGCATATTTTCATGAAAGAGGAGTAAAGAATGCCTATCTCATTCTACAGAACTAAATGTATTTTTAAGCCCTTTTCTCATATATGATATTTTTAATTCCAGTTTTTCCAAACTAAGCATGTTCTTCTAAGAAAATGTTTTATTACAAAGAACAGTAATAATTAAAATATATTTAATGTATAACTATAAAAAGATGTCCTAGAAGAGGTCCAATCCTTGTAAATAATACTCAGGGTGTTTCGTATATTGAGATCGCTCTAAAACTGCTAAGTGACCAACCAATACATATGTTGAAAGTATCAGGAGTACTCCTAAAATACCATAACCATTCTTATCAAACTATTGTACTTAGTTTTGATCTGCAGCTTCTCAGAAAGCTTTCAGTATGTCTCTTTTCAGAGATGATTTGTAATAACTTAATAAAAGGAAAATAAGACAATGGTGCACTGCAGAGAATATACAAATTGGAAAAAAGATGATATAATGTATGTTGTTCCCAAAATATAGGGCATTGAAGCCTACAGTTTGAGAAAAAAGATTGGAGTTGGCATGTTGGATAGTAGTTTCAGCATCATATTTTGTCAACCAAGTTAGCACTTCATACACTGTGGAAAGGGAGGTTTAAGTTCCCTGCACTCAACCTTTTTTTTCCCCCTTCAGGTTATCCCCTCATCTCATTTCTAAGTTTGTATATTTATTCTTTTTTTAATAATTTTTATTGAGCTTTAAGTGAACGTTTACAAATCAAGTCAGTCTGTCACATATAAGCTTATATACACCTTACTCCATACTCCCACTTTCTCTCCCACTAATGAGTCAGCCCCTCCAGTCTCTCCTTTCATGACAATTTTGCCAGTTTCTAACCCTCTCTACCCTCCTATCTCCCCTCCAGACAGGAGATGCCATCACAGTCTCAAGTGTCCACCTGATACAAGTAGCTCACTCTTCATCACCATCTCTCTCCTACCCATTGTCCAGTCCCTTCCATGTCTGATGAGTTGTCTTCGGGAATGGTTCCTGTCCTGGGCCAACAGAAGGTTTGGGGACCATGACCGCCAGGATTCCTCTAGTCTCAGTCAGACCATTAAGTCTGGTCTTTTATGAGAATTTGGGGTCTGCATCCCACTGATCTCCTGCTCCCTCAGGGGTTCTCTGTTGTGCTCCCTGTCAGGGCAGTCATCGGTTGTGGCCGGGCACCATCTAGTTCTTCTGGTCTCAGGATGATGTAAGTCTCTGCTTCACGTGGCCCTTTCTGTCTCTTGGGCTGATAGTTGTCGTGTGACCTTGGTGTTCCTCATTCTCCTTTGATCCAGGTGGGTTGAGACCCATTGATGCATCTTAGATGGCCGCTTCTTAGCATTTAAGACCCCAGATGCCACATTTCAAAGTGGGATGTAGAAAGTTTTCATAATAGTATTATTTTGCCAATTGACTTAGAAGTCCCCTTAAGCCATAGTCCCCAAACCCCCACCCTTACTTCGCTGACCTTTGAAGCATTCAATTTATCCTGGAAACTTCTTTGCTTTTGGTCCAATCCATTTGAGCTGACTTTCCGTGTATTGAGTATTGTCCTTCCCTTCACCTCAAGTAGTTCTTATCTACTACCTAATCAGTATATAACCCTCTCCCTCCCTCCCCCCTCCCCCCTCGTAACCACAAAAGTATGTGTTCTTCTCAGTTTATACTATTTCTCAAGATCTTATAATAGTGGCCTTATACAATATTTGTCCTTTTGCTTATGACTAATTTCACTCAGCATAATGCCTTCCAGGTTCCTCCATGTTATGAAATATTTCACAGATTCGTCACTGTTCTTTATCGATGCGTAGTATTCCATTGTGTGAATATACCACAATTTATTTAACCATTCATCCGTTGATGGACACCTTGGTTGCTTCCAGCTTTTTGCTATTGTAAACAGAGCTGCAATAAACATGGGTGTGCATATAGCTCTTCGTGAAGGCTCTTATTTCTCTAGGGTATATTCTGAGGAGTGGGATTTCTGAGTCGCATGGTAGTTCTATTTCTAACTTTTTAAGAAAACGCCAGATAGATTTCCAAAGTGGTTGTACCATTTTACATTCCCACCAGCAGTGTATAAGAGTTCCAATCTCTCTGCAGCCTCTGCAACATTTATTATTTTGTGTTTTTTGGATTAATGCCAGCTTTGTTGGAGTGAGATGGAATCTCATCGTAGTTTTAATTTGCATTTCTCTAATGGCTAATGAGCGAGAGCATTTTCTCATGTATCTGTTAGCTGCCTGAATATCATCTTTAGTGAAGTGCATGTTCATATCCTTTGCCCACTTCTTGATTGGGTTGTTTGTCTTTTTGTGGTTGAGTTTTAACAGAATCATATAGATTTTAGAGATCAGGCACTGGTCGGAGATGTCATAACTGAACATTCTTTCCCAATCTGTAGGTGGTCTTTTTACTCTTTTGGTGAAGTCTTTAGATGAGCATAGCTGTTTGATTTTTAGGAGCTCCCAGTTATCTGGTTTCTCTTCATCATTTTTGGTAAAATTTTGTATTCTGTTTATGCCTTGAATTAGGGCTTCTAACGTTGTCCCTATTTTTTCTTCCGTGATTTTTATCATTTTAGTCTTTATGTTTAGGTCTTTGATCCACTTGGAGTTAGTTTTTGTGCATGGTGTGAGGTTTTGGTTCTGTTTCATTTTTCTGCAAATGGGTATCCAGTTATGCCAGCATCGTTTGTTAAAAAGACTATCTTTTCCCCACTTAACTGACACTGGGCCTTTGTCAAATATCAGCTGCTCATATGTGGATGGGTTTCTGTCTGGATTCTCAATTCTATTCCACTGGTCTATTTGCCTGTTGTTGTACCAGTACCAGGCTGTTTTGACTGCTGTGGCTGTATAATAGGTTCTAAAATCAGGTAGAGTGAGGCCTCCCACTTTCTTCTTCTTTTTCACTAATGCTTTACTTATCCGAGGTTTCTTTCCCTTCCATATGAAGTTGGTGATTTGTTTCTTTATCACATTAAAAAATGACATTGGAATTTGGATCGGAAGTGCATTGTATGTATAGATGGCTTTTTGTAGAATAGACATTTTTACTATGTTAAGTCTTCCTATCCATGAGCAAGGTACGTTTTTCCACTTAAGTAGGTCCTTTTTAGTTTCTTGCACTAGTACTTTGTAGTTTTCTTTGTATAGGTCTTTTACCTCTTTGGTAAGATTTATTCGTAAGTATTTTATCTTCTTGGTGGCTACTGTGAATGGTATTGATTTGGTGATTTCCTCTTCGATGTTGTTTTTGTTGGTGTAGAGGAATCCAAGTGATTTTTGTATGTTTATCTTATAACCTGAGACTCTGCTGAACTCTTCTATTAGTTTCAGTAGTTTTCTGGAGGATTCCTTAGGGTTTTCTGTGTATAAGATCACGTCATCTACAAATAGAGATAATTTTACTTCCTCTATGCCAATTCGGATGCCCTTTATTTCTTTGTCTAGCCTAATTGCTCTGGCTAGGACCTCTAGCACAATGTTGAATAGGAGCGGTAATAAAGGGCATCCTTGTTTGGTTCCGGTTCTCAAGGGAAATGCTTTCAGGCTCTCTCCATTTAGAGTGATGTTGGCTGTTGGCTTTGTATAGATGCCCTTTGTTATGTTGAGGAATTTTCCTTCAGTTCCTGTTTTACTGAGGGTTTTTATCATGAATGGGTGTTGGACTTTGTCAAATGCCTTTTCTGCATCAATTGATAAGATCATGTGGTTTTTGTCTTTTGTTTTATTTATATGGTGGATTACATTAATGGTTTTTCTAATATTAAACCAGCCTTGCATACCTGGTATAAATCCCACTTGGTCGTGCTGGATTTTTTTTGATATGTTGTTGAATTCTATTGGCTAGAATTTTGTTGAGGATTTTTGCATCTATGTTCATGAGGGATATAGGTCTGTAATTTTCTTTTTTTGTGATGTCTTTACCTGGTTTTGGTATCAGGGATACGGTGGCTTCATAGAATGAGTTGGGTAGTATTCCGTCATTTTCTATGCTTTGAAATACCTTTAGTAGTAGTGGTGTTAACTCTTCTCTGAAAGTTTGGTAGAACTCTGCAGTAAAGCCATCTGGGCCAGGGCTTTTTTTGTTGGGAGTTTTTTGATTACCGTTTCAATCTCTTTTTTTGTTATGGGTCTATTTAGTTGTTCTACTTCTGAATGTGTTAGTTTAGGTAGGTAGTGTTTTTCTAGGAATTCATCCATCTCTTCAAGGTTTGCAAATTTGTTAGAGTACAATTTTTCATAATAATCTGATGTGATTCTATTAATTTCAGTTCGGTCTGTTGTGATGTGGCCCATCTCATTTCTTATTCGGGTTATTTGTTTCCTTTCCTGTATTTCTTTAGTCAGTCTGGCCAATGGTTTATCAATTTCGTTAATTTTTTCAAAGAACCAGCTTTTGGCTTTGTTAATTCTTTCAATTGTTTTCCTGTTCTGTAATTCATTTAGTTCAGCTCTAATTTTTATTATTTGTCTTCTGGTGCCTGATGGATTCTTTTGTTGTTCGCTTTCTATTTGTTCAAGTTGTAGGGACAGTTCTCTGATTTTGGCTCTTTCTTCTTTTTGAATGTGTGCATTTATCGATATAAATTGACCTCTGAGCACTGCTTTTGCTGTGTCCCAGAGGTTTTGATAGAAAGTGTTTTCATTCTCGTTGCATTGTATGAATTTCTTTATTCCCTCCTTAATACCTTCTATAACCCAACCTTTTTTGAGCAGGGTATTGTTCAGTTTCCAAGTATTTGGTTTCTTTTCCCTAATTTTTCTGTTAGATTTCCACTTTTATGGCCTTGTGGTCTGAGAAGATGCTTTGTAATATTTCAATGTCTTGGATTTTGCAAAGGTTTGTTTTATGACCTAATATGTGGTCTATTCTAGAGAATGTTCCATGTGTGCTAGAAAAAAAAGTATACTTTGCAGCAGTTGGGTGGAGTGTTCTGTATAAGTCTATGAGGTCAAGTTTGTTGATTGTAGCAATTAGGTCTTCTATGTCTCTTTTGAGCTTCTTACTGAAAGTCCTGTCCCCCTCTGAAAGTGGTGTGTTGAAGTCTCCTACTATAATTGTGGAGGTGTTTATCTCACTTTTCAGTTCTGTTAAAGTTTGTTTTATGTATCTTGCAGCCCTGTCACTGGGTGCATAAATATTTAATATGGTTATATCTTCCTGGTCAATTGTCCCTTTAATCATTTTGTAGTGTCCTTCTTTATCCTTTGTGGTGGATTTAACTTTAAAGTCTATTTTGTCAGAAATTAATATTGCTACTCCTGCTCTGTTTTGCTTATTGTTTGCTTGATTTTTTTTTCCATCCTTTGAGTTTTAGTTTGTATCTCTAAGTCTAAGGTGTGTCTCTTGTAGGCAGCATATAGACGGATCGTGTTTCTTTATCTAGTCTGAGACTCTCTGTCTCTATATTGGTGCATTTAGTCCATTTACATTCAGCGTAATTATAGATAAGTATGTGTTTAGTGCTGTCATTTTGATGCTTTTTTATGTGTGTTGTTGACAATTTCATTTTTCCACTTACTTTTTTGTGCTGAGACGTTTTTCTTTGTAGATTGTATGTTCCTCATTTTCATAGTATTTGACTTTGTGTTTGCTAAGTCGTTATGTTTTTCTTGGTTTTTATTTTGAGTTATGGAGTTGTTATACCTCTTGGTAGTTACCTTAATATTTACCCCTATTTTTCTAAGTAAAAACCTAACTTGTATTGTCCTATATCGCCTTGTATCTCTCTCCATATGGCAGTTCTATGCCACCTGTATTTAGTCCCTCTTTTTGATTATTGTGAGATTTTACATATTGACTTCAATGATTCCGTTTTGAGCATTTTTTTCTTTTTAAAATTAATTTTAATCTGTTTTTGTGATTTCCCTATTTGAGTTGGTATCAGGATGTTCTGTTCTGTGACCTTGTGTTGTGCTTGTGTCTGATATTATTGGTTTTCTGATGAATTTCCTTTAGTATTTCTTGTAGCTTTGGTTTGGTTTTTGCAAATTCTCTAAACTTGTGTCTATCTGTAAAGGTTTTAATTTCGCCTTCATATTTTCGAGAGAGTTTTACTGGAAATATGATCCTTGGTTGGCAGTTTTTCTCCTTCAGTGCTCTATATATGTCATCCCATTCCCTTCTTGACTGCATGGTTTCTGCTGAGTAGTCTGAACTTATTCTTATTGATTCTCCTTTGTAGGAGACCTTTCTTTTATCCCTGGCTGCTTTTAAAATTTTCTCTTTACCTTTGGTTTTGGCAAGTTTGATGATTATATGTCTTGGTGATTTTGTTTCTGGATCAATCTTAAATGGGGTTCGATGAGCATCTTGGATGGATATCCTTTTGTTTTTCATGATGTCAGGGAAGTTTTCTGCCAACAGATCTTCAACTATTCTCTCTGTTTTCTGTTATCTCTCCCTGTTCTGGGACTCCAATCACACGCAAGTTATTCTTCTTGATAGAGTCCCACATGATTCTTAGGGTTTCTTCATTTTTAAAAATTGTTTTATCTGATTTTTTTCCAGCTATATTGGTGTTAATTCCCTGGTCCTCCAGATTTCCCACTCTGCATTCCAATTGCTCGAGTCTGCTCCTCTGACTTCCTATTGCGTTGTCTAATTGTGTAATTTTATTGTTAATCTTTTGGGTTTCTGAATGCTGTCTCTCTGTGGATTCTTGGAACTTACTAATTTTTCCACTATGTTCTTGAATAATCTTTTTGAGTTCTTCAACTGCTTTATTTGTGTGTTCCTTGGCTTTTTCTGTAGATTGCCTTATTTCATTTCTGAAGTCATCCCTGATGTCTTGAAGCATTCTGTAAATTAGTTTTTTTATATTCTGCATCTGGCAATTCCAGGATTGTATCTTCATTTGGGAAAGATTTTGATTCTTTAGTTTGGGGAGTTGTAGAAGCAATTATGGTCTGCTTCTTTATGTGGTTTGATACTGACTGCTGTCTTCGAGCCATCACTAAGATATTGTAGTGATTTGTTTTATATTTGCTCACTGAGTCTTATCTTGTTTTGTTTTCTTTCAATATACGTAGATGGGCTACTAGATTGCGCTGTCTTGATTGTTGTAGCCCTTGAGTCAGTTATGTCCTATTACCAGCTGGTCTGGGCTGTTACCAGATATATAAGCCTAAGAGTCCATTCACTATTCTTGAGTAGGATCTGATTTTGGGTCATCAAGTGTGTGGTGTAGACTGTCACCTATCCACCTAGAGAAGTAGTGGTGATAGTTGTGTGCACCAGATTCTAGTAGCAGCAGGGGTTCACACTCCGGGGGGGCAGGATGCTGACAGGCTTCCCCCAAGTGCCAGTGAGGTAGGCGCGTCTCTATTCCTAAAGCACTTTGGTGGGTGGGCTCTGCAGCTGTACCTTAGGCACCCAATGCAAGTACCTCTACAGATTGGTAGGTGTCACCCCCCTTAGGCCCCTAAGGCAGGAGGCTAGGTGGTCTGGGGGGAGCTTCAGCCCTCAGTTCCCTGTGGTGGGTCAGTGAGGGCTCTGTTGAATATGCAGAGGTATCAGACCTGGGAAACTTGTCTTTGCAGTAAATCCGCTAAAAAAAAAATGCAGTCAGATCCCTATCAGAAATGCCTTTGCATTATAATAGCCACCTTGTTCCCTGTAGGGATGAAAGCTCCAGACTGTGAATCACATATGCTTGGCTAGAGCTGGTTCTGTGCTTTCAGTCCAATTAGGGAAGGATTTTTGGTCCCTGGGTTTTTTGTGGTTGCTTCTCTCAGGCCAGAAGAATGGGTTAGGAAAAGACCAAAAAAAAAAAAGGGGGAAAAGAAAAACCACGGAGCAGTTCTCCCTCTGGCTCAGGAAATTCCAATGTTAATGAAGCCGCCTGGGAAGGGGAGGGGAGGGTTCAGAAAAACAGGAGAGAGTAACACCCCAAAATATAGATAAAAGTTACTTATCTTGCTTGGGATGACTATTTTATCTGAGATTCCCGAGGGGCGTCTCTCCTATGTGTGCTGGCTGGGTAGAGATTGCCCCCAAGGGTCAGGCCCGTGACCCGTGCTTGTGCTGTCTCAGAAGCCACAGTTAGTTCCTCCGCTTCCAGTCCACAGCCCAGTGCCAAGGTTCCCCGGCTGGGATGCCGCACTTCTGGCTCCAAAACCAGTCGCTGCCTCCCGGTGACTTCTCCTCCTATCAGCCGTGTCGCTGCGCTGCCTGCATGCACTGGCTGGGCTTCCCCTGAGGTCAGTTCAGGGGGCTAGGGCTGTGCCCCGTATTTGTGCCCTCTCAGGATGCCATGCTCAGATCCCCTGCGCCCAGTCCAAAGCCTGGCACCAAGGTTTCCTGACTGGGACGCAGGCTCCAGGCTCTGAAAATAGTCGCTGCTTCCCCGTGGTTGTTTGTTCTCAGTCTCTGTCACTCAGGTCAACTCTTTAGATCTGTGTTTGATGGTCAGCGTTCGTAGATTGTCATGTATGTGATCGATTCACTTGTTTTTCTGAGTCTTTGTCACAAGAGGGATCCGAGGTAGCTTCTACCTAGTCAGCCATCTTGGCCCCGCCTCTCCTGTCTTCCTTTTTAAGTTAGAATTTTGTACTTCGTTTTTCTCCAGCTCTGTCCATGACTCTCTATTGTGATCCCTGTCAGAGCACACAGTGGTGGTAGCCAGGCACCATCTAGTTGTACTGGACTCAAACCGGTGGAGGCCATCATAGATGTGGTCCATTACTCCTTTGGAATAATCTTTCTCTTATGTCTTTAGTTTTCTTCATTCTTCCTTGCTCCTGAAGGGGTGATACCAGTGGAGTATCCTAGATGGCCACTTACAGACTTTAAGACTCCAGACGCTACTCCCCAAAGTAGAATGTAGAACATTTTCTTTATAAACTATGTGATGCCAATTGAGCTAGACATTACCCGAGACCATGGTCCCCACAGCCCTCAGCCCAGTATTTGGTCCCTCAGGGAGTTTGGATATGTCAGTGGAGCTTCCCTGGCCTTGCCTTCTACAAATTGTGCTGGCTTCCCCAATATTGTTTACTGCCTTACCCTTCACCAAAGATACCACTTATGAATTGTCTATTTAGTGTTTCTCCAGTCCCCCTCCCTTCCCTCGTAACCATCAAAGATTGTTTCTTTTTCTGTATAAACCTCTTCAGTACAATAGTGGTCTCATACAATATTTGTCCTTTTGTGATTAACTTATTTCACTCAGCATAATGCACTTCAGATTCAGATTCATCCACGTTATGATACGCTTCACAGATTCATCGTTGTTCTTTATCATTGTTTAATACTCCATTGTGTGTATGTACCACAGTTTGCTTATCCATTCATCCGTTAATGAGCATCTAGGTTGTTTCCATCTTTTTGCTATTGTGAACGATATGTAATGAACATGGGTGTTCTTATGTCTATTCCTGTGATGACTCCTATTTCTCTAGGATATATTCCTAGGAGTGGGATTGCTGGATCATATGGTATTTCTATTTCTAGCTTTCTAAGGAAGTGCCATATTGTTTTCCAAAATGGTTGTATCATTTTGCATTCCCACCAGCAATGCATAAGAGTTCCGATCTCTCTGCAGCCTCTCCAACATTTGCTATTTCCTGTTTTAGTGATTTGGGCCGGTAATGTTGGGGTGAGATGGTAGCTCATTGTGATTTGAATTACATTTCTCTGGTGGGGAATAGCTAGTGAATTGTGGGCATTACTGCATGTGTCTGTTGGCCTCTTGAATATTTTCTTTGGCGAAGTATCTGTTCATTTCCTTTGCCCATTTTTTTCTCCTTTTTTATTTTTCATTTTATTGTACTTTAGATGAAGGTTTACAGAACAAACTAGTTTCTCATCAGAGAGTCAGTACACACATTGTTTTATGACATTGGTTAACAACCCCATGACATGTCAACACTCTCCACTCTCAACCCTGGTTTCCCCATTACCAGATTTCCTGTTACCCCCTACCTTCCAGTCCCTGCCCCAGGGCTGGTGTTCCCCTTCAGTTTTGCTTTGTTCCATGGACCCGTTCAATTTTTGGCTAAAGGGTGAACCTCAGGAGCAACCTGAAAGCGTGCCTGGGGGCCATACTCTCAGGGTTTCTCCAATCTCTGTCAGGCCAGCAAGCCTGATCTTTCTTTTTGAGTTGGAATTTTGTTCTACATTTTTCTACAGCTCTGTCTGGGACCCTAAATTGTGATCCATGTCACAGGAGTCAGTATTGGTAGCCAGGCACCATGTTGTTGTTCCGGACTCAGTCTGGTAGAGGCAATGGTAGACATGGTCCATTAGTCCTTTGGACTAATCTCTCCCTTGTATCTTCAGTTTTCTTCATTATTCCTTGCTCCCGAAGGGCTGAGACCAGTGGAGTATCCTAGATGGCTGCTCATGGGCTTTTAAGTCCCCAGATGCTACTCACCAAAGTAGAATGTAGAACATATTCTTTATACACTATGTTATGCCAATCGAGCTAGATATTCCCTGAGATCATGTTCCCCACAGCTCTCAGCCCAGCAATTCAGGCCCTCAGGGAGTCTGGGTGTGTCTACGGAGCTACCATGACCTTGTCTCATTCAGGTTGTGCTGGCTTTCTCGGTATTGTGTACTATCTTATCCTTCATCAAAGCTTCTACTTATCTATTGTCTATTAAATCTTTTGCCATCCCCACCCCTCTCCGTGCCCTCATAACTATCAAACATTGTTCCTTTTTGTACTTAAACCTTTTCGTGAGTGTTTACAGTAGTGGTCTCACTCAATGTTTGTCCTTTTGTAACTGACATTTCACTCAGCATAATGTCCTCCAGATTCATTAAGATGTATCAAAAGTGACAACTCAATAGCTGGATTAGAAGATAAAGTTGAAAAAAATCTCCCAGAAGGTATAGCAGAAAGGCAAAGAGGTAGAAAATTAGAAAACTAGGAGATCCAACTTGTTAAAAATAGGGAATCAAATGGGGGGGTGGGGGGAGAGAGAGAAGGAGTTTCAGTGGGGGAAGAAAACATCAAATACTTCAAAAATTTTTCAGTAACTAAAGAATATCATAGCTTCCTGGAATTATGAATTACGGCATCAAAATTTATTCAAGAAACATCGAGAAGTTTATTAATTGTATTATTTTACCAACCGAATTTATATAATCACTGGGGGGGGGATTAAATTTACAATAGCCTTTATATAGTGTCAAATGTTTTTCTTTAACAGAAGGAGTTTTGAAAACAATTATTTGGATGTCATGTATTAGACAAAAAAAAAATTGAACCATGAATGGGGTTAACTGATTTTCTATTTAAAGTATCTGTTGGTACCACTATAGAACTGGCATCATTTACCCATTAATAGAACCAACATATGTGCACAAGAAAACTTGAAAAAATGAACAAAATTAATTTAGAAGGCCAGCCATTTGATCTAATTGAAAAGTCATGTTTCATAGAGTGATATGTAATAGACCTGTGCTGTATATGTCAAAATGTCTTTAAAAAATACTGTCTTTGAGCAATGTTCTTAAAATAACCAGGAACTTTTGAAGTGTTTGCTGATGTTTCTTCAGCAGATATGTGCATTTAGATTTTCAGATTGTCAGTGATATCCCTGAGCTCCATGATGGACGGAAAATGTCAACAGACATTTTGGGAACTTACATGTTCATCATCAACTATCCTGAGACATGAAAATATAGTACTTAATATTTTACTAGACATGCACTTCAATTCTTAAACCAATTGCTACTAAAAGTATTTCTTGCAAAATAAAAAGTGTTACTAAACAAAAAATAACTAAATCATTGTAGATTTACACCAGACAAAAATGCTCATTCTATGAAGCAAGAGCATTCAAACTACACGCTAAGTGCTCTATGACAGGATTTCTCTCAGTCCCTATGTTTTGCCTATATTTCACATAAACCTAATATATAATGTCCCACATTCACTGACCATCTGACTGGCAGCCTGGTGACTTTATGCATCTTACAGGCCATAGCACAAGCCACTGAAAAACTACCTGCTAAATGAAGTAGCTGGCAGAAGCTTTAATACTTCTACCAGGACCAGAGGCCATAACGAATTATCTAGAGATGCATGATTTTTATTATTGATCATTCTGCATACTGTCCTTGGATGATAGAAGTTAGTTATATTGCACCAGGACAGGATCAGGAAAAAAGAGTTGGGGCACTGGTTATTGTCCATGTTTAATAACATTTTCAGCTGAGAGCTGCATGTGTATCTCACATATTACGGTACTAGATGGGAACATGCAAGAGATGGAAGTGCAAAACTGAGGTCTCTACTTTCAGCTTATGTTAGTTCTACTAATGACATTTCTTTAAAAAATGAAAAACCTTGGTCAAATGTTAAATTGCATGGGGTGGTAAGACAAGAGGTGTAAACAAGACAGTTAAATCAGGATATTTAATCATTCAGTGTTACTTGTCTGATTTGCCAGAGCAAAAACCAGACGAGTTGGAGAATATTGGTGGTTAATCCTCAACTTAATTGTTGATGCCAATTGCAGCTGTGTTCCAGATCCATTGTCACTACTGGAAACTCTTATGTAGCTTTTGATTCAGTAAATGGTTTAAGTTGTATTCTATCAGCAAAAATAATCAGAAGCAGTTTGCCTTCACCTGGCAAGGACAGCAGCACACTTTCTCAGGACTATGTCTACAGACGATTGATCTATGACTATATTTAGAACCCAGGGAACTTTCATGTAGTACCACCATGAATAAAGGACACAGTGTTTTTGGGACCACTTACTATGTGGTAACCCATAAGGCTTACAGCTCTAAAGGCAGTTCACAGCAAGAGAGCGCTCTGGAGCAGATCCAGACTGCAGTGCAAGCTGTCTTACCACTTTGGCCTCATGCCACAAGAAATGCAATGCTAATTTAAATGTCTATGGCAGATAGAAAAGGAGCCCTGGTGGTGCAGTAATTAAAGCACTTAGCTGCTAACTGAAAGGTTGGCAGTTCGAACCCACCAGGTGCTCTGCGGGGGAAAGATGTGGGAGTCTGCTTTCATAAAGATTACATCCTTGGAAACCCTATAAGGCAGTTCTACTCTGTCCTGCAGGGTCACTGAGTCAAAATCAACTCGACAGCAATGGGTATTCTTTCTTTTTTCTATGGTAGATCCCCTTGCCTTTGAGTAGATTCTAACTCACAGCAATCCTGTAGTACCGAGTAGAACTGCCCCATAGGGTTTCCAAGGACTGCCTGGTGGATTTGAACTGCTGACCTTTTGATTGGCAGCCAAACTGTTAACCACTACACCACCAGGTTCTCCATAGGGATGCCTTATAAAGCCTTGGAAAAATCAAAGAGTAGAATTGCAGTTGAGACCCTTAGCGTTTTTAGAGTACTGTCAACTATTCTCCATTTGATAGGCAGTTCCTACCTGGCTATTTTCCCTGGGTGGTATAAATAGTTTATATTCTTGAATGATAACTGGAAGTTTGACGGTTTAAGCCCTCCCAGAGGCACGTCGGAAAAAAGGCCTGCAAATCTACTTCTGAAAAACCTGCCATTGAAAACCCTATGGAGCACAGTTCTACTCTGACATGCATAGGGTGCCCATGAGTCAGAGTCAAGTCAATGGAACTGGTAGTCTAGTAGTACCTAAGTATTGGGCAGTGGTAAATACTGACCTCTTGATCACAAGACACCATGTGAGTATGAGACCTTAGCTGCCTCTATCAGAAAAGAGGTAATTGGAACCATAAATCAGCATTTCAAGAAACAAGGAAATGAAAAGACGACCCACAAAATATGGGAAATTTTTTGCAAATCATGTATCTGGTAAGGTACTTATATCTAGAATAAGGAACTCTCACAACCCAAGAATAAAGAGACAAACAATCCAACTAAAAAATATGCAAAGGACCTGAATACGTGTTTCTCCAAAGTACGTATACATACAGCTAATAAGCACATGAGAAGATATTTGGCATCTTTTCATGCCAAGACATGTAAATAAAAACCACAATGAGACAACACTCCACACCCATTAAGATGACTAGAATCAAAAAGTCAGATAACATCAAGTGCTGACGAGGATGTGGAGAAATAGGAACGCTGATACACTGCTGGTAGAGATGTAAAATTGTGCAGCTGGAAATCAGTCTGGCAGCTCTCAAACGATTAAACACGGTGTTACCATATGGCCCAGCAATTCCACTCTAGTAGATATATACCCAAGAGAAATGAAAACATATGTCCACACAGAAATTTGTACGTGACAACTCATAGCAGAATTATGAACAATAGCCAAAAGGTAGAAACAACCCAATGTCTATCAATGAATAATTGGATAAACAAAATGTCATATATCCATACAAATATTATTCAGCCATAAGGAGAAATGAATTTCTGATTTATGCTACAACATGTATGAACATTGAAAACATTATGCTAAGTGAAATAAGCTAGACACAAAGGGACCAATATTGTATGATTTCATTTCTATGAAATACTGAAATTAGGCAAAATGCATAGAGACAGATTAATGCTTACGAGGGGCTATTGATCTGGTTATCACTGCTGAGTGTTCAACTTGACAAAAGCAGAATAAGAACCTCCATAAGCATCATTCCCAAGTTGGCCCCTGATGTTGGCTATGGGGACAGATTGCGTACATTGGAGCCCTTTTATCATGGAAGTTACAGTTACTTACCAACATTGGAATAGATCCTTATTCTACATATGATTTTTCTTTCCTTGCTAGCCTTGCTTCTACTTTGTTATTGTTAGGTGCCATCTAGTCAGCTCCAGCTCATGGGAACACTATGTACAACAGAATGAAACACTGCCCAGTCCTACACTGCTCTCATGATCATTGTTATGCTTGAGTCCATTGTTGCAGCCACTGTGTCAATTCACCTCATTTTTGGTCTTCCTCTTTTTCACTGACCCTCGACTTTACCAAGCGTGGTGTCCTTCCCCAGTGACTGGTCCCTCCTGATAACATGTCCAAAGTATGTGAAATGAAGTCTCACCATCCTCATTTCTAAGGAGCATTCTGGCTGTACTTCTTCCAAGGCAGATATGTTCATTCTTTTGGCAGTCTGTGGTACACTCAACATTCTTTGCCAACACTGTAACAGAAAGCTGTCAATTCTTTTTTGGTCTTCCTTCATTGTCCAGCTTTCACATGCATATGAAGTGAATGAAAACACCATGGCTAGGGTCAGGCGCACCTTATTCCTTAAAGTGACATCTTTGCTTTATAACACTTTAAAGAGGTCCTTTGCAGCAGATTTTCACAATGCACGGTCGTTTGATTTTTGCTTCTAGTAGCACCACCATATGTGGACTCATAAATGCCTCATCTATACCACAGAATCACACATAACACCATCTATAACCAAGAAGATGGTCTTACAGAAAAGGCACTGGGGCTATGGGCTTATGCCATGAGTTTTACTATATGCCCCATCACCCAGAAGCAGGTGGCTTGATTGAAATGTGAAGTCACAGGACACCATCTGGGAGACAATACCCTGTGAGGCTGGGCACTCCTTCAGCATACAGTATGTGTCTTATACCAGCAACAAATGTATGGTGTCATTTCCCTTATAGACAGTATGCAATGGTCTAAAACCCAAAAGGTGGAAATGAGAATGCCTCCATATTATTACATATTACAATTACTATTACTGTTTTTTTGTTGTGAGACACGGTTGAGTTCATTCCAACTCATAGCAGCTGTAGGTGCAACAGAATAAAACACTGCTTGGTCCTGCACCCACCATCCTCACAATCATTTCTATATTTGAATCTATTGTTGTAGCCACTGTGTTAATTTATCTAGTTGAGGGAATTTTTTTTTCTTTTTTGCTGACCCCCTAATTTACTAAGCAAGATGTCCTTTTCCAGAGACTGGTCCCTCCTGATAACATGTCCAAAGATGTGAGACAAAATCTCACCATCCTCGCTTCAAATGAGAATTCTGGCTATACTTTCTCTAAGACATTACTATTTCCTACTGTCATGGATTGAATCCTACCCCTAAAATTGTGTATCACCCTGGCTATGCAATGATTCGCAGTATTGTGTGCTGTCCAAGATTTTGTGATCTGATGTGATTTTCCTATGCACTGTAAACCCTACCTCTATGATGTCAATGAGGTGGGATTATCGGCAGGTATGTTAATGAGACAGGACTCAATCTATAAGATTAGGTTTTGTATTAAATCAATCTCTTTTGAGGTATAAAAGAGAAAAATGAACAGAGAGACAGGGGGACCTCATACCACCAAGAAAGTAGTGCCAGGAGTAGAATGTATCCTTGGGATGCAGGGTCCCTGTGCTGAGAAGCTCCTAGACCAGGGCAGAATTGATGACAAGGACCTTCCTCTAGAGCCAACAGAGAGAGAAAGCCTTCCCCTGTAACTGGCACCTTGAATTCAGACGTCTAGCCTCCTAGACTGTAAGAGGATAAATTTGCCTTTGTTAAGCCATCTACTTGTGGTGTTTCTGTTATAGCAGCACTAGGTAACTAAGCCACCTGCTGAAGAGCCCACACCAGAGTGTGTCACCCCGTGAATGCCCAGACCATGGCATGGCTGCAGAGCGAGCCAGCCCCCCGTGGCCCACTGCCCAGCTGCCTACCAGGACGCTGGGCAGCAGCGCTGCTCCAGCTTGGTCTGCCGTGTCCCTCAGTGCCAGTGGATGGTGAGTGGCTGGGAGGTGCAGGGCCTGGGGTGGTGCCTGGGGTCCCGGTGGGGAAGGGGAAGCTCACTGAGGCTGCTCCTTCAGAAGGAATGGGCAAGCAGAGAGCCTGGGAGGGAATGAGGCAAACAGCCCTCCTGTGACCCAGCATCCCTATCCGGACCCTTCAAGTCTCCTCTTGCCCTGGTTCCGGCACTCTCTCTGTGCCGCTGAACCTTCCCTTTAGCACCAGGTGCATCCGGAGGGAGCCTGTGGTCAGCCCTTCAGTCCCTCCGCTAGCTTTCCCAAGATCTGCACGAAAATTCTTTAAGATAAAGTTGCCTCTAGGGTGCCCTCAAACCTATTCTGCAGAGATTTAATTTTCCACCATCCCTCATTTCTCAACATCTAAGAAATGTGTCTTCAGAAGGCAAGGTCAGTGTTTGGAAGACTCCTTCCAATATTTTGACTTGGTTCAGAAAGATCTGAAAGATGAGTGGGAATAAACTAGGCAAAGACGGGAGGAGAGTGTGCCCTGGGTAGAGGGAATAGCACGTGTAAAGGCCCTGTGCATGGCAGGGAAAATGGGAAACAGGATATCAGATAGAGTCTCTGGAGCCAAGGGTATAAGGCAAGGATGTCGTGCCACATGAGGCTGGAGAAAGAGATAGGGGCTAGATTATTGCAGAATCTCTGAGAGTCGACCCACTTTTGTTGTTTGAAGCTGCACTCAGCTTTTAATACTTTCCTTAAATTAGTGTGGTCAGAGCCCTGCCCTCAAGTCCATTTTGAAAAGCTCATTCAGCTGTATTTTGATTTTGAAACAAAACCCCCTTGATTTGGGGGAACTGAAAGAAGAAAGCTTCAAGGTCAGGAGCTTTCACACCCATGAGAGGTTTCCAGTTAGTCCAAGCTTGGTGAAGGAGAAAAACCCTTGGCTGATTTAGGATGCTTTGTAATGATATAAAATGTCTTCCCTATTTAGCAATGTTGGGTAAAACTAGAAGAAGACAGGGCAAAAAGAATAGTGATGGTTTGGGGAAAGGGGAAAACCAAGAGAAAAAAGAACTCCAGATACTGTCTTAGAATTTTCACTGTTTTTTGTCCTTAATACCACGTAAAGGGCTCTTTGCTTCTGATCAAGGATGAATGTCTTATTGCCGATATAGACTGCTGTTAATTCTTTACTTAAGTTGAGATATACTTCATATAACATAAAATTCAATATTTTGGAGTGTCCAATTCTGTTGCTTTTACTCTATTCACTGTGTTGTGCAACCATCACCACCATCTGATTTCAGAACATTCTGGAAGAGAGGAAAAAAAACAAAACTAATACCAGTCAGTCCACTATTAATTCTTTATGGTAGTATTTTTTTTTTTGCTTGATTGACACTGAGATATGAAAATTAAGCTAATTTTAAAGAAGGCAAGTAGAATAAATAGGAGTCCTATTAACTTTTGAATTACATGTACTGTTGCACCAATTTTCATTCCTCTTAAAGAAATATCTGTGTAATCCAGGTTTTCAAGTTCATCCCATTATCACTGCTTAAGCAGAATGGCAGATAGGGATCAATATTTTGTGCTTATTTGACTTGATGTTGGTCAGAGAAAATTGTAGGCAGAAATATCATTGGATAAAAAGAAAGACAACAGCAGCAGAGCACACGTTTTCTTGTTTTGTTAGGAATGCCTCCTTTCCTCCCTTCTTCTTCCTCTTCTGGTGGAGAATTATGGCTACACTTCCTTTTAAGAAACTCCATTTGCTGGAGGCAGGGCCAAGATGGCTGACTAGGTAGAAGCTACCACAGATCCCTTTTGCAAAGAAGACTCTGAAAAACAAGTGAATCGATCACATACATGACAATCTATGAACCTGGTCATCAAACACGGAACTAAGGAGTTGACCTGAGTGACAAGGGAGAGAAAAGCCGCACGGTGAAGCAGCGACTGCTTCTGGAACTGGCGTCCTCCGCCACAGCCCTTGAGCCCTTGCACTTCCCTGGTGCCAGAGTGGTTGGGCTGATCACAGCTTACTGAGATGGGGCAAACACAGGACGTAGCCCTAACCCCTAACCCCTACCCCCCTGGAGTAACCTCGGCAGAGACTCAGCCAGTGCAAGCAGGCTGCACACTGACGCGGCTGACAGGAGAGCGAGAACCCACGGGGAAGCAGAGACTGTTTTCGGAGCCTGGAGCCAGTGTCCCAGTCAGAAAACATTGGCCCTGGCCTTTGGTCTAAGCACAGAGGAGCAGATCACAGCTTCCTGAGATGGCAAAAGCACGGGAAAAAGCCCTAACCCCTTGGAGAAACCTCAGTGGGAAACCCAGCCAGCACATGCAGACGCAGCTAACAGAAGTAGGAGAAATCACGGGGAAGGAGCAACTGGCTTTGGTGCCTGGAGTGCAGCTTCCCAGCCAGAAAACCTTGGCAATGGGCTTTGGACTAGGAGCGAAGGAGCTGATCACGGCTTCCTGAGACAGCGCAAGCACAGGATGCAGGCCTGACCCTCGGGGGCAATCTCAACCCAGCCAGCACACACAGGCTACACGCCTTTCTGGAATCTCAGACAAAAGTCTTCACCAAACAAGATAAGTAACTTTGTCTGTATCGTGCTACTCTTTCCTATCTATCTGATCCCTCCCCTCCCTGCCCCAGATGGCTTCATTAACATTGGAATTTCCTGGGCCAGGGAGTGAAGTGCTCTGCGGGTTTTTTTTTTTCCTAACCCATTCTCCTGGCCTGAGAGAAGCAGCAATTAACAATCTGGGAGAGAAAAATCCTTCACTGACTTTCCTTAACTGGAATCATACAGAACCAGCTCCAGCCAAGCAAAAGAGATCCACAGACTCTGGCTTTCATCCGTACAGGGAACCAGGTGGCTATTATAATGCAAAGGCAATTCTAATAGAGATCTGACTGTAATAGTTTTAGCAAAGCAGTGGAAAGACAAGTTTTGGAGGTCTGATACCTCTCTACCTATTAAACAGAGCCCTCGCTGATCCACAGCAGGGAACTGAGGGCTAAAGCTCCACCCACACCACCTAACCACCTGCTAAAGGGGTCTGAGGATAGTGACGCCTACCACTCTTTAGAGGTACAAGCATTGGGTGCCTAAGGTACAGCAGCAGAGCGCACCCACCAAAGTGCTCTAGGAATAGAGAAACTCCTACCTCACTGGCACATGGGGGAAGGCTGTCAGCATCCTGCCCTTCTCGGAGTGTGACCCCATGCTGCAACTAGAATCTGGTGCATACAACCACTACTCCTCTAAGTAAAGAGGTGACAGCCTACACCACACACTAGGTGACCCACAATCAGCACACCTAAGCTGATTCTGTTCAAGAATAGTGAATGGACTCATAGGCTCATATATTTGGTAACAGCTCAAACCAGCTGGTAATAGGACATAACTGATTCAAAGGCTACAGTAATCAAGATAGCACAATCTAGTAGCCCATCTGGGTATATTGAAACAAACCAAAACAAGAAGATAAACCTCAGTGAGCAAATATAAAATAAATCATTACAATATATTATAGATGGCTCGAAGACAGCAGTCGATATCAAATCACATAAAGAAGCAGACCATGATTGCTTCTACAAATCCCCAGATTAAAGAATCAAAATCTTTACCAAATGAAGATACATTCCTGGAATTGCCAGGTGTAGAATATAAAAAACCAATACACAGAACGCTTCAAGACGTCAGAGATGATCTCAGAAATGAAATAAGGAAATCTGCAGAAAAAGCCAAGGAACACACTGATAAAGCGGTTGAAGAAATCGAAAAGATTATTCAAGAACATAGTGAAAAAATTAATGAGCTGCAAGAATCCATAGAGAGACAGCATTCAGAAATCCAAAGGATTAATAATAAAATTACAGAATTAGACAACTCCACAGGAAGTCAGAGGAGCAGAATTGAGGAACTGGAATGCAGAGTGGGGGAGTTAGAGGATAAGGCAATTGACACCAATATAGTTGAAGAAAAATCAGATAAAAGAATTTAAAAAAAGGAAGAAACCCTAAAAATCATGTGGGACTCTTATCAAGAAGAATAACTTGCATGTGTTTGGAGTTCCAGAACAGGGAGGGAAAACAGAAAATACAGAGAGAATAGTTGAAGATCTGTTGGCAGAAAACTACCCTGGCATTGTGAAAGATGAAAGGATATCTATACAAGATGCTCATCGAACACCATACAAGATAGATCCCAAAAGAAAATCACCAAAGCATATTATCATCAAACTGGCCAAAACCAAAGATAAAGAGAAAATCTGAAAAGCAGCCAGGGATAAACGAAAAGTCACCTACAAAGAGAATCAATAAGAATAAGTTCTGACTACTCGGCAGAAACTATACAGTCAAGAAGGCAATGGGATGACATATATAGAGCACTGAAGGAGAAAAACTGCCAGCCAAGGATCATATATCCAGCAAAACTCTCTCTCAAATATGAAGGTGAAATTAAGACATTTACAGATAAACGCAAGCTTAGATAATTTGCAAAAACCAAACCAAAGCTACAAGAATTACTAAAGGAAATTCTTTGGTCAGAAAATCAATAATATCAGATACAAATACAAAACAAGGTCACGGAACAAAACATCCTGATATAAACTCAAATAGGGAAATCACACACAAAAATATGATTTATTTAAAAAAGAAAAAATGCTCAAAACAGGGAATAGTTGAAGTCATTATGTAAAAGATTACAATAATCAAAAAAGAGGGACTAAATACAGGAGGCATAGATCTTCCATATGGAGAGGAAAACATGGAGATACAAAAAAAAAGGACGATACAAATTAGGCTTTTACTTAGAAAAATAGGAGTAAATATTAAGGTAACAACAAAGAGGTCTAACAAGTCCGTACTTCAAAATGAAAACCAAGACAAACATAACGACTCAGCAAAAATAAATTCAACTACTATGAAAATGAGGAGCACACAATTTACATAGAAAAACTTCTCAGCACAAAAAAAGTGGAAAAATGACATTGTCAACAACACACAGAAAAAGACATCAAAATGGCAGCACTAAATTCATACTTATCTATTATTACGCTAAATGTAAATGGGCTAAATGCACCAATAGAGAGTTGCAGACTGGATAAAAAAACACGATCTTTCTATATGCTGCCTACAAGAGACACACCTTAGACTTAGAGACACACACTAAAAATCAAAGGATGGAAAAAATACATCATGCAAACAACAATCAAAAAACAGCAGGAGTGGCAATATTAATTTCTGACAAAATAGACTCTGAAGTTAAATCCACCACAAAGGATAAAGAAGGACACTACATAATGATTAAAGGGACAATTGACCAGGAAGATATAACCATATTAAATATTTATGCACCCAATGACAGGGTTGTACAATACATAAAACAAACTTTAACAGAATTGAAGTGAGATAGACGCCTCCACAATTATAGTAGGAGACTTCAACACACCACTTTCGGTGAAGGATAAGACTTCCAGTAAGATGCTCAATAGAGACACAGAAGATCTAATTGCTACAATCAACCAACTTGACCTCATAGACTTATACAGAACACTCCACCCAACTGCTGCAAAGTATACTTTTTTTTCTAGTGCGCATGGAACATTCTCTAAAATAGATCACATATTAGGTCATAAAACAATCCTTTGCAGAATCCAAAACGTTGAAATATTACAAAGCATCTTCTCAGACCATAAGGCCATAAAAGTAGAAATCAATAACAGAAAAATCAGGGAAAAGAAATCTAATACTTGGAAACTGAACAATACCCTGCTCAAAAAAGACTGGGTTATAGAAGACATTAAGGAGGGAATAAAGAAATTCATAGAGTGCAACGAGACTGAAACACTTCCTATCAAACCTCTGGGACACAGCGAAAGCAGTGCTCAGAGGTCAATTTATATTGATAAATGCGCACATACATAAAGAAGAAAGAGCCAAAATCAGAGAACTGTCCCTACAACTTGAACAAATAGAAAGCGAGCAACAAAAGAATCCATCAGGCACCAGAAGAAAACAAATAATAAAAATTACAGCAGAATTAAATGAATTAGAGGACAGAAAAACAACTGAAGGAATTAACAAAGCCAAAAGAGGGTTCTTTGAAAAAATATAAAAAATTGATAAACCATTGGCCAGACTGACTAAAGAAATACAGGAAAGGAAACAAATAACCCAGATGAGAAATGAGATGGGCCATATCACAACAGACCCAACAGAAATTAAAAGAATCATATCAGATTACTATAAAAATTGTACTCTAACAAATTGAAAACTTAGAAGAAACGGATGAATTCCTAGAAACATACTACCTACCTAAACTAACACATTCAGAAGTAGAACAACTAAATAGACCCATAACAAAAGCGATTGAAAAGTTAATCAAAAACTCCCAACAAGGGCTTCCAGCCAAGATGGCTGACTAGGTATACGCTACCTCGGATCCCTCTTGCAACAAAGACTCAAAAACAAGTGAATCGATCACATACATGACAATCTACGAACCCTGAGCAACAAACACAGATTTAAAGAGTTGACCTGAGTGACAGAGACGGAGAATGAACAACTACGGGGAAGTAGAGACTGTTTTCGGAGCCTGGAGCCAGCGTCTCAGTCAGGTAACCTTGGCGCCGGGCTTAGGAATGGATGCAGGGGAGCTGAACACAACATCCTGTGATGGTGCAAACACGGGGCGCAGCCCTACCCCCCTGAACTGACACCGGGAGGGGGCCCAGCTGGTCTGCGTGGGCGGCGCGGGGATGCGGCTGGCGGGAGAAGTCCCCGGGAGGCAGCGACTGGTATTGGAGCCGGGAGTGCAGCGTCCCAGCCGAGGAACCTTGACTCAGGGCTTTGGACTGGGTGCAGGGGAGCTGAGCAGGACATCCTGTGAAGGTGCAAACACGGAGCGCAGTCCTACCCCCCTGAACTGACCTCAGGAGGGGGGCCAGCCAGTCAGCGCGGGCGGCGCAGTGATGCGGCTGGTGGGAGGAGAAGTCCCCGGGAGGCAGCGTCTGGTTTTGGAGCTGGGAGTGCAGCGTCCCAGCCGGGGAACCTTGATGCTGGGCTTTGGAGTGGCAGTGGAGGAACTCACTGCGGCGTCTGCGGGCCAGACCCTTGGGGGCAATCTCTACCCAGCCAGCGCACATAGGCAACACGCCCCTCGGGAATCTCAGATAAAAGTCATCCCAAGCAAGATAAGTAACTTTGTCTATATTCCGAGGTGCTACTCTCTCCTGTTTTTATGAACCCTCTCCTCCCCTTCCCAGGCGGCTTCATTAACATTGGAATTTCCTGAGCCAGAGGGAGAACTGCTCCGCGGTTTTTCTTCCCCCCCCCTTTTTTTTTTTTGGTCTTTTTCTAACCCATTCTTCCGGCCTGAGAAAAGCAACCACAAAAAACCCAGGAACCAAAAATCCTTCCCTAATTGGACTAAAAACACAGAACCAGCTCCAGCCAAGCATATGTGATCCAGTCTCCAGCTTTCATCCCTACAGGGAACAAGGTGGCTATTATAATGCAAAGGCATTTCTGATAGGGATCTGACTGCATTTTTTTTAGCGGATTTTCTGGAAAGACAAGTTTCCCAGGTCTGATATCTCTGCGTACTGAACAGAGCCCTCACTGACCCACAACAGGGAACTGAGGGCTGAAGCTCCCCCCACACCACCTAGCCTCCTGCTTTAGGGGTCTAAGGAGGGTGACACCTACCAATCTGTAGAGGTACTTGCATTGGGGGCCTAAGGTACAGCTGCAGAGCCCACCCACCAAAGTGCTTTAGGAATAGAGACACACCTACCTCACTGACATATGGGGGAAGCCTGTCAGCATCCTGCCCCCCCCCAGAGTGTGAACCCCAGCTGCTACTAGAATCTGGGGCACACAACTATCCCCACTACTTCTCAAGGTGGATAGGTGATAGGCAGCATCACACACTTGACCCAAAATCAGACTCTACTCAAGAATAGTGAATGGACTCAGGCATATATATCTGGTAACAACCCAAACCAGCTGGTAATAGGTCATAAGTAAGTCAAGGGCTACAACAATCAAGACAGCACAATCTAGTAGCCCATCCATGTATATTGAAAGAAAACAAAACAAGATAAGACTCAGTGAGCAAATATAGAATAAATCACTACAATATCTTAGTCATGGCTCGGAGACAGCAGTCGATATCAAAGCACATAAAAAAGCAGACCATGACTGCTTCTACAACCCCCCAAATGAATCAAAATCTTTCCCAAATGAAGATACAATCTTGGAATTATCAGATACAAAATATAAAAAACTAATTTACAGAATGCTTCAAGACATCAGGGATGACCTCAGAAATGAAATAAGGCAATCTGCAGAAAAAGCCAAGGAACACACTGATAAAACAGTTGAAGAACTCAAAAAGATTATTCAAGAACATAGTGGAAAAATTAATAAGTTGCACGAATCCATAGAGAGACAGCATTCAGAAATCCAAAAGATTAACAATAAAATTACAGAATTAGACAATGCAATATGAAGTCAGAGGAGCAGACTCGAGCAATTAGAATGCAGAGTGGGAGATCTGGAGGACCAGGGAATTAACACCAACATAGCTGAAAAAACAATCAGATAAAAGAATTTTAAAAAATGAAGAAACCCTAAGAATCATGTGGGACTCTATCAAGAAGGATAACTTGCGTGTGATTGGAGTCCCAGAACAGGGAGGGAGGACAGAAAACACAGAGAGAATAATTGAAGATCTGCTGACAGAAAACTTCCCTGACATCATGAAAGACAAAAGGATATCTATCCAAGATGCTCATCGAACCCCATTTAAGATTGATCCAGAAACAAAATCACCAAGACATATTATCATCAAACTTGCCAAAACCAAAGATAAAATTTTAAAAGCAGCCAGGGATAAATGAAAGGTCTCCTACGAGGGAGAATCAATAAGAATAAGTTCAGACTTTTACTCAGCAGAAACCATGCAGGCAAGAAGGCAGTGGGATGACACATACAGAGCACTGAAGGAGAAAAACTGCCAGCCAAGGATCATATACCCAGCAAAACTCTCTCTGAAATATGAAGGTGAAATTAAGATATTTACAGATAAACACAAGCTTAGAGAATTTGCAAAAACCAAACCAAAGCTACAAGAAATACTAAAGGAAATCGTTTGGTCAGAAAACCAATAATATCAGATACCAAAACAACACAAGGTCACAAAACATCCTGGTATCAACTCAAATAGGGAAATCACAAAACAAATTAAGATTAATTTAAAAAAAAATGCTCAAAACAGGGAATTGTTGAAGTCAATATGTAAAAGATCACAATAATCAAAAAGAGGGACTAAATACAGGTGGCATAGAACTGCCATATGGAGAGAGATACAAGGCGATATAGGACAATACAAGTTAGGTTTTTACTTAGAAAAATAGGGGTAAATATTAAGGTAACCACAAAGAGGCATAACAAGTCCATAACTCAAAATAAAAACCAAGAAAAACATAACGACTCAGCAAAAACAAAGTCAAACACTATGAAAATGAGAAACACACAATCTACAAAGAAAACCGTCTCAGCACAAAAAAGTAAGTGGAAAAATGAAATTGTCAACAGCACACATAAAACAGCATCAAAATGACAGCGCTCAACACATACTTAGCTATAATTACGCTGAATGTAAATGGGCTAAATGCACCAATAAAGAGACAGGGAGTCTCAGACTGGATAAAGAAACATGATCTGTCTATATGCTGCCTACAAGAGACACACCTTAGACTTAGAGACACAAACGAACTAAAACTCAAAGGATGGAAAAATATATGAAGCAAACAATAAGCAAAAAAGAGCAGGAGTAGCAATATTAATTTCTGACAAAATAGACTTTAAAGTTAAATCCACCACAAAGGATAAAGAAGGACACTACATAATGATTAAAGGGACAATTGACCAGGAAGATATAACCATACTAAATATTTATGCACCCAATGACAGGGCTGTACAATACATAAAACAAACTTTAACAGAACTGAAAAATGAGATAGACATCTCCACAATTATAGTAGGAGACTTCAACACACCACTTTCGGAGAAGGACAGGACATCCAGTAAGAAGCTCAATAGAGACACGGAAGACCTAATTGCTACAATCAACCAACTTGACCTCATTGACTTATACAGAACACTCCACCCAACTGCTGCAAAGTATACTTTTTTTCTAGTGCACATGGAACATTCTCCAGAATAGACTACATATTAGGTCATAACAAAAACCTTTGCAGAATCCAAAATATCGAAATATTACAAAGCATCTTCTCAGACCATAAGGCCATAAAAGTGGAAATCAATAACAGAAAAATTAGGGAAAAAAAATCAAATACTTGGAAACTGAACAATACCCTCCTGAAAAAACACTGGGTAATAGAAGACATTAAGGAGGGAATAAAGAAATTCATAGAATGCAACGAGAATGAAAACACTTCCTATCAAAACCTCTGGGACACAGCGAAAGCAGTGCTCAGAGGTCAACTTATATCGATAAATGCACAAATACAAAAAGAAGAAAGAGCCAAAATCAGAGAACTGTCCCTACAACTTGAACAAATAGAAAGCGAGCAACAAAAGAATCCATCAGGCACCAGAAGAAAACAAATAATGAAAATTAAAGCTGAACTAAATGAATTACAGAACAGGAAAACAATTGAAAGAATTCACAAAGCCAAAAGCTGGTTCTTTGAAAAAATTAAAGAAATTGATAAACCATTGGCCAGACTGACTAAAGAAATACAGGAAAGGAAACAAATAACCTGAATAAGAAACGAGATGGGCCACATCACAACAGACCCAACCGAAATTAAAAGAATCATATCAGATTATTACGAAAAATTGTACTCTAACAAATTTGCAAACCTAGAAGAAATGGATGAATTCCTGGAAAAACACTACCTATCTAACACAATCAGAAGTAGAACAACTAAATAGACCCATAACAGAAAAAGAGATTGAAACGGTAATCAAAAAACTCCCAACAAAAAAAAAGCCCTGGCCCGGATGACTGCAGAGTTCTACCAAACTTTCAGAGAAGAGTTAACACCACTACTATTAAAGGTATTTCAAAGCATAGAAAATGACGGAATACTACCCAACTCATTCTATGAAGCCACCGTATCCCTGATACCAAAACCAGGTAAAGACATCACAAAAACATAGATGCAAAAACCTCAACAAAATTCTAGCCAATAGAATTCAACAACATATCAAAAAATTAATCCATCGTGACCAAGTGGGATTTATACCAGGTATGCAAGGCTGGTTTAATATTAGAAAAACCATTAATGTAACCCACCATATAAATAAAACAAAAGACAAAAACCACATGATCTTATCAATTGATGCAGAAAAGGCATTTGACAAAGTCCAAAAACCATTTATGATAAAAACTCTCAGCAAAATAGGAATTGAAGGAAAATTCCTCGACATAATGAAGGGCATCTATACAAAGCCAACAGCCAACATCACTCTAAATGGAGAGAGCCTGAAAGCATTTCCCTTGAGAACGGGAACCAGACAGGGATGCCCTTTATCACCGCTCTTATTCAACATTGTGCTAGAGGTCCTAGCCAGAGCAATTAGGCTAGACAAAGAAATAAAGGGCATCGGCATTGGCAAGGAGGAAGTAAAATTATCTCTATTTGCAGATGACATGATCTTATACACAGAAAACCCTAAGGAATCCTCCAGAAAACTACTGAAACTAATAGAAGAGTTTGGCAGAGTCTCAGGTTATAAGATAAACATACAAAAATCACTTGGATTCCTCTACACCAACAAAAACAACATCGAAGAGGAAATCACCAAATCAATACCATTCACAGTAGCCACCAAGAAGATAAAATACTTAGGAATAAATCTTACCAAAGATGTAAAAGACCTATACAAAGAAAACTACAAAGTACTACTACAAGAAACTAAAAAGGACCTACTTAAGTGGAAAAACATACCTTGCTCATGGATAGGAAGAATTAACATAGTAAAAATGTCTATTCTACCAAAAGCCATCTATACATACAATGCACTTCCGATCCAAATTCCAATGTCATTTTTTAATGTGATAAAGAAACAAATCACCAACTTCATATGGAAGGGAAAGAAGCCTCGGATAAGCAAAGCATTACTGAAAAAGAAGAAAGTGGGAGGCCTCACTCTACCTGATTTCAGAACCTATTATACAGCCACAGTAGTCAAAACAGCCTGGTACTGGTACAACAACAGACACATAGACCAATGGAACAGAATTGACAACCCAGATATAAATCCATCCACATATGAGCAGCTGATATTTGACAAAGGCCCAGTGTCAGTTAAGTGGGGAAAAGATAGTCTTTTTAACAAATGGTGCTGCATAACTGGATATCCATTTGCAAAAAAATGAAACAGGACCCATACCTCACACCATGCACAAAAACTAACTCCAAGTGGATCAAAGACCTAAACATAAAGACTAAAATGATAAAGATCATGGAGGAAAAAATAGGGACAACCTTAGGAGCCGTAATACAAGGCATAAACAGAATACAAAACATTACCAAAAATGACGAAGAGAAACCCGATAACTGGGAGCTCCTAAAAATCAAACACCTATGCTCATCTAAAGACTTCACCAAAAGAGTAAAAAGACCACCTATAGATTGGGAAAGAATTTTCAGCTATGACATCTCCGACCAGCTCCTGATCTCTAAAATCTATATGATTCTGTCAAAACTCAACCACAAAAAGACAAACAACCCAATCAAGAAGTGGGCAAAGGATATGAACACACACTTCACCAAAGAAGATATTCAGGTAGCTAACAGATACGTGAGAAAATGCTCTTGATCATTAGCCATTAGAGAAATGCAAATTCAAACTACGATGAGATTCCATCTCACTCCAACAAGGCTGGCATTAATCCAAAAAACAGAAAATAATAAATCTTGGAGAGGCTGCAGAGAGATTGGAACTCTTATACACTGCTGGTGGGAATGTAAAATGGTACAACCGCTTTGGAAATCTATCTGGCGTTATCTTAAACAGTTAGAAATAGAACTACCATACAACCCAGAAATCCCACTCCTCGGAATATACCCTAGAGAAATAAGAGCCTTCACAGAAACAGATACATGCACACCCATGTTTATTGCAGCTCTGTTTACAATAGCAAAAAGCTGGAAGCAACCAAGGTGTCCATCAACGGATGAATGGTTAAATAAATTGTGGTATATTCACACAATGGAATACTACGCATCGATAAAGAACAGTGACGAATCTGTGAAATATTTCATAACATGGAGGAACCTGGAAGGCATTATGCTGAGTGAAATTAGAGGCAAAAGGACAAATATTGTATAAGATCACTATTATAAGATCTTGAGAAATAGTATAAACTGAGAAGAACACATACTTTTGTGGTTACGAGGGGGGGAGGGAGGGTGGAAGAGGATTGTTTACTGATTAGTTAGTAGATAAGAACTACTTTAGGTGAAGAGAAGGACAACACTCAATACACGGAAGGTCAGCTCAACTGGACTGGACCAAAAGCAAAGAAGTTTCCGGGATAAAATGAATGCTTCTAAGGTCAGCGGAGCAGGGGCGGGGGTCTGGGGAACATGGTTTGAGGGGACTTCTAAGTCAATTGGCAAAATAATACTATTATGAAGACATTCTGCATCCCACTTTGAAATGTAGCGTCTGGGGTCTTAAATGCTAACAAGCGGCCATCTAAGATGCATCAATTGGTCTCAACCCACCTGGAGCAAAGGAGAATGAAAAACACCAAGGTCACACGATAACTCTGAGCTCAAGAGATATAAAGGGCCACATGAACCAGAGACTTACATCATCCTGAGACCAGAAGAACTAGTTGGTGCCCGGCCACAACCGATGACTGCCCTGACAGAGAACACGACAGACAACCCCTGAGAGAGCAGGAGAACAGAGGAATGCAGACCCCAAATTCTCATAAAAAGACCGAACTTAATGGCCTGACTGAGACTAGAAGGACCCCAGCGGTCAGGGTCCCCAAATCTTCTGTTGGCCCAGGACAGGAACCATTCTAGAATTCTTCTCGTTGGACATGGATTGGACGGGACAATGGGTTGGAGAGAGATGCTGATGAGGAGTGAGCTACTTGCACCATGTGGGCACTTGAGACTATGTTGGCAGGATGCAAGGAAGGTTGTAAGGATGGTTGCAAGGCAGGTTGCAATGCAAATTCCAAGCCAGGTTCCAATGCATTGCAAGGCACGTTGCAACACAGATTGCAAGGTATGTTGAAAGACATTTTCAAGACAAGCCATGTTGTAAGACAGGTTGCAAAGCAAGTTGCAAGGCAGGAGGCAAAGCAGTTTGCAAGGAAGATTGCAAGGCAGGTCACAAGGCAAGATGCAAAGCAGCTCAAATTGCAAGGCAGTTTTCATGGGAGGTTGCAAGGCACGATGCAATGCAGGTTGCAAGGCAGGTTGCACTGCATCTTGCAAAGCAGGTTGCAAGGCAATTTGCAAGGGAATTTCCAAGGCGACTTACAGGTCATATTGCAAGGCCAGATGCAAGGCAACGTATATTTCAAGGCAGGTCTCTTGGGAGTTTGCAAGGCAGGACGCAACGCAGTTTGCAAGGCAGATTACAATGCAGGTTGCAAGAGCAATTGAAAGGCAAGGCAGGTTGCAAGGAAGGTTGTAAGGATGGTTGCAAGGCACGTTGCAGTGCAAATTCCAAGCCAGGTTCCAATGCATTGCAAGGCATGTTGCAACACAGATTGCAAGGTATGTTGAAAGACATTTTCAAGACAAGCCATGTTGTAAGACAGGTTGCAAGGCAGGCTGCAAAGCAAGTTGCAAGGCAGGAGGCAAGGCAGGTTGCAAGGAAGACTGCGAGGCAGGTTGCAAGGCAAGATGCAAAGCAACTCAAATTGCAAGGCAGTCTTCATGGGAGGTTGCAAGGCATGATGCAATGCAGGTTGCAAGGCAGGTTGCACTGCAACTTGCAAGGCAGGTTGCAAGGTACGTTGCAAGAAATGATGCAAGGCAGTTTGCAAGGCAATTTTCAAGGGAATTTCCAAGGTGACTTACAGGTCATATTGCAAGGCCTGATGCAAGGCAACGTATATTTCAAGGTAGGTTTCATGAGAGTTTGCAAGGCAGGATGCAATGCAGTTTGCAAGGCAGGTTACAAGACAGGTTACAATGCAGGTTGCAAGAAAAATTGAAAGGGAAGGCAGGTTGCAAGGAAGGTTGTAAGGACAGTTGCAAGGCATGTTGCAATGCAAATTCCAAGCCAGGTTCCAATGCATTGTAAGGCACGTTGCAACACAGATTTCAAGATATGTTGAAAGACAATTTTCAAAACAAGCCATGTTGCAAGGCAAATTGCAAGGCAGGTTGAAAGGGAGCTTGTAAGGCAGTTTGCAATGAAGGTTGCTAGGCTGGTTGCAAGGCAAGTTGCAAGGGAGTTTCCAAGGCAGGTTGAAAGGCAGGTTGTATGGCAGGGTGCAACGCAGGTTGCAAGGCAATTTGCAAGGCAAGTTACAAGTCATGTTGCAAGCCAAGATGCAAGGCAAAGCAAATTGCAAGGCAGGTTTCATGGGAGGTTGCAAGGCAGGTTGCAATGCATGTTGCAAATCAGCTTGTAAGGCAGGTTGCAATGGAAGGTGCAAAGCAAGTTGCAGAACAGGTTGTGAGACAATTTGTAAGGCAGTTTGCAAGGCAATTTGAAAAGCATGTTGCAATGGACGTTGCAAGGCAGTTTACAATGCATGTTGGAAAGCAGGTTGCAAGGCAAGTTACAAGGCCTGTTGCACGTCAATTTGGAAGTCAAGGCAACTTTCAAGGGAGGTTGCAAGGAAGATTGTAAGGCAGGTTGCAGGCCATGTTGCAAGGCAAGTTGCAATGCAGGTTGTAAGGCAGGTTCCAAGGCAGGTTCCAAGGCAGGTTGCAAGGCAAGATTCAAGGCAAGTTGCAAGAAAGGTGCAAGGCAGTTTGCAAGGGAATATGCAGGGCATGTTGCAGGGCAAGGCAGGTTGTAAGACAGGTTGCTATGCACGTTGCAAGGCCAGTTACAAGGCAAGTTGCAAGGCAAGGCATGTTGCTACCTGCCTATTTTCCTTGGGTGGTATAAGTAGTTAACATTCTTGAATGATAACTAAAACTTTGACTGTGTACTCCCTCCCAAAGTCAAGTCAAAAAAAAAAAAAAAAAAAAGACCTGCAGATCTATTTCTGAAAAATCTGCCATTGAAAACCCTATGGAGCACAGTTCTACTCTGATATGCATGGGGTGTCCATGAGTCAGAGTCAAGTCAATGGAACTGGTAGTCTAGTAGTACCTAAGTATTGGACACTGGTAAATACTGACCTCTTGATTACAAGACATCTCAAAAAGTCAGATAACATCAAGTGCTGGCAAGGATGTGGAGAAATAAGAACCCTCATACACTGCTGGTAGAGATGTAAAGTTGTGCAGCTGGAAATCAGCCTGGCAGTTCTCAAACGATTAAACATGGTGTTACCATGTGACCCAGCTATTCCACTCTAGTAAACATATACCCAAGAGAAATGAAAATATATGTCCACACAGAGACTGGTACATGAAAACTCATAGCAGAATTATGAACGATAGCCAGAAGGTAGAAACAACCTAATGACTATCGATGAACAATTAGATAAACAAAATATCATATACCCATAGAGTCAAATATTATTAAGCCATGAAGAGAAATTAAGTTCCGATATATGCTACAACATGAACCTTGAAAACATTATGCTAAGTGATATATGCTAGACACAAAGGGAAAACATTGTATGATCTCATTTATATGAAATAACAAAATTAAGCAAATTCATAGAGACAAATTAATGGTTACCAGGGGCTATTGATCTGGTCATCACCACAGCTGAGTGTTAAACTTGACAGCAGCAGAATAAGAACCCTGGGTCTCCATAGGCATCATTCCCCATTTGGCCCCTGATGTTGGCTATGGGGACAGACTGTGTACATTGGAGCCCTTTTATCATGCCCTTTTATCACCGTTATTTATCAACATTGGGATAGATCCTTATTCTACATATGATTTTTCCTTCCTTGCCAGCCTTGCTTCTAGTTTGTTCCTATTAGGTGCCATCTAGTTGGCTCCAACTCATAGTGACACTATGTACAACAAAACACTGCCCAGTCCTACACTGCTCTCATGATCATTGTTATGCTTGAGCCCATTGTTGCAGCCAGTGTGTCAATTCACCTCATTGAAGGACTTCCTCTTTTTCACTGACCCTCGACTTTACCAAGCCTGGTGTCCTTCTCCAGTGACTGGTCCCTCCTGATAACATGTCCAAAGTATGTGAAATGAAGTCTCACCATCCTCATTTCTAAGGAGCATTCTGGCTGTACTTCAAGGCAGATTTGTTCATTCTTTTGGCAGTCTGTGGTGCACTCAACATTCTTTGCCAACACTGTAATTCAAAGCTGTCGATTCTTCTTTGGCCTGCCTTCATTGTCCAGCTTTCACATGCATATGAAGTGAATGAAAACACCATGGCTTGGGTCAGGCGCACCTTCTTCCTTAAAGTGACAGCTTTGTTTTCTAACACTTTAATGAGGTCTTTTGCAGCAGATTTGCCCAATGCACTGTGCCCTTTGATTTTTGCTTCTAGTAGCACCACCATATGCGGACTCATAAATGCCTCATCTATGCCATAGAATCACCCATAACACCATCTATAACCAAGAAAATGATCTTACAGAAAAGGCACCGGGGCTATGGGCTCATGCCATGAGTTTTACTATATGCCCCATCACCCAGAAGCACGTGGCTTGGTTGAAATGTGAGGTCACAGGACACCATCTGGGAGACAATATCCTGTGAGGTGGGGGTGCTCCCTCAGCATACAGTATATGTCTTATACCAACAACAAATGTAAGGTGTCATTTCCCTCATAGACAGTATATAGTGGTCTAAGAACCAAAAGGTGGAAATAAGAATGCCACCATATTATTACATATTACCATTACTATTACTGTTTTTGTTGTTAGGCACAGTTGAGTTCATTCCAACTCATAGCAACAGTACATACAACAGAATAAAACACTGCTTGGTCCTGCACCCACCATCCTCATAATCGTTTCTATATTTGAATCCATGGTTGCAGCCACAGTGTTAATTCATCTAGTTGGGGGTCTTCTTTTTTTTATCACTGACCATCTAATTTACCAAGGAAGATGTCCTTTTCCGGAGACTGATCCCTCCTGATAACATGTCCAAAGTTGTGAAACAAAGTCTCACCATCCTTGCTTCAAATGAGCTTTCTGGCTATATTTCTTCTAAGACATTACTATTACTTACTCTCATGGATTGAATCATGCCCCCAAAACTGTGTTTCAACATGGCTATGCAATGATTCCCAGTATTGTGTGATTCTCCAAAATTTTGTGATCTGACATGATTTTCCTATGAGCTGTAAATCCTACCTCTATGATGTCAATGAGGTGATATTATCAACAGGTATGTTAATGAGACAGGACTCGATCTATAAGATTAGGTTTTGTCTTAAGTCAATCTCTTATGAAGTATAAAAGAGAAAAACGAACAGAGAGACGGGGGACCTCATACTACCAAGAAAGCAGAGTGTATCCTTGGTACCCAGGGTACCTGTGCTGAGAAGCTCCTAGACCGGGGAAGATTGATGACAAGGACATTCCTCTAGAGCCAACAGAGAGAGAAAGCCTTCCTCTGCAACTGGTGCCTTGAATTCATACTTCTAGCCTCCTGGACTGTAGGAGAATAAATTTGTCTTTGTGAAGCCATCTACTTGTGGTATTTCTTCTATAGCAGCACTAGAAAACTAAGACACCTACCAAAGTTCTAAATCTCATCTCACAGCCTTGGTGGGTTTATAGGTCCAGGTACCCAAGGGAGAAATGTTTCCATCCATAAACACACAGTCAAAGCCCTGTGAAGTGGGAGCTGAAATTGCTTCCTGGTAGTTTTAAGTTTCTCATGTTACAGAAGCAACAGGGAGAGTAGATCACTCTACTGGATGGGGTGATTGATTCTGATTGCCAAGGGGAAATTGGAACGCTGGTACATAATAGGAACATGGATGATTATGTCTGGACCAAAGGTGACTCTCATGTCCAACAATAATGGTCAGTAGGAGGTGGACTGGCAGCCTAATAAAGACAGGTCCTTAGTAGGAATGAAAGTTTGGGTACCCATGAACAGTTTTAAAAGGAGCCCTGGTGGCACAGTGGTTAAAGCGCTCATCTGCTAACAGAAAAGTTAGACGTTTGAACCCACCTGTGGCTCCACAGGAGAAAGATGTGGCAGTCTGCTTCTTTAAGATTACAGCCTTGGAAACCCCATGGGGTAGTTCTACTGTCTTATAAGGTTGTTATCAGTCAGAAGGAGCCCTGGTGGCACAGTGGTTAATCAGATGGCTGCTAACCAAAAGGTTGGCAGTTCAAATCTACCACCCGCTCCTTGGAAAACCTATGTAGCAGTTCTCCTCTCCTATGGGGTCGCTATGAGTTAGAATCAGCTTGATGGCAACGGTTTTTTTTTTTTTTTTTTGATGTCATAATGGACTCAAAGGCAATGGGTTTAGGTTTGTTTTTTGTTTTTATTTTTGGTTTGACCAGGTTTAAAAAACAAAATAAACCTCTTAGGAGCCCAGGTCCTCAGAGGGTAGAAGGGGAACAGTAAATGAGGAGCCTGTAAAGGAAGCAGTGATTACCAAATAAGGACTCACGACCAGTTACGGAAGTGTGGACTGTAGCCTCTACATTTTATGATAATTGTTTACATCTCCCCGTTTCTATTTAACTTGTATGAAGATCACTGGTGGCGGTTAGTATTAAAATTTAGTTTCCAAGATAGCATGACTGAGTTGGCTTCATTCTCAGGTAGTACAGGCTGACAGGGCTTTGAAATGTCCCTGTTTTTTTAAACTATTGTATCCAAATGAAAAAAAAGACTAAATGGACTATGCTGGATGTTTTCCATTTGCCCCCCCCCCCCCAGATCCACTCTCCACCTTTCTCTGCCTTGTTCTGCACAGGGAGGATGGTCACTCATGGGCACAGCACCTGTGCTCCTTTGCCCTCAAGCTTTGACATGACTGATCCAATAGGATGTACCTACAAAAACTTGAAGGGTAGAAGGAAAGAGAGGCAGGGCTTCCACCTGCTTCATTCTGGTTCTAACTCCTGCTGAAAACTTGCATTTCTAAAGGTTCCCAGGTGATGCTAATGCTGCTGGTTAGGGACCAATCCTGAGAACCACTAGCAGAGCCAAACCCAAACCAGACTCACTGCCATCGGGTCAACTACAACTGAGAACAATCCTATAGAACAGAGTAGAACTGCCCCCATAGGGTTTCCAAGGCTATAAATCTTTACAGAAGCAGACTGCCACATATTTCTTCTTTGGAGCAGCTGCTGGGTTTGTTCCACCGATCTTTCAGTGAGTAGTTGAGCACTTAACCACCGCATCACCAGGGCTCCTTTACTAGTAGAGCGGTGGTTCTAAAATTTAATATACATAAGAATCACTGGGGGATCTTGTTAAAATGTGGATTCTGATTCAATCCATCTGGGGTGAAAATGCAAATTCTCAGCAGGGATTCGAGCAGTAAAGAATCAGTTCAAAGCCTTAGAGAGATGCTGGGGTATTTCTTCTCTCCCTTCCGGCCTTAGCAGTGGCAGTGACTGTGTTCCTCTACCTATGGCCACTGCTCCTGTGAGGCAGCCTGTGTCACCACCGCAGCTCTTGCTAAAGTCAACAAGGCTGACAGCCTGATTTCAGATACTCGCCCTCCAGAAATGTGAAACAATAAATTTCTGTTCTAAGAACGAACACATCTGTCTTGGAAGAAATACAGCCAGAATGCTCCTTAGCAGCAAAGATGGTGAGACTTCGTCTCACACACCTTGGACATGTTGCCAGGAGGGATCAGTCCCTGGAGAAGGACATCATGCTTGGTAAGGTAGAGGGTTAGTGAAAAAGAGGAAGACCCTCACGGAGATGGGTTGACACAGTAGCTGCAACAATGGGCTCAAACATAACAATTGTGAGGATGGCACAGGACCAGGCAGTGTTTCGTTCTGTTTTACATAGGGTCGTTATGAGTCAGGACTGACTCGACAGTATCTAACAGCAACAACATAAGCCATTCAGTTTGTGGCACGTTGTCCAGCAGCCTAGGAAACTAATGTAGGTAGTAATATCCAACTGAGTGTTCTGAAGGCAGTACTCGACACAGATCCTGAGTGGGTCAGTCAGTATCTCCTGCAGGTGCTCAGAGGCACCTCCTCTCCACTCTCAGCACTAACAGGTTTTAAAATGTCCCCTCCTGCCCAGATATGCCAAGTCTCACTCCTTGTGGTACCAGCTAGCTGTCAGGCAGGAAGAAGCTAAATAAAGTAATTTACACTTATGTGTGAATGACTGTCAAGATTCACTGCATTTAACATCCTAGAGTTATCTGTATTTAAAAGCAAAGTTTTATTTCCCAAAGAAATTAAACACTAATAGGAGCCCTGCAGCTGACACTTAGACTGACCTGAAGAGAGAACAGGAGATAATATCTCTTCATTGACCCTCACAAATTGAGTTGAAAAATGTCCACCTGTAGTAAATCAGATCTGGGTTCCAATCCCAGTTGTTACTACGAAAGAAAGTAGGCAAATTAAACTCTTCCAGTATCCGTTTCTGAGTTCATCAGATGGTGAGAGTCATCTGTTCCACAGAGCACCAATCACCTGTTCAAACTTAAGTATCTGTCTTCCACACTCGAGTGTGAACATTTTAGGACATTTTAAGCCTCATTCAGGGTCCAGCACAGGGGAGGACATGCTGCAAGCACTCAGTAGATATTTGTTGGGCAGTCCATGAATATGGAAGGGATTTGTAAGCTGCAAAGTGCCACCCATGCCCCTAGTTATAGCAATACTGACCATTATTACTCCACCTCTGAAGAATACAAATCCTCCACTGATGGATGCTGATGTTGGGGGTACAGGCTAGGCGGTGAGTTAGCCAGGGCAGGACCTCTAGAGCAGACTTCGTTGGGACCCTTATTTAGTGTTGATTCCTAAGACCAGATTAAAAAAAAAAAAATCCCAATCTCAGGCCTTCTTCAGGCCATGGAGCCCAGGTTTGGGAGGTGGCTAATAAAGGTGACAATCCCACCAGCACTCCTGAGGAATGCTAGGGGTACCAGAAATAGTAATGGAAGTGGCCCTGGACATGCCCTTTCTGAGCAACTTCCAAGCTATGCTTTAAAAAAAAAATGCTTTAGGGAAGTGGAATCTTGCTATTTTGTGAGTTTGACTCCTTAGAGTGCAGTTGTCATGTAGGATTCTCTTTTTGAAAAAAAAAAAAAAAATTCCCTCTTTTATAACAGAACACCAGTGGAATGTCAAGAAGCAAAGGGCAGACTTAGTACCCCTTTAACAGTCCTTTCAGAGGGGGCTCAGCTTCTGAGATGGCACCACCCTCTCACCAAGGGTTACCCAAACTGGTGGGGGGTTCCCAGCAGCCTCTTCTCCTCACCTTCCCAGCCCTCACCATCTGCCACAGCGGCGCCCACGTAGTACGCAGCCCCTTTTGGCACTGAAGCCTGCAGGTGTCCAGAGCGAAGGCGAAGCCCAGCTGCAGCCACCTCCCTGGCCGAAGGATCCACCCTGCATCCCCTGGGGATCCGTCAGCCCCTGCAGGCCCCAGAGCCTCAAGCCTTTCCGGATCTGCTCTCCTCCCTCTCCGCCCGCTGAGCGCGAAGCCTGTGACCCATAGCAGAGCGCAGCGCGGAGTGGCGCAGGCTAGGCAGTTCTGGTGCAGCCAGAGCCCGCACCGTAGCGCGCCACCCCGCGAACGCCCTGACCATGGCATGGCTGCCAAGCGAACCGGCCCCCGTGGCCCACCGCGCAGCCGCCTACCAGGACTCTGGGCAGCAGCGCTGCTCCAGCTCGGTCTGCAGCGTTCCTCAGTGCCCCCGAATGGTGAGTAGCCAGGAGGCGCGGGGCCTTGAGTGGCGCCTGGGGTCCCGGTGGGGAAGGCGAAGCTCCCTGAGGCTGCTCCTTCAGAAGGAACGGGCAAGCAGAGCGTGGGAGGGAATGAAGCAAACAGCCCTCCTGCGACCCAGCATCCCACTCCGGACCCTTCAATTCTCCTCTTGCCTGTGCTCCGGCACTCTCCCTATGCCTCTGAACCCTCCCTTTAGTGCCAGGTACAATGGAAGGGAGCCTGTGGTTAGCTCTTCAGTCCCTCCGCTAGCTTTCCCAAGATCTCCATGAAAATTCTTTAAAATGAAGTCACCTCTAGGGTGCCCTTGGACCTATTCTGCAGAGATTTAATTTTCCACCATCTCTCATTTCTCAACGCCTAATAAATACCTTGTCTTCAGAAGGCAAGGCCAGTGTTTTGACGACTCCTTCCAATATTTTGATTTGGTTCAGGTAGATCTGAAAGATGAGTGGGAATAAACTAGGCAAAGAGGGGCAGACAGCGTGCCCTGGGCAGAGGGAAAAGCACTTGCAAAGGCCCTGTGAGTGGCAGGGAGAATGGGAAACGGTATCAGATAGAGTCGCTGGAGCCAAGAGCGCAAGTTGAGGATGTTGTGCCGGATGAGGCTGGAGAAAGAGGTATGGGCTAGTTTATTGCAGAATCTCAGAGAATCGACCTACTTTTGTTGTTCGAAGCTGCACTCAGCTTTTAATACTTTCCTGAAATTAGTGTGATCAGAGCCCTGCCGTCAAGTCCGTTCCAAAAACTAATTCAGATGTGTTTTGATTTTGAAACAAAACCCACTTGACTTGGTGCAGGAGGATCTGAAAGAAGAAAACTTTAAGGCCAGCAGTTCTCACACCAATGAGAGGTTTCCAGTAAGTCCAAGCTTGGGACAAATCAGATTGATGAAGGAGAAAAACTCTCAGCTGATTTAGGGTACTTTGTAATGATATATTATAAAATGTCTTTCCTATTTAGCAGTGTTGGGAAAAACTAGAAGACAGGGCAAAAAGAATAGTGGTGTTTTGGGGAAAGGGGAAGACCAAGAGGAAAAAGAACTCCAGATACTATCTCAGAATTTTTAGTGCTCTTTGTCTTTAATATCACTTAAAGGGCTCCTTGCTCCTGATCAAGGATGAATGTCTTATTGCTGCTAAAGACCATTGTTAAGTCTTTATTTTTAAGTTGAGATATAATTCACATAACATAAAATTCACCATTTTGGAGTGTCCAGTTCTGTTGCTTTTACTCTATTCACTGTGGTGTGCAACCATCACCACTATCTGATTTCAGAACATCCTGGAAGAGAAAAAAAACTAATACCAGTCAGTCCACTATTAATTTGTTATGGTAGTATTGTTTTTCTGCTTGATTGATACTGAGATATGAAAATTAAGCTAATTTTAGAGAAGGCAAGTAGAATAAATAGGAGCCCTATTAACTTTTGAATTGTGTGTACTGTTGCACCAATTTTCATTCCTTTTACAGATATATCCGTGCAGTCCAGGTTTTCAAGTTTCACCCCATTATAACGGCTTAAGCAGGATGGCAGATGGATAGGGATCAATATTTTGTGCGTATTTGACTTGATGTTGGTCATAGAAAATTATAGGCAGAAACATCGTTGGATAAAAAGAAAGTAACAACAGCAGCAGAACACACGTTTCCTTGTTTTGTCAGGAATGCTTCCTTTCCTCCCTTCTTCCTTTTCTAGTAGAGAATTATAGTTACACTTCCTTTTAGGAAACTCCATTTGCTGAGCTCAGCTTTAATAATACATTTATCAGAATTTATAAGTATATTATGAATTTATAAGTATGTTATGAAAGGTTTCTTTTCTTCAGGAAATGAACTCTTAAATACCACCACTTCCCAGACTGAGTGAGTTGTGTAGATTTAGGGGAAAAGGCTACAGTGATGGGAGGAGGAATAAGAAAGTTTCACCCACACTGATGCGTTACAGGTATTTGAAAACATAGAATTAGAGAGGAATTATACGGTTGCTATGAGTTAGAATCGACTCAAAAGCAACGGTTTTTTTTAAGTTCTTTAAAAAAGGCGATGAGAAAAAATTCAAATGAAAACATTTAGTTTAAAAAAATTGACTAGATATGCATCTCATACTGCTGTACTTTTAAAATACTTTTGAAGCTGAAAAATCCTCACATTAACTGAACGCAAATGTACTGTCTGGATTATGATTATAGGAAAAGGTTCATTAACTTAACAGGTATTTATTAAGTAGCTCCCATATTCCAGTCACTGCCCTTGCTGTTGAGGATAAAATGGCAAGGAGTCCCAGGTCCCTGCTATCAGTGAACTTCAAATCCAATGGGGAGAGAGCCCTCATGCAAAGAATCATGTGGATGAATGGACACCTGGATCGTGGGGTTGAAAAGAAAAGGGGGAGACTGCGGACACAATGAGGGGGTTGCAACCAATGTCGCAAAACAATTTGTGTGTAAATTTTTTAATAGGAGATTGTGCTGTAAACTTTCACCTGAAACACAATAAAATTAAAAAGAAAAAAAAGCTCTCGTTATAAAAAAATAATAGTCCGGGAAAGATAATCATTTTAATGGGAAAAAAGTAGATTATAAAATAATGTGCATGACTAGCCCCCGATTTAAAAAATATAATACACTGTAGTGTGATATGTATTTGCACAGAAGATTGGAAGCAGGTTAGAGTATGAGCCTTAGTTACCTCAGGTGGTGGGATTTAGCATGGTTTTATTTTTTAAATTCTTCTGTTATGGGTAGTTTAAAACATGTCTTCAGTTATCAAAAGATCAAAAATAATCAAAAGAATACTTGTGTAGCCAGTTTTTTAAATAAAGAAAATCCATTGAGATGGCTTCCAGCTCAACAGTTTTTCACCTGTGTTATTTTTTTTTTTATTGGCCAGGTGACGGGCGTCAGAGTGACCAAGTTAGGATGCTCCAGACCAAAGGGAGAGGAGAGGAGGCCACGCCCAAGAGTCAGGGGCCGGGCAGCCCAAAGGGTACCGCCCCTACAGGTCACGTGTTCTGTGACTGCCAGTGGCTGCCAGAGAACCCAAGTTAGGGACGGGCGAGGCGCCTGTCTGTCATCACCAGGACAACAGGCCTCTCTGAGGCTCTGTGACTACTGTGCCTGCGCTAGCGGCTCTTAAGCCTAGGTGAGCCTGGGGCCCTCGCCCGCAAGATGGCCCTGCTTTCTCCACCAGGGCCAGGTTCTGTACAGCCGACTTCAGGGTCGGGCGGGCAGCACTGGGGTGGCAGGGGGCAGGCCCACGGCCTGGGGAGCTGCGGGACAGGGCTGGGCCGGGCCGGGCTGGGCTGGGCGGGCCTGGGGAGGGCTCCCTGGGGCACCTGGAGTGTCCACCTTCCCCGGGGCGACCACGACGCTGGGTGTCTGTTTGGATGCTGCATCACAGCCGGCGCCTCCACCCAGTGGGCGCCTGGACAGCGTGATGCTGACCATTTGGCCCGGCGAGCCTGAGAAACCACCCAGGGAGGGTGTGGTCTAAGAAATAAATATATAAGACTGTATTTCAATATATGCATTCTTATTACACTCCGTACCGGTTTACGGGCTTCTAGTCTTGTTTCTATGCAATCACGTATGTAATATAATATGTAATATGCGTTTATCTCAAATTCATCATTTTGACAGGCTTTTTAGCATGTAGAAGCTCAAATTTGTAATTTTGGAGATTCCCCTTCTGTATATGAAAATGGGGTCATTAAGCTGGAGGATTTTCCGTAGTGCACCATCCTTACTAAGGGATTTAATTAACCCATAGTTAAGACATTGTAAACATCTTAAGAAATTATTACCTCTGTTTAAGAAACTTGAGGTGAGTGGGCATACCGGCTGACTCCTATTAAACTCGTTTTAAAGACCTGACTTGTAGACTCACCTGCCTTTTTGAATAGGTGCCAACTAAAATAGACAGGGTTCACGGAATTGCCAGCCAAAGGTATGGTGTCTCCAGAGGCCTCCAGGTGGTATAAACGAAGAGCGGAGCCGGTCACCCCGCTTGGGGCACCCCCCTGACGTGGACTATTTGAGGGTACCTGTGTGTGGGGGAGCAATGAGGGTGGGGAGTGGGGTGGGTAGGTAATAGAAATATGCCTGATTTTAAGAAACAGTTTTTTACAATCAGTATTTTTTTTTTGCAATAAGTCAGCGGAGTCATACTCCTTATCTGCAGGGGTTAGCAGAAGTGCTGACAATTGAGAATGTGGAGTGTTCCCAAGTGCCACATGGCCTTTTGGAGAGAAAACTTGATGTTTGGAGCACTTACTGGCCCTGTCTTTTCTAAATTAAGGGTGGTGGGATGATGGTAAGAAAAAGTGGATGGTCTGTGAAAATTGACGCTGGAAAAGCAACTCCCAAGTGTGCAGTTTGTTGATTGCAGGAAAAAAAAACCCTCAAATGACAGCAATGCTTTTATTTATCTATTTTTTGTGTGTGTACGCTTCTTTTTAATTCTGAGATTTTTTAAGGGACGGATTAATGGGGCCACTAAGAGTTTTCAGAGAATGAATTTTACAAAAATCTAAGTGTTTTAAATATTGCAGTGATTTACTTATATATGCCGTATATGAGAAAAGTCCTTACAGTTATAGCGAGGAGAAAGAAAGAATATCCAGGAATTAAATTTTCACAGTTGTCTAAATTCTCGTATTTCTCCTCTTCTCCATTTTTCTTTTTTTCTCCTTCATCCAACCCTTCCATTTTGACCCACCAAACCAAACTCCTTGCCACTGAGTTGATTCCAACTCATAGCAACCCTTAGGACAGAGTAGATCTACCCCGCAGGGTTTCCAAGGAGTGGTTAGTGGATTCTAACTGCTGACCTTTTGGTTAGCAGCTGAGCTCTTAGCCACTGTGCCAGGGCTCCTCTTGACCCACAGTCCTCCCTAATTCACCATTGTGTTAGAAAAAGGTTTTGCTATTCTGAAATAAGAACATTTTACTGTACTTTCATGCTAGTGGTTGCTTTTGGTGTGTCTTTAAGTACTAAACAGTTAACTCATGGAAGTATTTGAATTAATAAGATGATGCCTAGGCTCCAAGGGAGATGGAGTGGATGGTATAGGAGAAGGGCATGCAGAGGCTGCCTGTAAAGTCCCCAGAACTCTATTGGAGATCATAACATACGTCAGTAATCACTTGAATCTAAATGTACAACTTCAGCAGTTGACGTAAATGACTTTGCACATGAATTTTGGAACTCAGCTATATCTCAATGGAAATTTCTTTAGTTAAGCCATTTGTTTGTATTGCTTCTATAATAATGAAAGCTAATATTTATTGTGTACATTCTGTGCGTGAGACCTTTTTCTAAGTGTCTTGTGTGTTTTATTTAATCTGTACAACAACCTTATGAGTGAGATCTATTTTAGAGATGAGGAAACTGAGGCACAGAGATGGAAAGTAACTTGCCCAGATCAATCAGATGATAAAATTGAGCTAGAATTCAAACCCAGGCAGTTTGTTTCAAAATTTGCTCATGTAATCACTGTACATGACAGTAGGGAGGCCTGGTGGCTTAGTGGTTAAAGCGCTTGGCTGCTAACTGAAAGGTCAGCAGTTCAAAACCACCAGCCTCTCTGCGGGAGACAGATGTGGCAGTCTGCTTCAGTAAAGATTTTCAGTCTTGGAAACCCGATAGGGCAGTTCTACTCTGTCCTGTAGAGTCACCATAAGTTGGAACTGACTCGACAGCAGTGGGTTTGGGTATATAATAGTAATGTACAGTGTATTATGTATGGTGGATTGACACAGTGGCTGCAACAATGAGTTCAAGCATAACAACGATTGTGAGAATGGCGCAGGACCGGGCAGTGTTTCGTTCTGTTGTGCATATAGAGTCGCTATGAGTTGGAACCAACTCGACGGCACCTAACAACAACCTAACAACATAGCTCTATATTAAAAAAAAACCCACTGCTTATATATCTGTATCTGTTTATCTATATCTACATATATATACACACACATATACATAATACAAATGTGCATATATGAGTGAGTGTATAAATAAGTGTATGAGTATATAAATATACACCCAGTGCCGTCGAAGTCGATTCTGACTCATAGCGACCCTATAGGACAGAGTAGAACTGCACCATAGAGTTTCCAAGGAGTGCCTGGCAGATTTGAACTGCCAACCCTTTGGCTAGCAGCCATAGCACTTAACCACTATGCCACCAGGGTTTCCGTATAAATATATAAGCGTACATATATAAATATACGTATAAATGTATATAAAATATACACAAATATAAATATATATAGAAATACACATATCACAAATATCTATACAGAAATATATATATAAATATGTATATCTGTGTGAGTGCATCCGTGTCTGTGCGAGTGCATCTTCGTATGTGCGAGTGCAGCTATATCTATATATATCAATGTATGCATATAAATATTAGGAAGTTAGTCTTCCTCCTTATTTGGTGTTTAACGTCTTTTTGTGCTCTGATGAATACTTGTATGTTATTGTTCCGGGCACTGAACTAGATGTGCAGAACAGAGTAGGCACACCTAGCCCTCTCTTTCTGCCTTGTCCCTTCCCTCTTTCACAAAGATGAAATGAAAAGGAATTAATGAAGACGGGTTATTAGAATCAGGGCTCATACTCAGGGCTATAGTAGTATTGGGAGTTTCTCCTGTCACTTCAGCTCGTGTTCAGGAATTGTCATCTGCTTTTTGTGAATCACAAAGACCAGTGCTTTATATGAAGCTATTTAGATTTGGAGTATGAAGCAGTGATTTAAAAAAAAAAAAAAAAACTTTTATTTTCAGAGAGTTTTCTAATGTTTACATGTATTTTAGTTATACTAAAACTGTTACAAAAATGCATCAAAGAATTGTTTAAATTTTAATTCATATGGGTGAAAATGTACGTTAAACTATCACATGTCATCATCAAGTTTTTAGTAGTGTGTAATACTTTAAAGTCAGATTTATTTATTTTTAATGTTAAAGAACATCATACAATTTTCCGACATTAATTCATTGGGATTTTCATCCTATTTTGCTCTTTTATCTTTGTGTGCGTTTAGGACTTCTCATAGGTGTTGGGAAGAACAAGGTGGGTGAAAACTTTACAGTAAGATATTTCATTCTTTTTGAAATTACGATGATTTTCTTCATCAAAGGTTTATAGACAGTTTTGGTCTTTTTGCATCACATGGTGTAATTACGAAGGCTTAGATGATATCTGTGTTAAAAGAGCATTAAAAATAATTTTTTTTCTGTATATTAATTTTCCCACCCTTGAAAATACTGAAGTTCATTTTGTATGTACTGGGGTGGTGATGGTAATATTTAATAATTGTAACGATACCTCTCATAGAGCCCTCCCTCTGTGCCCGTTTCTGTAGTTACCACTTCACACTTATTTAGTCCTTCCAAAATCTGTATGTGATTGATATTATATCCTTTTAACTGACCCAGTTTAATGACACAAATTTTCCAAGATACCATAGTTGGTAAGTGACAGAGTCAGGATCTGAGCCCAAACAATCTGTTTTCACAGTTAGATCTTTTATACCATGGCTTCTTTGTGAACTAAAGATTGTGCCCAGAGCCTGGATGACTGGACAACTCCAAGATGAAGAGTCTCAATGTCTTATCAGCTGAGTCAGTGAACTCTTCCTTATTTATGGCAAATTGTCTATTATGTTGTCTAGTGGCATCCTACAGGATTTACGTGGCTCTTTTTCAGCACAGCCAACCAAAGCTAAGGTATGGATATGGATAAGCTATCGCAACTGCCTTCCCTGCCCTTGCACCATCACTTTGTGTCCTACCTGTGCCTGGTGGACCATCTGCTTCAGGCACTGCCGCTTCCAGCATTGGGTGGAAAGCTGGAAAGGCTATGAAAGAGATGGGGCTGGAGCAAGGAAGTCTAGGGAAGCAGAAAGGGGAAGTCATTGGGAAAGTTTTTATGGAGTCAGAATCAAGGCTCTAAAGCAGGTTTTCCAGTTCTCAGTGCTGCCCAATAATTGCATCTTTCCATTGATTAGTCTGTTCTTTAGTATTCTATCCAACAAATGCTTATTGAGTGCTGCTATGTACCGGGCACTGTTCTAGGCAGTGGGTATCCAGCAGTGAATGAAAAACGGCAAGACTCTGCCCTTATGGAACATACCTCCTATTGTCAGGAAGACAGATAATAAATAAACAGACAAATAAGATGGTGAAATGTGCTTTGGAGAAAAAACATGAAGCTGCATAAGAGGAAAGGTAATTCTAGGAGAGGGTGAGAAGGTAGATGGGGGAAGGAAGGATTGCTTTTAATGTAGGGTGGAAGGGAAGGTGTCTATGATAAGGTGACATTTGAGTCGAGCACAAGCCGTGGGAATGGCTGAAGGAAGACCATTTCAGGAGAGGGCACAAGTACAAAGGTCCTGAGGCAAGGGCATGCCTGAAGTGTTGGAGAAACAGTAAGGAAACCAGTGAGGCTGTAATGGAGCAAGGGGGCAATGCAGTAGGAGGTGATACCAAAGTAGTAATGGATGCCAGATCATGTAGGAATTGTCAGCCACTTAAAGGACTTTGACTTTTCCTTTGAGAGAAAAGGCAGGGTTTAAGTAGAAGAGTGACATAATATGACTTATGTTCCGACAAGCATTCCCTTCCCCCACACTTTACCTCTGCATGAACATTAACAAAACTTTACATCCAAAAGAATAAGTTCCTTTTACGTATACATCATGTTGGCTTTCAACAGAAAATTACAAGGCATACTATAAAGCAAAAAACAATCTGAAGAGAAAGGGCAGGTATCACAATCAGACTCAGATAATGCCAGAGGTGTTAGAATTATCAGACTGGGGATTTCAAATGACTATGATTAATATGTTAAGGGCTCTGATGGAAAAAGTGGACAACAGGCAAGAATAGATGAGTAGTCTAACCAAAAAAATTGTGAACAATAAGGAAATGTGAGAAATCAAAATTTGCAGCAGAAATGAATAAGGCATTTGATGCACCTACTGGAAATAGCTGAGGGAAGAATCAGTGAGCTTGAAGATATTTCAGTAGCAACTTCTCAAACTGAAAGTCAAAGAGAAAAAAGATTGGAGGGAAAAAAGGACTATCCAAGAACTGTGGGGCAATCACAAAACATGTAACATATGCATAATGGGAATACTAAGAGGAGAAGAGAGAAAGGAACAGAAGAAAGACTTGAAGCAGTAAGGACTGAGAATTTTCCAAAATTGTTGACAGACACCAAACTACAAATCCAGTAGCCCCAGAAAACACTGAAATAAAAAAAAAAATTTTTTTTTCACCAAGCAAGATAAATTCAAAACCAAAACCTGTTGCTGTCGGGCCGATTCCGACTCATAGTGACAAAGCAAGGTATATACGAAAAAATCTGCACCCAGGCATATCATATTCAAATTGCAGAAAGTCAAACAAAAAGAGATAGTAACACCTCTTCCTTTTTAATTGTTAGAACACATAGAGAAATCAGTAAGGATATAAAAGATTTGAATAGCATTATCAACCAGATTAACCTAATTGCCATTTACAGAAATAATACACTTAACCATTGCAGAGTCTAATTCTTTGCAAGTATACATGCAGCATTCATAAACTAGACCGTATAACCCAAATTCTAACTCATGGTGACCCCATGTGTTATAGTAGAACTGTTCCATAGGGTTTTCTTGGCTCTAATCTTTATGGAAGCAGATTGCCAGGCCCTTATTCTGTGGTGCCACTGGGTAGGTTTGAACCACCAACCTTCAGGTTAGTAGACAAAAGCAAACCACTTGTGCCACCTAAGGACTTTAGATACTCATTGCTATTGAGTCAGTTTTGACTCATAGCGACCCTAGTACTGGGTATAAGTGCCTCATAGGGTTTCCAAGGCTGTAATCTTATGGAAGAAGACTGCCACATCTTTCTCCTACAAAGCAGCTGGTGCATTCGGACCTCTAAGCCTTCGGTTAGCATCCGAGTGCTTAACCAATGTACCACCAGGGCACCTTAAGTACCTTATACTGTTGAGTCGATTCTGATTCATAGTGACTCCATCGGACAGAGTAGAACTGCCCCATGAAGTTTCCATGGAGCCACTGGTGAATTCAAACTGCTGACCTTTTGGTTAGCAGCCACATCCCTTAACCACTATGCCACTGCCCTAAAACAGCTTTCAATACATTCAGGAGGATCGGCATCATAGAGTATGTTATCTGACCACAATGCTGTGAAATTAGAAACCAATAACAATAAAATATCTATAAATTTTCCAAATAGTAGAAAATTAAGCAGTGTACTTCTAAATAATTCTTGGTTCAAAGAAGAAATCACAAAGGAAATTAGAAAATACTCTTTCTGGTATAATAATATGTTTCTAGTGAAGGCTTACATAGCAGTTTAGGTTCTCTTTCAACAATTTCTGCACAGATTGTTCAGTGACATTGGGTACATTCTTCATGATTCGTGAACTTTCTCAATATTTCTGTTGTGGTTGTTCCACTTTCATTAATCTAGTTGCCCTGCCTCCTTGCATTCTTACCTTCGTTTTAAAGTAATTGTTGACTATTTGGTCTCATAAAGATGATTTTTTATAGGATCACAGTAGTCATGGATGGTATTCTTTAAAATTTTTTTTTTTTTTAATCTATTATTTAGCTAAAAGATAACCTCAGGGTCTAGTTTCAGTTCAAGGTTTAAAGAGTATCTCAGGACAGTAGTCCTGCAGTCTCAACCAGTCGAGTAAGTCTGGTTTTTGTTTAGTTTTTTATGAATTTGAGATTCTGTTCCACATTTTTGTCCCATACTATCAGGGTCCATCTACTGTGGCCCTGATAAGAATGGTCGGAGGTGGTAGCCGGGCACCATCTAGTTTTTTTCTGGTAGATGAGGTCATGGCTCATGCAGACTCTTTGTCCTGTGTAGACTAGTTTCTTCTTTGAGCCTTTGGTTTCTTTCTTTCTTTTGTTCTGGAGGAGTAGAGACCAATAGTTGTATTCTAGATAGGCAATTGCAAGCTTCCAATAATCTAATTCCCCTGACTCTTACATTCTTATCTTTGTTTTAAAGTAATTGTTTACCATTTGCTCTCATATAGATTATTTTTTTAAAGGGGCACATTACTTATGAGAGGTATTCGTTATTTTGTGAGCCAATCTATTATTTAGCTACTGGGATTAGTTTCAGTCCAAAGTTTGAAGAGTATCTCAAAGCAGTGATTTCAGGGAGTTCTCAAGTGTGAACCAGTCCAGTAAGACCCCTCTTTTTCTATATTTGATGATAAATATATATTTTCTATTTTGCTTTAAGTGGAAGTTTACAAATCAAGTCAGTCTCTCTCATAAAAACTTATATACACCTTGCTACCAAAACCAAACCCACTGCCATTGAGTCAATTCCGACTCATAGGGACCCTATAGGGCAAAGTAGAACTGCCCTGTAGAGTTTCCAAGGAGCACCTAGGTGGATTCGACCCGCTGACCTTTTGGTTAGCAGCTGTAGCACTTCACCACTACTCCACCAGGGTTTCATATACACCTTGCTACGTACCCCCAATTACTCTCCCCCCTAATGAGACAGCCTGCTCCCTCCTTCCACTCTCTTTTTCCATGTCCATTTTGCAAGCTTCTAAGCCCCTCTACCCTGCCATCTCCCCTCCAGTCAGGAGGTGCCAACATAGTCTCAAGTGTCCACCTGGTCCAAGTAGTTCACTCCTCACCAACATCCCTCTACTACCCATTGTCCAGTTCAATCCATGTCCGACGAGCTGGCTTCTGGAATGGTTCCTGTCCTGGGCCAACAGAAGGTCTGGGGACCATGACCACTGGGGTCCTTATGAGAATTTGGGGTCTGTATCCCACTGTTCCCCTGCTCCCTCAGGGGTCCTCCGCTGTGTTCCCTGTCAGGGCAGTCATCGGTTGTGGCTGGGCACCATCTAGATCTTCTGGTCTCAGGATAATGTAGTCTCTGGTTCATGTAGCCCTTTCTGTCTCTTGGGCTTGTAATTACCTTGTGTCCTTGGTGTTCTTCATTATCCTTTGATCCAGGTGGGTTGAGACTCATTGATGCACCTTAGATGGCTGCTTGCTAGCATTTAAGATCCCAGACGCCACCCTTCAAAGTGGGATGCAGAATGTTTTCTTAATGGATTTTATTATGCCAATGGACTTAGATGTCCCCTGAAACCACGGTCCCCAAACCCCTGCCCCTGCTTCGCTAACCTTTGAAGCATTCAGTTTATTCAGGAAACTTCTTTGCTTTTGGTTTAGTCCAGTTGTGCTGACCTCCGCTGTATTGACTGTTGTCCTTCCCTTCACCTAAAGTAGTTCTTATCTACTATCTAATTAGTAAATATCCTTCTCCCACCCTCCCTCCCTCCCTCCTCTCATAACCGCAAAACAATGCATTCTTGTCAGTTTAAACTATTTCTCAAGATCTTATAATAGTGGTCTTATACAATATTTGTCCTTTTGCAACTGACTAATTTCACTCAGCATAATGCCTTCTGGGTTCCTGCATGTTATGAAATGTTTCACAGATTCATCACTGTTCTTTATTGATGCGTAGTATTCCATTGTGTGAATATACCATAATTTATTTATCCATTCATCCTTTGATGGGTACCTTGGTTGCTTCCATTTTTTTGCTATTGTAAATAGTGCTGCAATAAACATGGGTGTGCGTATACCTGTTAGTGTAAAGGCTCTTATTTCTCTAGGATATATTCCGAGGAGTGGGGTCGCTGGGTCCTATGGTAGTTCTATTTCTAGCTTTTTAAGGAAGCGCCAAATAGATTTCCAAAATGGTTGTACCATTTCACATTCCCACCAGCGGTGTATAAGTGTTGCAATGTCTCCAAAGCCTCTCCAACATTTATTATTTTGTGTTTTTGGATTAATGCCAGCCTTGTTGGAGTGAGATGGAATCTCATTGTAGTTTTGATTTGCATTTCTCTAATGGCTAATGATCGAGAGCACTTCATGTATCTGTTAGATGCCTGAATGTCGTCTTTAGTGAAGTGTCTGTTCATATAGTTTTCCCATTTTTAATTGGGTTGTTTGTCTTTTTGTAGTTGAGTCTTAGCAAAATCATGTAGACTTTAGAGATCAGGTGCTGGTAGGAGATGTCATAGCTGAAAATTTTTTCCCAATCTGTAGGTGGTCTTTTTACTCTTTTGGTGAGGTCTTTAGATGAGCGTAGGTGTTTGATTATTATTAATAGCTCCCAGTTATCTGGTTTCTCTTCAGCATTTTTAGCAATGTTTTGTATTCAGTTTATGCCATGTATTAGGGCTCCTAACGTTGTCTCTATTTTTTTTTCCATGATCTTTATCGTTTTAGACTTTATGTTTATGTCTTTGATCCATTTGGAGTTAGTTTTTGTGCATGATCTGAGGTATGGGTCCTGTTTCAGTTTTTTGCAGATGGATATCCAGTTATGCCAGCATCATTTGTTAAAAAGACTGTCTTTTCCCCAATTAACTGACACTGGGCCTTTGTCAAATATCAGCTGCTTGTATGTGGATGGATTTATATCTGGATTCTCAATTCTGTTCCATTGGTCTATGTGTCTGTTGTTGTACCAGGCTCTTTTAACTACTGTGGTGGTATAATAGGTTCTAAAATCAGGAAGAGTGAGGCCTCCCACTTTCTTCTTCTTTTCCAGCAATGCTTTACTTATCCAGGACTTCTTTCCCTTCCATACGAAGTTGGTGGTTTGTTTCTCTATCTCATTAAAAAATGTCACTGGAATTTGGATCAGAATTGCATTGTATATATAGATGGCTTTTGGTAGAATAGACATTTTTACAATGTTAAGTCTTCCTATCCATGAGCAAGGTATGTTTTTCCACTTACATATGTCCCTTTTGGTTTCTTGTAGTAGTACCTTGCAGTTTTCTTTGTATAGAATCTTTTACGTTTCTGGTTAGATTTATTCCTAAGTATTTTATCTTCTTCGGGGCTACTGTGAATGGAATTGATTTGATGATTTCCTCATTGATCTTCTTTTCGTTGATGTAGAGGAGTCCAAATAATTTTTGTATGTTTATCTTGTAACCTGATACTCTGCTGAACTATTAGTTTCAGTAGTTTTCTTGAGGATTCTTTAGGGTTTTCTGTGTATAAGATCATGTCATCTGCAAACAGAGATATTTTTACTTCTTCCTTACCAATCTGGATGCCCTTTATTTCTTTATCCAGCCTAATTGGTCTGGCTAGGACCTCCAGCACAATGTTGAATAAGAGTGGTGATAAGGGGCATCCTTGTCTGGTTCCCATTGTTAAGGGGGATGTTTTTAGAATGTCTCCATTAAGGATGATGTTGGCTGTTGGTTTTGTATAAATGCCCTTTATTATGCTGAGGAGTTTTCCTTCTATTCCTATTTTGTTGAAAGTTTGTATCATGAATGGGTGCTGGACTTTGTCAAATGCCTTTTCTGCATCAATTCATAAAATCAAGTGGTTCTTGTATTTTGTTTTATTTATATGGTGGATTACACTAATTGTTTTTCTAATATTCAACCATCCTTGCATTAAAAAAAATACCTGGTATAAATCCCACTTGGTTGAGGTCGATTATTTTTTAGATATGTTGTTGAATTCTATTGGCTAGAATTTTGTTGAGGATTTTGCATCTATGTTCATGAAGGATATAAGTCTGTAATTTTCTTTTTTTGTGTTGTCTTTAGCTGGTTTTGGTATCAGGGATATGCTGGCTTCATAGGATAAGTTAGGGAGTATTCCATCCTTTTCTATGCTTTGAAATACCTTTAGTAGTAGTGGTGTTAAGTCTTCTCTGAAAGTTTGGTAGAACTCTACAGTGAAGCCGTCAGGACCAGGGTTTTTTTTGGGGGGAGGGGGGAGTTTTTTGATTACCTCTTCAATCTCTTTTTTGTTATGGATCTATTTAGTTGTTCTACTTCTGTTTGTTTTAGCTTAGGTAGTTAGTGTGTTTCTAGGAATTCATCCATTTCTTCTAGGTTTTCAAATTTTTTAGAGTACATTTTTTTAAAGTAATCTGATAGGATTCTTTTAATTTCAGTTGTGTCTGTTGTGATATGGCCCATCTCATTTCTTTTTTGGGTTATTTATTTCCTTTCCTGTATTTCTTTAGTCAGCCTGGCCAATGGTTTATCAATTTTGTTGATTTTTTCAAAGAACCAGCTTTTGGGCTTGTTAACTCTTTCAATTGTTTTTCTGTTCTCTAATTCATTCAGTTATGCTCTAATTTTTATTATTTGTTTTCTTCTGGTTCCTCAAGGTTTCTTTTGTTGCTCTCTTTCTATTTGTTCAAGTTGTAGGGACAGTTCTTTGATTTTGGCTCTTTCTTCTCTCTTTATATGTGTGCATTAGTTGATATAAATTGACCTCCGAGCACTGCTTTAGCTGTGTCCCAAAGGTTTTGATAGGAAGTGTTTTAAGTTGCATTGCATCCTATGAATTTCTTTAGTCCCTCCTTAATGTATTGTATAACCCAGTCTTTTTTGAGCAGGGTATTGTTCAGTTTCCAAGTACTTGATTTGTTTTCCCATTATTGATTTCTACTTTTATGGCCTTATGGTCTGAGAAGATGCTTTGTAATATTTCAATGTCCTGAATTCTATATAGGTTTGCTTTATGACCTAATATGTGGTATATTCTAGAGAATGTTCCACATGCACTAGAAAAGAAAGTCTCCTTTGCAGCTGTTGGATGGAGTGTTCTGTACAAGTCTATGAGATCAAGTTAGTTGATTGTGGCAATTAGATCTTCTGTGTTTTTGTTCAGCTTCTTACTGGATGTCCTGTCTGTCACTGAAATTGGTGTTTTGAAGTCTCCTACTATAATTGTGGAGGTGTCTAATCTCACTTGTCAATTCTGTTAGAGTTTGTTTTATGTATCTTGCAGCCTTGTCATTGGGTGCATAAATATTTAATATGGTTATATCTCCCTGGTAAATTGTCCCTTTAATCATTATGTAGTGTCCTTTTTTATCATTTGTGGTGGATTTAACTTTAAAGTCTATTTGGTCAGGAATTGATATTGCCACTCCTGCTCTTTTTTGATTGTTGTTTGCTTGATATATTTTTTTCCATCCTTTGAGTTTTAGTTTATTTGTGTCTCTAAGTCTAAGGCATGTCTCTTGTAGGCAGCATATAGACGCATCATGTTTTTTAATCCAGTCTGTGGCTCTCTGTCTCTTTATTGGTGCACTTAAGCCTTTTACATTCAGCGTAATTATAGATAAGTGTGAGTTTAGTGCTGTCATTTTGATGCCTTTTTCTGTGTGTTGTTGACAATTTCATTTTTCCACTTCCTTTTTTTTGTGCTGAGAATTTTTTCTTTGTAAATTGTGTGTTCCTCATTTTCATAGTAGTTAAATTTATTTTTGCTGAGTCATTATGTTTATCTTGGTTTTTATTTTGAAGTATGGAATTGTTAGACCTCTTTGTGGTTACCTTAATATTTACCCCTATGTCTCTAAGTAAAAACCTAGCTCGTATCATCCTATATCAGCTTGGTTTCCTCTTCATATGGAAGATCTATGCCTCCTGTATTTAGTCCCTCTTTTTTGATTATTGTAATCTTTTACATAATGACATCAGTGATTCCCTGTTTTGATCATTTTTTTAAATTTATGTTATTTTGTTTTTGTGATTTCCCTATCTGAGTTGATATCAGGATGTTCTGTTTTGTGACCTTGTGTTGTGTTGGTATCTGATATCATTGATTTTCTGACCAAAGAATTTTCTTTAGTAATTCTTATAGCTTTGGTTTGGTTTTTGCAACATCTCTAAGCTTGTGTTTATCTGTAAATGTCTTAATTTCACCTTTTTATTTGAGAGAGAGTTTTGCTGGATATATGATTCTTGCCTGGCAGTTTTTCTCCTTCAGAGCTCTATATATGTCATCCCATTGCCTTCTTGCCTGCATGGTTTCTGCCTAGTAGTCTGAACTTATTCTTATTGATTCCCCTTTGTAGGTGACTTTTTGTTTATCCCTGGCTGTTTTTAAAATTTTCTATTTATTTTGGTTTTGGCACATTAGATGATAATATATCTTCTTCCTTTTTAGAAGCAGCACAGCTGTATGCCCTGTCTGGTAGGAAGGCTGGGAGGTTAAATCTGGAATCAGGGGCTTTACAAAGAGCAAGCTTGAGAGGGTTCACATTTCAATCGAGTTTATTTCTCATTTTAGGAATGGCCTCTTAAGCAGCAATCTTTGGATTTGGACTAAGTGTGCATTTCTTAAATGGGAGTGTATTTGCTTAGGTCTTATATATCAGAAAGTATAACGAATCCTGGAGCTTTATTTGATTCCATAAATATTTTGAATTTTCTTTTTATTGTGGTCAATATATATGTAACAACACACGTGTGATTCCCACCTTCTTCACATGCACAATTCGGTGACACTGTGTTCATCATGTTGTGCAAGCACCACCGCCATCTGTTTCTAAGCATGTTACTTTAAAAAAAATAATATTTTACTGTGTTTTAGGTTCCCGTTCAACAATTTCTCCACAATTTGTTCAGTGACATTGGTTATGTTCTTTGCAATTCTTGAACATTATCCTCATTTACGTTCTGGTTTTCCTGTTCCCTATAATCTCGTTTCCCTGACTCTGACATTCTCATCTTTGTTTAAATTGTTGACCGTCTGGTCCCATATAGGTGATTTTTAAGGAGCACAGTGTTTACAGGTGATGTTCATTATTTTGGGAGCCAGTCTGTTATTCAGGTACAAGGTGACCTCAGGGGTTATATTCAGTTCAAAATTTGAAGAGTATTTCAGGGCAATGATTTCGGGGAGTCCTCAAATCTGAACCAGTCCAGTAAACTTTTTTTTTTTAATGAATTTGAGATTTTGTTTTACATTTTTCTCCCATTCTGTCAGAATCCATCTATTGTGGCCCTAATCACAAGGAATGGTAGTGATAGCTGGGCACTAGCTAGTTTTTCTGGTCTCAGGGCAGATGAGGCCGTGGTTTCTGTGGACTATTTGTCTTGTAGACAAGTTTCTTTGAGTCTTTGGCTTCTGTTTTGCTGCAGAGGAGTAGTAGAGACCAATAGTTGTAACTTAGAATGCCGCTATCAAGCTTTTGAAATCCCAGACACTATTCAGCAAACTAAGAGGTAAAATATAACTTTATGAACTATATCATGCCAGTGGACCAAGATGTTCCACGAGACTGTGGTCCTAACACTTCAAATCCAGAAAAACAATTCTGTGAGGTGTTTGATTATATCTAAGAAATATTTATTACTATTTCCTCTATGTGATTTATTATATATATTAATATGTGTGCATAGAATCCAATAGATATATATACATGTATGTTTACACCTATATACACACTTATGTATACTTATATATACTTACTTATATACATATATGCCTGTGTGTGTGTGTGTGTGTGTGTGTGTGTATATATATACACACACATACTCGCATATATATTTTTGGGTTGTTTTTGCTTATCTTTCAAAATTATGTATTACATGCTATCACCAACAAGTTCTTTTTCCTTGTGTACATTTTACTGACATGGTTTGCCTTCATCTAGCTGTATACATTTCACTCTCATTTGGTGTTACCTTTTTTCCGTCACCAGAAATAATAATTGTTTACTATCTAGTGAGTGAATTTTCATTTTCTCCCACCCCATCTCTGGTAACGCTAATGAACATTATTTTCTATATATTTTTATTTGTTCATATCATTTCAAAAAAGTAATAACATACAATATTTCTTTTTTGTGACTGACTTATTTCACTCAAAGTAATGTCCTCCAGGTTCCTTCATGTTCCAAGGTGTTCCGGGAACTCCTGGATTACTGAGTAGTATTTCCTTCTACGTGTGTATGACAGTTTACTTATCCCTTAATCGATCGATGGGCACTTAGGTTGTTCCAACATTTTGCTATCATGAATAGTGCTGCGATGAAAAAGGTGTCCTTATGTCTGTTTGTGTCACTTCTACCAGATTCCTAAGGCATATACCTGCAGTGGAATTCCTGGGTCATGTAGCAGCTCTACTTCCAGTTTTTTGAGGAACCAGTAGGCTGCTTTGCAAACTGGCTCTATCATTTCGCATTTTCACCAGCAATGGACGAGGGGTTCAGATTTCCCCATGGGACACCTCCAACACTTGTTATTTTCCATTTTTTTAGTGTTTTTTTTTTTTACCTTAGTCATCCTAGTGGGAGTGAAATGGTATCTCATTGTGGTTTTGATTTGCATTTCCCTGATGGCTAATGATGTTGAGCATCTTCTCATGTGTCTGTTGGCCATTCAAATATTCCCTTTGGTGAAATGTCTTTTCATGTTCTTCGGCCAGTTTTTATATGGTTATTTGTCTTTTTGTTATTAAGTTGTAGAAGTTTGCTATATATTTTAGATATTAGACTCCAGTCACTTATATCCTTCCCAAATAATTTTTCCCAGCCTGTAGGCTGTCTCTTCCCTATTTTTATTGTCTTTTGATGAGCATAAGTATTTAACTTTGCATGAGGTCCCACTTACATAGTTTCTGATGCTCGGGCATTCATTATTGTGTTTGATAATCTATCACTGAAAATCAGTTTGGTCCAAAAAGGTTTACTCCTATATTTTCTTCCAAGAACTGTATGGTTTAGGCTTAAATCGAGGTCTTTGATCCACATTGATTTAATTTTTGTGTATGGTGTGAGGTATGGTTCTTGTTTTATTTTTCTGCTTGGGGAAATCCAGTTTAGCCAGCACCATTTGTTGAAGAGACTACTTTTTTTCCTTTAAATAGATTTGGCTCACTTGCTGAAAATCAGTTGACCATAGAGGTTTGGATTTATTTCTGGGTTTTCAATTCTGTTGCCTTGGTCTGTGTGTCTGTCATTTAACCAGTACCAGGCTGCTTTGATTTACTGTAGTTTTGTAATATGTTTGGAAGTCAGGAAATGTGAGGTCTGCTACTTCATTCTTTTTCAAAATTGCTTTCACAATCCGGGGTCTCTTGTCTTTCAATAGAAAAAGGAGGAATTTTTTTCCATTTCTGTAAAGAATGGTGTAGAAATTTTGATTAGGGTTTTGTTCTATCTGTAGATCACTTTGTGTAGTATTGACATCTTGATTATATTAAGTCTTCCAATCCATGAGCACAGAATGTCTTTCCATCTATTTAGGCCTTCTTTTTTTTTTCAGCTGTATTTTGTAATTTCACTGTAGAAGCCTTTTACATCTCTGGGTACGTTTATTCCTATATATTTTATTCTCTTAGATGCTATTGTAAATGGAGTTGTTTTCACTCCATAAATATTTATTTTGGAATAAAAATTCCATAAATTTTATTATGTGGCTTGTATATGCTAAGGATGCATCTTAAGCCATTCAGCTTGTGAGGAGCAAGGACCTAGGCGAGGCCAGGGGCTACTTTCTGGGAACTGCCTCTCAACTGTCTTAGTCAAGGTAACAAGTATATTTCAGACAAAACCTTGGTACATCAATATTTATTGTGAAATGTCTATGTATTAAATAAATGCAGCATGAAAAATACTGTGTGATAGTAAATACAGTAGGAAAAACCTAAGAATGGAGTCAGAAGAAAGCATACCTTACAGTGTTTCCCAGGTCTAAAATTCTTTGGCCGTGCCGTTGTGTAAAAGAACTTTCAAAGTGAATAGGAAAAAGAAACATTATTTTTTGAAAGTCCATTCAGAGGAAGAAACGAATGTGGTCCAAAGTGTATCTAAATGTGTAAGAGCACTATTCCCAATTCGAGGATACTGTATTTTAAGCGGTGCCAAGTGATTAAGAGCCTACTAACCCAAATTTGGCAGTTCAAATCCATTATCCACTCCTTGGAAACCCTATGGGTCAGTTCTACTCTGTCCTATAGGATTGCTGTAACTCGGAATGGAGTACGCGGCAAAGGCTATGCTTTAGGTAAGGAGCCCTGATGGTGCAAGGTTAAGCGCTGGGCTGCTAACCAAATACCCAGCAACAGAGGCTCTGGCTTTAGAGAAGAAAGAGCAGGGAATCTGCTCCCATAAAGATTACAGCCTAGGAAACCCTAATCGGCAGTTCTACTCTGCCCTATAGGGTCTCTGTGAGGGGGGATCGACTCCATGGCACAAAATAGCAATGACCACAATTTTTACAAAGCATGAGTGGTGGCTTCAGACATCCTCCTTTGGCGGAAGGGCTAACGTGGAGCTTCCGGGTGAGGAGGTGTAGCCTGCTTTCCAAGAAGCCTCAGAATGCGCCCCAGATGCTCTGTATTCTGCTCCTGCACTGCTCTCCATAAACCAATTGCCTTACAGTCGATTGCAACTCATAGCGACCCTATAGGACAGGGTAGAACGGCCCCATAGGGTTTCCAAGTAATGGCTGGTGGGTTCAAACTGGTGACCTTTTGGTTAGCAGCCCTAGCACTTAGCCACTGCACCAGCAGGGCTCAGGAGATCCCATTCCCGCCTTGCTTTAAGAGGTCACACATGCGCACCCTCTCCTGGGACAGGAACTTCTGCACTCTAAAGGCCTCAGGCGTCAGTTGCCGAAGGTCCTCTTCAGGGAGACACGCAGGCATGAGCCAGGGAATGGCAGGGTCCCTAAGGGTAGGTCTAGTGGCTGGGCTGGGCTGTCAAGGGCGAGACCTCAGACCCTGCAGACAACAGTGTACTGCTCTTCCACTTTCTCCTGTCAATTCTCTTACAAACAAAGGTAAAGGCTACTCAAACTCATCCTTAGTAATTTTGCTACTATGCTTTACTCCCATATACGGGCTCTGTTAGAAATGTGTTTATATGAATTCACAGTTTGGAGGTTGTGTATGTTCTGAATGGGTTCTCAGGAAGTTTGTATTTGTATTAAGTGTGTGGATTGGTGGTGTCTACATGAATATTTGGGGTTCAATATGAGTGTGTTTTTGTGGGAGAGTGCAGGGCATGAGATATAGGCATGTGTGCTCGAAGACTTAGAGGTGAGCTGCTTTACAAATTGTGGCTCAGGGGAACACTTTAGGTCTGGCTCTTCTGCCATGAATTTTGGGTCTTTGCGTGTACATAATGGCAGGTTTGGAATGGGTTTCTCTGCTTTCCATTGGGGCATTTGAGGGAGTGTACCTGTGTATATTAGTTTGGGTATAGGACCAGTTCTTTTTCTATATTTGGGGAATGAGGGAGAGTCACTGGTGTGTACTCAGGGCATGTCGTATGGTTGTGTTGCTTTGGGTGCTTTTCTGGAGTTGCACATGCATCCTTCCATGTTTATTCTGGGGTTTCTATGATTCTGTATTCTGGAAAATTGGGGATTGATTTCTGTTTAAGTATTTTGAATTGTTGGATTATGTATAGGCAGGCATTGTGAGGTTACATTAGTATGGGAAGATACAGCGTCGTATTTTAGCATAGGTTTAGTATCCTGGATACTTTAGGCTGTAATTGGGGTATGAGGACAGCTGTATATGTAATGAGTTTGTGTGTTTCATGAAGGGGCATGGCAGTTTAGATGACTATTTTCTAGGGCTATGTGTAATATTTTTCAGTAGGGAGTATGGTATTTTCTGGGAAATGAGGATGGGTGCATATGACGAAAAGATGGGGTTCTGTATTTGCACAGAGAGTGGCATGTTGATATGGTTATGTGTAAGATTTTGAGAAACGTGGGATATGGGACCTGGAATGGGGTTTCAGTGTATTTCTATAGGATGTGTAAGATCTATTTCATTGTGAATGGGGAGTATATACTGGTGTGTGTAAGTCATGAGTGGATGCGTGAATTATTCTTGGAGTATTCTACCTGTATTTCTTTGGAAAACGTTAGGGTATGTCTATGTGTGTTTGGGCATATGTGGATGTTGGAAAAGTGAGGCTATGTTCTAGAGATGTGCTATAGTGTTTTGGGTCATGTATACTTTGAGGAATTGGAGATATTTGTGTCTGTGTGTGTGCATGTGTGTGGCGTCTGGTATTTGTGCACACCTGGGCTTGTAGGGGTGTAGGTTGTGTGTGTATATTAGCTAGAGTGCTAGGATTGGCGGTGTTTTAGAGTTTTATCTGCATCTCTGAATGTGTGGGGTGTATACCCATGGTTGAGTTTTGGGTGAGTGTATGTGGGTTTTGTCTGTATGAAAGCAGTCAGAGTTCCTCTTTGTGACTATTCTGGTCCAATTCTTGCAGAATTTGGTGGTATAGCTTGTATGTGCATTTTCTGTGTTTGTGTGGTGTACTTATGTGTATTTATAATATAGATTGAATGTAGCTGTGTTTGTATTTGGTTTCATTGGTTTTCTAGAGTGTTTATTCTGGAGGATGTAGGAGGTTAAGTATATATATTTGGAAACTGAGAGGTTTATATAAATTGTGCATGCTTTTTGGGAATTGTGTATTATATGTGTTTTAGAGATGTGGAATTTTGTGTCGGTCTGTATTAGGGTGGCTTATGAGAGGACATTTTGACCTTGGTCGTGATAGCTAGTTCGATTGTGTGTACAGTGGTCACTGAGTATATATGTGTACTCTTGGTTGTACATGTGCCTGTTCAGGCAAGTGTGGAGAGCACATATATAGTTGCAGGAATGGCTGTGAATATTCACGGACCATAGATTTTCAGTAAAACTCTAGGCAGTAAAAGGTGGTATGTATATGTATTCAGGGTATGGATAGTATTTGTATGTGTGTGTTCAGGAGTTGTGAGTTGCGTGTTCTGGAGGTATATAGCGATATTTGGTTTACATATTAGGGTTGGGAGTTAAGGGTTCTTCTCGTGGTGCAGGTGGAGTGTGTGTACATACTCATAAGAAAGTGGATCAGTTATGCTGGAATCAGTTCCTGTTAACTTGGGATAGTAGATGGAGCATATATGTGCCCAATTGTGGATCAGTGACATCAGGATGGCACCTTGAAATGGGCTGTGGCGGGATTATTTGTATCAGGTAAATTGTCAGCCTTTACAAATCAAGGCTTGCAGCGCTCCCAGTGGAGAGCGAATTGATAAATATTTACACTTGTCAGTGTGTGTGTGTATCTGTGTATGTGCCTGTGTGTCATTAGAATGTGCTAAGCCAGAACACTTCGACATCATTGGGGTACTTTATCAGAGATTGTGAGTGGGGCATTTGGGGGAAGTAGGCCCTTCCATGTGTTAATGGAAAAAAGGTGTAGCAATATTGTGTCCTTTCATCCTGATTTTTCAATCTCTATGTTTAACAAATAATCTGATAAGCCAGAGTATATGAAGAAGAATGGGACATCAGGATTGCAGGAGTGTCATTTACAACTTATGATATGAAGACGACACAACCTCGCATGCTGAAAACGAAGAAAACTTTAAGAACTACCTGACGAAGTTCAAAGATCACAGCTTCAATGTGAATTACACCTGTACATAAAGAAAATGAAAATTGTCACGCTGGACTAACAAAGGAAATAGAGACATATTTGAAGTTGTCAAGGATTTCGTGACCCTTTCATCAACATTCAGTAACCAAGGAAGCAGCAATCAGGACATCAAAGGACGTGTTGTGTTGGGCAGATCTGCTGCAAAAGACCCCCTTAAAGTTGTAAAAATGAAAGAGGTCACTTTGGTAAGAAAGGTGCACCTGTGGCAAGCCTGGCTTGGAAGTCCCACCAAAAGGCTGCCCCTCAGAGCTGGGGAGCCTTTCTAGAGTCAGAGAGCACCAGTAACCAGGAGGTAGGAAAATGTAACGTTAGTACCTGGGCCTGGGAAGAGAGGGCCCCAAGAACCCTGAGTTGAGGGCACCTCAGTTGGCTGAAAAACAGCCAGATACAGACCTTCACAGCCAGAATCTCTCCAACCGTGGCTGTGGGCAGTGTGAACCTTCTGATGTGCTCCTGTGCTGGAAGACCTGAGGTCCAGTTGAAGGTCTCAGTGAAACCTGAGCAGGTATGTGGGGCTGGGCCTCACTCTGGTGGCTCAGGGGAACTGACAGGTAAGGGAGATTAGGAACTGGGTGTGTGTTCCTTGAACAATCTGGAAGAATATGCCAGATCCCTCTTGTAGTAGGGCTTCCCAGCCACACCCCTTGTCTCTTCTGTCACAGGAGGCCTTAGGACTCCAAAGAGAGAATGTATTCACTTTCTGTGGTGTGTCTCATCTCTTGGTTCTGATCTCCACTTTCCCTGGTAGGCTTGGTGCCAGTTCAGTGGGAGTGGAAGAAGCAAGGCAAGGGTTAGGGTCAGATAAGTGACAAGGGAGGGCATGGGGAAGCACTGGCCCTGAGAGAGGGTGGGGAGGGTGGATCTACAGAGCATGGGGAAGCCCACCTATGAATAGAAATGATTCTTACTTTCTTGACTCCTTTCTTTTCTGAAGCCATTAGGATGCTGCTGGCATTAGGAGGCTCTTGTCAGCATTCTGTTTTTCTGATGGGGGACCTGACCTTCTTTATTTTCCCCCATGTAATGTGCAGCTACAAACACACCACAGGGTATCAGGTGACCATTATGGACCCCAGTTGACTCCACACAGACCTCCTACCTCGCTTGTACCCACCCAAGGATTGCTGCGCCTTATGATGAGTCTCCTTCCTTTTAGTGGATTCTACTACCCAAAAGTATACTGCCACCTCTTTCTGGCATGATCCAGTAACTGCTTCTCTGTAGTACAAATGGATTACTTGTAGCCTAACCAGCCTGCTGTGCATGTTATTTCCAACATGACGACTCCATTTTATAGTTTTTATGTGCTCTTTTGTTGGCAGAATGGTGGTTGGCCTGCCTTTGTATAGTAAAATATCACCTAGTTTACATACAATATTTCGCAGATTCCTTTTCATTTGGTTAGGAATATTCATTTTATTGCTGTTATTTTGTTTTTAACAATTACTCCCCATGCTTTTTTGCCTCCAGAAGTCCTAGCCTTTAATCTACACTGTATTTTGCTTACTGTAGATTTTCATATAAGTGGGATCATGCAGTAATTGTTCTTGGGATTTCAGTTATTTCACTCAGAAGAATGTATTCGAGGTCCATCAATTTATTACAAATAATAGAACATCGTTGCTCTCTATGGCTGCAACATATCACACGTATCTTTATGTCACATATTGCATATTCAATATCTTTTGATAGACACTTGGATTGTTTCCACCTTTGTTTTTTATTGTACTTTAGATGAAGGTTTACAGAACAATCTAGCTTCTCATTAAACAGCTAATACGTATATTGGTTTATGACATTGGTTACCAACACCACAACATGTCAACACTGTCCCATCTCAAACTTGGGATCCGTATTACTGCCTTTCCTGCCACCTCCTGCCTTGTGGTCCTTGCCCCTTGGCTGTTGTGCCCCTTTAGTCTCATTTTGTTTCGTGGGCCTGTCTAATCTTTGGCTGAAGGGTGAATCTCAAGAGTGACTTCTTTACTGAGCTAAATGGGTGCCTGGGGGCCATACACTCGGGGTTTCTGCAGTCTGTCAGGCCAGTAAGTCTGGTATTTTTTGTGAGTTAGAATATTTTTCTACATTTTTCTTCAGGCGTGTTCAAAACTCTCTATTGTGATCCCTCTCAGAGTAGCCAGTGGTGGTAGCCAGGCACCAAGTAGTTTTACTGCACTAAGTCTGGTGGAGGCCATGGTAGATGTGGTCCATTAGTTCTTTGGACTAATCTTTCCCTTGTATTTTTAGTTTTCTTCATTCTTCCTTGCTCCTGAAAGGGTGAGATGAATGGAGTATCTTGATGATGACTCACAGACTTTTTTTCCAATCTTTTTTTTTAATTTTTATTGTGCTTTAAGTGAAAGTTTACAAATCAAGTCAGTCTCTCATACAAAAACTTATATACACCTGGCTACATACTGCCAATTGGTCTCCCCCTAATGAGACAGCGTGTTCCCTCTATCCACTCTCTCTTTTTGTGTCCATTTCTCCAGCTTCTAACCCTCTCCACCCTCTCATCTCCCCTCCAGGCAGGAGATGCCAACATAGTCTCTGATGTCCACGAGATCCAAGAAGCTCACTCCTCTCCAGCATCCCTCTCCAACCCATTGTCCAGTCCAATCCCTGTCTGAAGAGTTGGCTTTGGGAATGGTTCCTGTCCTGGGCCAACAGAAGGTCTGGGGGCCATCACCACCAGGGTCCTTTTAGTCTCAGACTGTTAAGTCTGGTCTTTTATGAGAGTTTGGGGTCTGCATCCCACTGGAAGAAAAAAAGGGACAACCTTAAGACCCCTAATACATGGCATAAACAGTATACAAAACTACTAAAAATGCAGATGAAAAACTAGATAACTGGGAGCTCCTAAAAATCAAACACCTATGCTCATTCAAAGACGTCATCAAAAGAGTAAAAAGATTACCTACAGACTGGGAAAAAGTTTTTAGCTATGAAATTTCTGATCAGTGCCTGATCTCTAAAATCTACGTGATACTACAGAAAACTACAAAAAGACAACCCAATTTAAAAAATGGGTAAAAGATATGAACAGAAACTTCACTAAAGAAGGGTAGCTAACAGATACATGAGGAAATGCTCAAGATCATTAGTCACTAGAGAAATGCAAATCAAAACTACAATGAGATTTCATCTCACTCCAACAAGGGTGGTTTAATCCAAAAGACACAAAACAGTAAATGTTGGAGAGGCTGTGGAGATATTGGAACACTTATACACTACTGGTGGGAAAGTAAAATGGTACAACCAATTTGGAAATTGATTTGGTGCTTCCTTAAAATGCTAGAAATAGAAATACCATACAATCCAGCAATCCCACTTCTTGGAATATATCCTAGAGAAATAAGAGCCTTTACACGAAGATATATGCACACCTATGTTCATTGAAACTCTGTTTACAATAGCAGAAAGATGGAAGCAACTAAGGTGCCCATTAACAGATAAATGGATGAATAAATTATGGTATAGTTACACAGTGGGGCATTATGCACTGATAATGAACAGTGATGAATCTGTGAAACATTTCATAACATGGATGAATCTGGAAGGCATTATGCTGAGTGAAATTAGCCCTGACTAGTAGACTAGACTTGACTTGTTGGGTAGGGTATGGTAGGGTAAGGATAGGGTAGGGTAGGTGTAGTGCATGCTAGGGTGGCATATGGTGGGGTAGCATAGAGTGGAATAGAGAGAACAGAATAGAAAAGAACAGACTAGATTTGGGCAGGGTAGGGTAGGGTAGTAAAGGGTGGAACAGAGAGATTAGAAAAATAGAATAGAATCTAGTCGAATCAAGTCAAATCATGCCAAATGGTGTCAAAATGGGTAAAATTGCATTGATTCACTCCGATTCGTGCTGAAAAGCAGGGCAGGGCAGGGGAGGGGAGGGGAGGGAAGGGGGCGGGAAGGCAGGGCAAGGCAGGGCACAGCATGGCAGGGTACAGCACAGCACGGCAAGGAAGACTAGAAATAGAACAGAATAGAAACCATGCAATAGAATAGAGAAGAGTAGATTACAGTACAATAGAGTAGACTAGAGTGTAATAGAGTAGAGCCGAATACAGACGAAGTGAGAGGAATCACGTCGAATCGATTAGAGTAAATTAGAGTGGTGTAGGGTAGGGTAGAGCAGAATAGAGTAGCATAGAGTACAATGGTGTGGAATGAATAGAATGGAGTAGAATGGAGTCAAATAGAGACGAATAGAGTAGAAAAGAGTCGAATAGAGCAGAATAGGCCTGAATAAGGCCGAATAAAGTAGAATCGAAGTGATTCAAGCCAAAACGAGCTGAATGGAGCCTAATTGAGCCGAATAGAGCCAAACCGATCTGAATCGAGCCAATTCAAGCTTAATCGCGTCAAATCGCATTAAATGCATCAGATCCAATAGAAACGTACAGATTAGAGAAGGGTAGAGGAGGGGAGGGTAGAATAGAGTATAATAGAAGATATTAGAACAGAATAAAAGGAATAGAATAGAATAGAGTGGAAAAGAGTAGAATCGAATGCAGTCGTTTAGAGACGACTAGAGCTGAATGGAGCTGAGTACAGCTGAAAAGAGCCATATAGCGCCGAATTGCAACTAATCGAGCTGAATCAAGCAGAATTGCACCGTCGCCGAATACTGTCAAATCACATCAAATCACATTGTTTTGCGTCAAACCAGGTCAAATCACTTCATATCACTTCGAATTGGGTCGAATGTCGTTGAATCACGGCGAATCGCGTCATATCACGTCGAATAACTTCGAATTGTGTCAAATCTCATAGAATTCTGCTGAATCATGCTGAATTGCATAGAATCTGGTCAAATCTCTTCGAATCCCGTCGAATGCCTTCGGATCTCGTCCAATCCCATTGAGTCCTGTCAAATCGCGTAGAACTGATTCAAATTGAGTCAAATAGCTTAAAGTAGGGTAGGTTTGGGTGGGGTGCAGTAGGGTTGGGTAGGATAGAATAGAACAGAGTACAACAGAATAGGAAAGAACAGAACAGAATAGAAAGAATACAACAGAATAGAATAGAGTAGAATAGAGTCAAATAGTGCAGAACATAGCCAAATTGAGCCGAATGGAGACGAATCGCGTTGAATCGCTTTGAATCGGGTCAAATCAAATGGAATCGATTAGAACAGATTATGAAAGGGAAGGGTAGGATAGAATAGAGGAGAATAGTGAAGAATAGTGTGGAATGGAATAAAATGGAGTCGAATAGAGATGAATAGAGTAGAAAAGAGTCGAATAGGCAGAATAGGGCCGAATACGGCCAAATAAGTCCTAATCGAGCAGAATCCAGCAGAATCGATGCAGTTCGAGACACATATAGCCAAATGGACTGAAACGGAGTCAAACCGAGCTGGTTTGAAGCGAATTGAGCTGATTCAAGTCTAATCACGTCGATTCGCGTGGAAATGCGTCACATCGAATCGAATCAAATAGATTATGGAGGGGCAGGGGAGGGGCAGGGAGGGTAGAACAGAATAGAACAGTACAGAATAGAAAGAATAGAATATAGTACAGTAGGGTAGAGCAGAGTAAAGTAGAGAAGAGTAGAGTAGAATGAGTCAAATAGAGTCAAATAGTGCAGGAAATAGCTGAATAGAGCCAATTCTAGCCGAATTGAGCTGAATAGAAACAAAACGAGACGAATCGCATCGAATTGTTTCGAATCGCGTCGAATCGAATCCATTAGAATAGATTAGAGTAGGGTAGGGAAGAACAGAATAGAGTAGAAAGCAGTAGAATGGAGTTAAATGCAGTCAAATAGAGAAATATAAAGTAGAAAAGAGTTGAATCGAGCTGGATAGGGCCGAATAAGGCTGAACCGAGCTGAATCGAGTCGAAACGAGCTGAATCAAAGCAATTCAAGCCAAATCAAGCTGAATCTTAACTAATAGCCTTGCCCTAACTAGTAGTCTAAACGAGTACTCTCACCTTAACTACAACCCTTAACTAGTACCCTTGCCTTAACTAGTAGTCTTAACTAGAAACTTTGCCTTAACTAGTACCCTGACCTTAACTAGTAGCCTGAACTAGTACCCTTGTCTTAAGTTGTACCCTTAAGTTGTACCCTTGGCCAAACTAGTACCCTTAATTAGTACCCTTTTTGAGTACCCCTAAATAGTAAGGTATGATACGGTGAGGTAGCATAGGGTAGGGTAGCATACGGTGGGACAGACAAAAAAGAATAAAATAGAATAGAACAGCATAGGTCAGGGGAGGTTAATTTACGGTAGGGTATGGTAGAGTAGCATAGGATGGAATAGAGAAAATAGAAAAAGAGAATAGAATAGAACAGAATAGAAAAGAACAGATTAGAATATGATAGGGTAGGGTTGGGTAGGGTTCTGTAGAATAGAATAGTGTAGAATGGCATGGAATGGAGTCTAATGGAGTCGAACAGAGATGAATAGAGTAGAAAAGAGTTGAATAGAGCAGAATAGTGCCAAATAGGGCCAAATAAGGCCGAATCGAGCTGAATAGAGCCGAATCGAGTCAATTCGACCAGATTCGAGCTAAATGGAGCCGAATGGAGTTGAAATGAGCCAAATAGAGACAAAATGAGCTGAGCTAGATCGAGCCAAATCGCACCTAATCGCATCCTATTGCATCGAATCTCATCGAATTCCATCAAATCCCACCAAAACCCGTCAAATCTCATGGAATCTCACTGAATCCCGTCGAATTGTGTCAAATCGGGTCGAATTGAATGGAATCGAATTAAATTGAACAGATTAGAGTAGTGTAGGTTAGGCTGGGATTCAGTAGGGTAAGGCACAGAAGAATAGAATAGAGTCACATAGAGTAGAACAGAAGAGAATACCAAGAGTAGAATGGAGTAGAGTTGAGTAGAGTAGAATAGTCACAGTCAAGTAGTGCAGAATACAGATAAATAGATCCAATTCGAGCTGAATCAAGCCGAATGGAGAGGAAAAGGAACAAATCACGATGAATCAAATCGATTAGAATAGATCAGAGTAGGGTAGGGTAGAACAGAGTAAAATAGTGTAGAATGGAGTCAAACAGCGTAGAACGGTGTGAAATGGAGTCGAATGGAGCCAATACAGACGAATAAGGTAGAAAAGAGTTGAATAGAGCCGAACAGGGCCAAATAACATTGGATCGAGCCGAATTATGCTGAATGGGGCAGAATCGAGCCGAATTGACTCAATTCAAACCAAACAGACATAAATCAAGCCTATTCAAGCCTAATCGCATGGAATCGTGTCGAAATGCATTGAATCGAATCACATAGAGTAGAGGACGGTAGGGTGGGAGAGGTTAGACTAGAACAGACCAGAACACAATAGAAAGAATAGAATAGAATTAAATAGGGTCTAGTACAGTAGAATAGAGTCAAATCGAGCTGAATAGACCAAAAAAAGAGCTGAACAGGGCTGAATACAGCCGAATCGCCCAAATTCGAGGTGAATCGAGACGAATCCTGTTGAATTGCGTTGAAATCTGTCGAATCGAATCAAACAGCTTAGTGTAGGGTGGGTAAGGTCAGAGTAGGGTAGTAACTAACTAGTATCACGTCCTTAACTAGTAGCCTGAAGTACTACCCTTTCCTTAACTAGTACCCTCAACAAGTACCCATGCCATAACTAGTACTCTGGCCTTAACTAGTACCCTTACATAACTAGAACCCTGGACTTAACTAGTAGCCTGAACTAGTGCCCTTGCCTTAAGTACTACCCTTGCCCGAACTACTCCCCTTAATTAGGACCCTTATTGAGTAACCCTAAGCAGTAGGGTATGGTTTGGTGGGGTAGCATAGGGTAGGGTAGCATACAGTAGAAGAGAGAAAATAGAATGAAATAGAATAGAAAAGCATAGGTCAGGGTAGGTTAGCTTACTGTAGGGTACAGTGGAGTAGCATAGGATGGAACAGAGAAAATAGAAAAGGAGACTAGAAAAGAGCAGACTAGATTAGGATAGGGTAGGGTGGGGGAGGGTTCTGTAGAATACAATAGTGTAGAATGGTGTGGAATGGATGTGAATGGAGTCGAACAGAGATGAATAGAGTAGAAATGAGTTGAATAAAGCCGAATAACGCTGAATAGGAGCAAGTAGGGCCGAAACGAGCCGAATCGAGTCGAATAGACCAGATTAGAGATGAATGGAGCCTAGTGGAGCTGAAATGAGCCAAATAGAGACAAACTGAACCCAGCAAAATCAAGCCAAAACACACTTAATTGCATCCTATTGCATCGGATCTCGTCGAATTCCATCAAATCCCACCAAAACGCATCAAATCTCGCGGAATCTCACCAAATCCCGTCGAATTGTCTCAAATCGGGTCGAATGGTGTCAAACTGAATGGAATCGAATTAAATTGAATAGATTAGAGTAGTGTAGGTTAGACTGGGATTCAGTAGGGAAGGGCACAGAAGAATAGAATAGAGTAGAACAGAAGAGAATACCAAGAGTAGAACGGAGTAGAGTTGAGTAGAGTGGAATAGTCAGAGTCGGGTAGTGCAGAATATAGATGAATAGATCCAATTCAAGCCGAATCGATTCGAATGGAGAGGAAAGGAGACAAATCGTGATGAATCGAATCGATTAGAATAGATTAGAGTAGGGTAGGGTAGAACAGAATAGAATAGAGTAGAAAAGAGTAGAGTGGTGTGGAATGGAGTTGAATGGAGCCAAATAGAGACAAATAAAGTAGAAAGGGTTGAGTAGAGCTGAACAGGGCTGAATAAGGTTCACTGGAGCTTAATTATGCTGAATTGAGCAGGATCGAGACGAATTGACCCAATTCAAGCCAAATAGAGCTAAATCGAGCCGATTCAAGCCTAATCACATGGAATCGCGTCGAAATGCGTTGAATCGAATAGATTAGGGTAGAGGAGGGTACGGCAGGAGAGGCTAGACTACAACACAACAGAACACAAGAGAAAGAAGAGAATAGAATTAAGTAGAGTCGGGTCCAGTAGAATAGAGTCAAATCGAGTTGAAGAGAGTCGAAAAGAGCCAAACAGAGCTGAATACAGCCGAATTGACCAAATTCAAGGTGAATCGAGATGAATCATGTCGAGTCGTTTGAAACGTGTCGAATCGAATCAAATAGATTAGTGTGGGGAAGGTAAGGTTAGGGTAGGGTAGAGAAGAATAGAATAGAGTAGAATAGAACAGAACAGAAAGAATCGAGTAGACTAGAATCAAATAGAGTCGAATACTGCCAAAAAGAGCCGAATAGAGTGGAAAAGAGCCGAATAGAACCGAATCGAGTTTAATGGAGCAGAAAGGAGATGAATCGAGCCGATACGACCGGAATCAGGTCGAATCCCATTCAAGTGTGTCGAATAGCATAGAACAGATTACAGTAGGCTAAGTTAGGGTAGGGTAGGGTAGAATAGAGTGCAGTAGAACAGAACAGAAGAGAACTGAACTGAAAGAATAGGGTCGAGAAGAGCAGAGTATAGAAGAGTAGAGTAGAGCAGAGTCGAACATTGCCGAATAGAGCCAAATAGAGCCCAAAAGAGCTAAATGGATAGAAACCAAGACGAATCACGCCGAATCCCGTGGAATCGTGCCGTATCGCGTCGAATCCCGTCGAATTACATTGAATCTGATCAATTCCAATCCAATCAAATAGAATAGACTACAGTAGGGTAGAGTACAATACAATACAGTAGAGAATAGTTTAGGATGGAGTAGAATGGTGTAGCATGGAGTCGAGTGGAGTCGAAAGGAGATAATAGAGTTGAGTAGAGTCTAATAGAGCCGAATAGAGCTGAATAGAGCCTATTCGAGCTGACTGGAGCCGAATGGAGCCGATTAGAGCTGAATCGAACCGATTTGAGCCTATTGGGGATGAATGGAGTGGAAAGGAGCTGATTTGAGCCGAATCGCATCGAGATGCGTGGAATCGAATCCAGTAGAATAGATTAGATTAGGGTAGGATGGAATAGAGTAGACTTGAACACAGTAGAAGAGAATGGAAAGGATACAATAGAATAGAGTAGAAAAGGGTAGAGCAGAGCAGAATAGTGTAGAGTAGAATAGAGTAGAGTAGAACAGAGTCAAGTCAATCTGAATGGAGACAAAACGAGACAAATCGCGTCGAATGGCGTCGAATCCCATCGAATCAATTACAGTAGGGTATAGTAGAAGAGTGTAGAATGGAGTAGAATGGTGTGCAATGGAATCGAGTAGAGTAGAAAAGAGCTGAAGAGAGCCGAAGAGGGCCAAAGAGGGCCAAATCGAGCTGAATTGAGCGAAATCGAGCCGAATCCAGTGAATCGAGCCTAATGGAGCCAAATCGAGCCTAATCGAGCTGAATCGACACTATTCGAGACAAATGGAGCCGAATGGACATGAATCACACCGATTCGGCCCCTAGTCGCGTCAAAATTTCTTGAATTCAATTGAATAGACTAGAGTAGGGGAGGTTCGGGTAGGCTAGAGTAGGGTAGAATAGAGTAGAATAGAATAAAACAGAACAGAACACAACAAAATAGAACAGAACAACACAGAACGAATACAGAAAAGAGTAGGCTAGAGTGGAGTAGAGGGGAATAGAGTAGAGTAGAATAGATTTGAACAGAGCCAAATCCAGCAGAATCGCGTCGAAATGGGTTGAATCAAATCCAATCAAGTGGATTACAATACCTTAGAGTTGGGTAGCATAGGGTAGGGTAGAATAGAGTAGAATAGTACAGAACAGAGTAGAAACAATACAATAGAGTAGAGAAGAGTAGAATAGAGCTGAATAGAGCCAAAAGCAGACAAAATGAGAGGAATCGTGTAGAAGCAAGTAGAGTAAATTAGTGTGGTGTTGGGTAGGGTAGAGCAGAATAGAGTAGAATAGTGTAGAATAGTGTGGAATGAATAGAATGGAGTAGAATGGAATCAAATAGAAACGAATAGAGTAGAAAAGAGTCGAATAGAGCAGAATAGGGCCGAAGAAGGCCAAACCGAGCAGATTCGAAGCGATTCAAGTCAAAACAAGCTGAATGGAGCCTAACTGAGCCGAATAGAGCCAAATCGAGCCGAATCCAGCCGATTCAAGCTTCATCGCCTCGAATCGCGTTCAACGCGTCAAATCCAATCCAGACGTATAGATTAGAGAAGGGGAGGGGAGGGGAGGGGAGAATAGAACAGAGTAGAGTGGAATAGAAGAGATTAGAACAGAATAGAAGGAATAGAATCGAGTAGAATCGAGTGGAAAAGAGTAGAGTCGAATACAGTCGAATAGAGCCGAATAAGCTGAATAGAGACGAATGGAGCTGAATACAGCCGAAAAGAGCTGTATACTGCCGAATCACACCTAATCGAGTGGAATCAAGCAGAATCGCACAGACTGTCACCGAACAGCGTCGAATCGAATCAGGTCGAATCGAGTCAAGTCACATCGTTTTGAATCAAACAAGGTCAAATCGCTTCATATCGTGTCGAATCCCATCGAATCACGTCGAATAACTTCGAATTGCGTCAAACCTCAGAGAATCCTACTGAATCACGTCGAGTCGCATGGAATCTCATCAAATCCCTTCAGATTTGCCGAATCCAGTCAAGTCCTATCAAATCGCTTTGCACGGAATCGAATTGAATCCAATAGATTAAAGTAGGGTAGGTTCGGGTGGGGTGCCGTTGGGTCGGGTAGGGTAGAATAGAATAGAGTACAACAGAATAGGAGAGAATAGAACAGAACAGAAAGAATACAACAGAATAGAATAGAGTCAAAGAGAGAGAACATAGCCGAATTGAGCCGAGTGGAGACAAAACGAGACGAATCACGTCCGGTTGCTTCGAATCGCGTCAAATCAAATCGAATCGATTAGAAGAGATTAGGGTAGGGAAGGGTAGAATAGAAGAGAGGAAAATAGTGAGGAATGGAGTTGAACGGAGTCCAATAGAGACGGATAGATATGAACAGAGTACAAAAGAGTCTAATAGAGCAGAATAGGGCCGAATAGGCCCAAATAAGGCCTAATTGAGCAGAATCCAGCAGAATCGGTGGAATTCGAGCCTAATCGAGCCGAATGGAGTGAAATGGAGCCAAGTCGAGCCGAATAGAGCCGATTCGAACTGAATCGAGCTGATTCAAGCCTAATCGCGTCAAATCGCGTGGAAATACGTCACATCGAATCTAATCAAATAGATTAGGGAAGGGTAGGGGAGGGGCGGGTGGGTAGAATAGAACAGAATAGTACAGAATAGAATATAGTACAGTAGGGTAGAGTAGAGAGAGTAAAGCAGACAAGAGTAGAGCAGAGTAGAATTGAGTCAAATAGAGTCAAAGAGTGCAGGATATAGCTGAATAGAGCCAATTCTGGCCGAATCGAGTCAAATGGAAACAAAACGAGATGAATCACACCGAATTGCTTCGAATCGCATCCAATCGAATAGATTAGAGTATCGTAGGGTAGAGTAGAACAGAATAGAGTAGAATAGCGTAGAATGGAGAAGAGTGGAGTCAAATGGAGTCGAACAGAGACAAATAGAGTAGAAAAGAGTCGAATCGAGCCAAATAGGGCCGAATAAGGCTGAACCGAGTGGAAACGAGCTGAATTGAAGCGATTCGAGCCAAATCGAGCTGAATCGAGCTGATGTTGCGGAATCGAGCCGACTCAAGCGTGATGGTGTCCGGTCGCATCGAAATGCTTTGAATCGAATCAAATGGAATCGATTAGAATAGGTTAGGGTAGGGTAGTTTATGATAGGAAGACTAGGGTAGATGCAAGCAGACTACATTAGAGTAGACAAGAGAAGGCTAGAGTAGAAGCCTAGACTAGTAAGCTGGACTAGTCAGCTAGACTAGTGGCATAGAGCAGTAGCCTAGACAACTAGTCTTGAAGAGTACCCTAAGTCAGTAATCTGAACGAGTACCCTTGCCTGAACTCTTAGCCTAATCTAGTACCCTTGCCTTAACTAGTAGTCCTAACAAGTACCCTTGCCTTAACCAGTAGTCTTCACTAGTACCCTTGCCTTCACTAGTAGTACGTCCTTAACAAGTAGCCTGAACTGGTACCCTTGCCTTAACCAGTACCCTCAACAAGTACCCATGCCTTAACTAGTAGCCTGGCCTTAACTAGTAGCCTGGCCTTAACTAGTAGCCTGAACTAGTACACTTGCCTTAAGGAGTACCCTTGCCCGAACTACTCCCCTTAATTAGGACCCTTATTGAGTAACCCTAAGTAGTAGAGTATGGTACGGTGGGGTAGCATAGGGTAGGGAAGCATACGGTGGAACAGAGAAAATAGAAGGAAATAGAATAGAACAGCATAGGTCAGGGTAGGTTAGCTTAGTGCAGGGTATGGTAGAGTAGCATAGGATGGAATCGAGAAAATAGAAAAGGAGACTAGAAAAGAGCAGACTAGATTAGGATAGGCTAGGGTGGGGGAGGGTTTTGTAGAATACAGTAGTGTAGAACGGAATAGAATGGTGTGGAATGGAGTCAAATGGATTCGAACACAGATGCAGAGAGTAGAAAAGAGTTGAATAGAGCCGAATAACGCTGAATAGGACCAAATATGGCCAAAATGAGCCGAATTGAGTCGAGTCGACCAGATTCGGGATGAATGGAGCCTAGTGGAGCTGAAATGAGCCAAATAGAGACAAACTGAACCCAGCAAAATCGAGCCAAAACACACTTAATTGCATCCTATTGCATCGGATCTCGTCGAATTCCATCAAATCCCACCAAAACGCATCAAATCTCGCGGAATCTCACCGAATCCCGTCGAATTGTCTCAAATCGGGTCGAATGGTGTCAAACTGAATGGAATTGAATTAAATTGAATAGATTAGAGTAGTGTAGGTTAGACTGGGATTCAGTAGGGAAGGGCACAGAAGAATAGAATAGAGTAGAACAGAAGAGAATACCAAGAGTAGAACGGAGTAGAGTTGAGTAGAGTGGAATAGTCAGAGTCGGGTAGTGCAGAATATAGATGAATAGATCCAATTCAAGCCGAATCGATTCGAATGGAGAGGAAAGGAGACAAATCGTGATGAATCGAATCGATTAGAATAGATTAGAGTAGGGTAGGGTAGAACAGAATAGAATAGAGTAGAAAAGAGTAGAGTGGTGTGGAATGGAGTTGAATGGAGCCAAATAGAGACAAATAAAGTAGAAAGGGTTGAGTAGAGCTGAACAGGGCTGAATAAGGTTCACTGGAGCCTAATTATGCTGAATTGAGCAGGATCGAGACGAATTGACCCAATTCAAGCCAAATAAAGCTAAATCGAGCCGATTCAAGCCTAATCACATGGAATCGCGTCGAAATGCGTTGAATCGAATAGATTAGAGTAGAGAAGGGTACGGTAGCAGAGGCTAGACTACAACACAACAGAACACAAGAGAAAGAAGAGAATAGAATTAAGTAGAGTCGGGTCCAGTAGAATAGAGTCAAATCGAGTTGAAGAGAGCCGAAAAGAGCCAAACAGAGCTGAATACAGCCGAATTGACCAAATTCAAGGTGAATCGAGATGAATCATGTCGAGTCGTTTGAAATGTGTCGAATCGAATCAAATAGATTAGTGTGGGGAAGGTAGGGTTAGGGTAGGGTAGAGAAGAATAGAATAGAGTAGAATAGAACAGAACAGAAAGAATCGAGTAGACTAGAGTCAAATAGAGTCGAATACTGCCAAAAAGAGCCGAATAGAGTGGAAAAGAGCCGAATAGAACCGAATCGAGTTTAATGGAGCAGAAAGGAGATGAATCGAGCCGATATGACCCGAATCAGGTCGAATCCCATTCAAGTGTGTCGAATAGCATAGAACAGATTACAGTAGGCTAAGTTAGGGTAGGGTAGGGTAGAATAGAGTGTAGTAGAACAGAACAGAAGAGAACAGAACTGAAAGAATAGGGTCGAGAAGAGCAGAGTATAGAAGAGTAGAGTAGAGTAGAGTCGAACATTGCCGAATAGAGCCAAATAGAGCCCAAAAGAGCTAAATGGATAGAAACCAAGACGAATCACGCCGAATCCCGTGGAATCGTGCCGTATCGCGTCGAATTCAGTCGAATTGCATTGAATCTGATCAATTCCAATCCAATCCAATCCAATCAATTAGAATAGACTACAGTACGGGAGAGTACAATACAATACAGTAGAGAATAGTTTAGGATGGAGTAGAATGGTGTAGCATGGAGTCGAGTGGAGTCGAAAAGAGATAATAGAGTTGAGTAGAGTCTAATAGAGCCGAATAGAGCTGAACAGAGCCTATTCGAGCTGACTAGAGCCGAATGGAGCCGATTAGAGCTGAATCGAACCGATTTGAGCCGATTGGGGATGAATGGAGTGGAAAGGAGCCGATTTGAGCCGAATCGCATCGAGATGTGTGGAATCGAATCCAGTAGAATAGATTAGATTAGGGTAGGATGGAATAGAGTAGACTTGAACACAGTAGAAGAGAATGGAAAGGATACAATAGAATAGAGTAGAAAAGGGTAGAGCAGAGCAGAATAGTGTAGAGTAGAATAGAGTAGAGTAGAACAGAGTCGAATCAAGCTGAATGGAGACGAAACGAGACAAATCGCGTCGAAAGGCGTCGAATCCCATCGAATCAATTACAGTAGGGTATAGTAGAAGAGCGTAGAATGGAGTAGAATGGTGTGCAATGGAATCGAGTAGAGTAGAAAAGAGCTGAATAGAGCCGAATAGGGCCAAAGAGGGCCAAATCGAGCTGAATTGAGCGAAATCGAGCCGAATCCAGTGAATCGAGCCTAATGGAGCCAAATCGAGCCTAATCGAGCTGAATCGACACTATTCGAGACAAATGGAGCCGAATGGACATGAATCACACTGATTCGGTCCCTAGTCGCGTCAAAATTTCTCGAATTCAATTGAATAGACTAGACTAGGGGAGGTTCGGGTAGGCTAGAGTAGGGTAGAATAGAGTAGAATAGAATAAAACAGAACAGAACACAACAAAATAGAACCGAACGACACAGAACGAATACAGAAAAGAGTAGGCTAGAGTGGAGTAGAGGGGAATAGAGTAGAGTAGAATAGATTTGAACAGAGCCAAATTGAGCCGAATCGCGTTGAAATGGGTTGAATCAAATCCAATCAAGTGGATTACAATACCTTAGAGTTGGGTAGCATAGGGTAGGGTAGAATAGAGTAGAATAGTACAGAACAGAGTAGAAACAATACAATAGAGTAGAGAAGAGTAGAATAGAGCTGAATAGAGCCAAATGCAGACAAAATGAGAGGAATCGTGTAGAAGCAAGTAGAGTAAATTAGAGTGGTGTTGGGTAGGGTAGAGCAGAATAAAGTAGAATAGTGTGGAATGAATAGAATGGAGTAGAATGGAGTCAAGTAGAAACGAATAGAGTAGAAAAGAGTCGAATAGAGCAGAATAGGGCCGAAGAAGGCCAAATCGAGCAGATTCGAAGCGATTCAAGCCAAAACAAGCTGAATGGAGCCTAACTGAGCCGAATAGAGCCAAATCGAGCCGAATCGAGCCGATTCAAGCTTCATCGCCTCGAATCGCGTTCAACGCGTCAAATCCAATCCAGACGTATAGATTAGAGAAGGGGAGGGGAGGGGAGGGGAGAATAGAACAGAGTAGAGTGGAATAGAAGAGATTAGAACAGAATAGAAGGAATAGAATCGAGTAGAATCGAGTGGAAAAGAGTAGAGTCGAATACAGTCGAATAGAGCCGAATAAGCTGAATAGAGACGAATGGAGCTGAATACAGCCGAAAAGAGCTGTATACTGCCGAATCACACCTAATCGAGCGGAATCAAGCAGAATCGCACTGACTGTCACCGAACAGCGTCGAATCGAATCAGGTCGAATCGAGTCGAGTCACATCGTTTTGACTCAAACAAGGTCAAATCGCTTCATATCGTGTCGAATCCCATCGAATCACGTCGAATAACTTCGAATTGCGTCAAACCTCAGAGAATCCTACTGAATCACGTCGAGTCGCATGGAATCTCATCAAATCCCTTCAGATCTTGCCGAATCCAGTCAAGTCCTATCAAATCGCTTTGCACGGAATCGAATTGAATCCAATAGATTAAAGTAGGGTAGGTTCGGGTGGGGTGCCGTTGGGTCGGGTAGGGTAGAATAGAATAGAGTACAACAGAATAGGAGAGAATAGAACAGAACAGAAAGAATACAACAGAATAGAATAGAGTCAAAGAGAGAGAACATAGCCGAATTGAGCCGAGTGGAGACAAAACGAGACGAATCACGTCCGGTTGCTTCGAATCGCGTCAAATCAAATCGAATCGATTAGAAGAGATTAGGGTAGGGAAGGGTAGAATAGAAGAGAGGAAAATAGTGAGGAATGGAGTTGAACGGAGTCCAATAGAGACGGATAGATATGAATAGAGTACAAAAGAGTCTAATAGAGCAGAATAGGGCCGAATAGGCCCAAATAAGGCCTAATTGAGCAGAATCCAGCAGAATCGATGGAATTCGAGCCTAATCGAGCCGAATGGAGTGAAATGGAGCCAAGTCGAGCCGAGTAGAGCCGATTCGAACTGAATCGAGCTGATTCAAGCCTAATCGCGTCAAATCGCGTGGAAATACGTCACATCGAATCTAATCAAATAGATTAGGGAAGGGTAGGGGAGGGGCGGGTGGGTAGAATAGAACAGAATAGTACAGAATAGAATATAGTACAGTAGGGTAGAGTAGAGAGAGTAAAGCAGACAAGAGTAGAGCAGAGTAGAATTGAGTCCAATAGAGTCAAAGAGTGCAGGATATAGCTGAATAGAGCCAATTCTGGCCGAATCGAGTCAAATGGAAACAAAACGAGATGAATCACACCAAATTGCTTCGAATCGCATCCAATCGAATAGATTGGAGTATCGTAGGGTAGAGTAGAACAGAATAGAGTAGAATAGCGTAGAATGGAGAAGAGTGGAGTCAAATGGAGTCGAACAGAGACAAATAGAGTAGAAAAGAGTCGAATCGAGCCAAATAGGGCCGAATAAGGCTGAACCGAGTGGAAACGAGCTGAATTGAAGCGATTCGAGCCAAATCGAGCTGAATCGAGCTGATGTTGCGGAATCGAGCCGACTCAAGCGTGATGGTGTCCGGTCGCATCGAAATGCTTTGAATCGAATCAAATGGAATCGATTAGAATAGGTTAGGGTAGGGTAGTTTATGATAGGAAGACTAGGGTAGATGCAAGTAGACTACATTAGAGTAGACAAGAGAAGGCTAGAGTAGAAGCCTAGACTAGTAAGCTGGACTAGTCAGCTAGACTAGTGGCATAGAGCAGTAGCCAAGACAACTAGTCTTGAAGAGTACCCTAAGTCAGTAATCTGAACGAGTACCCTTGCCTGAACTCTTAGCCTAATCTAGTACCCTTGCCTTAACTAGTAGTCCTAACAAGTACCCTTGCCTTAACCAGTAGTCTTCACTAGTACCCTTGCCTTCACTAGTAGTACGTCCTTAACAAGTAGCCTGAACTGGTACCCTTGCCTTAACCAGTACCCTCAACAAGTACCCATGCCTTAACTAGTAGCCTGGCCTTAACTAGTACCCTGGCCTTAACTAGTAGCCTGAACTAGTACACTTGCCTTAAGGAGTACCCTTGCCCGAACTACTCCCCTTAATTAGGACCCTTATTGAGTAACCCTAAGTAGTAGAGTATGGTACGGTGGGGTAGCATAGGGTAGGGAAGCATACGGTGGAACAGAGAAAATAGAAGGAAATAGAATAGAACAGCATAGGTCAGGGTAGGTTAGCTTAGTGCAGGGTATGGTAGAGTAGCATAGGATGGAATCGAGAAAATAGAAAAGGAGACTAGAAAAGAGCAGACTAGATTAGGATAGGCTAGGGTGGGGGAGGGTTTTGTAGAACAGTAGTGTAGAACGGAATAGAATGGTGTGGAATGGAGTCAAATGGATTCGAACACAGATGCAGAGAGTAGAAAAGAGTTGAATAGAGCCGAATAACGCTGAATAGGACCAAATATGGCCAAAATGAGCCGAATCGAGTCGAGTCGACCAGATTCGGGATGAATGGAGCCTAGTGGAGCTGAAATGAGCCAAATAGAGACAAACTGAACCCAGCAAAATCGAGCCAAAACACACTTAATTGCATCCTATTGCATCGGATCTCGTCGAATTCCATCAAATCCCACCAAAACGCATCAAATCTCGCGGAATCTCACCGAATCCCGTCGAATTGTCTCAAATCGGGTCGAATGGTGTCAAACTGAATGGAATTGAATTAAATTGAATAGATTAGAGTAGTGTAGGTTAGACTGGGATTCAGTAGGGAAGGGCACAGAAGAATAGAATAGAGTAGAACAGAAGAGAATACCAAGAGTAGAATACTATCTCTCTATG